>NC_136057.1:1032746137-1033340661 GCF_964261635.1 Lissotriton helveticus
AAAAGCGGCGCAAAATGTGGAATAAGTTTGCAACTCTGGGGTTACTTCTCACTAAGAGACAAATAGCCATACATCTGCTCTACCCAGTTGCACCGACTTCAATCCTGGAGAGCAGACCTGTATGAGTGGGCTGTGCAGGAGATGCGGAGGCTCTGTCAGCTGTGACTGGATAAAAATGTGGACCTGGAAGAATGATTGCCGGATTTGCAGGTCTCCAAAATTGTTTGAACTTGATATTAGATGCCCATAGTGTTGGCCCATCAGAGAACGGGAATGCAGATTGATAAAGAGGGGGAATGGGGATTCAAAAAAGAGGACCCCTAGGGTGGCAGTGATGGATTATTTTGACACCCTTGTTGGATGGAAATTGGAAGTTGTGTGTACAGTGCACTAAGATTGTGGATTGATTCTTTTTTTTTTTTTTTAAACCTTTATTAAGTCAAACAGAGCAATACAGGCGCAGGCCTACAACCACAGGGGCCGGCCGCAAAATCAGGAGATAAAGACAGGAGCATTGTAAATGTGTACGATAAAAGGAGGAATCACGTTATAGTCGTAGTACGTGGTTGTAGCACAGCGAAGCACAAGGATAGGAGAAAGTTTCATTTTTATAATATTGAGAAGGAGGCAGCACCTATATCAACAGAGGCATCACACTACACAATAAACAAGAAGAGACTGGAGGGGTGTATCCCTCCATGCAATCAGAAATCGATGAGAAGCAATAAGGCCGAAAACACCCTACACCCGCCGAAGGCAGGCCAGGAGTAAAGGTCAAACAATGGCTAGCAATTTAGCAGGAACATCGTGTGGAAAACCCACCCATACAAGACAGAAAGAAGAGACCAGTGCAGATGCCTAACAGAAAAAGGATGTAAGAAGAAGATATAGCCAACCCCCTTGATAAGAAAGAGAGAAAAGGACCATAGAACAAAACAAACTAAAATAACAAAACCCCTCCAACACCCGCCACCCTTCATCACCGTAATGGCTATGGCCTACCCCACTAACAGCGTGCCTGTCGCCCCAGAGTCACCCTAAAGAAAGGAAATAAAGAGAGAAAGAAGAAGACAATAAAGAAAAAGAATGAGGAGAGGAGCCGGTGATTCAGATACCCAGTCCCCCCCACCCCCGCAACTAAAATCGTAGAGACAGAGGCCATAGAAAGTACAAAGATCAGCGAGCGCACAAAACGCAATCAGTAACAGCCCCACAAGACGTGTCCTTGAATCACCATTAACCAGCAAGAAGTCCCTCCAAGACCCAAGCGAGGTCACCCCTGGCCACTTCTGTGAATAGTAGAACTGCTAAACAGCCTTGCAGTCAGGAGACAGGTCGATACAAAAAGTTCAATCCTTCCAGGCGGAGCAGGCAGCGCCGCCGCACAACATCGTCCCAGCCACCAAGAAACAACCGACGATGCACGGCGGCGGCCAGAATGCAACAATACCCCGACTACCAACAAGTCCAAGTCCAAAAACAGGTCTGCCAAGCACGGAAAGGAAAGCACAGGATGCGGGAAGCACCGCAGCACAGGAGCCAGATCCATTCGCACCCTCAAAACTGTAGACTCATCCGGGGAACCTGGCACAGCGACCGAAGGAGATTCAGCGGCACCAACTCGGGGGAAAGCCACTACGCCACAAATTGGCGGATCAGCAATGGCAGCGATCCGTACCTCCAAGTCCCGGGAGCTCCGGAGCAGAGCAATCCGCAGGGTAACCAGTGCAACCAGCACGTGACTACGCGTAAGCGTCTCCCCATGTAGCCGAAGTCCGGGGGTCACAAATTCAGCGGGGTGCACTCCAAGGCGCCTTCCGCCATCTTAGCCACTTCGTTCTCCGCCACTCCCCCTCCACCTCCGAGTCCAGTCCGACCACCAGAGGCAACAGGTCTCACGGCTGATCGTCGGCAGTCGACGCCTGGTGCGGAAAGGAGAGTCACCGACAGGCCGGGTGCTCTCCCCGCAGCTCTCCGGGAGCCAACCGCCGGATCCCGGACGGGACTATTAACATGGGCGGGTGTCACACCCAAGGGGAACCGGGCGACACGGCTTCTCTCCGGCTCGTCGACAGCTCGGGCATACGGGGCAACCCACTATTGGGAGTGGGTCAGCACCAACTCTCCCGGCTCGTGGCTCTCAGGCTCCCACTGACCGGTTTCTCATCCAAACCAGGGCCGCCAACACTACGAACACTGCCGGGCAACCTCTGCACTCGAGGCCCCGGCGTCAGTGCCACGAAGGCTGGCAAGCAGACGAGGGCAGTTCTTCGGATCTACTGCACGGTGGAGCCCCAAAAATAGATGGTAAGTGAGCGCTTCTCTCTAACAACGTAGATCAAAAAGCCTCGCTCAGGATTATCAACAGGATAGGCGTGCGGGGAGGAAGGGACCTCAGAGCGAAGCGTTCATGCGACTGTTCCGATCGCCATCTTGGCTCCTCCCTCGTGGATTGATTCTTAATGCTTAAAACTTCAGACTTTCAGATAAGACCCTTCCGCCGAACATAATGTACTGTTAAATATTTGGGTAAAATGATGTACACTGATCGAAATGTAATGAGGATACTGACACTGAGGCTTTACTGATGTTTGTGTCTATTGTTGTTAGGTACCCACAAAATAATAAAATCAAGGCCCAGATGTAGGACCATTTTGCGTGTACAAAATCGGTCGCAAAACGATTTGTGCATGCAAAAATGGTTGTACGCACTGTACGAAAGGCTCTTGCAAAATATAAAACTGCAATGCCAATGAATACCGACTCGCAAAAAATGCCACCGGTTTTTGCGTACCCAAAATTGTGAATTGCAAATTGCGAGTCGCTAATTACAATGCACAGAGCAGTCGCAAATAGCGAATATGCACAAATAGGTCCATTTGCGCATGCACTTAACCACTAACCAGAACCAGGTGGTAACCAGGTCCAACCTATAAAAACAGGACCAGAATGCATCAGAAATTTTTCCAAAGTGGCTGCCCTGTACGTGATAGCGAGGAGGATGCGGATACTGGCTGCCCAGCAGAGGAGGCGGAGACAGGAGACGATATTCAGAGTCAGGCTAACATTGCTTGAGAAGACAGATGAAGAGACTTATGACCAGTGCAGGCTAAATAGCACTGTCATCCTAGACCTCATGAAATGAAATGATTACGCACTTGTATAGCGCACGACTACCCGTAGGCATCTCGGCGCTTGTACGAATATCGCCGAGGAACCCTTCCTGGCCTTTCCCTGTGAGGAGCCCACTCCTGGGCACCCCCAAGGTGA
This sequence comes from Lissotriton helveticus, assembly GCF_964261635.1. Classification (NCBI taxonomy): domain Eukaryota; kingdom Metazoa; phylum Chordata; class Amphibia; order Caudata; family Salamandridae; genus Lissotriton; species Lissotriton helveticus. Next base: position 1,032,749,408 of record NC_136057.1, read on the forward strand.
AGTCAGGCATCCTCAGCGTTGTTGGGACAGTTGTAGAGATTTTGAGAGTTAGAAGCTATTGCTGAGCCGGACTCATGATTAGAATAGGCACCGAGGTGAGAATTATCAGGTCCGAGGAAATTGAGCCTGAGACCCGCCGAGGGAATTGAACCCTGGTCCCACCCAGACCTCTGCATCAGGGTCTGCCACTCTAACCATTGAGCCTCATAGACACCTTGAAGCCACAACTGGAATGCAGAACCCTGCGGCCACTTGTAGCTACCAGGATGTCATTGCAGTGGCCGGAGGTGTGCGCAGAGGGCGCTTTCACAATTTCCTAGATGCCGTGCTACACTACATCCATCAACACATCTACCTGCCCAGGGATGACAAGGAACTTGAAAATACAAATCTGGAATATTACAGAATATCTAGGTTTCCACAGGTTATAGGGTGCATAGATGGAATCCATGTGCCCAAATGTCCCTCATCCTGCATAAAATACATATTCCCTAATAGGAAAAGCACACATTCCCTTAACATCCAAGTTGTCTGTGACACAAAAAACATCATCACAGATCTGGTTGCCAAATATCCTGTAAGCACCCATGACTCATACACTTTCAGACACTTTGGCATATACCAGAAATTAGAAAGAGGTGACTTTGATGAAGGATACCTCCTATGTACAGATCTTTCAGGTCCCCAGATAAATGTATTTACACTTTTATGTCTGTGTGCATGTTGCCTCACCATCGTATATCTTTCACCAGGTGACAGTGCATATGCCCTGCGGTCATGGATCCTCACACCCTACCTGTTTCCCCACAAAGCACATGAAAGGCGGTACAACAGGGCACATAGGCGAACCAGGACCGTGATCGAGCGCCCATTTGGCATCCTAAAATCACGCTTCAGGTGCCTCCACAAGATTGGCGGAGCCCTACAGTATGCACCTGAGACTGTCTGCAAAATACCAGCAACATGTGCCATGCTTCACAACATGGCCTGCAGGGGTAAATTGCCCATGGATGTGTCTGAGTCTGAATCGGAGGATGAGGACCCAGGACCACCAGCCCAATAGCAAAGGGATGGTAGCTCTGCAGCAGAAGGGTGAAGGCGCAGGGACCAGATAGCTACAATTCTTTTTAAAGGTACGTTCAAAGTATTTACACACTACCCTCTACATAAGACAAATTATGACTTTCAATTGGTGCTTTATTGTGCAAGCTTGCACAAACAAAATCAGGACAACCTGTCCATGGCAAAATGTATGCTTGAACAAATGCATAACTGCATTATGGTTACATCACCACAATTTAGAACAAATATGTGGCCCAAAAATTGTGCAGTTTCCCTACACAAATCACTTTCTGCCTCTCCGTTCAGCCTGGTCAGAGCTGCCACATGCAATCCCAGCTTGCCGGCTGCTGCTCGAACGCATTAGAGGTGTTTCCGTAGCAGAGATGTGACTGCAGCTTGATACCTCACTGTCTGGACCCTCCGTAGCACCACCTCCGACCAACATATTAGTTTGCTGTGTTTCCACTGCTGCAGTAATTTGTTGCAGGCCCAAGCAACATCCCCACTATGGTGGCCCGTCTCCACCAGGAGCCCCAGAGTGCGCTTGGTGTATTGGGTCGTCGCATGTGCAAGCCTCCCAATGGCCCTGCTAAAAGTGTCCTTTTTGTGGCCACTGCTGCGCTCCATGCGTCTGTGATGCACCCTTTCTTCCACCAATTCTTTGGCTAGATCGGCAACGGTATCTGTGAGGGCATCAAATTTGGCTTCCAGCCGGCACTGGTTTTCAGTAATTTCTTCAGTGATGTTCCTGAAACCCTATGTCAGCTTCAGATTTGTTTGCCTCTGTTGCTTTTGGTGCAGGCGCTTAACATCGTCTGTTCCAGGCCTCCAAACAACACCTGACTGGGCACTCCAGCAGGGGGCTGACTTTGCAGACGCCCTATGGACTGCTGAGTTGGTCGCTTTAGCTGCACTCTGGTAGCAGGAGAGAGTCTTGAGGGAGCTGACTGCTGTGAGGCTGGGGTCTCACTTGCTGAAGCCTGTGATGTGGTTACTGGAACTGTGGCTGGTACTTCCGGGCAACTTTGTCCACTTCATACTCCCCCCATCCTGCCCTTCCTCCATCTGGGCCTGATCCTTGCTACCCTCTGTGTGCTCGGCACTGTGCTTCCTCCGAGTGGTGTGTCTATGTGGCAAAAGATGGAAGGAGAAAATAAAATATGTGAGTCACTATCTCAGTGGTTTTGCAATGTTTATAAACTCAAGTCATTCCTTAACTACTCTGTATATGTCACTGACTACATCTCCCATGATGCACCATTTGGGTTTATTGTTCTGTGGCAATGGATTTTTGGGTGTGGATGATTAGTATCCATGCGCAGAACAGGCCTTAATGGTGAATTAAACATTTCTAACACATTTCACTCTTGCCAGGGTTTAGTGCTGGCTGTGATGTGTCAAGAGCCCCAAATCCTACAACAGCCGCCCTCTCCAGGGTACTCTCCACCATGGCCTCAGCTCCAGATGGTTCAGACGCAGTAGATGGCCCTCCTCCTGTCCCTTGTACCTCTTGCAGACGTGCTGCCACCCTCTCCTTGGCCCTGGAGCGCAGGTCGTACCATTGCTTCTTAATGTTATCCAGGGACATGTGTGCCACACCCAGGGCATTGATGCGCTGCTTCATTCTTCTCCAGATCTGTCTTTAGTCCACCTCAGGTACACTGTGCAAGACCCTCCTAAATAGCTCCTCATGAATATTGCAGCATTTTTCGATAATTATGTCGAGCTCCTTCTCAGAGAACTTGAGCTTCCTCAGCCGCTCCTTTCCACCTTTGACACTGGCCTTGCTGCTCATGGTTTCAATGATAGCCAAACAGTAGTGTTGGACTATGCTGCTGCACCTAACCATGTGGTAGTGATCCTGCTCAGGACTATCCTTGGACACCACTTCCTGTTTTGGGGTTCTTCAGCTCAACCAGGAAGTGTTTTCTCATGTTTTTATCGCACTCTCAATTTGCTTGCGCAATTTGGGCTTGTTTCTGATGCACTCGCTATTTGCATATGCAAAAAGGCCTTTTCTGAGGAGTGCTCTATTTGCGAGCATTTACCGACTCGCAAATATCCCCGACCCAAAATAGTGAAGTGAGTTATTAGCGACTCGCAATCATGGGGTCTCTTTTGTACATAGGTAATATTTAGTGACTTGCAAATTGCGAGTCGCAATTTAACGCAATTTGCGAGTCGCTATTTTTACCGGTCGTACATCTGGCCCAAAGATCATTAAAAAAATATATAAATAACAATGGTTTTGCCTTCTCTATTCTTAAGATCGTATGAATGCTTTGGCGGAGACATTTACTATGTCTTCCTGCTGCGATTAATTACTATAAAAAACATACATACACACTTGTTTGTAAAACATTTTAGGGATTTTTTTTCATTGAAAAAGACTTACTAATGACACACGTATAAAGTTGTGCTCTGTATAGAGAAGTGGAGTGGCGCAGAGCTTGTGAGTGGTCTGAAGACAGTGAAGATAAAGAAATCCAAAATAATGCCTGGCTACATAAATATAATGCTGTACAAAGGGCAATGATCAACTTGTGTATTTGCCCAATAAGGAGAAGACTGTCATATAATCAATCAATCAATCATAACATTTGTATAGCACGCTACTCACCCGGAAGGGTCTCAAGGCGCTTGGGGGAGGGGGTCCGCTACTGCTCGAACAGCCAGGTCTTGAGTTGTCTCCTGAAGGCGAGGTGGTCCTGGGTCAGCCGAAGGTGGATGGGGAGGGAGTTCCATGTCTTTGCCGCCAGGTAGGAGAAGGATCTGCCTCCGGCGGTGGCTCTTCGGATGCGTGGTACGGCGGCGTGGGCGAGGCTGGTAGACCGTAGCTGGCGGGTGGGCGTGTAGAAGGTCAGGCGGTCGTTGAGGTACTTGGGGCCCAGGTCGTGGAGAGATTTGTGTGCGTGGGTGAGGAGCCTGAACGTGATCCTCTTGTTGACGGGGAGCCAGTGCAGGTCCCTCAGGTGACCGGGGATGTGACTGCGTCAGGGGGATGTCCAGGATGAGTCGGGCGGAGGTGTTCTGGATTCATATAGTACAGTCCAAGCATATATATATAAGGCGTTGACGTTTTGATACGTGGAATTAATTATTTAACAGGATCTTGCCTGCAGCAAGCAAAAATGCATGAAGCCTCCCATACCATGCAAAACACCAAGACAGCATGCTTGCATAAGTTCCAAACAGCCCAATTTGCAAATGTGGGTCATATCCTTATCTATTCGATTCGCTAATGGGCCACTTTTATTTTGGTTGCCGAGCCTATTTTCTGTCCTAGTCCATTCCTGGTGTTATTTCTTTTTTTTAAATTTTTTTATTTCATCAACATCAGAGTTACAAATTCATAAGACATTGCCAGAGAAACAAAAGTACCTTACAATTCAGAAAGCATTATCATCAGGTTCAAAACAAATAAAGCATTTTTCAAAAACACAAAGAGCTATAGTCTGGGAAAAGTGAATCATAAGGGAAAAATTCATCCCAAGAACAATAGAAAACCATCATCAAGAAATATCATACAATCTTAATTGCGTTAAACTTTCCCCCTATTTCATCTTATATCTCACCCAGCCTCCGTTTCCATTCAATTATTGGGGCCCATATCCTCCGTCCAGCTTCTTTTTTTTCCCTCCCCCTTTTTTCATATAGGGCCATTTCTAAGATATATATGGCCAATACCCGAGAGATCCATTGCTGTAGCGTTGCGGGGTTGGGATCCTTCCAGAGTGTGGCTATGCATAGTCTACTGAGGGTCATAGCTAAATACAGAAACTCATGGTGGAGAACTTCTACACCCTCCCTCACTACACCCAAAATCATAACTTCATCAGTCAAAATTAAATGAATCCCCAGAGAATCAGCAAAAATTTGTTCTAAAGATTTTTTATACACATCTAGAGAGGGGCATGATGCAAACATATGAATTGTGTCTGCTTGCGTGGATTGGCATCTTGGACAGATGCCCCGCTTGTTGCCCCCCACTGCGCTATTCTATGAGGAGTGTAGTAAAGTTCAAACATAGTCTTATATTGTTGAGATTGTAAGTTTGCCACTCTTAGCACCGAATTTGACAGTTTTAATGACTTCTCTGCCTCGTTTCCTGTTAGACCTAGTTTGCCTCTCCACTTCTCATACATTCTGCCACAATCATCCTCTTTATATTTACAAATTTCCCCATATAGTTGCGAGATAGAGGATCCCCCTTCATCCCTTACACATTCCAACAGCTCAACTCTTTGAAAGTTCATCTCCCCCCCCTGTTTCTTTAGCAAAACTGACCTCACTTGTAGGTACTTAAAAAAGTCTCTACGCCCTAAATTATATAAGCGTTGTGCCTGCTCAAAAGAGATCAGACCGGCTGCCCCTATAAGATCCCCAATAGTCTTAACCCCTAATGCATCCCAACCCCTCATAACTGGGTCATGAAATACCCCCGGCAGCGATGGATTCCCATATAGAGGGGTATAATAATTCATTCTCCCTATTTTTTATTTTCTCCTTATCCCAGACCAGACTAACCTTGCGGCCACCAAAGTCTTGAACCTTACTTTTTTGTAATAGCTCCTCTCCTCATATGTAAGTAACCATTGATTGGAGTCTTTCACTACAAGTTCGTATACGTCTGGGACACCATCTCTACCTCTCCATCTGTCTGTAACACTCCCCCCCAGCATACCTCTGATGTATTGCAAGACCGTTGCCCAATAGTATTCCTTAAAGTCCGGTACCGCCAGCCCACCTCTCTCTCTTGGGAGCGACAACATTTTTTGACTGCGGCGTGTTTTGCCTCCTGGTGTTATTTCTAATGTTATATTATGTTATGTGTTCCTTCAATACAAAAAACGTGTCTTGGTGCTATCTGAAGTGGCAGGAAGCAGTGAGTGGTACTTAGCAGGAAGAGAAAAGCCATGTCTTCAGGGATTTCCTGAAGGCCAAGAGATTAGGCATGGCTCTGATATGCAGGGGATGGACATTCCAGGCATTTGATGCTCCAAGCACAAAGCCTCTGCCACCCCAGTTCACGCACTTGAATCTGGGGGTTGCCACCAGTTTGGCAGAGGCTAAGCGTAGCAGGCTTACTGGTGAAAAAGCTCTTCCTCAGAAAAGCCAGTGCTTGCTCGTGCAGTGCTTTCTTCATAATACACAGTGCTCTAAAGGTGACCATCCACCCAATGGGGAGCCAGTGTAGTTTCCTGACCACCTTAGAGACCGATTGGAACTTGGGAATTTTGAAAACTACGCCTTCTGCAAGGTCTGCAGTTAATTAAACATGCTGGTGCACATTAAAATATAGCCCATTGCAGTAATCAATCTTCGAGAAAACCAAAGAGATTACCACTGTTTTCTGCAAATGGGCAGGGATAAAAGGAATAATTTTTGTAACCATTTTCCAACCTGCATATTCTATGAGGTTCAAAGGAGACATCGCTGGCCATTCAGGTCAGCCTATTGTTTGCTTCTGGGAGGCATTTCACACATATTCAAAAGCTAATCACTGTTTGGGTGTAGTTGAAGACCAAATGCAAATTAGCCTACAGGAACTTTGGGCAGGGAAAAGGTAACATTCCAAAACTTACTTTTCCTAAATATTTATTAAAAATCTGACTCCATCCTTGAATTTGATTTTTAATAACCATTACAAATGGTTGTTTAATTATTTTTCTAGCTTGCCCTCTTTCTGAGATACAGTATTAGAATTGTAATCTGTACTCCGGTTTTCCATATAGGACAGCTAGACCTGCCACTGTGCAAAATAGCTTTTGGGTGCTAGTCACTGTAAGGGTATGTTAATATTACATTTCAACATGTCCTACTGTTCGATACCATGCACCCTGCCTTTTGGGCTACAAGGCCTAATATTTAAAAGGGGGTTTTGACTTATTAAATGGTTTGTTTTAACTGGTCGAATTGCAGTTTTTACACTGCTACAGTCAGTCATGGCCTGATGCCATATGCTAGGATGGAAAAATCTCACACTTGGTGATGAGCGAGCACCCCTGCTCTGAGTGCCCCAACTTTACTGATATCTGGATCCCTAATGCTGATTTTCGTTGTCATGGTCAAACCAGGATAATGCGTGAGCGCCATGACATTGGTCTGTCTCATGAATTTTTGTATTTTCAGACAGGAAGGGGTGCCCAAAGTGCTACCCTCATAGTGTTGAAGGCTACTGCCTTTACCAGTAGTTCAGCAGCACAATATCAGTGGTGGCAGCATACTGTGTAGTGATCAGTAGGAGTGAACAGCACCTTTCTACCTGTGTCACTAGAGTGAAGCCTACAGGTTCATTTATTTAAAGTTTTGCTGCTGTGTGCTTAACTCGCTCTTGGCCTACATCGGATTGGTGTTTAGTTCTGCGCAGTATGTGTGTGGTATACATGGACTGGGTGTATGTGCATCTGTGGATGGTACAATATAGGAATAATGCAGTACTGGGCACTGCACGTATGCTATATGCATTTGCTGGGTGCATGTGGGCCTGTGAATGGTACAATACATAGAAGATGTAGCGCAGTGCAGTGCATGTATGCTATACAGATGTGCTGGGTGTATATGTGCCTGAGAATGGTACAATACATTGAATACTCTGAGTTACATTTCGCGGGACCCAGGGCTAAATGGAAAAAAATGAGGAGAGGAGGTAGGTGAATCCCCCCAGACAGATGTTTTTTGCTGCAGTTCTTTAAGCTGGGTGGGACACTAGAGGAAAGGAGAGCCAGGCTCTCCAACAAACTACAAAGCGTGCCCTTTGATTCAGAGAGCAGTCCACTGGGAAGGGGCCCGGGCACATCTCAGTAAAGAGATGGGGCTGATAAGAAAATCATAAAGAGTTGGACTAAGTTCTTGGGGTAACCTTTTGATACACATATCATTGTGGCTGACATCCAGGTTTGAATCTCTAGTCACACCCATGGCCTGTGTTGTGGGGCTGTCAGATTTGGAGTCACTCTGCTGTGACAGACTCATTTCATGAGAAAGAGAGAGCAGAGAAACGAGCACTTTAAAAAGAAGTAGACCCCCACCATAAACTTCAAACACTCAGAATCTAAATCATATTTGGTGTCTGCAAATGGGCTTTATGAAGGGGAGGTTGAGTCCACAAAAAATGTCAAATGTCAAGCAGCCAGTCGGTCTGCGCGAGGAGGAGAGATTCTGCAAGATTTATGCCTCTGATCAGGACTCGGGGCTAAGGCCTGCTAGTCTCCCAGCTGGGAGAGAAGACATCACCCAGGGAATCCAAGACCACTTGCCCTGGAACCTGGAGCACCAGCGCCTGCCTGCTGAAGTCCAGGGGCACTGTGAGGAAGCCGAGAGCGTTGGAGGGAGTGAGGTCCAGTGGGGTAATCATCGCAAGTGGATCCCCATAAGAAGGTGTGAGGAGATGGCTGCTGCACTGATCTGGTCATTGCCATTGTGCAAGCAAAAGTAGGCGACCCCCATATGCAAGAGGAGGGCAGCCCTGAAGTGAGCTGTGATCATTGCTGCACTGAGCGGGCCATTGCCCGTGTGCAGTGTTACGTTGGCGAACCCAGTTGCCAGTTGAGGCCACCATGAAGATTGCTTCCATGCCAATCAGGCCGTAGACCGTGTGTGGTATCAAGTCGGCAACCCTGTATGTAAGGTGGTGCTGCTGTGAAGATAGTTGCTGTGCTGATCAGGCCGGAGCCTGTGCGCAAAGAAGGAATGGTGACCCCGAGACTGTCAACGGAGGAAAGAGGCCACCATGCTGACCTTAGTGGACCAGAACGGTGACTGAGGACCAGTACTAGGATCACCACACCCCCTTGATCTGTGTGCCGAACTTACACAGCATCAGAAGAGCACCCAGGGGAACTAGTTTGCCAGATTCAACGCTGGAACACTTTTGACTTTAATAAAGAGAAGGCGTGGGACTCCTGAGACTCAGACTACTAGTGGGGCTTAACCTGAATGTCACTTACAGTGAATGGTGAATAACCACTACTGCTAGCTAGAGGGGAGTAGGAATCAGGAACCCAACTATGAAACACTAAAGCTCTGACCCCAGGGGACTGTGTATATTGTTTGTAAATGTTGTATTTTACTTTGTAGTTGTATACAAATACTCCTTGTTAGACTTGGCATCTTTTGGCGTGTTTCCTCTGAGTTTTTGCTTTCTGCCTTCATGGTTTTTACTCTGTTTTTGCTGGCGTAGTGTTTCTGCGCACTTTTCACACTGCTGATCAGTGGTAAAGTGCAAGTGCTCCTGTGGTAAAGTATGCTATGGACTGGTGTTTCCCTGATTGGCTGTTTGGTTTTCTTGTCAGCCCCTAGTAAAATGCACTGAGTGTGCCAGGGCCTGGGAATCAAAAGCTATGCGTGGTCCTGCAGCACGGATTGTACCACCCACGTGAGTAGCCGGAAAAGGTACCTCAGACCTGCCATTGCAGAGTCTGCGTGCAGTTTGTAACTGTCATGTCGACTTGGCCCGTGCACACACTGGCCCGTCACTAACCTTACTTTTTCTTACATGCAAGGCACCCCAAATGTAGGCTCAAAGTCTCCAACCTTCCTTTTTCTTACATGTAAGGCCAAAGGTAGGCTCTAATTCCCTAACCTTCCTTTTTCTCACATGTAAGGAACCCCTAAGGTAGGCCCAAAGTACCCCTGTGGGCAGGGTGCAGTGTATGTGAAAGGTAGGCCATGCCCTGGTGTGTGTGGCATGTCCTAATAGTGAATTGCAGCCTATTTTGTTTTTCACTATTGCAAGGCTACCTGTTCCCCATAGGACTGAATGGGAACTTTGTTTATAACATCTTATAAACATGACTGGCCCTGGGAACTAGGTGGGAAAATAAAATGTAGTATGCCTGAACTCAGAATCTAACAAAAAAACATGTTTTAGTAAAGGTGATTTTTTTTACATTCTGTGTTTGAAAATACCACTTTTAGGAAGTAGGTATTTAATTGCTCAGTCATCCTGTGTGCCTCTGCTGGAATATGGATTGCCTGTCTGGGTTTTGGACGACTGATGGCTAGGAAGCAAGGGTGGCTCCCAATAGTCTAGGTAGGTCAGGAAAGGGCTGAATAGACCTGGGCTGTGATGGGGGAAGAGGGTGGAGATTTCCTAGCACCTCAAAGGACCTGGTCTGCCTCTGACAATGCCTTCTCCACCCCTTGCCAGGAAATCACACCAGAGAAGGCAGAACTAGTTCTGGCTGGGCACAGACACTCTCTGCCTAGAGGATCAAAGGATTTTTGGATACAAATACTGGGGCCCAGACCCCTGGACTTTAGAATTCTTTTCGATCAAGAAGACTGCCAAGAAGAAGAGCTGGAGAAGCTGTGAGGAGGGACTACCACTTTGCTGTGTGCTTTTCTGTGTTGGCCTACTGTGGCTGCTTACGTCTTCGGCAGTGAAAAGACTGAACTGAACTTTCTGCAATCTACTTCTGTGAGTTTTTCCAAGGGCATGAGATATAGCTTGCCCCCTGTTCAAGAAGTCAAAGGAACGGCAAAGACTTCAAGCTTTTCTGCCCCCACACTGGGGACTGTGTGGTTTGTGCTGCGACAGACCAAAAGCAACTCGACGACATCTACGACGCCGCTGCCAACTCTGTGTCCTGAAGGCACTGCAGAGGGCACTGCCGCAATGCCGCACCACGACCCTGGTCTCACCGATGATGCCTACTGACGCCGCTACAGAGCTGCTGCTCGCACCATGACCTGTGGGCACTGCACTCCGCACCACCTCGCTTCACGCCCAAGCCTGTGCACCGCAGAGAGCACCACCGCAATGCCACACTGCGACCCTGGTCTCACCGACGACACCTGCTGATGCCGCCACCAAGACGTTGCACTCATCGCGACCTGTGGGTACCGCAGTCCGCACCGCCTCGCTTCATGACGACGCTCCATGATGAAATCGACGCCATTGCTTGCACCGTGATTCGAGGGCACTGCTCGTAAAGTTACACGACGCACCGCCCTCATCCTGCACCGCAGCCTTGGCCTACCGCCGCCGGCACCATCGACGCCTGGTCGTCAGCCGACGACAGCGCTTCAGCAATGACGCTGCTTGCACCGTGACCTGCCAGCACCTTGACAAGTATCGCCTTCACCTCACACCGCGACTCTGGTCTCACCGAAGACGCAATCTGATGCCGCCACCGAGTCGCTGCTCGTACCTCGACCTGAGGGCACCGCATGCCGCACCGTTGCACTTCCCACTGCACCACCCGACTCTTGCCGATGCCAGCGCTCCTGATCTTAACAGGCTATTTTTTCTAAACTGGTGTGGTGTCCTTTTGTAGTGCTTACACTGTATTACTGTTGGTTATGTGGAAGTGCTTTACACACTGCCTCTAAGATAAGCCTGACTGCTCGTGCCAAGCTACCAAGGGGGTGAGCAGGGGATATTTTAGGACTGTAACTCCCTTATCCTGACTAGGAAGAAGGGTCATTACTTGGACAAAGGTGCAAGCACTTGCCAACTAGTGACCCCCATTTCTAACACTCCTTTTTTCGTAAAAGCATGCATTTGACTGGGCAATCATATATTGCTTCTGCTTCTCATAAATTGAGGTCTGAGCCTGTGTTCACCGCCATGTGTCAACCTACTTCCTCCCCAGGACAGAGTTCTACAGCAAGCAAAAACTGTCTAGCAAAAGGCGAAAATGTTGGGGTGACCACGTAGAAAAGACTGATTTGCAACAGTCAACACCAACAATAGGATTAACAAGTCAGGCTATGGGGGAATCCGGATCTTGAAGTAGTAGTTAAGCCTGCTAAAGCTATTGAGCAATCAGTATTATGGGTAAGAGAAGTCAATGACGGCAGACCTGACTGACAAAATAATGAAATTTGCGGTATAAACAACAAGCAAGTAAAAAAGGATTCTTGAAAAAGTGAAACAGTGGAGCATAAGACTAATTGTTGCCATTGTGGTAGGACCTCTCATCTGGAATCATACAGAGGATGTTGAACAAAAATTGTAACATATGTGGCCTGGTTGATCATTTCACCAAAGTCTGTAAGGAAAGTGGACACATGTTTAAACCAAGGGTTACACAGGTATCTAAGGAAAGTGTGATGGGTAATGACCTTAAGAAAGACCATGGACTGCAGGCAAGCTGAATGGTACTGAGGAAGGGATCATTTGTGATGGTGAACTCTTGATCCCCATACACCAATATCACCAAAGAAAAGTTTCAACAGGGTGCATGAGATGAGAGAACATGATATCAAAGCAGTACATTTTGATTGGAGACTAATTGAGGTTCTGTGGTATTTTCCAGTACTTATGCAATTTAAAGTAAAGACTGCACCAATCAAATGTATGTAACTGTTAAAGGTGTATGTGTACTGGGCTGGAGGGGCCAGTAGTTGTTAAAACTAATCCTTGATCCTTCAGCTTTACATCCCCTGTTGTCTTTTAATGAACCTAACAGTAACAAGCAGTTTTACAAGTTATACACAAAGCTTTTCAACAGCTGATTAGGAAAGCTCAAATGTTTCATTCAGTACATCAGACTCAAAGAAGGTGCAACTCTGGTTAGACAAACATTGATGTATGTGCCTGTATGTGTTTGTAAAGAATTACAAGATCTTTTACAATCTTTGCAAAATATGGCATCATAGAGAAGACAGAGTGCTATTAATGGTTAACCCTTATTGGTCTGGCTAAGAAAAGCAAATGAGGGCCATGTTTATGCGTTGACTTAAGAGCCCTGAGCTCTTGTATTGTCATGAACAGACATCCTTTGCCCAAAATCAACAAAATGATTGTACTTTTAGATGGGGCAGCCATCTTTTAGCACTTGAGTTCTGCTAGGCATACTATTTGATCGAATTGGCAGCAGAACATAAGCCTTTAACTATTTTGATAACTTCTTTTGGATTATTCAGATACAAGACAATGCTGCTCAGCCTAGTGTTGGCGACATCTATATTTCGACAAGAAATGTTCCATCTTTTCAATGACTTGGATGTCAGGGTCAAGTGTTTCCAGGATGACATCTTGGTTTTCACAAAATAGAAAGAGTAACGCATCACAAGTCTGAAGGAAGCTTGGAGTCTAAAGGACTGGTACTTGCACAAGAGAACTACAATTTAATCAAACCTAAAGTTGATTATTTGGGACATGCTGGCTCAGCTGAAGTGGTTGTGCCCACAGACTTCTTACTGCATGTTATAAAAGATGCACCTTAGCCCAACGATAAGGAGAGTATTTTGACTTTTATCGGCTTATGAGAGTATTACTCCAAGTTTGTGAAGTATTTCATCACAATAACGGAGGCCATGAGGTAACTTTTATACAATGGAGAAAACTTTGGTTAGGACTTTAATCTGTTTTTGGGGACTGTGGAAGATTTGTGAGGGAGGCCATGCTCACAACTGCTCAGTGCCAATACATGCAGGGTGCATGCATGAGGCAGCCTAGCAACGAGGCACGCCTAGATTCAATGTGGTGCTCATGCTAATGTATCCTAGCAACGTTCGTAGCAACGAGGGACGCTTTCCTGCCGCAGGCTTGCACTTCAGACTCACAGCACTTGAAATTAGACTTGCCTGCCAAACAGACTCAATGTGTGCGCTACCTATTGCGTTAAAAGGAGATTTCTGGCCACGGCTTTGCGCTTATCTAAGGCTACTATCTAAAAGTGCTATTCAGCACCAGTATAGGTGACTTCAGAACACAACCGCACGCTTACATATCGCTGATATTGAAAGTGCCAATTTTTTTTTTATTAAAGCTGAAAGAGAACCAACAAAAGTTTTCCAGTATTATAAAAACAGATATTTAGTGTCATATAATTCTATAATAAGTTCGAAGTTAATACTAAGCAAACTGTAACTAAAAGTCACATTGTTTCTTGCACATTATCTTTCAACTTTATTATGGATGGATTTATGGCACCAATACCATTCCTTAATTTACCTGGGGAACCTCACGTTCCATGGGAGCATTTGAAGGGGGGCTTCGAAGCTTATGTGGAAGCAGTGGGAGGTGACATTTCTACTCCTTCACGTAAACTGGCCATGCTTAAGCACTGTTTGGGGGTAGAAGGCAGGAGTATTTTAAAACACATACCATTTTTACTGGGGGAAGACAATGGCAAATCAGACTGGGATGCTTATGAAATTACAGTGTTGAAGGTAAACCAAAACGTTGGTAAAAAACCCGAAATGAGGGGTTGAGCGGTATACATTTTTTAAGAGGACGTAACTCCCAGTTGTATCAGTAGACACATTTGTGGGAGCACTTAGACTGTTGGCATCTACCTGTAATTATAAAGGATTTTTAAATGAGATGCTACAAGACCCGCTGGTACACGAGCTGCCGGACAAAGGAGTTCAAGAAAAACTATTAAACATGGAAGGATTAACTTTACAGAAAGCTTTTGATATAACTACAAGGATTGAGAGCACAGAAGAAGGATTGAAGGAAATGTCCACTGGTGACGCGAAGAAAGGGAGTTGTGTATAAAGCTTCTGGAGAAAAGAAAGAAGTGACAGTTGCTGTGAGTAGGAACATCTCAATATTTGGGAAGAATGTCTTTTGCTACAAGTGTGGGTGAAAGGAGCATGTAGGAACTGACTCTAACTGTCCTGCTGTGGGGCAAACATACAGAAAGTGTTACGTTATGTGATGTAATGAGTGCACAAATACCTGGAGGTGCAGATTCTGCTAAGTTTGGCCAAGGAAACCAGTAGAGCTTAATGCCTAAACAACCAGGTTTTTAGTTCTTTCCTAAAGGCCAACAAGTTTGGCAAAGATTTGATGTATAAGGGGAGATGATTCCAGATTTTAGCCATGAAGGATATAAAATAAATCTCCCCCCGTTAGATCGTCTAAACCTGGGAACCACTAGTTTTTTTGCTCCAGAGAAGCAAATATTTCTGCTTTGTTTATACCATTTGAAGTTTTGTTTAAAGTGGTCAGTGCTATTGTTGTGTAGTGCCCTATAAGCAATGATTTGTTACCTGACAAGGAGCCAATGCAAATTATAAATAGCTTGAGAGGCAGATTTAAACTTTGGGATCCCTAATAGCAATCTTACTGCAGTATTTTGTAAGGTGTGATGTTTTCTAAGATGTTGAACTTGCATATTAAAATATAGACCATTTCAGTTATCTATCTTTTAGAGGACAAGGCTTGTTACCACTGCTTGTTGTGCATTGCTTGGTATATATGGAAGGATTCTCTTTATAATCACCAGGATGTAGAAAGAAGCTGAAATTACTACATTTACCTGTTGAGCAAAGGTTCGTTTATTTTCCACAATCACTCCTATATTGTTTGTTTTCCCAACCAGGGAGGGAATTATTCCAAGTTGTTATGGCCAGCATGCAGATGACCATACCAAGGGGTGATTTCCAAAAATGATCACCTCTGTTTTCACAGAGTTAGTTTTAGGCAGTTTTTGTTCATCCAATTGCTGAATGCTCCCATACAGTCATGGAAATCTCACTGCTGTGGTGTTTATCATTGGCGGTAAAAGACACAATTATCTCTGTGTTGTCAGCATAGGATGTTAGTGTAAAGCAAAAAGATCTTATGAGGTTAGCCAATGGTGTAACATAGGCGTTGAACAACGTTGTACCCAACGAGGATCCCTGCAGGACCCTGCAAGGCTGCCTAAAAGGTTCAGAGACAAAATAGGCCAAGTCACCAGTTGCTATAGATCCTAAAGGAAGGATCTAAGCAAGGCAAGAGCAGCCCCATTGATCCCAATATTTTGAAGACTGTTGACCAGCAACATGTGGTTGCCATGTCGAAGGCTGCAGATAGGTCAGGTAAATTAAGGGATGAAGTTCCTTCCAGGTCTAGGATAGCTCTAAACTCTTCCATGGCTTTTATTAGAGTAGTTTCTGTGCTGTGACCACCTCTGAATCCGAACTAAGTTGAATCTAAAAGATTGTTATGCTGTATAAGAAGTGCCAGCTGTAGGTTCATGGCCATTTCTATGACTTTGGCAGGGAGTGGGAGGCGCATAATTGGACAATAGCTATTTGTGTCAGTTGGATTTAGATTATTTTTTATGAAAGGGAGTAAGGATGCTGTCTTCCATTGCTTAGGAAAATAACCTGATTTAGACATTGCATTGAAGATGTTTGAGAAGTGGATGGCAATAGTGTATGCTGCTATTTCAATCACTGCAGGAGGACAAAGGTCTAAAGGAGACCCAGAATTAGCCGATTGAATTTGCTTCATTCAAATGAAAGGGCTTTTTGCAAAGGTTTGTAGGGGGAAGGAGACAACCACAGGCCAGTGCATCATGAGAAAAGAGGGGTGTCAATGTTTTGGAAGATGAAAGAGTTGTATGAAGACTTTCTTGTGCAAGTGGGTGGGGGTGAAATATCACAATTGATGGGGTGGAGGTTCAGATGATGGCTGATTCGGGAGTGCAATATAAGTTGGGTGGGCACCTAGAAATTCAGCGTGTTAAAACACAGTCCATAATTTACATTGCCAAGGATGGTTTAAGTTTGTTGGGATGGCCGCAACAAAGAGAACTAATAATAAGGCTAGTTCCTAATCATCCTGACCAAGTGTGGGGAGCACAAACAAGTGTGAATGTGATATGTGAGGTGAAGTGGGAGGAAGAATTTCTTGGGGTCTTGTAGGAAAATCTGGGTCTATTAAAGGGCTTTGGGCACAAGCTCATATTAAAAGATAGGGTGTGTCCAAAGGCACATAAGCCGCATAGTGTGCCTTTGGTATTAAGAGAACTATTGTGGAAGGAGCTACAAAGAATATGTCAGGAGGGCATTATCAAAGAGATTGAAGCCTCTGAATGGTTAGCCCCGGTTGTTTTGGCGAAAAGAAAAAATAACGGGATTTACGTTTGTCTGTAGACCTTTGTGATCTCAACAAGGGTATCTGGGTAGATGCCACCCCCTTCCTAACATTGGTGACATGCTGACTACAATCAAGGGAGCTACATTTTTCTCCACACTGGATTTGTCGTCAGCCTATCACCAAATCTCGTTCCACCCAGAGTTGAGACCCCTTACTTAATTTGTCACACTGAGGCGGCTTACCGGTTAAGGCGCATGCCTTTAGGACTGGCATCTGTGGCAGCAGTGTTTTAGAAGGCCATGCATCAGATGTTAAAAAATAGAAAGCAATATGACCTACTTCTAGGATGACATCTTGGTGTTTGGGAAAAGTGTGGAAGAACATGACAGATTCTTGCTGGGGTGTTAAAAACCTTCCAGGATTATGGATTAACAATCAAGCGTGGCAAATGCAGCATTGGTGTGAGAGGTATAGAGTGCTTGAGTCCCTGGCTGGACAAGTGTGGGATGGCGCCCAAGTTGAAATTGGTGAGGACAATAGAAAAAGCACCATTTTGCAGAATAAGGACCAGCTGTGTTCTTTCTAAGGGCTTGCAGATTATTACTCCCATTTTGTTCTGCTGTTTGCGGACAAAACCGAATGCACGAGGAAGCTGATAGCAAAGAATGTTATATTCGAATGGGAAGTTGTTGTGGGCATATTGTATACACCCAACAGTGCCACATGCAAAGTGACTTTTGAGCTTATCCAGAAACGAAAGAGAGAGATGCCTGATTCCTAAAGGAATGGAAAAACTGGGTGGAAAATGTCACTTGGCTAAAAAACGAGTTTGGGGTAGGAGAATGGGTGCATGTGCGGAAATGGCGAAGGGAGGACAAAGGTTTGGAAAAGTTTTCAGAACTTTTAAAAGTGAAGAAGCTATATCCCTATTCGGAGCTGTTAAGTGATGGCAATGTCTGGAACTACAAAAAGGTGGTGAAGGCTGCAGACAGTTGAAGAAAGAAGTGAAGGCAGGGAGGAAGTTCAAATGGAAGAAGATAAAGTGCAAGGGGAACATGAACCTTCTCATAAGATTATGAAAGGGGAACATGATCCAGCTTATGAAAGGATCAGGCAGAAGCCCATTTGGCACGGGGGTTTTGTGATGGGATGAACTGCACTTTGTTGAATAGAGGGAGTTTTTGCAACTGAAGAAGTTTATTGCATTGGTCCCTGCCTTAAAGTCATTTGACACACGGGACAAATGTATAATTTGCCAGATGCAAGCATTGTTGGTTTGGGGGCAGTACTGCTGCAATACAGAAATGGGAAAGGTAACCATTGCCTACGCCTTGCGTCCTTTCTGGGGAGCTGAATTGATGTATTCCACCATTGAGAGGGAAGGATTAGCGTGTTGGTGGAGCGTGTGCCATTTCCGCAAATTTGTATGGGGACAAGATTTTGTCATTCAAACAGATCATCGACCTTTGGTGAATGTTTTCATCAATAAGGGCATTTGCAAGGTTTCATCTAGAATTACTAGGTGGGTGTTAACATTGCTGAAAATTACTTTCAGGATGGAATATATCTCCGGAAAAAGAAATATGGTTGTCATGGTTACCTGTATATGGTGCAAATGAGATTGTTGAAGGGGACGAGGACCAGTTGATAGAGAACATTAAGACACTCACCGAGGACCGCATATCTAATGAGGAGGGGGTCCAAACAGTTAAAGAGGATATCACATTGTAGTAGGTGAACACGTATTTGACATGGAGTTAGCCAACGAAGGGCAAAGCATCTGATGGAGCGGAGTCATTTAGAAATGTGAGTACGGAATTGTCAGTCGTATGTGAGGTGATACTCATAGGTGAAATATTGGTAGTACTGGATGTGTTAAAGGGTCACATCTTGAGGTTGGCACACGAAGGGCATACTGGATTGAGTGAAAACAAGCACAGGGTTAGGTTGAAGTATTGGTAGCCGGGATTGGATAAAGTTGTGAAGAGGGCTAAAAGGGAGAGTGTGCCATGCGCTTGGAGTGACAAGTCACAGAGACCGGTGGAGTATCGCCAGTTCAGGCTGACAGGATTGATGCTCCCTGGGATGAAGATTGCTCTTAGAATTTCTGGTCCATACAGAGTATTGGGTTTGTGTTTTTGAAGGTGGCTGGAGGCTAGCTGTACAGATCAGGTAACCACTAAAGATGTGATAACATTTATGGAAGAACTATGGGATAGCGAGAGGGTACCAGAGCATGTGGTAACTGACAATGGTGTACAGTTTGTCTCTCAAAAGATGGAGGAATTTCTGAGAATATATGTTGTGGAGCACATTAGATCATCAGTTTATTACTCTCAGAGCAATAGGTTGGTTGAGAGATGGAATATGACTTTAAAGGAAGGTTTACAATTGGCATTGGGTAAAGGCAGCCAGTGGAGGGTTGTACTAAAGACATTGGAGTGGGCATAACACATACACCCAACAGTGCCACAGGGAAGGGGCCTTTTTGAGTTTATACAGAAAAGAAAGCGAGGTCTGAATTATAAAGGGGTTGAAAGGAAAAGCTGGGAGGAAAATGTCCCAGGGCAAAAAAACTCATTTGGAGTAGGAGAATGGGTGCTTGGACAAAAAGGGCAAAGGGAGGACAGAGGTTTTGCAAGGTTTTCTGAACCTTTATCAAGTGAATGTTAAGTGCTGGCAATGTGTGAAACTACAAGAAGGTGATGAAGGTTGCTGACTATTTGTTGAAGAAGAAGTTAAAGGCATGGAGGAAGTCCAACAGGTTCAAAAGAAAGTGCAAGGGGAACATGATTCTTCTCATGAGATTATGAACGGGGAACGTGATCCAGCTCATGAAAGGATCAGGTGGAAGTCGGTCTGGTACATGGAGATTATGTGATGGGATGAACTACACTTTGTTGAACAGAGGTGGTATTATTCACATAAGAAGGCAAGAAATGTATAACTTGGTTCATGAAATGTATAATGCGATTTTTATTTTCTTTATTTTTCTCTTTAGTTTTTTTCCTGTAAATTGTTGTATCTACTGCTGTTCAAATGTTATTGTTGTTCAATATAAGGAAGGAGATGTGTATCTGGGTTGATATGGCTTCTCCATACACACAACATGCAGTTTTTAATGGATCCCATTGGAATGCAGGGCGGGTTGGAATGTGGAGAATGCTCGTGCGCGAAAAGGCAGAGACAGTTGCAGAGCTGGCTGGCAGCTCACTGTTGGAGGTACCATATCACTTGAAGTAAATAAAAAATATCCTACTCACTTGTGCTTCGTGAGTATCATCATTTCAGCTACTTACATCTCCATTGAAGGTATTGCTGCCTGAAGCTCCATGGGTCATTTCAGAGTTATGCCTGTAAAGAAAATTTCCTACCTCTTCCCACTGTCTCCACAACACTATCTCCACGGTGCTGTCCTTATACCTCAGTCCCCAAAGCATTATCCTTAAGCTTAACACTCTACACAGCTACTTTCAGCTGGCTTCTTGTCCTTGCCAGACCTTGCCCACCCTAGTCACTGGGCTACTCCTGCCCACTACCTGGAGTTGACACCACTGGCCAGTGGCTTTGAGAGTGGCAGCTACAAACTAGTCCTCCATTGTCACAGGGACATCTTCATCCTCACAATAGGCCTCCTCCCTCCCACAATTGGATCCAAACTGCCACTAGTCTTAATGCATGCTCATGCAGGTAATTAACAACTTGTTGCCAACATTTTGTAGTTAGAAATATGGTCGTCATGCAAGAGACCGGAGCCCCTCAGGTACCAAGTAAGTTCTTTATTTCATGTTAGGCCCTCAGGTTACAGCAGCTAGGTCCTGTCAGGAATTCAACCTCCCTCCAACTGTCCCTATCCCCTATCTACTACTTCATATCGCACTACAACATTCTTTTACATCATTCACTCACCTCATCTCAGACTCTAGCCCAAACATGCAAGGGATAGCAACAGTTCCCCTTGGCTCACTCTGTTTAGAATGTTGCTGCCAGGAAGTTCTAGATGGGGATAAGGCTCTCTTAGAGTGAAGACACAGTTCCATACGAGCCAATTGTAATGTTGTAACTGGACGTCAGCGTCAGGACATTAGGACCCGGGCAGACAAAGAGATTCTGGTAAAGGGCAGAACTTTGACCCCCATCTCTGAAGATGCCCTCCTCAATTGCATCCACGAAACAAAGCCCTCCAACCATTCTCTTGACCCCATGCCTAGTGCCATTGCCATTGACTTCTATACCCATTCTCTTTCCTATTGGAGCACTCTGGTCAACCTCTCCCTCTGTCTCCTTCAAAACTGGGCAGGTCACCCCTCTGCGTACAAAACCCACTGCTGATGCGAATGACCACAACAACTTCCACCCCATCACCAACCTACCCTTTCTTGCGAAGATCACAGAAAGATGTGTAGCGAAACAACTCTCTCGTCATATCAAGGACAACGATCTTCTTTGAACTTCCAGCCTGGCTTCATCCAAAACTGCAGCACTGAAACAGCCCTGCTGCTAGTGATTGATGACACACTGCGGATACTCGATTCGGGGGGTCTTGTCTTTTAATTCTCCTTGACCTTTCTGCAGCCTTTGACACTGTCAATCACAACACTCTCCTCAACACTCTCCAACAGAGAATGGGCATGGAGGGAACTGTGCTTAAATGGTTTGCTTCCTCCCTCTCTGATAGATCCCAAATGATCAAAATAGCGAACAGTCTTTCATCTCCTTTGGCGGTAGTTCAAGGTGTTCCTCAGGGCTCTATACTTGCACCCACATTGTTCAATCTATATTTAGAACCACTGGGAAATCTCCTAAGTAAATCCGGGATCCACTATCATCTCTATGCAGACGACACTCAAATCTACCTCAAGGTTGCCTCCACTCACGATCTCTCCATCCTAGGCTCTACTCTCGACTCCATTCAAAACTGGATGTCAACTCATCAACTGATTCTGAATCCCTCCAAAACTGAATTCCTCCTCCTCTCCTCCTCACTTTCTCCTTCCCTGGTATAATCATGGATGGATCGGATGAATCTTCTTAACAATAAACCTAACTGTCGACAGCGAAAAATCCCTTGGTGTCATACTCGACAAAAAGCTCAATCTAATCTCCCACATCAATTCCATTGCAAAGTCTGCTCGATACCAACTGCACCTTCTTTGGGGAATTCGTCGCTTCTTCCCGGAGCAAGACCTTAAAACCCTGGTCCAATCGCTGGTCCTCTCCAGACTGGACTACTGCAATTCTCTTCTTACTGGCCTCCCCAAATCCCACCTGTCCCCCCTTAAATCTGTTCTCCATTCAGCAGCTCGCTACATTTATGGGGCCAAAAGAAGCGACCACATCACACCCATGCTATCCACCCTCCGCTGGCTTCCCATTGAGGCAAGATCTATTTACAAGACTGCCTGTATCACCCACAAAGCCTTGCACTACTCCTCTCTTCGCTACCTGGAGGCTCAAGACCATCTCGTAATGCGGAAAATCTACTGCTTGAACCTCCCACCTTCAAGAAGGAAAGATCGATGGCCCAATCCTTTTCAGGCAACGCGGTGAGAATCTGGAACTCACTTCCGCCTCAGCTCCGGACCACCATCTGCTCCCAGGCCTTCAAAACGGACCTCAAAGTTCTCCTCTTTCAAAGACACTTCCAAATTTAACTCACACCCTCTCTATTATCTGAAGGAAGAACTTCCATTATAGAAAATCCTATGTCCTTTGACTATGAAAGTGCCTTCCCAGTGTGTTCTTGCGGTTTGAGTGTCTGACATTTATTGCAGTATTATCCTTCTACCTGTGTTTGGTACTCTTTTGTAACATGCACACGTCACTTTTCTCTTGTAACATACTGGTTGCTACCTCTTACATTTTGTTTGCTTTAGACATTTGTACAAGTGCCACCATTGCCTACGTAACGTTTGCCTCATGTAACTTAATGTTTGCTTTTATGTAATTTGTTCTTATGTAATTTTCTCCTCATGTATCATCACTGTTCCTATTGTGAAGTGCTCTGACACCTTCGGGTAAAGTCCGCGCTATATAAAAATGCATAAAATAAAATAAAATAAAAGTGGGACCGGAAAGGGAGGAGCTAGGTTAACTGGGGATAGCAGGCTGGAGAAGGGATGCAGAGAAACAGGCTCTCCTAGATATGCTTAAATAAACAAAATAAAATATGCAGCAACGTGTCATGGTTATTGACCTGTGTTGTCACGACAACTGGCAACGAAGATGGGCACAGTACTCAACCCTTCAGGGAGAAATCCAGCAGTGGAAACATGACGTTGGGAGCCCACCCTAGTCACGCGGAGGAAGATCGGCATGCAACGCAACATTGAAAGCCCACCCCGGTTGCGTAAAAAAGCATCAGTGCAAACGTGGTGCCAAGAGCCCATCCTAGCCACGCTGTGACGAGAAACACTTTAAACTTTTAGAGGCGCATTTATTATTACCAGCCACAGTTCTCAAATCTCTGTGCTATCAGCTCTGTAGACGAGATCTCGCACAACTGAAACCCCTCATGGTGGACATCGTGAAGTCAGTCTGCATTGAAATCTTAAACTGCTACTATAGGTGCGGCAAGGTCAAACTACCCCTTCCCGAAGGTGTCAGAGTGCATTACATAAGAACCAGTTGCGATACATTAGGACTTGGGATTACATGAGTTACATTAAAGATACAAACAGAAAAAAATTGCAAATGTACAAGTTGTAGAGTCACACAAGGGAGAGATACACATAGAAAAACTGCAAACATACAAGTTGCAAGTCACTCAAGGAAGAGATACAAATGGATATACTCTAAGAGTCACATGATCACTCTTTTTAAGTTCAGAAGAATTTTATTAAAGATAATATAAGATAATAACACAAATAATGAAATTATCATATAGTCAATGCATGGTATACAATACAGAGAGTATGTAAACTTCAAAAGAAATATGGTTCAAAGCATAAAAAGTCTATGAATGAAAGAAAGAAACATTATTTAAACAAAGTTGCAGTATGTAAAAGACATGCAGAACCGAAAGAAAGATAATACAAGACATAGTAAGATATCGCGAGTAATAACAATTCAAAATGTTAATAATACAGTAGAATGTCCACTGAGGGCGGAGAATTCATTAAAAAGGTGCTTGAATTCGAAGGCAAGTTGTGGATGCCTCTCTGTTATGAAATTCCATGACGAAGAGGCGTAGAAGCCTCGAAAGGTGTTGGAAATGGTAATAATTCAATGGAGAGGGGGCAGGAAAGCTGTTATGAGGCAAAACAAGCTGGAGAGAAGAGACATCGTGGTGTGCCCTTTCGAAGCGCAAGAGCTTGTTTGCTAATGATATATATCTATCTATATATATATGATAGTGTTTTCAAGAGGAAGTATGTACGGAAACACTTCAAAATATGTAGATAATTTTTTTAGCTTTTTTGTACAAGAGCTTTCCTCATATATACAGGAGACTTTTTGCGTCTTATAAATGACATACTATGGGAAAATAATTTGTTGCTAATGTACCTTGATGTGAATAGCCATTACACATGCATACCTCAGAATTTCGGGATTAGCTTGTTCGCTCTCTTGTTACATAGAGAAATGCTATTTGATATAATGTACACTTGTGTAACTAACAACTTTTTTTATTTTCGCGATTCATACTTTATTTATCACATTGTACAAATTTTTTATTAGCACCTTGTCAAAGATATTGACAGCAATCTTATTACACAGCAGGAGAAATAAACTGCACTCAAATAACAAAGTATCTATAGTCTCATAACCACATATATATATATATATATTACAATTTTCATTATAAATATAGTACTCTAAACACAACTTTTTAGAAAATAGACATACACTGTTTTTCTGGGCCTGTACACTCAATGCACTATTTTTTTGTCGAACTATGTCATAAAAGTTCCCAAATTTGTTAATAACTCTAGATGGTAGGTCTTTCACATCAGATGCAATAAATGTATTTGCCCAAATCCGATTTTTTTCTTGAACTAGACGAACTTCATTTTGCACCAGGTTAAGACCTATTTTCTTGGAATGATGGACAAAGAAGACGGTACAGTTTCCATTTTGGAAACAGTGCTTGGGGTAAAGAAGAATGCCACTATTAGGGTGGCTGTCATAATTCATCCCTGGAGGGGGCGGACGCGTCCATGGACGCCTGGGGTGCCAAGGCATCCGTGTTTTGGGCGTCGGTGTTTATTTGTCCCTGCTGTTGCGTTTTCCAAGAGAAGGCGCGGTCCCAGTTGGTGGCAACAGTCTCGTTGTCCCAGATGGTGGAAGTTTCTGTGTCGCTTATGTACCCCTCTTCTCCAGTGTAATGTGTAGGGTAGATTAGCAGTGGCTCAGTGGAAAAGGCCTTCAGGTCCCTCGGCTCAAAGTATTCCATGTACTTTTTTACTGGGTGCTTGTTGTACATTACTGGAAGGAACTCTTCCACGGGGAGCATCTTGTTCAGTGCATCCGCAGCAAGGAGCTTCTTAGCCCCATGGAGAGAGACGGCATACCCCAGGGTCCAGTAGGAGTAATCTGCTTCAACAAGATTCATCACATTTGGAACCGCCTTTTCTGGGCGCTGTACCTGCATCCGTTTTCTACCAATATATATCAAGTCCCACTCCAGCTGCGTCTCTTCAATGTCACTCATCACTTTCATGAGCTTTCTCTTGAAGTGGTTCTCAAAGCGGACGTCGTCTTCGATGACTAGGACCTGCTCAAGGTTTCTGTCCACCATCTCTTTCCATATGTAGTAGTGGCTGAGAAAGCAGCCAATTTCCCCTCGTGTCAGCTTTCTGCCCGAGTACGGGTCGTGATAGCCAGGTAACATGTCGATTTTCATGGCTTTCAGCTGGCTCGTATTCAGTGCCTTCCCATCCACCGCATCGAAGATCTGCACTTTGATTTCTTGCTCGTACAGGCTCTGAAGCATTCGATCCCTACGATCCTTCCTGCGTTTTAAGTTTATCATGAAAATCTCGTCAAAGCCCATCTTGTCTGAGCTTTTTGGAGGTAGGTTCATATACTGTGATGGTTCCATGGGTGGACGATCAATCATTGCTTCGGTCTGCACATGGATGAAGTTCTCAATGTCCTCTTGCAGAGTCTGGTGTGATTTCAGTGGCACAGACAGGTAGCCGTAGTGTTCTCTGTTGCAGATATGCATTTGGACATCGGCTTGTCTGCTGGAGAATGCAAATACGATGATATCATCAAAAGCCCAAGTGTGGTCCTTGTGAGGTGGATGAAATCGAAGCTGCGTTGACGCCTCCTTCTTTAGGTCAATGAGAAACGTTGAGTGTACCATTGGGACAGGGAAACAGCCCATTCTTTTCCACTCTCTTATTAGGACATAATCAGGTGTTCTTTTGTAGTATCCCTGAGGAGTGATTCCACACCAGAAGTTGGAGTACAGGCTGCGAGAGTCCAGCATGGGAGCCACAAGTGTTTTGTTTTCGGCTATCAGCAGTTTCAGGGTTTGGGGGTTCGTCAGGAAATTGTCTGCATCCACGAACAATATGTAGTCTGCCCATTTTTCTCTTGCAGCTTTCAGTGCGGCCTGCCGCAGCTTCATGACATGAGCAAATCGCGAGGCTGGCCAATGCTTGCGTCCAATTTCATCTGAGTACGACTTGGGCTCCTCCATTGGTCTCCATTCCACAGAGTGGTACAGTTTCTGCACATTCTTGATCCACTCCTTTAGAACAGCCGTGGTGTTATCAATGTTGTGATCGGTTGCTGCCCATATAGCCATGCGCCCCTTGGGGTAGTCCAGGCGCTCCAGCGCCCCCAGCTGGTAGGGCAGGGTGTGCGCCGCGTTCCGGGCCAGAAGCGCAACCAGCACGGTGGGGCTCTGCGGGGCCGACTCCGGGAAGGGCCCTGCCTCGGGCGGGGACCAGGAGCAGCAGGGCGGGCAGCCCCCCAGGCACAGGGCGAGGAGCAGCAGCAGCCGGGGGGCTCCGGGGGCCATGGCACTGGGGCGGAGGGAAGCCGGCGAGTGTGTGAGACAACTTTTTTTATTTTCAATCAAGTGATATACAGACAAACCCAAGGGTCGGTGATGGGGACCTGCTTCACCCCCAGATATGCTGGTTTATACCTAGGTTGGTGGGAGGAGCCGGTAGTCTTTAACATCGGATTATTTGATAGCCAGCTTCCACTGATCCTTCAACCCCAAAAAAACTCCTACCTTGGCTGGAAACATTCAATTAAATATAAGCTGTTCTACCTGTGAACACCACATCCATCTCCATAAATACTCTCATTTCAATAATGAGCCAATCCAAATGTATTGCCATTATGTCAGATTCTTTGAGTTTGCTCACAGATCCAACATCTCCAAAATTCTGTAGGAAATGCTCTTCGGTAATTATGGTCCAAGGAGACCCCGAGTCCGCCATAAGTTATAATTCCCTATTAAACACTTGCACTTTGCACTTGGGAGGTTTAGCAGCTTCACTTTCCCACTCCTGACTGTTCAGAACAATACAAATCCTTTCTCTATGTCGCTATTCGATCCGCACATAAACTTGACAAAGGCTGCTTCCTTAGTGGCTCCGGACCAATTATTAAACTGAGATACTCCTTTCTTCCTCTCACTCCTACAAACAGGCGAAAAGTGTCCTTTGCGCCGGCAATTGCTGCAATCCTTGCCCACAGCGGGGCAGTGAGGCGACGATGCCAAATGGTTGAAGCTACCACATCTGTAACAAGTGAAACTTTTGTTATGCTTGGTTGTATGATGTTACAACGCATTCCGTTGTAATGCATGCCTTTACCACGTATGCGTTACAACGCGAATGCCATTCCCACGCATAACCTTTACCACGAATATTCCTTTACCATGCATACTTTTACAACGATTTTTGTTGTAAATTCATGCATGGTACCGGCATACTCTTGGTAAAGGTTATTCCCCCACCCCTAAACCCTTCTTACAAATACCTCTCCCCTGCCCTTAACCCTAAAATCTGACCCCTCCTTTTTTTTATTTTATCTAAATGTCCCCTTACCTCTCCACGTCGTTTTGTCTGTTGACTCTTCTCCATGATCTTCCTTGTTGATGTTGCACATCGTACAGATGAAACAAAAGTGTCTTTCCGTTTCCTCTAACGACGTGGATTGCCTCCATGATTGTTACTATCAGGTGCGTTTTTTTGGGGGGGAGACCCACCCCAAACACCTTTTCTTTTCTTACGTATTTTGTTTTTTTTGGGGGGGAGACCCCCCATCCCCTTTTTTAGGTCTCGACTGGTGTACACTGCGCAGCAGTGTCGCGCAGCTCGAGAAATTTTGTTTTAACAGTAGTGGGGTTGAACCCGCCTCTCTCTTCCATTGGCTAGCTCCATAAATGGAGGCTAGCCATTGGAAGAGAATAATGCCAATCATTGTCGGAGTAGATTCGTGGGCGTTTCTGTGTTTTTCTAGCCCCGCCCCCTTTTTACCATCATGGGGCGGTGGGCGTTTGTTTTTTTTGTTTTTTTTCAAGCCATGTTTTTGTCATTTGGAACGTGTCTGTTGCACGGATGGGCTGCGCGATTTCTGTTGCTGATTCTTTTGCGAGCGGTTAACCCAGTGTCCTGTCGTTTCCTTTATCGTCATGCGTGGCTGTCGTCTTTGTGCCTGTCGTCTCCGTGTTATGTTGTGCGAGGCTGTCGTCTTCGTCCCCTATCGTCTCCGTGTACCGTCGTGCTTGGCTCGTGGCTGTTGTCTCCGTCTTCCATCTTTGCCCAGTATGTATGCTCCTTTTTTGTGATTAAGGTAAGGCATCTGTTTATATTTAAATTAGAGAGGGTGCCTACCCCTCGTTTGCCGCCCGGCGCCCGAACCGGAAGTCAGGCAGGCCGAGGGCGGGACTGCTTGACCACAGGAAGAGGCCGGGAGCCCACCCCGCCTTCTCTGGAAGCTGCCGTGTCCGGAGAGATACTCCCGCCGCAAACCCCCCCCCCCCGGGCTCCCAAGAGCGTGGGAGAGCCCCGGGGAGTGAGAGGAGAGAGAAGTCCAGCCGCGAGAGCCGCGAGGCTCCCAGAGTAAAGGGAGAGCCCCGCATCCAGTGAAGGGAGCCGCCGCCTCGAGGAGCAGCGCGGGAACTACGAGGAGCCCCCGCCAAAGCAGCCCGGTGAGTGTGGGCGTCTGGGGGCCCAACAGTGGAACAGTGGTTCTAGAGAGGCCTCGGGGGGCAGAGGGCCGCTCCATCGTTCCGCCACAGCATCCTGGGGCATTATTGTTTTAGAGCCCGTGAGAGGCTCTTGGGCAGTTTCTGATTCAGAGTGCCCCGAGCGGGACTCCAACGTTCCAGGCATTCCTTAAAGTTGAAAGTCGCGTTGCTCTCTGCCCTCGCAGGTGCCCTCAGCTCTGAATCCTCTGCCATCTGATCTCACCCCGGGCCCTCACTCCTTACCCCTGTACTCTCAGCTCTTACCCCTCTGCCCTCCACTCCTACCCCTCTGCCCTCAGCTCTTCCTAGGCCCTCACTTCTGGCACCTGTGCCCTCTGACCTCAACCCAGGCCTCCAGCCCTCACTGACTCCTGTGCCCTCAGCTCTTACCCCTGTGCCCTCAGCTCTTACCCTTGTGCCCGCAACTCTTACTCCTGTGCCCTCAGCTCTTACCTGTGCCCTCAGCTCTTACCTGTGCCCTCAGCTCTTACCCGTGCCCTCAGCTCTTACTCGTGCCCTCAGCTCTTACCTGTGCCCTCAGTTCTTACCTATGCCCTCAGCTCTTACCCCTGTGCCCTCAGCTCTTACCCCTGTGCCCTCAGCTCTTACCCCTGTGCCCTCAGTTCTTACCCCTGTGCCCTCAGCTCTTACCCCTGTGCCCTCATCTCTTACCCTGCCCTGTGCCCTCAGCTCTTCCTAGGCCCTCGCTTCTGACTCCTGTGCCCTCAGCTCTTACCTGTGCCCACAGCTCTCACCCCTATGCCCTCAGCTCTTACCCCTGTGCCCTCTGCCCTCACCCGTGCCCTCAGCTCTGTGCCCTGTGCCCCTCGCCGGTGACCATGGCCAGCACGGCGGGGGAGATTGTGGCCTTCCTGCTGGCCCTGTCGGGCTGGGTGCTGGTCTGCTCCACGCTGCCCACCGACTACTGGAAGGTGTCGAGCATCGACAGCACGGTCATCACCACGGCCACCTTCTGGTCCAACTTGTGGAAGACCTGCATCACCGACTCCACCGGCATCTCCAACTGCAAGGACTTCCCGTCCATGCTGGCCCTGGAGGGAAGTCCCGACGGGGGGAGGGGGGGTGCTGTGTGTGTGTCTGTGTATGTGGCTCTGTGTATGTGTGTGTGTGTGTGGCTCTGCGTGTGGCTCTGTAGGTATGTATGTGTGTGGGACTCTGTGTGGGTCTGTGTGTTTGTGTGTGGCATTTGCGAGAGATTAAGCTATTGGCATTGTAAATGACAGTGCCATTTATTTATCTGTTTTCAAAACCAAAACATAAATAAAAATGTTGTCATTTACAATTGCAATAGCTCTAACTTTTTCAAAGGCGAGACCGTTGCATTGTAAATGCTTGTTTATTTTAGACTTTATCACACATGCCTTTACTACGTATCTCGTAGTAAAGTTATGCATGGTAAAGGCTATTCGTGTTAACCAGGCAATGCGTTGTAATGCATGCATGGTTAATGTTATGCGTGGAAACGGCTGCGTTGTAGTGGCCGTTTCCCGTCATGCTTCTTTCCCAGTGGCACACATTTGCGTATCAGATTTCACATTCTTCACAGCACTATCTTGCACCGAGTTCATCCACATTTCTGACTGTTCTATGACTTTACCTGTGGCTACAGTGTTTTGTTAATTTCGGTCCCCCATAACCCACAGTCATTCATGCACTTTTTAATTAGAAACGATTCACCATAATTTGATCCCTAATCATTTCCTCAGTGATAGCCCCAAAACTGCAGTGCAACGCAAGACCATTGTAATGAGGTCAGGAAATCATCAAATGACTCTCCTTCCCATTTAGCCCTGTTGTATAACTTAAATCTATTAAATGCCAAACTAGAGGAAGGCTTAAACTTGAGTTCCATCCTTAGGAAAGCTTCCTCAAAAACATTACACCCATCTTCTCCCTGAGGAGGAACTGATAGGAGAGTTCTAAAAACTAACTGACCTTCTGACCTTGAACAATGAAAGAGCATGTTCTCCTTCCTCTCTGCACCCGTCCTTTCACCATCGCTGGCTTTCATGTACGTGAGGAATTCCTCCTTCCACCTAGCCGACGGTAAAGGAGAATCTCCTTTACATTGTATAAAGTTTGCGCGGGTTCCAACTGCATGTTTAACTAAAAAAGTGTACAGGAGTAACTAGTAAAATGTAAGTATGTAATAATAACACCCTTTACAAATTAGATAAAAACTATATATGCTAATAGTTTGCTTTGTGCATCAGCGGCGATGAAGAGGAATGCTCCACTGTGCACCAATTCTAAATGAGGTTAATGAAAATTCAGTCTTGAAAACACTATAGTGTATATGTTATACCTGCTGCTCAGCCAGGGTGCCACCAGGAGCAGGAAGGCTGCTTCTGGTGGGGCTATGAAATGTTTTCCACCTATTATTTACATGCATTCGCATTAGTTCTCATTGCTGCATTGTATACATGCATGCAAGAGTTCTAATGTTATTCTTTTAAGAGTACTATGTTATTCTGCGTAAAGAAAGGAGATGTGTTAAACTTGCTGCTCAGCCAATGGGACTGTGGTGGTGGGTTGGTTTGTGAAGATGCTGTGGAATGTTGGTGAGTCAGAGAGGCAGTTGGAGGATGGGCTGAGCAGCAGGAAGGCTGCTCCTGGTGGGGCTCGTCACAGGGCCGGCCTAAGGCATGTGCAAGCTGGTCACCTGCACAGGGCCGCCAAGCCCCAGGGGCCGCCACGCCAATATATATCCTTAGATACATATTTGCGTGGCGGCCCCTGGCAGGGATTTGGCGGCCTCGGGCCCCCTACCTACACTCCCTGCTCAGGGCCTCCGTGAGCCTAGAGCCGGCCCTGCTCGTCATAACATCTTACCTAATAAACCTACATATCTAATCAACCTTGGAACTGGACGTGCTTTCCTTCTACAACAGTATAAAGTATGTGTTTACAGCAATGTGTATCAGCGTTGAATACACACAGAGAAAATTAGCTGTGTGCATCAGCGCTAAAACTAATGAAGGCTTCTTACTTAAACTAACTCGTTTCGATCTGTGCACATCAATGTTGAACACACACGGAGAATTAAGCGGTGCGCATTGGCGCAAGAACAAATGAAGACTTCGGCCGTGCGTATCAACATTGAGCAGACGCGTTGCTAGGTTGAGGGAAAGATCAAAGATGGCAGCTAGATGATGTGAAAAGCGTGCAAACGTGAAAACACTGTGATGACACGTGGTTTTCTCTGTAACCATGTGACACGAACAAAGCCTCAGAGCACGAGAGGTGATGCGTCCATATGCAGTATTCAAAAGACGCAACCTTGAGCGGCACTGCATCAATAGTTATTCTGTAACCGGTGTAATTCTTCGTTGCAAACACTGTAAAAAATGCAGTAAATTCAGTTTCTTGCTATAAGCGTATAGTGTCCAAATGTACAAAACCAGGCCAATAAATACTTCCAAAAAAAGAACAGTGCACCAAACAAATACTGCAAACGTAGGTCTTGAAAACTCCAAACCGAAAAATGGCAACACTCCTGTGCTGTCAAAGTGAAGGTACAATGTACCAGATTCGCACGTCGACAATTTTGTAGTAAATTCTCCATTCCAGAATACATGTTTATAAGATTTATTGAAGAGAAAGCACAGTACCAGCTTTCAGGCAGGCAGTCAACTCCCTTTCTCCACACCATTCTAGATCCAGAACCAGGGGAACTGACATAACAAGACATTGGAAAAATAACAAGGCTATTAAAGGGAACCTACAAAAATATTTTTAAAAAAGAACACTAAATGTATTCCCCCCAACCCAAGTTACACACATTACTTTCTTTTGGCGGTCTCTTATCTGAAATTCCGTATACTTCAACAGAAGTCAATTGGAGGAATACATTCTCCGGAGTATTATTTGTTTTATCTCCTTTTTTCCTCTTCCAAAATGTTGGCATGCGGTTCTGTTGTGACAATAAAAGTTTTGGCCAATCTCCTGAGTGCTGATTTCAACAGCTACTTTGTCAGTTTCCACACTATTTTTAGGTTTTGCCTGAGCCAATGCGCTTGCGCATACCTCCGGCGAGATTATAGTAAGGGGAAAAGAACAGTCTACCAAAACGGCGGATTAGACACAGTTCATGTGATCTATGCGCGTGCACAAACGAGCCACGTCACACACCACCATTTGTCTGTGCCTCGCATCAGACTTCAAAGGCTGCCGCTCCCCCCCCAATCAGACTTCAAAGGCTGCTGCTCCCCCGCCCCCGCATCAGACTTCAAAGGAATGTGCTCCCGCTCCCCCTCCACCCCGCCACAGCAATGCCGAGAGCTTGTTTTGCTTGTGTGGTTGCATCTTCCTTCCTTGGCCCTGGGTGTTTTCCATGTTCTACAAATTCAGTGCCTTCTCGACCCCGTACTTGATTGATGTCCAAGCCCCAGCCCTCGCTGCCTCTATCATTATACACTCTCTCTGTGTTTTCCTGTTTCTCCTTGCTTTTTCCCGGCTCCATCATTCTGTGCTTTGAAACTGAACGCGCTTTGTAGCACTCAACCCTGCGTGTTCTTAGCTTCAGTCTCTGTGCTGCTGCACCACATCACTCAGGGACACCACCACATGACTCAGGGGCACCACCACATCACTCAGGGGCACCACTCACGGGCACCACCACATGACTCAGGGACACCACCACATCACTCAGGAACACCACCACATCACTCAGGGGCACCACCACATCACTCAGGGGCACCACCACATCACTCACAGACACCACCACATCACTATGGGGCACCACCACATCACTCAGGGACACCACAACATCACTCAGGGGCACCACTATATCACTCAGGAACACCACCATATCACTCAGGGACACCACCACATCACTCATGGACACCACCACATCACTCAGGGACACCACCACATCACTCAGGGGCACCACTCAGGGGCACCACCACATCACTCAGGGACACCACCACATCACTCAGGGACACCACCACATCACTCAGGGACACCACCGCATCACTCGGGGACACCACCACATCACTCGGGGGCACCACCACATCACTCAGGGACACCACCGCATCACTCGGGGACACCACCACATCACTCAGGGACACCACCACATCCCTCAGGGACACCACCACATCACTCTGGGACACCACCACATCACTCTGGGACACCACCCTCTGGGACACCACCACATCACTCTGGGACACCACCACATCACTCAGGGACACCACCACATCACTCAGGGGCACCACCACATCACTCGGGGACACCACCACATCACTCGGGGACACCACCACATCACTCAGGGGCACCACCACATCACTCTGGGACACCACCACATCACTCGGGGACACCACCACATCACTCAGGGGCACCACCACATCACTCAAGGACACCACCACATTACTCTGGGACACCACCACATCACACAGCCCAACCACATCATCACTCAGCACCACAACAGCACTGTCCTTGCTTGCTACCAACAAGCATTGCCATAGCCAATAGGACTCGCATTAGGAAAGTGTAAGCTATTGGCTTTGTGAATAACAATGCTATTAATTTATATATTTTCCAAGCCAACACATATTTAAAAAACATTTTCATTTACAATACCAATAGCTCACACTTTCCTAATACGAGAACTATTGCATTGCAAATGCTTGTTTCCATTTACAGCACTGCAGGCATAATACAGACTGTAAAGGAATTTTACATATGTAGCGCGGCGGGGCCAGGGGAAACTAGAATGCAAATCACGACTCCGAGATACTGTTACTCTCCTGACCGGAAGACCCCAAGCGGTCTCCGGACGTTTATTTGTCCTCTTGGGTCGAGCCCGCCCCGAGGGGTGTGTGGATGCGTGATTTTGCTACATTGTAGTAGAGGTCCCGGGTGACTGACTGTGCGTTTGCCTTGGCATTAATAATACCTGTCATCTTAATCGTCATTCTACCGGAGGGTCCACGCATTGTGGTAGTCTTCCCTTCAGACGCATTTAATCAGAAACATTTCGATGTATTTCTTGAGTCTACCGCGGTCACAGCTTTGTTTTTCGGACCAGAGATCCCACAACTTGTTAAATGGGCAGTCTACCGTTCTTAGATGGCGGCCATTAACGTCTCTTCAATATTTGGCCTTCTTCTCTTTCAAGCATGTTTCGTGTCATCTCCTTTTCACATTGGTCCAAGGATAGGAAGACGTGTGATAGTCACGTGCGTATCGTATCCCCTGTTTCCATGGCAAAGACACCGTTGTTTGAACATAGAGCGGGATATAGAGGAGGAGCTGGGCCAAAGCCTTCCGGAGAGAAGTGCGGGGGTACAGCCAGGAGTGCCACTACTGGGACAGTGGGCTAGGTTGACCAGCACCCACCATAGCCGCCGTGTTTACAGCCTCGGAGCGTCTATTTGTTGACTATGGTAGGTACGACTCAGAACTACTAGTCAAGTTGGTCGTAGTGAGTTTGTAAGAACCTGTTCTATTGCACGGGTCAAAGGGGGTTGGTTGAGTTTGAAGTGGGAGAGGGAGTAGAGGGAGCTAACCCATTAGAAAGGAGAGCCGGAGTGATAGTTTTTCAATATTAATTTAATTCTGTTTCTGTCTTCACGACAATGCTGTTAGCGCACTGAGAGACTAGTCAATGTGTGGCCTAGCTTCTTTGTAGCTGGAGCAATGTAAAAGCCAATACAAGGTTTTCCGTTCAGCTCACAACCCGAACTGATGTGTTTGAAGGTGCCTCGTGTGTGATAATGAAAAAAACAGTATTCTTAGTTAAAGAACATATTTGCGTAGGATCACATAGTTTGACCCTACAGGAAATCCAGAATTCCTAATTTCACATTGTGCAATTCTAGATGGGTGTCTCTTTCTCGCTCTTTTTTTTTTACATCTAATCTTTATCTTTAGTTCATGGTGCACGAAGTTTGGCTCCTTTTGGGCTTGAAGGGCCTAGATCTTGGCTCTCGAGCTGAGCCTGGCTAAAACCTTTAGTGGTTCGCCTACCTTTGTGGAGAACTGTAAATTTGACGAAAGTGGAGTTGTAGTTGCTACCTGTGGTTACAGGGAGGTATGGGCCTTCATGAAACTTTACAGGGAATTTGGTGAAGAGAGATTTAGTGGCTGTGCAGCGAGTTATGAAGGAGCATTGCAAAGTGTAGCCGAGGGTACTTATTTGTTTACGTTTTTATATTCTATGTACCACTTTAGGGTGACAGTGTCCTGCAACGGGCTAGTACAAATTGATATTACATAGTCCCGTTTTAAAGGTATACATGGAAAAATGTAGTTAGTCTAGATCGCAAATAACACATGTAAAAAGAAAACGTATTTAAATCAGACTTGTTTTCCGTAATTAGATAGCTGGACTGTGCTGCTGTTGAGCCAATTTAAGGTTATATCGAAATTCTTTCATACTTCTCGTCAATGTGATGTATGAAGGGACGAACAAGCCTTAGTTTCTGCAGAGCCTTGGTGTGCCTTGTAGACAATTTGAGTGTGTTATTCTTGTTGGATAAAGATTTCAAGCACTGATCCTTCTTCTCCAATTTCTATGCACACTATGACGTGCAGATTCCGCTCGAGGCATGAAGAGTGTTACAGTGCACAGCTGTTTCTCCATTTGGATCCTTATGAGAAGGTATGGTCTCATGCGATGGCATGAGCCTCTATCCCTGCCCTGAGAGCCTGACAGCATGTGAGCCTGTTATCTTGACTTTTATTTTTGCCATGGCATCACTAATCTAGTGTGGCGCAGAGGCCAAGATCTGTCCCTGACTCTGTGAAGTCCAGGCCATGTCCTGTGACCTGGAGGGGCAAACCAAGTGACTTTCATGGGTGGTGACAGCAAACCGTGTTTTCTGAATCTTGAGTGTGACCAGACACTTTCCCCTGTGTTGATTAGAGAGTGAGACCGCCTAACCCCTCTCGTGTAAAGTTCCGCTATTACGTGAAGCTCAGAACCGTATGCTGACATTCTGTGTTCATGGTGGGTACATGTGTGTGCAGGAGTGTGGCATTTAATAAAATATCTACTTGTTCATGGGGCAGGTTGCTTCATAAAACTACTTGTCCTAAAACAAAACACACTGGTCCCTTTTGTGCCATGTAATATGGCGACAAATTATGGCAGCAATCCCATTATATAAGAGCTCTGAAATAGCCTCTGTGATTATACTAACGCTTACTCCATAGTAGGGTTTGAATTCCCTTATGTTGCCATGTTTCCACAGATCTGCATACTAGGGCTGAAAGTGATGGTAAGCAACAGTACCAGGGTTGGATGCTCTTTTCAGTCTGAGCAAACTGTTGTAACTTGGTTTCCCTGCTGCTCAGCTTGTATGTATGATGTGTGGAATGTTAGATGATTGGAATGTTGGTGTGCTGTGAATGTCAGTTGAGTGAGGGCTGAGCAGCAGGACAGCTGCTCCTGATGGGGTTATCATCATAACGTAATATCTTAATAAAATAACATAAAGAACCTACAGTTCCAGCTTCCTTTGATTACTTCACAAACCTACTAACTTGCATGCTTTAAGAGTTTTCACCAACTCTTCTCTAATCTTTGTCCATACAGAGAAAGGTTGGAAATTTACTCCTGACCATGGCAGACATAAAACTTCTTCCAGGGTTGGGGAAAAAAGTGGTTGGAGGGAAAGTGAACTTTCAAATCTACACCTGTATATTTGCTCATGCTAAAATGCAGTACACAAATATTTTCATGGGGTACTATTTCTTGGCTTACCTCTGTAAAGTCTTGTGAATTCACACAAATGGTTTATCTGCACTTAATGCAAGGACATGGGTGCACTTTTGAGACTATATTTAATAATTGAGTCCCTAATTAGGTCTGGCGTTAACCATGACCTTTTGTGTTTATTAAAGTTCTGTCTCGCTCTATCGTGTATCAGCTATCTTCATTGTGAGTGACAGCATTCTGTTCTTTCACAAGAAGCCTATCGACAAAGTCGTTTAGTTCAGTGCCAGGATCTACTGTGGCAATGTGGGCTTTTTGAGACCAAAACTATTTTTGCTTTTGCCAATGTTTGTTATAATGGTGAGCGCCAGGCAGCTCCCTCACCAGTAAGGTTTTACAAAAACGATGCCAAAACAAGTCCCGCATTGAAAAAAACAAAAGGCTGACCAACATTTTCAGACCTACTGCCTTTAACAATGCTTGTTTATTTGTGTTTCCCATAATCTTATTAACCCCTTGCATGCTGCCGCGATTCTGCGCCTGTGCGGCAAAATCGCGAGTGGGCGGGTTTATGACGCTCCCCAGCCGTCATCAGCACACGAGCGCCGTAGTGCATGACGGATGAGGGCCGTCATCAGCATGCAAGGGGTTAAAACTGGTTACACTGACTTTCCATTATGAATAGGTTTGGAAAATACTAGCATACATCAACACATTTCACTAAATGGTGCTCCAAAGAAATGGTCTGCAACTACTCCTGCTGAGCACCAGTTCAAAGTTGGCTTTAAGAGCCAACACTGCCGTCAAGACGCTGAGGTCATTAGGTCTCGACCTACAGCATTGTGTCGAGATTATAGTAAGGCTCTCAAAAGTCTACCCAAGCTGCTGCGGATCGGGTACAGTTTATGTGACCCGGGCGCGTGGACATAGCACAGAGCCTCGGCATCACACTTCAAAGGAAGCCGCTCCCTGCCCCCGCATCAGACTTCAAAGGAGTCTGCTCCCCTGCCCTCCCCCTCACCCCCCCGCCACGCCAGCTCACTGACACAGCAGAGCAAAGGACTTTTTTTTTTAAGTACGACAGCAGTACAGCACTGTTATGTTTATTCTCAAGTACCAGGTTTTGAGACCACTAAGCCCAGCTTGATTTATACTTTCACTGAAAGTGGTTGTAAAAGCAAAAAGCACAAGAATTGACTGTCGCTAAGTGGAATCTTTAAATGTAAGCCTCGAAGACATTTCACTCTGAACCCATCACAAAAACAGAAAGCTCCTGAGCTCTCCATTTTCTACTGTTTTCTCGGCGTCTTTCCCATCGCTTACGTTTTATAATCTTTTCCTTAGCAGACTGATGTCAAGTGTTCACCAAACACTATTGGGGCTACTTAGACTCCAGTGTACATTGCAAGAGCAAATAACACTTTTTCCCCACGTGCTTTTAGTCTCAAGTACCAGGTTTTGAGACCACTAAGCCCAGCTTGATTTATACTTTCACTGTAAGTGGTTGTAAAAGCAACAAGCATTGGAAATGCAATAGGGCTCGCATTAGAAGAGTTGGAGCTATTGGTCTTGTAAATCTAATAATTTTTTAAGTATTAATTTTGTTATTGTAAATGGCAATATTTATAGAATTTGCAAATGTGACACCTATAGCATTATTTAACATTTTTTTGTGTCATTTGTAATAAAGCTTGAAACATTGACAGAACATATTTGAACAAGTGATGCTGTGGTTGCGCTGAGTGATGCTGTGGTTACATTCAGCCAAAAAAAAACATCCTCCAAATAAAAAAAAACACGGTTTTCCGCATCGCAGACACTTAAGAAAAAGTATTTGCTTGCACAAGGCCACTGCATAAAATAAAGTTACTAAAACTAACTCACTGAACCTATAATGTTTACAAAATCATACATGCTGAAATCACAGGCGGGTGCGTAAACATATAAGGTAACATGCACGCAAACACACACCAGAAGCTCAAACATATGCAGAAAACATGCACACCCACACAAACCTTTCACACACACACGACAGAAGGCAGGAAGGTTTAGAAGGTAATTGGACCCAGTGCAGGGAGAGTGGACCGAGCACAACGAGTTGCAACACAGCCGTGGAACAAA
The DNA here is from genome assembly GCF_964261635.1 of Lissotriton helveticus. Classification (NCBI taxonomy): domain Eukaryota; kingdom Metazoa; phylum Chordata; class Amphibia; order Caudata; family Salamandridae; genus Lissotriton; species Lissotriton helveticus. The sequence continues at coordinate 1,032,789,200 of NC_136057.1, forward strand.
AGCTTGGCCACCATGTCAACAGATGAAAGGAAACCTGATCCAAGACATAATAACTGTGCCCTAATGCACGTAATAGCATAAAACGAAAGTGTGTATGTGCACCTCCAAGGCGAGACAGCAGGTGCCAGAGTCCCTCGCCTTCTATGGCTGTGAGAGGTGTTTATTGACAGAATTGTGAGAAGCAGCTGATGTAAACAAGACTGAAGAATTGTGATGACCTGCTGCATTAACTATAAAGTAGCAAAGAATAGTTTCTCTCACAACGTGTTTTAAAAAAACTGAACACCTCCAGAGGGCAGCAGAATGAGTCGGGGCATCGCATCGCCAGACTGATTGGCAAGAAATTCCGTAATAAAAAAACAAAAAAACAAGCAAGAGCTATGAGATGTATGCAGGAACAGGCTGCAAGATGGTGCGAAAGATAGCATTTACAAAACCGTGTTTGAAGCAGCCAGAAAGGGCTTGGCGGACCGCAGGCTTGTCAACGAGCTCTGCTCTTCATCATGTCTGTCACTGCTGCTGCCTGCCCGCAAGCTTTTACTGCCAGCAGCTACAAGCAAATGCATACAAACATATACACAGACACACGCACACATATACACACAGGCGGGTGCGTAAACACATAAGGTAACATGCACGCAAACACACACCAGAAGCTCAAACATATGCAGAAAACATGCACACGCACACACACAAAGGTTTCACACACATACGACAGAAGCCAGGAAGGGCTGTGGCATGGGTGACCAGCCTGCCGTTTCTGCTAGTGCCGGGACTTACATTGCATCACATATTCGGCCGAAACCGCAGTGTAATTAAATGAAGCATGTTCTACTCATGGAGTTCACACAGATCACTGCAAGGCCTTCTCTGGTATGTGATGCCAGATTAGCACGGGAGATGTGTGCCATAGCTTCCAATGAGTTTCACAATTCACTGTAAACACACGTTAACGAAATGTGAGCATACTTCGCAATGGGGGCACTGGTGTACAGTGTTGATAATGAAAACACAATATTTAAATATTTTATGCTGTGTAAACCATCGCATTGTGACCTCGTGCATGCAAGTTCTTTACGCTTGTACATAGGCAGGTGAGTTAGAGGTGAAAGTTTGTGTACACCAAAAAGACGCACGATTACTCTGATTCCTATCGGTATTTCCCGCGAAAACAAGGTGAAACCATGTAGTTTTTAACAACATAATCCAAGAAACGGAACAAAATCAGTGCGCAGAACGCAGCAAGCTCTCTAGGAAAACAATATCCGTTGAAAACACAGTGTTGATAATGAAAACACAATAATTAATTATTTTATGCTGTGTAAACCATCGCATTGCGACCTCGTGCATGCAAGTTCTTTACGCTTGTACATAGGCAGGTGAGTTAGAGGTGAAAGTTTGTAGTATGACAGACTGAGTTGTGGCAGAGTTTTTACTCTATGTTTAAAGCATCGTAATACAGAAATATAAACAAGACTAATTAACAAGTTACAAAAGAATAGCATGGCAGCTATTTTTAGTGCTGAGGCTGCTGCGATGTTAAACAACACCAGCCGTCAGTGCACGCTTGCATCAGACACACACCACCAGCCATCAGTGCACGCTTTCACCAGGCGCACACACACACCACCAGCCATCATTGTACGCTTTCACCAGGCACAAACACAACCAGCCGCCAGTGCACGCTTCCACCAGGCACACACCACCAGCCGTCAGTGCATGCTTCCACCAGGCACACACACCACCAGCCGGCAGTGCACACTTGCACCAGGCCAACACACCACCAGCCATCAGTGCACACATCAATTGTTAACGCATCCACAATTAACTATTGTAGCAATCGCAGTATGGTGCACTTTACTTTTAAACTTATTCATCTAAAGCGCAGCATGACACCATTGCTACAAAAATAAATACACATTTTTTGGGCCTACAATTTATAGACTTTTGTTGCAATTGGTGTTGCAACATTTAGCAATGCCAATAGCTCAAACTCTCTGTAATCCTTTTCGGTCCAGGTCTCATGAACTCTCCTCAAATATTTTTTCCACTAATATCTTTCTCTCCCCATGTTCCCCTCTTCGCCTCCCCTTTCACAGGCTCGCAGTCAGAATCAAAAATATGTTTAGGGATGGCTCCACTGCTCAGCAGTGAGCATTTCATTTAACACACTGAGCCATCCTGCTAGCAGAATCGTTTTGGAAGGCACAATATGGTTAGATGTCAAAGAACAGAACGCAACTTAGGTTTTTGTTTTATTGTCGAACTTTTGTACTCGAAGAAATACGTTGTAAAAAACCTTGTTTTTTTAAGATGGGGAAAAGTGGGTTTTTATGCGCTCTAGTAATTTATGAGAATCTTGTTGCAAAAAGTACATTGTAAAACACAGATCCAGGTACTTAAAAAAGAATGTACAGAAATTCAGTTTGCAACATTCTTTGTGTACATCTCCTATTCATTTAATTATTTACCACCACCACCACATCCACCACCACCACCACGTCCACCACCACGTCCACCACCACCACCACGTCCACCACCACCACCACGTCCACCACCACCACCACGTCCACCACCACCACGTCCACCACCACCACGTCCACCACCACGTCCACCACCATGTCGTCCACCACCACCACCACATCCATCACCACCACCACGTCCATCACCACCACCACGTCCATCACCACCACCACGTCCACCACCACCACGTCCATCACCACCACCACCGCGAGGCCACTCTATCGATCTATCGCCCTCACTCTATCTATCTATCTATCACCCTCACTCTATCTAACTATCTATCGCCCTCACTCTATCTATCTGTCTATCTATCTATTGCCCTCACTCTATCTATTGCCCACACTCTATTTATCGCCCCTCACTCTGTCTATCTATCTGTCTATCTGTCTGTCTATCTGTCTATCACCCTCACTCTATCCTATCTATCCATCTATCGCCCTACCTCTATCTATCTATCTATCTATAGCCCTCCCTCTTTCTATCTAACGCCCTCCCTCCCTCTATCTATCTATCGCCCTCACTCTAACCATCTATCGCCCTCACTCTAACCATCTATCGCCCTCACTCTATCTATCTATCCATCTATCTGTCTATCTATCTATAGCCCTCCCTCTTTCTTACGCCCTCCCTCCCTCTATCTATCTATCGCCCTCACTCTAACCATCTATCGCCTCCACTCTAACCATCTATCGCCCTCACTCTATCTATCTATCTATCTATCTAACGCCCTCCCTCCCTCTATCTATCTATCGCCCTCACTCTATCTATCTATCGCCCTCACTCTAACCATCTATCGCCCTCACTCTAACCATCTATCGCCCTCACTCTAACCATCTATCGCCCTCACTCTATCTATCTATCGCTTCACCACAGCATCACTCAGGGGCACCACAACATCACTATGCGCTACCACAGCATCACTGAACGCCACCGCATCACTCGTCGCCACCACATCACTCGGCGCCACCACAGCATTAGTCTGTGCAACCATTCAACAATAACTGGTTCAAATATGTTCTCTCAATGTTTCAAGCTTTATTACAAATGTCACGAAAAGATGTTCATATTTAACTTCTGTTCTTGGATATTGGTCACAATAAAATACACTGAACATAATCTTCACAAAAGTTATTTACAAAAGTTTAAGCTATTGCCATTATAAATTACAATAGCTTTTATTTAAGTATTAATTATAAAAAAAATAAAAGCCATTGTTCTTTGTAATATCAATACATCTAAGTCACATACATACAACACATATTGCATTACAAATGCTATAGGTGTCACATTTGCGAAAGTTAAAACTTTTGGCATTGTAAATGACAAAGCTATTAATTTAGCTATTTTCAAAACCAACACATAAATAAAAAATGTGTTATTTACAATACCAATAGCTCAAACTTTCCTAATGCGAGACCTATTGCATTGCAAATGCTTGTTTTTTGATGCCATCTGAAAAGACCGCTGCCACGGGTCTGCATCGAAAAATCCAAACCGCTAAGGCTAGATAATGTAGCTCATCCTCCACACAGCAGAACTGCCAAGAGTATTTTTACAGGTAACCCACAGAGCTTAGCGTGCTGGTGAACCCAAGACAATAAGGCACTTAGGCCAATCCAATGCGCTCTCTAGCAATTTAGCAACAAATTATATACTATGATCAGAGCTAATTCCATCCAGTCCACGGTTTACAGAGAGCCTGTAGAGAGCCTGCCCGTCGTCGAGGCTACCGAAGCGCGGAGTGTGGGAAGCGGCAGCGGCGTTGCTCGAAACGGCTTTCACAGCGGGAATTAAAGCCGGTTGAGAAGCGGCTGCCGGGGGCCGGGGGGCCCAGTTTGTCTGCCCGGCCGCCCGCATTCAGCCGTTTCCAGCCGCCTGCTTTTACCCCGTGCTTGGGCAGGGGCGGGCTGCGGCGAGTGGCCAGAAATCATTCAGCAGGAGATCGGGAAAGCAGTGGCGTCGGCGGCCGCAACGGGCACCAGGAAGCCAAGCAGCGCGAAAGCATCCCGCATCGCCCCCCAGCCTGGGGGTCAACCAGAAGTCCATATTGGTGCAGCGCCAGGGTCACAGAGCTGTGAGAGGCTGGTGAGGCAGTCAAACCGCCGGGGGGGCAGCTGATAGCGGTGTTTTGAAGCGCTTCGAAGCTGCGGCACCCAGGGTCACAGAGAAATCACCTGGCCCCAGGCACCAAGCCCTAAGCTCCGTGTTCCAAACTGCAGCAAACTTCCCCTCAAGCACCCGGAGTGAGCCGCACCCGCAGGGCCGAAAGGGGTGGCACGGGTGGGAGCCGGGGCCGTGTGCACCGTGAAGGAGGAGTGAGGTGAGGAGAGAGGCGAGGGCGGGCGAGGGCGCTAGCCGCCTGCCTGCTGAAGTGGTTTCACGGCTAAGACCGTCCGGGCCGAAAGCAGGGGGCCGAAGCAAACCCTCAAATCCATCAATCGATCAATCTGCCTACAGAGCCCCCAGAGTCCTCAAGTAAATCGTATCAGGGTTCAGTATAAAAAAAAAATAATCTAAAACCCCCCGTCCTGGAGTGAGGAATTAAACCATTAAACCACACAGCAATACCGGAGGGGGAATCATAGGGGAAAACAACTTCTGCTAAAGGAAGCATTGCCTGGGGACCAATCTAAAAGCAACAACGGTAACAAACATCTTTATTCTTAAAAACGTCGCACCCCTCCGGAAACCTTGCAAACCCCCTACCGGAACAAGAACCCAATAAATTACGACCCTTAGCCGGCCACGGAGCCAGGGCACGCTCTTCTTCACGTAGGAGCACAAAGAAGTAAGAAAAAGATCAGACCCTAGGCCAAGTGGAGTGCCTCACAAATGAGATCAGGGACAGTCCGTCAAGTGGCGACAGGCAAAAAAACAGGCAAACAAACAAAAAAACCAAATCCAAACCATCAAAAGAGTAGGACTCTCTTTCCAATAAAACAGCAAACGGAGCAGGCCAAAGGGAGAGGCTGATTTCAGCGCCCACCCCAACAAAAAAAAAAAGGCCAATCCCGAAAAATCAATTAGGGATTCCAAAAACTCTTTTTTCTAAAAGATCCAATGGCGGCAATATACGCTCCTTCAAAAGAATCCTCCCAGTTACCAAGTCCAATTCGGCCCTAAAAATCACAAGCCATCGCTCCACTCACCCCTGCAAATCCCATCAACGCCTCACAAAAGGAATTACCTCCGGGGAAAAACACGGATCACTTAGGTGTTAGGAAACTCGTGACAATAACAGCCCAGGTGCATCAGACAGCACCCGTAACACCTGTCACAAATCTTATAACAAAAACCGAAGTGCCCTTTAGAACTCTCAATTTGATCGGAACAAAGACAGCTACCAACGTAGCACCAGCGGAAATGACTGAGACCCCCACGGGGGAAAACAGAGAATGTGAAAATTTTAACGACCGTTTCGTAGCCTTAAATGTAGCACCGAAGGGACTATCAACTGCCACAGACCCAAAGGTCAGTAAACAACCACCTGGTCTTAAGGAAGCGGGTCGATCAAACACAAAATGAACCAAGGCAGAAAAAATTAACTTAATTAAATCCGCAGTAAACGCAGCTCTTAAGGAAGCAGTGTGCAGTAAATCATTCTCCAACATAAACGACTCAAACTTGATAGAAATCCTGGAATCACTAGAAGCTAATCGTCAGGATAACGAATGACAAAGCCCAGGTTCAAGAAAAAGAACACCACAAAGGAGATCCAAATTGGTTTTATCTACACCTCTAACCCCACAGAGTGAACAGGAACTCCAGCACCCAGAACTAGAGGAGGCCGGTCACCGCTCCAAATTAATTAAGCAACCAAATCTTTCTTCACCCATAACAATCTCCTCTGAAAGCGGGTCAGACCTCGGGCCAGAGGCCCCGGCGCAGCACTTTGAAGATCATTCCAACATGCAATGGGCTCAAACTCTGATCCATGCCCTTGAACAAGCCATAAGGGTTTTACATTTTCAGTCAGACAAAATGGACGTCCAAATTGATCTTGTAAATCTTAACGCCAGTCACATCTTGGGCGTAAACAGCAAAATTGATTTAATAACATCCCTACTAACAACAAGCATTTGCAATGCAATGGGTCTCGCATTTATGCGAGTTTAAGCTATTGGCATTGTAAATGGCAATGCCTTTTATTTATGTTTTAATAATGAAAACAACAATAAAAGGCATTGTCATTTACAATGCCAGTAGCTCAACCTCGCATAAATGCGAGACCTATTGCATTGCAAATGCTTGTTTAGGACTTGTGCCCAGGCAGGATTACATACATTGCACCAATGCTAGTGCACTTTTGAACCAGCACTTCTGCGATGCTATGTTACACTCGTACTGACGTAGTTTTGTGCTGACATTTGCAGCACATCAACATGTTAAATAAAAAGACATTTGCACTGCCTAACAGGAAAGAGACGTCCATGCGACGGTGCCCGATTGCTCTCACACCAGCGCAATGTATATAACGTAGCGCCTAGTGTCTAGCTTCTGTGCGCCAAGGCACGCTGGCTGACCAACCCAGCAAACTATAAATGTATTGCTCTTACTGATGTTGAAGCAAAGATCTACACCTCTAATCTTTTAGTTGACTTGGAAGTCTGGGTTCCTTCTGCAAATATCATCCTGAAAATGCCCACAGGCTTCAGGGCAGGCATGCATAAATGACTAACCTCTTAGCCTCCTCGTTGAAAAGTCCAAAGCCAAAAGCTCAAAAATCTACATCTGCTTTGTGGATCGGAAAGCAGCATTTGACAGGGTACCGAGGAACTGTCTGTGGGCTAAAATAGACAGAAATGAAATGAAATGAAGAAAATTTATAATGCGCAAAAAACAATAACCCGCAGGTATCAAGGCGCCTAATAATACAATCAAAAATTTGAAACAAACGTCCTTACATATAGGCTTGTTGAAAGAGGCGAGTTTTTAGGGCCGTGCGGAATTTCTGTAAAGATGGAAGAGATCTCAAGTCAGGAGGGAGATCGTTCCACCATTTGGGGGCTAGCGTGGAGAAAGCCCTGCCACCCCATTTAGCTCTTCGTACACGGGGGGTTTTAAGAAGCGATTTCCCAGAGGAACGCAAGCTCCTGCCAGGGGTATAATGGGAGATGATAGACCCAATACCCGTGTCACTGTTTTTAGTGATGGCTCTGTAGGTCATACAAAGGACTTTAAACCGGATTCGAAGTTCTACCGGTAGCCAGTGCAGCGATTTCCTGGCCGCAGTGGCTGAGGAGCGTTTGGGGATATCCAGGACAAATCTGGCTATGGCGTTTTGGACCACCTGTAAGCGCTGTAGGTGGCTCCGGTTTAGCCCAGCATACAGCGCATTACAGTAGTCCAAACGAGAGCCAATTAGTGCAACAGCTATTTGTTTTCTTGCCTGCAAGGAAAGATATTTCCTGATCCTTCGCAGGGTATGGATCAAACCCCAACAGGTGGAAACAGTTCTGTTCACCTGACTGCCCATATCAAGGGCTGGATCTAGCATCACCCCAAGATTTTTAGCAGATGTTGTAGGGGAGGGACATATTCCTAATGAGTCAGGCCACCAATTTGCTGACCAGATGTTATCTTTCCCTCCAAACACCAACACCTCAGTCTTCTCCCCATTCAGTTTAAGAGAGTTCTGAATCATCCAGTGACAAACCGCCTCCATACAAGATCTAAACTTGGAGGCGGTAAGCACATCAGAATGGGGGAGAGAGACGAGTATTTGGGTGTCGTCTGCATAAGAGACTACCTCCATCCCGAAAGATCTTATTAGCCTGGCCAGTGGGGTCACATAGATGTTGAAAAGGGTCGGACTAAGCGCCGACCCTTGAGGGACCCCACATAGCACTGGTCGAGATGGAGATAGAAACTCTCCCAGCTTGACTCTTTGTTCCCTCCCGGTAAGGAAGGAGGTCAACAGATCCAGGGCTGCACTTCTCACCCCCACCTCCCTCAGGCGAGATGTAAGCACTGAGGGGGAGAGGGTATCGAAGGCTGCTGTTAGATCTAACAGGATCAGGAGGGTGGTCTGGCCCTCATCTACTGTCGTGCGGATCTTATCAAGCACGATGGTGAGGGCTGACTCGGTACTATGTTCCCTCCTGAATCCATGCTGGGAGGAATCCAGACATCCCGAGCTTTCCACAAAAATAGCGAGATGCTTGTTAAGATGTGCCTCAAGCATCTTCGCAGGGGCAGGAAGCAACGAGATGGGGCGAAAGTTTTTTAGAACCTCCGGATCCAGGGATGCCTTTTTTAGCAGGGGTTTGACTACTGCCTTCTTCCACTCTGTAGGGAAGATACCATCTCTGATGGCTAGATTCATTATGTCTAGCAGTGGTGGTAAGGGAGTCTCCCTACATTGCTTAATAATTTTCAATGGACAGGTATCCAGGGGAGATCCAGACTTGATCTTATTAAGCAGGATCTCCAGATCTTGTAGGGTCAAAGGAGGAAAGGAGTCCAGGGTGCACAGTGGGGAGATGCCAGTAGTAGTCATGTTCATCTCAACCCGAGTGATAGGCGCACTGACACAGGGTCTTTGTTCCTCGAGAGCCAGATGGATATCCTGTATCTTGGTGTGGAAAAAGGAGGCAATCCTGTCACATAAGTCCTGCGAAGGAATAACAGGGTCAGGGGTTTGCAGGTTGACTAAGGAGTCAACAGTTTTAAAAAGCTCCTTTGGCGAGGAAAGCGAGGTAGTCAGGGTAACAAAGTAATCTTGTTTAGCCTGTATAATCTCGGCTTTATATTTCCTGACAAGAATTTTGTGATCTTCCTTATTCTTGAAGTCCCAGCTGGCATGCCAGAGTCTTTCCTTTCGCCTCACTTCTTGCCTCAGAAGTCTGAGGGAATCGGAGAACCAAGGGGCAGATGGTCTCTTTCTTGCTCGGCAGCGGGACTGTACTGGGGCCAATTCATTCAAAGCCTCAGTAGTGACCAGTTCGAAGTGGCCAACTGCATTCTGTACGCTGTCCAAGCCAGTAACAGAAAGACTTGTAGCCCAAGGCGCAAAGGAGTCACTGCTAAGATTCCTGAAGTTTCTAGCGGTTTCCATGGCATGATTCCCTCTTTTACCGGAATCCGACCTATGGTGTTCCAGAGTAAAAGGAACCGCTAGATGATCAGACCAAGATAGATGTATCGGATCCTTGATGGTTAACCGAGAGTCATTCGAGAAGATGCCATCCAAAGTATGGCCTGCCCGATGAGTGGCTCCGCTAACTCGTTGCGTGAGTCCACATGACTCCAGAGCCTCAATAAGGCATGATGTATCGGATAAATCATGTCGTTCTAGGTGATAGTTAAAATCACCTAGAATAGACAGATTTTGTTGGCCGAAATACGGTTCCAGAGCCTGGAGAAGATTGTGAGTGAAATGGGTTCTCGAACCAGGTGGTCGATATACTAAGATCCCATTAAAAAAGGGGCACTGCACTTCCTTTAATGTAAAGTGGAGTGCTTGAAAGCTATCCGAAAAGTCGGATATAGGTACAAAATGACATTGCAGGTGGTCCTTATAAAGGATCGCTAACCCCCCTCCCACTCGACCCTGTCTATCGAGTCTGACCAGACAGTATCCTTCTGGGACCGCTTCAATTAGGTCGGGGTCAGAAGAGTCTTTAGCCCATGTTTCCGTGATAAATACTATGGTAGGCGATTTCTCCAGCACCAGCTCTTTAAACATTAATTTGTTCTTAACAAGAGAGCGGGCATTAAGCAAGATGCCCTCTACTCCTCCTTTCTTATGGCTGGAGATAGCGGGACAACCAGAGAAGGAATTTTTAGGTACAGGAGTGGAAGACCTACACGTGGAGGAACAACCGCAATGGAAGGGGAGAAGAAGATCATCCGGCTCGTATGTGTGCGAACATCGCAGTCGGTTCGGTTTCAGGCACAGTAGTTGCTGATGGGAGTAGCTATAGAGGGCGGGGGGGGGTATCGCCGGAGTCCAGAGGCCAGCCGTCCAGCGCGTCCTCAGCGCGGACGGGCGCAGATGGGCTGGACTCTGGCGTGACTCCGGCGTCACTATGGCGTCCACGCTGCGCGTATACGCTGCGCGCCATATCCTGCTGTCTGTATAGGGCTCTAATCAGACCACGTGTCTGCTCCAGCCAATGGCTGAATAGCGCTAGTGACCCACCCAAGATGGCGTCCCAGACAGACAAAGCGCGGGGACCGGGCCGCCCGAATGGCGGTGAATGTAAACCAGTTAAGATGCAGCAGTGCGATCCGTGTCTAAGGGCACAGGTAGGGACCTAGTAATTTTTAAACAATGTTCTAGCTATATTAAAATCAGGGAATAACGAGCGCGACCAAAGTAAATACAAAACGGGGTATTTAAAATACTATTGCAAGCTTTCAGCGCGTAGCGCTATATGCAGGACGGGGATCAAGCAGGAGTGAAAGACTCTCCTACCTGATTTAAATACTGTCGTCAATTACAGCCTCAGATCAGACCACGTGTCTGCTCCAGCCAATGGCTGAGTAGCGCTAGTGACCCACCCAAGATGGCGTCCCAGACAGACAAAGCGCGGGGACCGGGCCGCCCGAATGGCGGTGAATGTAAACCAGTTAAGATGCAGCAGTGCGATCCGTGTCTAAGGGCACAGGTAGGGACCTAGTAATTTTAAACAATGTTCTAGCTATATTAAAATCAGGGAATAACGAGCGCGACCAAAGTAAATACAAAACGGGGTATTTAAAATACTATTGCAAGCTTTCAGCGCGTAGCGCTATATGCAGGACGGGGATCAAGCAGGAGTGAAAGACTCTCCTACCTGATTTAAATACTGTCGTCAATTACAGCCTCAGATCAGACCACGTGTCTGCTCCAGCCAATGGCTGAATAGCGCTAGTGACCCACCCAAGATGGCGTCCCAGACAGACAAAGCGCGGGGACCGGGCCGCCCGAATGGCGGTGAATGTAAACCAGTTAAGATGCAGCAGTGCAATCCGTGTCTAAGGGCACAGGTAGGGACCTAGTAATTTTAAACAATGTTCTAGCTATATTAAAATCAGGGAATAACGAGCGCGACCAAAGTAAATACAAAACGGGGTATTTAAAATACTATTGCAAGCTTTCAGCGCGTAGCGCTATATGCAGGACGGGGATCAAGCAGGGGAGTACCACCAAAGCTGCTGGATGCCATGGTCAATCTGTACTCAGATACCTGGGACCAAGTTAAAATCAATAATGGCCATTAAACGACTCGCAAGATTACAACTCATACTGGCCTAAAGCAGGGGTGCGTGCAAGTCCCCATGCCAATTTAAAATGTACATGGTCAGTCTTGACAGTCAACTATTGGAAGTGGCAAGCGATCCTCCTAACTAGCAGATGAACCACTCAGATCTCTCCAATATGCTGATTACATTGTTCTATTAAGCCAAACCCTGATGGGCCTTCAGCGTTTAATTACCCACTTGGTACAATGCACCCAAATGTTAAGGATGGAATTAAATAATAACAAAATAAAAGTGATATGCTTTTCAACCAACTCCAGGTGCAACCATATTAGTTTCAAGTGGAAAGATGCCGGAAAACCCTTAGACCTGGTTAAAATATACAACTATTTATGTGCAGTAATAGAGGCCCAATTAGTATTCAGAGAGCACCTAGACCAAATAGGAGCCCTTGTTAACAAACTATGGTGTGCATTTAAACTACTGCAAAAAAAGATTGGTAGCACATCCCAGCACTATCTAGAGGGAATTAGGGCAAAGTTCCTCCCATCACTCACATACGGTTCTGAATTGTTAAAGGGGAGTGATGCAACAACAATAAATCAGCTTAAATTGACTCTGTATAAATGCATCTTCAGGCTTCCGCAATATATATTCCAATCACAGGTGAGACTGGCGTTTGCCCTGTTCCATCAAAACCCGGTCCAACAGGTACTGTTATCAAACTTTGTTGGAAGCTTAGAGAAGCTCCACAAGCTTCACTGGCCACATCGTGTTGGTCAGAAATGAGGAGGCAGCCTAATCACAAAATTGTGGCCAGTGGTCCTTCAGCAGGCCTTAAGCAATTGAAATCTAGATAATGCAGGAATTCAAAACTGAACTTTGTTGCCTTCAAAAAGAATACCAACAAGGCTGCTAAGCTACAATGTTGGAACATTGATAAGACAGAGTTTGCCCAGAAAAGGCATTCATGGATAGTTCTGCACTCCTATACTTCTTGGAGCCCACAACCACATTCAACATCCCATATTGGGAGCTTGTCCATCAAAAACCTGGTACCCACTTAGAAGCAGTCTTGGCCGGATCTTTTAAGTGGCCATAGCCAAGGAGTGAATTTGTAATACGCAGCTTTGAGGGCCCTTCAGATTAGTCCTGCCGCCCTGCAGTGATGGCTCTCCTGAACGGTCACAGTATTCAGCGTCCTTGCATGGCCACCAGGCTTATGCTCCAAGTAAAATGGCTGCTCAAACAGCAAACACTGGCCCTTTCAATTTCAATGTATGACTGTCCCCAGCAAGTAGCAACCTTGGTCGCTTTACAAATATTATGAATACTATGAAGCTACTATTATATGTAAATAAGTGATTTAAACTTAATTCACAGCCGCTCATTTTGCTGTGCTCTTTTATACGTTTTAATGAAGTTACTGTCATTATTTATCATACGCTAGATGGTAAATTGTATTAATGCTTGTGTTTATTGCAATGATTTTTATTAATTGGCAATAACAAATGTATTTACCTACTTACTGGTAGGAACCTCCATGGCTTTCTGTGGGTCTAGTTGTTAGTGCAGACTGCTTCTCAAAGTTACTTCTGTCCTAAAGACAGGTTAGGGAGCCTAGGTTATTTTTTGATTGGAGCTGTCCCCTAAATTTAGCTCTAGTCTTGGGTGATAATGTTAGCAAATGCATGCCCATTACCTTCCCACTAATGACTGGAAAGAGATGGCATAGAACTCCTTACCACCAGCGCATTTTTCTCACTGCATTCATCAACTTAGTTGGCCAAGCCCAACATCAGCCTTACATGCAGCAGCGGTTTCTTCCTGAGGGTAGAAGAGCATCGCCGCCCCACCGGCTGCGAGCCATGCGTAACAAATGTGAAAAATAAAATGCCAATGAAATGAACTTGCCCCCGAGATGAGAGAAATGAGGGGCGTGTCCTCTGATACTGATTGCCAGCATTGACGACTGGGGCAGAGGTAGGCATGACAGTCCAAAGTGCGCATGTCAGTTTGGCTGTCTGTCTTGCGAAGCCCAGCCTGACATGCACACTTTGAAGCTCTCCAACCCAAAATATCTTAAACAGCTGGGTGGAGAGCAAGCACAAGCCTCCAGGGCCTGAAGGAGCTTCCATCCAACCCGCTCCATCCAATACTGGTGCTTCTTTCATGCAGGTTAACAGCATGAGAGCAACATCTGGATTGGTTAGGGAAGCCTCTGGATTGGTAAGGGGAGCTCTTCGACTCCTGCCACAGACGGCGGAAGAGCACAGAGTCAGTAGTGCACCCCATGGGAAGGTACCATTAATTTAATGTTATTTATTTCAAATGTTAATGTAAAGCAGGTCAGTGTAGTGATTTAGTTTGTGTTTATGTTGCATGATGCGTTTTGTTTTATTTTGGGCTTTTGGAGGGAGGGGTTGTTTTATTTTGGTTTTTGGTAAGCAGTGGGGCACTTTGTTCGCCCCACCACTTTCAAAGTTTAACTGCTGCCCCAGCCTACATGTGCATACATTGGGGAGTATTTTTGTACTACAAGCCTTTCCTAAACAATTGGTTTGTACAGCCCTGAAATCGGACACATGGGTACCGGAATTACAGGACAATGGAACAGTGGTTTAGCACCCACTCTGTGGACAACTTGGAGTCCAAAGTGAGAGTATGAGTGTTTCAGGTTATGAGACACAGATGCTAACCGGCTTAAAGTGCATAAATTGATGCAGAGTAATTTGTGGTATCTAAACTTACTGATTATTTCCCAAAATGCTTAAACTAAAAATCACACAATAAATAAAATAAGGGTCACCACAGGTCATGTAAATGTGAGGTGAGTTTACACAGAGTGTCTGCTTTCAGTAGAACAGGACTTCAAACAATGAGCTGGTGATATTTGTGCACATTGTATATATAATGGGCATTCTTTCATACCCAGTAAAGTCCTTGGTAGGAAATCGCCCTCGAGGAGGATGGCTGAACCCCAGAGTACAATGTCTGAAGGACTTTTGAACTTTCAGGTGATGTAGCTTTCTTCTGCAACATGAATACTTAGCGGAAAAAACCTTTCGAAAGAAAAAAAGCAAAACCAGTTTTACAGTCTTGCTTGTTATTTGTTTATTTAACTGTAAGCCACCTTTGTAGAAACAGTGAGTCACTTTGTATCATTGTATTGTATCGATAGGCTTTTAGAGCACGTTTCATAGGTGCAATGCCAATGTGACACAGTACCAGGAAAATGACGTGAACTTAACACACGCCTGCCGCAGCATGGAATCCGTATTGGCGAATCCCGACTGCTGTGGCAACATTCCGCTAGTCTAAAACGGCTGATTAAGATATGAATTTTGCAGGTGCTTAATTTGCACGTGGGAGACACTGCACTCGTTTTGGGAGGCTTTTTTCATCTTCAAACTTTGGCCCGCAGCGAGACGGGGCAAGGCAGAACAAGCAAACAAATCCCCCCCGGCCCTCACTTACCTAACGCTGGAACAGCACACCGCAAGTTGGCCTCGAGCGCGCCTCAGAAGAGACGCGGGAGGACAGGAGCGTGATGCGCGTGAACGTGCATGTTGACGTTCCCGCGCGATCACGGACCTGAGTCGGCTCATGCCCAGGTTTGGAGCTGCTCGTTCACAGCTCTGACTCCCTTGGCAGGGAGGAAGGTGACTATAGTCTCGCTGGCGGGAGCGCTTCGCGCTCCAACGCCAGCTCGACCTAAAAAGGGAAAACTTGGATCGACAAAGACACATCAACAAACAATTACCCACCTGTTGTTGCAGCCCCATAATCGAGAAACTGGCAACCCTCCCCGAAATTTTAAAAGACGTTATGGGGCGGTAAAACAATCTTGCAACAGCAAGCAGCATACAAACCCCCAAAAAGCGTCGACCAAGAGGTAAGATCTAATCGCATCAAAGCAATTACAGAAGCAATAAATTACCCCAATGAAGAAGCAGTGAAAACAGAGCCCGAGGTACAACCCAATCTAACAGATCTTCAACTAGACGCCTCCGAGGAACCTTTCAAACCAGCAGGTGTGGCAGCCAATCCGGCAAAATGGGAAAGAAAGCGCGCAAGAAGGGCCCGGCTCAAAAACAATAAACAGCCTAGCCCTGCCTCGGAAAAAATCTTCCCGCTATTCATAGTAAAATCACCTAGGGAAAAGGAAAAATATACTCCCCCCCCCCCCCCGTATGGGGCGGCACGCTCTGCAAGTGATCAACTTCAAGTTACCCAGTCTCCTAACCCAAAGCAACAGGGCACCAGCCAATCCCCCACATTTCTAAATTCTCCTCAAGTCTTACAAGGGGACGGATGCTCCCCTCTAGAGGACAAAGTAGCCCAAAAAGCCATCCCGGTAGTGCAGCAACAAGGAGGAAAAGCATTAGCCAACAAAGGAGAGGGGCAAGAAAAAATCTCGCTTACATCGGGCAACAGAATCCCGGGGAGCAGTAAAGGTCCGAGTACAGAACAATGTGATTTCCAACAAGAAGAAATAAATAAGGGGTCAGAATCAGAAAAGCAGAAACCTCTTGTGGAGACGTTGGAGGTTCCAACACCACCCAAGTCTCAAAACTTTCCCAAATCAATTGCAGTAACAATAAGGGGAAAAGCTCGCCACTGTGAGCTCCTCAACCGGGATCAAGCGGAGTCGCTAATAGGGAAAACAGCCCAAAAAATCCCGGGAACACTGAAATTGAGATCGGAGGCGACAACTACAAACCCCATTGAGTATGATCCACAAGGTGGAAAAAACACCTCATTAACTTCAACATTTGAAGGCTGAAGGAAGGAAAATATACCCCTCTTGCACAACGATCAAATTCAACCAGATGTGTTCGAACTGAAACTGTCATTCATCCCCGAATACTCGACAAAAGGAACACAAGACACATTAAACAGAGGAAACCTTTTGAGGCTGTTCAATGAAATACCAGAATTAAAAGGAATCCGCTCGTGTGACCTAATATCGGTTGAATTCAAAGAAACAACGGGGAGGGGAGCTGAAGAGACCATGACAATCTGGTGATCTAAGGACCTGGTGGATAAAATAGTATCAATGAGTAGAAGGTTCGGAGCATGGGGAATTATGTTAAAGGCTCACCAACGCCCAAGGTATCCGCACCCCCTCCTCAAAAATACAAAAGAAGTGAATATCTCGGGGAAAAGCTATTCCGCAAGTGTACGCGGCGCACATACCAACTCACCAGCAACTCCCTCCAGGAAGAACAGGAACTACTTAAGAGAAAGCCCCGGAAATACCAAGGGCAGTTCACAGGAAACTAGGGACTGGTCTTGGGTACCCAGAACACTAAACAATAAGCATTCCTAAACAAGTAAATAAAAGCAAAATAACAGAAAGGAGGATGGCCCCCATAGTGGAAGACGCGTGTACAGCCAACATCTCGCTCTGCTCGTGGAATGTTCACGGATTTAAAGATATGGGGCAAGACCACAAAACCGTATCCTTCTTCACCCAACAAGATATAATCTTGCTCCAGGAAACCTGGAACCTGGTCGCAAGCCCAATTCCAGGATTCACAGATCATCATTGCCTGGCAGAAAGACACTCAAGCTTTGGACACCCGAGAGGGGGCCTATCAACATTCATCACACAAAAATTGAATAGGGCAACGGAAGAACTTGATACAGGGGCCAACTCGATCCAAGCGACTAAAGTAAGCAGCAAACACGTGTCCAACGAATCAAAGAGGCAACTCCTACTAATCAACGTTTACATCCACCCTGAAAGAAAAAAGCAGAAGGGAAAATATATAATTCTAACTAAATTAATAACATCAATGCAGAGAAGCCATGAGAACTGTCAAATAGTGATCTCCGGCGACTTCAACAGCAACCTTTTAGCTACTCAGCTGGGAAGTAAGAGAAAAGATACTCGTGGAGCTAGAGCATTAGTGAGTAAATCAGAAGCTCTCGACCTGACAATTCTGAACGGCAACTCCCCGGGGGATATTCCAGCTGCCGTAACATATCTGAGCGGAAAAGTCTCTTCACTGATAGACTTTATAATGATCAGTAATAACTTGCTCCCACAAATCGACAACTTTAGAATCACTCCACGAGCAGAAAGTGATCATCTTCCTCTCATCTTAAACATGAACAACAAAGTTAAGTTTGCACCAAAAATCAAGTCCATCATGCAACCGCCTGAAAAATTCAATCTTCGAAAGTTAAAATGGCGTGGAGTGGCACCCCAATCCATTCAGGAGACAGTTAAGGCTTTCTTGGACAAACAGGGCCCTCAAACAGAGAATGATTGCGTTAACACCTGGGAGCAGCTGGCTCAGTTTTTAGTGCATAAATTCCCAGTCTCTCCGGGACGCACTCCACGAACTGTGACCAGAAGCGACCCATGGTTCAACCAAGACCTCAGAAATAAAAAAAGAGAGATCGCAAGAGAAGTGCGACTCCAATTACAAGCGGAAAAAATGGGTTACAAAACAGAAAAAAAGAAGCTGCACGCATTAAGACGTACTTACAGGAGGAACCTGGGGAGAGCAAAATCAGTGCACAAAGGGTCTATCTGGCTGCAATTATTATCCGCTAGCAAAAAGCCGAATAGCAGTGATTTTTGGGGCATAATAAACAAACTGTCAATCTGCCCAAAATTTTGGCAAGAAGCAGGAATTGGAGCAGATACGTGGATTGCCCATGTGCAATCCCTGTATAACAAGGCAGGGACGGGTCTTGAAAGAAGGCCCCACGGGCAGGATCTCGATCAGAAAGAAATACAAGCTTTCTCCACCCCGGATCATGCGGAAGGTAGCTCGCTACTATCAGAGTCACCCACCAATGAGCCAAACACCCTCACTAATGTGAAGGAGCTAAGAGGCTTTATACTAAAACTTAAGCCCGAGGGAGCGGCTGGTCCAAATGGCATTCCTAACACCATTTTTAAGAACGATCCAGAGTTTTGGTCTTACTACCTTACATCACTCTTCAATGAGATCTACACTCAGTCCAACATCCCGGCTTCCTGGAAGGGGAATATCATCCACCCCATTTTTAAAAAGGGAGATCACCGCAAGCCGGGAAATTATAGACTAATCTCATTGATAGATGTAGAAGCAAAACTGTATGCCTCGTGCCTGTTAATCCAGCTGTAAGGTTGGATGGAGGAAAAAAACATAATCCCAAAGTTTCAGACAGGATTCAGGCAAGGAATGGGCACCATATCCAACCTTGCTATCCTAGCACTTCTAACAGAAAAAGCGCAAAAAAGGGAACTCCGGCTGTTCGCTTGCTTCGTGGATATTAAATACGCTTTTGACAGAGTAAGCAGGAGCCAGCTCTGGAAGAAACTTATCGCATGGGGCTTGCCAAGCTCAATGCTTAACGCCATAACCTCTCTGTACACGGACACCTGGGCAAGAGTTCAGCTGGGTGATGGGTTGAGCACAACTGCAAGTATTCATACGCAAAGAGGCCTGAAACAAGGTTGTGTTTTAGCCCCCAGCTTATTCAATCTGTTTTTATCTGATATTGCACCACACATTGAAAAACCAGATTCTCACCCTCCGAAAATGGCCAATGCGTCAGTTGCCATCCTACAATATGCAGATGACATAGTTTTGCTGAGCCAAACGCCCATTGGTTTACAGAGATCAATAAATAATCTCGTAGCCTATTTGGACAAGGAACAACTGGAGCCAAACAAAGACAAAACAAAAATCGTCCGCCTAGTGGATTGTAAAAAACCCAAGTTCAAATGGACGGCTAAAGGGGCAATTGTTGAAGAACTTAGCTCATATAAATATCTGGGCGTAATAATCGGGCAGGGTGCAACTCATAAAGAACATAAATTGGCACTAAAAGCCAAGGCACAATCATTAATCTATGCATATAGATTATTACGCAAAAAAGTGGACTGCCCAAATTACTCCCATTTTCTAAAAGTAATGGCCGCCCTAATCCAGCCCAGTTTGTCCTATGGCTTGGCCCCATGGTGCGGCAAAGAAGCGCACTTACTGAACGAGCTGCAGACAAAGATCTACAAAGCCGTCTTTGACCTGCCAAAATCTGCCTCTCCTTCCCAGGTCAGACTGGAATTCGGCCTCCAGCATCAGAAGTTCCGGGGAATGAGCTGCTTTATAAAACTCTGTCTTACATTCCGCTCCTCAGACTCGACACTCTGAATAGCTTATGCTGGGATGAAATGAAGCACCAGGGCGATCTTGAAACACCGAACTCCTGGGGAAGCTTTTTGAGCGATTCACTGGCCGAGCTGGATCTACAAACCGCATGGGACAAAGGGTTGGACAGAGGAAGCTTTGGCAAAATTGTAAACATCGCAGCCAAAAAGAAATCTTTGTGGGTTGACAAAAAGGCGCTCACCAAGTGGCGGCACCTTTCTTTGTTGTGTCTTTCCCGGGCACGTACGCTGGACCCTCCCGAAATAGCCCTGTTCGTCCCTCTTCTTTGATAATACTGTCTTGGCACCGGTGGACAGTCATAAACTCTTACAGATTTTCAAGGCATGAAGCATACTTATCTGCCCATTTTAGCTCGCAGCTAAAAATGAGCTTCATAAAGTTCCGAATGGGCGTGCACGACTCAAAAGACTTACACCCACTGTGGAAAAAGGCCTTCAAAGCAGAGCCCTGCTGACTATGCGGCTTCAAAAAAGAAACCTTAATCTACCTACTATGTGCCTGTCCAGCCGTCCTAGACCAAAGGAGACAGTACTTGAAATCAATTTTTAATGATCTGAACATTCGTTCCAGCAGGCAAGCGGTGATCTGCTGGTTGGAGGGCACGTGGAACATCCTGCCATGCCGAGGAGTTAAATACATGAAATTAGTTAGCAGACTTTTACGGCAAGCCGACGGAGATCCTAAATAAAAACGTGTCCAATGACATTATCATCCTCCCTAAGGGGTTTACACTGTTAAATCTGCTGTTCTGAGTTAAAATCGCTGACGCAAGATCTTTTATATCTGAATTTTATTGTTATGTACCTTTTTAAAAAAAAGTTATGTGTATTTCTATACAGAACGATAACGCTATTGTCTATGTAATTCTTTTTATCCGTTCCAGGGGGTTATTGTAATGATTTTAATTAATCAAACAATAAAAACGAACTTGAACTTATATACTGTAGAAGAGAACTGGTTATTGAAACCATTGCAAACCTTTTGAGCTACCTGCAGCTGAGCCTGATTCTTCCTTGTCCTACAGCAGGGTGGGAATGCTAGTGCCAGGAATCTTAGCTCTGGTGGGAAAAGAGGACTAATTGCAGAGAAGAGAAGGGATTTCTGTGCCTCAATATAGCATGCAGTATTCCACCACCCTTTAGGTCATATTGATTGAACTGTACAGTATTGCATTCTGCTGTGAGATTAAAAGTACTTTCTTATTGTTAAAGACAAGCACTGGGCAAAACTGTGTTGTGTCTGTTGGTTGATTGATGTATTCTGAGCTTTTGCTCCCAGCTTCCTCCCTGAGAAGTCTGACTTTTTGCCATCACAACCTTGAGATTCAAGTGCAGAAATGCTTGTACTTGGCCCAGTTTACAGAGCCGTAGTACGATGTATCATGTGACACAAGTTGTAGATGATATCAACCACCATGGTAACACCAACCTGTTTGCCACATGGCCCCCACCATAAAGGGTCTGACATAGCCACTTCCGAACTCTTAGTTGAAATGTGTTCTGTCTTCTTTGGGTTTATGATAAGTCTCATTACCACTTTGAGGGGAATCAAGCTAGATTGCGATAATCCGGTGAGTGGAGCTGTTCCACAGTCCAGTCTGGAGAATGCTCAGGATTCAACTAGCCTTAGTAAGTCCTGCATGAGACCAAGTTAAGTTGGCGAACTGGGCACTATTGCCATTGAGCTCTTTTAGCAATGTTACTGATGTGTAGTGAGAGTTAGTTGTCTAGATTAACACCCGCGGATTTGGTTTTCCGACAAAAGTTGGTTTTCTTCCTGATGTGTTTAATTCCTGTATCCGTGTTTGGGTAAGGTATTGGTTAATTCTGTTTAATCAAGGTTGAACTTTAGGAAGTGTTAGGACAGTTAAGTTTGAGTTAGTTCGTCAACATTTTTCTGAATTGTAGAGTCCTGTTTGAGAGTCAAGGATCATCAGCATATTGATGTATATTTCAATCTAGATCTCTGATATTTGCATTCAGTGTTTCAAAATGCCAGTTGAAGAGAGTCGGGCCAAAATGGAGATTTGGAGTACTGCATGAGGGGAAGGTAAGA
Source organism: Lissotriton helveticus (assembly GCF_964261635.1). Lineage (NCBI taxonomy): Eukaryota > Metazoa > Chordata > Amphibia > Caudata > Salamandridae > Lissotriton > Lissotriton helveticus. The sequence goes on from NC_136057.1 coordinate 1,032,811,138, forward strand.
TAGGGTATCTTGTTTGACTGTTTGAAAGGCTGCACTGACCTAAAAGAGATCAAGATGCAGGACTTTCCCTTGTCAAGTACCTTGAAAGTGTCATCAGTGACTGAAATGGTTGGAGTGTCAGTTCTGCACCCTTCTCTCAAGCATAATTTCTTTTTTTGACTGCAGTCTCTAGTGTTTTGCCTAAAAAGGAAGTATGTTTACCGGTTTAAAATTGCTGAGTTATTCTATATCTGCTGAGGACTTTTTCAAATGGGGCTTACTTTGTCTTTTTTTTAATACAGACATGGAATATTTAATCTTCTAGAGATCATTTTATGAGTTTGGTACTGTTTGCTATGTTTTTTGGTTACAGTGGCTGGGATGTGTCGTCATTTTGCAATGATGGACGCACACATTTTTTATGGGTATTTTTTCCCTAGGTTGACAGTTTAGATACATTCAAAAGATTATCATTTGAACATCTCTTGTAAGTCTGAGCTTGAGATACTATCCTGAATTATTAGGATGCCACTTCTTCTTATCTTTCGTGTTTTTTGTACAAGGCTTTTTTAAATTGTTCTAATTTGTTTTTAAAAGTGCCCTGCACGGTTAGTTGGGGGAGGTTTAGTGATTTTTATTGATCGTGTCAAATAATGTTTTTGGTATATTCTTTGCTTTATTCAGTTCTTTTTAGATGAAGGAACCTTTGCCTTAAGAATTTGTTTTTATATGCCTTCCAGGCTAAATTCAGGGCATCTGAGTTGGGAAAGGATTTTTGTAAATGTTATGGGGTCTCAGACCACTGCGGTTGCAGGGAGCTTCAAGGCTTCCAAGATGTTGTTGTGTTTGCTGGGACACTGCAGACTGTTGACGTCTTTGGAGACAAAAGACGTTGTGAAGTATAACACAGAAGCTATAGAGTTGCATATAATTGTGTGGCAGTTTATAGATTTGGAAATGGTACAGGTATGTGTGTGATATCCCAAAGCATTGGAGGCCATTCGGGGATCTTTGGGGTGTAGTGAGTGGTATGGTTACAGATAGATGCTGTGGGTGTATCAGGGGCCTGGGGTGGGTGTAGGGTTATAAAGAACTGTTAATGGTGCAGTGGGTTGGGAGAGTAGGCGGGCTGTTGGCAGAGTAGGGAATGTTGAAGGGGTGATGGAGAGCAGCACGTAGTATAGATGTCAGGGAAACCTTGGAGGAGAAGTCAACTGTAGAGATAGCAAGCTGTGACATTTTCATGGACCGATACCTTTGAATAGCAAGAAGCTCTGAGGATGTAGAGCAAGGACTGGAGGCTTTACAGGTAGCTCTAGGAACTCTATTATGACAGGACTCTGTTTCCAGTTGCACACTTTTCTGTAAGAAACCATTGTTTGTGTGTGTTAATCCATTAACACCACCAAGGCTACAATTCCTGAAACACATTAAGTTGTCAACTGGAATACTTAAATGAAGGGAGCTGGCAAACTTAGGTTTCTCTGCATGTGGCAGGAAGCTGTGGCCGGTGGCGTGCTCAGGATAGACAATGAAGAGAACTCTAGAGGGATTTTGGCTGATGGAGACTTGTAGAAGACATATGGCTTCTAGGAAGGGGCGACAATTCTAGGGGGTCTATGAATATACTGATGGGTGTGGATTGCACCTAGAGGATCAGTTAAATTCTCAGGCAGTTGTGGAGAAAGGTGCGTGCAGCTCTATGGAACGTTGAAGGGTCCAGCCAAGGCATCTGGGTTTGTATTGAGGGCCCAGCCAAGGAATCGGCTGTGGATGTCACAGGGAGCAGTGCTGTTTAATTGCAGGGAGCTGTAGATCTTGAAAGGAGCCAAGGAACAACATTGACCTGTGTGGTGATGGTGCAGACTTTGGAGTTTTGTGAGGAATGCAGAGGCCAGGATGATGGTGGTGTAATTTGTACTATGTGGTTGTAAGGATAAATGCATGAGTTGGTGGGGGACTGCTAGGGGTCCAACAATGGTTGCATCAATGTAAGAAACTGGCTCTATATATACTGCACCAAGGTAAGGTACAGTGTATATAGAGTCCACGGGTCTCCAGAGGTTTGGCAGAGGCTAAGGTTAGATAGAACCTCACTCTCGAAAGTGGTAGCTTGGTAGAGCAGTAAGGCATTATCAGAGGACCGTGTAAAGCATTAGATGTACACACTCAGTCAGCAAATGATCTCACACACTCAAGAACTGAACTCTAGGCCAAGTGTTCTGTATAAAAAATATACTGTTCTTTTATTTCTAGAACCAAGCAAGCCAGGTGCAGGTAAGCATAAAAACATTTTTCAGTAGTAAATTACTTATATGAACACAGTTCAAAATAGCAGCGTAACTTGTACTGGTTTTGATTACAGTTTTAAGAAAGCAGTTCGAAACACATTGCAGGTACAGTACATTCAATTGAATGGGCTTTTTAAGTAAAATGCAATTAATTACTTTTCAGATTACGTTTGCTAACACAGGACTGGATCCTGGATTCAGTCCTGGGACATTTTCTGAAAAAAGGTGAGTAAATGCGTTTTGGTTAAAGGTATGATTTTTAAGGAATATTATTGCCTTTCAAAAGTTAGAAACTTTTTCACATAGAATCACCAATGTTATCCTATGGGAGGAAATTCACTTAGCAGGTAAGTTAGGTTATCGTTATATATCAATGCTATCCTATGAGGAAAAATGAGTTATTGGTTTCAAGGTAAGTAATCAGTCTTTTGAGTTAGGGTTCTGGGGTTAGACTAAGGGATCTCACAGGGTCAGTCATGCACTTTTGTTGCACCCTCAGCTGCACTCGGGTGGCCGTGTGCAGAGCATTGAGGCCCAATGTTATCCAATGGGGGATAGGGAGACTCCGGTTGGTGGCGGCTGGCAAGCAGGCCACAGGGTTGTGGGAGCAAAGCTCCTAGGGTTAAGCTCAGGGCGCGTTGGGGATCAAGTTAGCAACAAAGGGGCACCCTCAGCGGCGCTAGGGCAGCCGGGTGCTGGGTGCTGGGTGCTGTTCTGAGGTCGGGTGCCCTGTTGATTTCAATGGGAATTCTCCGGGATAAAGAAACACTGCAGGCTCGGGGATGAGGATCTTCCAGGAGTGACCACCACTTTGAGGGGTAAGTTGGGATATAGAGGGATGGTTAGGCACCGCTAGGTTGGGCACACAAGGCCGTGGGGCGTCTGGTGCAGGGGTGCCTTTGGTTGTCGGATTTTCTTACCCGCTCTGGTCGCGGTAGGGGGGGCCCTCTGGATTGAGGCTGCAGGCATCGTCTGGAGGCTTGAGGCAGATCAGGGGTAGGCGGATCTTGGGTCACGATCACTGGGGGGACCTCCTTGTGGTGTTTGTTCACTGAAACACGGGCCGAGCTCGGCGGGTGCAGAGTGTGCTGGATACGCGGTTCCTGGTTGGCACCAGAAGCTGCAGTTCAAACACGCTCGGTGTTCACGGGAGAAACGGCTTGGGAAGTGAATGCAGGCAGGTCCTTTGTGGTTTGTGAGGTTGCTGGCCGCTAGATAGGCTGGGATTTCGCAGGAGCAGGTTCGAGGGGGGGACAGGCCTGTAGGGCTGGGGCCAAGTCAATAGGCGTCGTCCTCTTGTTAGCTCTGCACAGCTTCTCGTACTTCTTCTTTTCTTGTCGTTGCTGGATCTGAGGAAGGAAGGTTCCGGGTGCCCCTAAATACAAAATTTAGGGGATTACAGGTAGGTAAAGGTCAGGGACCATTGGGTCCCTTCCCTGGGGTGGGTCCACCCCCTATTCTGCCATTCTCCAGTGGGAGGGGGGCAGGAGCCTGTCCCTGGTTGGCTGGGTCCCCCATCCTAAAGATGGCGGGGATTCAAGGTTGTGCTTCACCTCGCCTCCCCCACCCAAGGGTTGGAGTTGGCAGAGGTGGGGACACCTCTCTTCCTCACTTTGTTTTTCCCGCAGGGTCTCCCGCCCAAAGTGGGGTGTAGAAGCAGTGGGGACCAATTGCTGAGTACAGCAATGGTCTGGAGAGGCTCACAAAGGCGGTATGCCTTTGAAGCTTCTCCTTCGTGAACCCTGGCCATCCTGGGGGAGGAGGCTTGGCACCTCGTCCCAGGATGTGCATTGTTTCTGGTTCCCGAGAGCGGCAAGCTCTCGACCCAGGGGTCCAGAAACATGTCTGGGGGTGGCAGCCTCGGCAGCCACTCAATCCGGTCACTGTGAGTTGGTCGAGTTTCAGGGAGCATTTCTAAGATGCCTTCTGTCGTGCATTTTACATTAAATCCCACGCTGGCATCAGCGTGGGTTTAATGTGCTGAGAAGTTTTATACCAAACTTCTCAGTCTTCAGTGTAGCCATTATGGTGCTGTGGAGTTTATAATAACAACCTCCCAGCACCATATACTCTTAATGGCAGCACTGCTCTTACAGTGCCCAGGAATGTCCCTGGGTACTGTAGGGGTACAGGGCTCATGCACCTGTACCCTCACCACTGGCATAGGGCACCCAGCTAGAGGGGTGACTGATGTATGCCAGGGCATTGTTTTGTGGGCATGGCACACAGGGATGTGTGCCATGTCGTCCCTTTGTTTTGTTCTGCACCAAGACACACAGCCTGACAAGGCAGTGTGTGTGTGTCAGGGCACAGGGGCTCTAAGGGTGGCACAATAAGTGCTGCAGCCATTAGGGGCCGTCTCTGATCACAGTGCCCTGGGTACCTAGGGTACCATTTACCAGGGGCTGACATGTGGCCAGAGATGCCAATTGGGTTTAGGCTTCAATGCAGTTTTAGGGAAAGAACACAGGCCCTGGGTACCTGATTGGCAGGAGCCCAGGGCACACTCAGTCAAAGTACATCAGCAATTCAGCAAAAAGTGTGGGCATACCATGCAAGAAAGAGGGCACTTTCTCGCAATCAAGACCTCCCAGAGCCTGTTTGGGTGCAGCACTGGATTTAAGATTTTGGGGTTCTGGGACGACAGTAGCTGAGAGGGTTGCTGGAACTTGTGTGCTGCAGAGATGAGGGCAGAGATCTGTTTGCGAACATGATAGAGAGACTTCTTCTAGGCAGTCCTCTTGCCTGGCAGTACTTTAGAGGGCTAAGCCATCCTGATAATGGTGATGTTCTGAAATTATAAACAAGTAGTGTCTTGTTCTCCCTGACTCTGGCTTTTGAGCTTTCTGAAGATGTGCACCTTTTTAAAGACACCCTTTCTCTCTAATTGTAGGACAGTGGCGAAGAAAGCAGCCCTTGGGACAGCCCCCTGACGAGTGCACGTGATCCAGTAAAAAGGAAAGAGCACAATGCCAAGAATGCTGTATGTATGCAAATGGAATGACCTGGCGGCGGTATAATAAGCATTGTATTCATGCAGAGGAGAAATCAAAATCCATATTTTTTCAATTTTACTAAAATCTGGAAAGTAGTGAGTGGAAACAAGCAGTGTGTGGTGGAAGACATTTTACCGCATAGGATATTGTATACTTTTGAATCAGTGTCTCCACTTTCACAATTTGAATCTTTAATGGTCTTTTGGGGGAAGTCCTTTTCTATTGCACTGTCTGTTGCCAGTTTTAAATAGAGCCACCCAGTGCATGCTGTTATTGTTTTAAATGGGGAAAAAGTATTGTGGTAAATGTGTGACGGTACTAATCCTATTCCTATTGGGCTTTTTTACTTCTTTTGGAAGAGATAAATCTTATCTTGACCAATAATCGGTCTGTCCATTGAAGTAGGGTCCAAAGTTCTGAAAGTACAGGAGTATGCCTGAACTCAGTGTGCTTCAGCTCCACACCAGAACCCTCCAAAGCAAAAAGTTAGCCTCCCATCCCTTTCTAATATGGCCGACCCCTATCGCCCATGACCACTATAAGAGGCGGGCCGGCACAACCCGTCAGCCCCTGTCACGGTTTCATGGGCCTGCCTACTGCCGTGTTGTCACTTTTGGCGGTCTCTCCTTCTACGGCGGGTACTGTTCGTACAGTCCTGTTTTCCGGTGGGGCCTTGGGGCTCATCCGATTCCTGGTGCTCGCCCTTGGTTTTTCCTCTGCCTCACTGGCGTTCGTGTTGGGGTTGTCTGCCTTGATCGGGGTCCTCCAAGGGGTGCGTTTCGGGTGTTCCTGTGCCTTGTTGCCAGGTGATGCTTTGCATTGTCCTTCTCTTGGGGGCTTGTCCCGTCCGGTGGGTCTTAGTACTGCTCAGCCGTCCTGGGTACGGGTTCTTCCCGTCTTCTCTGGTTCCTGTGGGTGCTCCTTCCCTTGTCCCGCCGCCGGTTCCGGTCGGCAGGTGGTTGTGCTCACCTGGTTTGGTCCAGTCTGGGTTGGTGGTGCCCTTTCTCTTCCCCTTCCGTTGGATCGCGGGTGGGGTTTGCAGCTGTCTTCCCACCCTGTCTGCAGGTGCGGCCTACGTTCTTACTTTCAGGTGTCCCTTTCCGCCCTAGGGGCTGGGCTTGGGTTCCTGGTCTGTGCGAGTTCGGTTGGGTCCCCTGCTGTGGGGTTTCCTGTCAATCTTCTGTTGGCCGTTCCTTGGCTTGTCTGGGGTTTGCCTGCGGGGGCTTCTTGTTTCTGGTATGGGCGTTTTACCCATGCCCCGCTCTCACGGGGGGTTGCTGGGTTTTCTCCCTTTGGTTTTTGGGCTTCTTTCCTCTGTCCTTGGAAGTTTGGCTTTTCCCCTGGGGTCAGGGGGTTGTCGCCCAAGGCCGTTTTTCTTAAGGGGGTGGGGGGTGCAGCATGTTGTTTTCTCTGGTGCTATTCCTCCCGTGGCTTCCGTCTTCCTGGGCGCTCCCTCTGGCTGATGTACCGGGTACAGTTGTCCTGGGCGGAGGCTTCGGTCTTGTCTCTCTAAGCGGTCTCTCTCCCGGGGTGGGAGACTGTGGTGGCAGACCATCTGAGTCAGTTGTTCCCTTCGTGTCTGACCTCTCCCAGCTGCCCCTGGTGTTTCCGCGCCTGGTGGACCTGTTTGGCCTTCCCCGAGTTGTCGTGTTCACAGTAACCACAGAGTGGGGTGCTGCTCTTCTTCCTTGCTTCTGCACTCTCCTTCCGTGTCCGGGGGTCTGGTGGGTGGATGCTCTCTTTACCTGGCTTCGTGTTCTCCTGTTTGCCCTTCCCCCCCTTCCCTTGTTTCCTCAGGTCCTCTGCTGGTTCCGTCTGGACATGGCCCTGGTATTCTTGGTTGTTCCCTGTTGGGTTTGCCAATCCTGGTGTCCTCCCCTGTGCGAGCTGGCGGTTGGGGGCTGTTGGCCGCTTCCGGATCCTGTCACGTAGCCCTCCGCTCCCCGGAGCGTGTTTTCACCGGCTCCTGCTGCGATCTTGGCCTTTGCATGGGTGTCCTTGTTGGCTCTGGGGTGTTCTTATGGAATGGTTGCCTTGCTGCTGGGTTGCCAGTGGTCTTCCACCTTGCTGTCCTGTTCCCGCCCCTGGTCCTCTTTTACTCGTTGGTGCGGGCTGCGGGGGTCCGTCCCTGTTTCGTTGGTCCCCGTGTGGGTCCTTGGATTCCTGGCGGGGGCTTTTCCCCTGGGGTTGATACCATCCACTTGGTGGGCGCGATGGGCTGTCCTGCAGGTTTTCCGCTGTCCGAGCCTGGTTGAGCTGGTTTCCTTGCTTGCTCGCTTGTTGCTGTGCTCTTCTCTGCGGCGGCTTTGGGCTCTCTGCCTGGCTCTTCCTTGGGGTCTTCCTTTGCTGTTGCGGGCCCAGTGGTTCCCCCCCTTTTGTGCCCCTGTGCTCAATGGTTCTTTGTTCCTCACCTTCTGGCAGTTGTCTTGGTTGCCATTGTCTCTTCTGCCTGGATGGGCATGCTTGGGTTTTTTTCTTCGGTCTCCTCTGTTCTTGCGGATTCTGCCGGCCCATCTGGTCCTGCGGCTTGTCACTCGTTTTCTGCCCTGGTTCCTCTTCCTTGTGGCCCGTTCTCGTAAGGTGTCCTACTTTCTTTTTCCCCTGGGGCGGTTGCCTCACTGTCCGTGCTGGATGTCGGTTCTGCGGTGGGAGTTTTCCTGGGCCGCACATCCGCTTTTTGTCTACATGACTTTTGTTCATGTCCTTTGTTCTGGTTCGTTTTGGGCTCTGTCCCTCTCTGTACAAGTTTTCGCTGGTTTGCACAGGTTTTCCTGTTATCGTGCCGGTCCCTGGGTTCTGTGCACCCGGGTATTGTCCGGATCATTCCGCTCGGAGCGTGTCGGTGTTGTGGGCCTCTTTTGGGATGTTTTCCACTGTAATGTTCTGCTGGGCTGCATCTGGGTCGTATCCGCGCATGCCCTTGGTTTCTTGTGAGTTTTCCATGAAGCCGCTTGGCTTTGGTATGTGCTCACTTCTTTAATCATGTGGCGAGGAAGACTTACAAGGAGGTAATGCCCCGATTACTTACCTGTAATCTTCATTACTCCGAGTGTAGTCTTCCTTGCCACGTGAGTTCCCATCCCTCCATTCCTCCCTCCCTCCCTGTCTAGCTATCGGCTTGGTGTCAGGCTGAAGGGTTGGGCCGGCCCGCCTCTTATAGAGGTCAAGGGTGATAGGGGTCGGCCATATTTGGAAGGCATGGGAGGCATGGGAGGTTAACTTTTTGCTTTGGAGGATTCTGGTGTGGAGCTGAAGCTCACTTTGTTAATCATGTGGCGAGCAAGACTACACTCGGAGTAATGAAGAACACCGGTAAGTAATCGGGGCATATGCATGTGTCAAGATGGGTGCAGCTCATGTCTGACTGGTATGAAACGGGTCATATGACAAAGCTGTGTAATTGTAAATAATTATCTAAACTAAGCCCCCTGAGCAAAAAAACTGGCTGAAGTCTGGCCCACTTAAGTAGTTGAATGGGTAGATGAGAGCCAAACGTTGCCCATTTGCCTACCAGGATTCTGTAAGCATCATTCTTGTCTTCACAGCAGCTTTACTGAAAACAGCTCTATCAGGGAAGTCCTCACATATGCTTGGATTTTTTTAAACGGCCTTCAATATAATTTCAATATGGAGGAAGCATTGACAGTTGGGTTTACCTGAACAGCCGGCAAGGCACCTGCAATCACAAGACATGGAGACTAATATTATGCATGCTTTCCATTACCCCCCCTGTACCATCAGTACAATAAAAGAATATCCAAGGAAAACGTAACCTGTAGGACAAGTTTAAACCAGTTAAAAATCAAAAACTTCGAATCCGACCTCCACCCGGTCTCCAGAGGCGTTTCTCAAGGGTCTGTACTCTCCCCACAGCTCTTCAACATCTATATTGAACCCCTCACCTCTCTACTCAGAAAATCCAACATCCCCTTTCATCTATATGCGGACGACACACAGCTCTATCTGGAAACGACCTCAATTGAGGACATCCAGAGACTCAACAACAAGCTCAAGGAGTTACAAGACTGGCTCACAACCAACCACTTGAAACTGAACCAAGATAAAACAGAAATACTACTTATTTCTAACAAAGATGATAACCCTCAAATCAAAGAATGGCTCAAAGCCATAGACGCCCTCAATGGCAACCTCTCCCTGGCAGACTCGGTGAAATCTCTAGGGATCACCCTAGACCCAAAACATGACACGAAGAAACACATCTCAAGATCTGCTAAAAGTGCCTTTCTCAACCTAAAATTACTATACAAAATAAAACCCTTCCTCCCACCCAAGGACCTTCAACAAGACACTCAGGCACTAGTCCTCTCCAGAATAGACTACGGGATCGCGACCTTGACAGGGTCAGCAAAATCTCACCTTGCCCCCTTGAAGACGACACTCAACGCAGCAGCAAGAATGGTCTCCGGAATTAAGAAATTTGAGCACATCTCTCCAGTCCCTCAAAGAACTCGGATGGCTCCCAGTGAGAGCCAGTTTCAGAACAGCCTGCATCACGCACAAAGCCCTGCATACAGGGAAACCAGAATACCTGGCCTCAAAACTCAATGGGGCAGGCCAGTCCAGAAACCTCAGGAGCTCCAGCTCTCTACTGCTCATCCCTCCCAAATCTCGCAAGCACAGTACTACAGCCAAATCTTTTGCTGGTAACGCTCCCAAAATCTGGAACTCCATTCCTCCCCACATTAGAACAACCTCCTCGTTTTCAAAATTCAAGAGGCTACTCAAAGACTTCTTCCTCGATTGTACTTGAAAGACCTGACAGATCCTGGACTGCCCACAATGTTTCACTTCAGCTTTACCTAAATTCCGAGTCTGACAACAAGGTCGCAGCTCAAGATATCTTCTGGAAACATACATTCTGTTGACAGTTTCTGTACGATTGATTTTCAGTCTGCTCACCATTTTATTTGTTGTGTATGCTGTAAAGCGCTCTGATACCCCGGTCTAGCTAGCGCTATACAAAACTACTAAAATAAAATAAAAAAAATAAAAAATACTATCTTCCTTCTTGAAACCTTATACTATGAAAAAAACTAACATCCCCAACCCAGGCATTGCAATGAAACTGATCATTCCCATTGCCCAACATTTGAATTCCTCCTTCACTCCTAGCAGTCCCTGGTAGTGCCATCACACTGAAATCAATCCAAATGACATATGAAGGGGTGGGTGTACAGATGGGTGGTTTAATATCAACCTCTGTGACTTTAATAAAAACACAATTATCTATCTTCTGTAATGTGGAAAACCTGCATTTCGTTGCAAGCCATGGGGGTCAATACTACGTCTTTATTAAGCCTTACTATCACGTTTTGCAGAGCTCTCAATATTGGTCTGAAATAGATCTTTTTATAGGTGGAATCACTTGACCAATCCGGACACTTGAAAATGTCCTGCAATTCTTCCCCACTATATATTTGATTCTTGTATAGAATGCGCATCACATTCGTTACATCAGCCTCTCTCAACCATTTAACCAAAGTGGATGAGGATGCAGACTTGTGAGGTTTTCGCAATGAAATCAACAATTGTTTCATCCTGGATTCTCCTAAATTCTGTTACTCTCTCATCTCATATTCCTTCAAACACTTCATCAAACACAATTTCTAATGGTGTGAAAATAATGGCTGGAAAAACGAGAAGCTATGTTTTTGATCTTGTAGTCAAAAAAGAAAAGCGATTTCCCTCCCGCACCACAGGTTAAGAACCACTGTCATGAACGACACCGACCCCAAAAAAATCTCAAGCACTCTCCATGTATCCCAAAACTGTAACCTCTTATTTGCATCACACATGGGAGTATATTTTGCAGCAGAATCAAACTGTGATGAGGAACTCAAAATGACAGTCACTTCCTGAGGAGTCATCCTCGGACTCACACATATTGCCTCCTTTCACAACCTTTCCCCTAAATGAGGCTTATCTTTTCTTTTCTGGGCAATTGATGTGCTCAATTTACAACATGCTTCCTCAACAGCTCTCCCCTTCCAAGTCTTTCCTATGCATTCCAGTTCCGCTGATTGCTACTTTTTCCTTCTCACTGTTACCTTTTTTTCGACACTTGCAGGAACCTACAGCTTGGGTCATAGTAGCTGCTGCCGACTAGTATCGCTTATCCTTTGCATTTGCTCACCTCTCACCACTACTTCTAACTGACTTAGTGTGCATTAAAGGGTGCTACTTCTCTAACAATCTTTCATCTCTTTCCCCACTGTATTTCTGCAAGACCTATAGCCTTATTGACTATTTCAATCTTCCCTCTAAAATCCTCTTTGATCAGCCATCTCAAAGCACATATGATTAAAAAAAACATCTTACTTCTGTAAAACATTTCCTTTTTCCTGTTCTTTGTCACCAAATGCCCCTCGATATCAAATTATCTCGGCTGTTTTAATTCCTGGTGCTAGAAAAAGCCCTAAAACTCATACTTATTGATGCACAATGGGTGTTGGATACTTCCTAGTGTCAAAAGCATGCCATCTCTGCTGGCTGCATGAGGTCGCAGAATGACTACGCTTAAAAGCCTTGAATGCCACTTCGCGGCCCCAGTTTGTGCTGCATCCAAAACTCTGTTAGCCACCAGGGACGGCAAAGGCCACAGCATATACTGCTACCAATTGCTGTAACTGCCCCTCTGCCCATAAAGGAAGAATCTCAAAATATTTGCCACCTAAGCTCCCATGCCATTGCATGCTGCTCTTTCATGGCGCCTCGTGCAAAACTTTGTTTAAAGGTCATAATTCAGTTTATGGATTGCTCACTTTTTCACCACATGCTCTTAATACAATGTTGCACAATCCCCATGTGTTCCTTCCCTGAAAACACAGCTCTGACCAACCTATTCAATGCATAAACCTCCTCTCACAAACACTAGAAATCATCATGGATGAAGAGATTCGCCCTATGGAAAGTACTCTCCTATGCAAGTTTTACTGCATCTAATTCCAAGCTTCTGGGCAAAGCAAGAGAGAAGAATGGTTTCACGAACAAGATTTGTTCTATATGCCTTCAAAATCGTATTATTTATATATGAACACACACCATGGTCCATCCCAGACACATGTTTTCAGTGGGTGTTCAATCAAACAAAGGTGTAATGAATAAAAGAAAATATGAAATGTAGCACTTTTATTGTGAATGTCTGAATGTAACTAGAGATGTGAATTTTTGTTCTGTCGTTAATTAGAGGACATTTAATTCACTCTGAAGCTTCAGAATACGATGGAAAAAATTGGTTTAGTTTTATACTCGTGTTGATGTGTAATCTGTTTTTGAATGATTTTCTATGCCATATGGGTTGTAAGGTTTGTGCTGCACCTAAATTAACACTTAAAAACATACAATTAGTTTTTGTTCTGAAAAAAGAAAAAAAAACATACAATTAGTAAAAATAATTGTTGTTATTCCAGATCGGGAATGCACAGCTTGAGAAGACTTATCTCCTGATAGTTTCTGTCATTTCTTGATTTCAAGGCACACAATTGCATGGCTCTATAGCCCAGTGACCTAGTCATTTCATCTTTGTAGATGTTTTAGCTGGTTTGGAAGACAATGTTGGCTTTGAGGTTAGTGCGTGCAGGTCTATCAGACTGTAAGGGAGGCTGTCCTATTTCTTTAGCCCTCCCTTTCAGTCTATCAGCATTGTGTAAAATGCTGTTTAGTGTGGCCAGTTGGCATCCAGAGACAACAGCGAGCAGGGAGTTGCCACTCTCTAGCTTTATTTGTTGATGTGAGTTTTTAAGTAGGCTTGCTGTATTCTGAATTCAAGCAATATTGCATCACTGGAGAGTTGAGAAGGAGCTGGACATTTCCTTTTATTGTTGCTAAGTGCTGATAGTTTATGATGACAGTGTCCTTCCTTTGTAAATTGGCAATCCGTTTGTTGCTATAGAAGGAGATGAGCACTTCTAAAGATTATTATGCTCTTCTCGTGAAGATAGTTTTTGAAGTGCATATCCAACTTGGCAGAGACAAGTAGTTAGATGTGAAATAACCATTTTCAGTTAAAGTAGAAGATATGCAAGGAGGTAGTTGCTTGCCTTAAATATTACCGCCCAGCTCAGTTGGGCTTCTGAGTTTCACCGAATTTGTAGTCTTCATACCATCCTTGCTTTTATGTTGTGATAAAGGGTGTTGAAGTAAATCTGATTCAATCAAAGGCGAGTAATGTCTGTGGCACTGAATTCTGGTTTGAGGAGTAAGTTTTTGTTTATTCTGCAGATGCCCAAGAAATTGCAAAACAATGTTAAGATATCAAAATTCACATGGGATTCCAGGCAGAGTGACAGGTCTAGTATGACCCAAGACTTTAGTTTCTTACGTTTTGTGCTTTCCTTACTCTTTGTAGAGGTTTTTACAGGATGGAGCGGGGGAGGGGTAATGAAACCATGAAGATGTGAGGAACTTCTCTTTTTGTACTTTTAGGCAATTGGCTTTAGTTTATCCATTTGCTGATGCAGCAGAGAATTGCTTTCTTAACATACATTGTTCTTTTTATGCTGCACCTAGTTTGAGCTGACTCTCATTCACATGTTTGTGATATCCAGCTCCTGATGTTTATAGAATGTGGCACATTAGTTTTTGTCAAAATTGAGGAGTATTGGTAAAGCGGTTCTGTATTGGGGCGCATCACACGTGACAGGAGCTGGGGAAACTACCTGTTCTCCTTAGAAGACTGATTGTGCGGTTGGATTGGAAAGAGGCCAACTGATTGCAGAAACAAGCTCTCTTGTTGTTGACTTAACTTCCGGAGCATCATTTATTATCAAGGTTATAAAATCCCTCTGACCGGTCATGATTAATCGACATGATGCAGTAGCACATCCACAACACTCTTTGCTGGTGCTGTTGCTGACTGATAGTAGGTCAGTTTCTTCGCATGTGAGCGCTCTTTCTTGTCTTGTGTTTTTAATGTACAGCAGATTACTATTGCTCAGACCCCACCATTACCTACTTTAATACTACATCGGGAAAGTCTGTAATCACACCTAGCTTATCTTCCGTGTGTTATTTACTATGTCAAAAGGGCCTTGTTCCTGAACTGCGCACAGACAACAAAGAAAAGAAATTGGAACAGCCGAGAAGTCCTCCAGAAAATTCAGATTCTACTTTCAAAGGGAACCGGTAAGAAGATTTGCAAAATGTACCGCATTATATGTTCTTTGCCTGAGCTTGTATTTTGTCAGATTCTCAGACTATCCAGGGCTATCGGAATGTCAGTTCTTACAGTTTGAAAGCACGGGGCCTGATGTACAAAAGTAGTCTGTGATGCACACAATTTCAGGGCTCCGCGACCACAAAACACAGAATTACAATGTACAAAGTGTACTTTGTGATTGAGAAATGTTTTTCCAAAGCACACCTTGCACTCCCTTGAGAGTTGGAAGGTGGGATGGGCTTCAGTGGGGCATCTTGCTCCTCCTTCCAAGTGGCCGTATGATGTATCAGTGGTTTGCACCTGCTAATATTATTGAGTTAGTTCAGTAATACAAATTGCTGTTTTGCTCTGTACTTATACAAGCAGCTATAATGTGTTCACCAGCTAAGAATACATTTTATGTGCTATCTTTCTTCATTGCAGTGTGTTTCAAGTCCTCTGCTTGGTGGCCATTATTTTCTCTGAGGTTCTGTAAAAAAAAAAAAAAAAAAATCTCCATCAATGTATGTTTTAATGCCTTCACAAATAAGTAAAAAGAACAGTTGATGGACGAAATACTGATCAATGAAAACATTCACCCCAGTCACAGATCTTGGTTTAATCAGTCTTTTTTTACTTACCACGCCACCCCAGTTTGGACCCAGCAATATGCAAATCAGTCTGACTCTGCTCTTCATGGGAACAGTCCAGTCCAAACTGTCAAGCCAGATCCTCCCTGGAATGGGAAACAAGCATCCTGAAACCGGTTTTGGGGTATCACCCCTCATTAACCAGGCTAGCTTAAATCCAGCGGCAAAATGAGCACGGGACACACGTCTGGGCATAGATACCCTTCCCACTTAGTGCGACAACAGCAAAAAGAACAGATGATGGACGGAATGCTGAACAATACAAACATTCACCCAGTCATAGATCTGGGTTTAATGTGTAGTTTTTTTTTAAAAACAGATTTTATTCATCAAGTGACTAGTGTAGAGCAGGGCACTGACCCCAGCGACCTCTGCTCAATCAATAAATACAAAGCATTAGGACTTTGACTTTTCAGAAGGAAAATGAGGATACAGGAAGAGCAATACATGTGAAAAAATCCTGTTAGAAACACCCTCCCCAACTTCCCTCCTTCCCCTGTAGTTGCACTAACACCCCTCTAGACCCAGCTAGAACATGGCTCCACCCCACACCTCTCACATCCACCCCCCCATGTATACAGTTTATCAGCATTGGCGTTAACGGGGTACCATTAGTCCGGATTAAAGGGGTCCCCCCCAGCAACCGGCTCCAGCAGCAACCCCCTGGTAGTCAGCCCACCGCTTCCATATTTTAAAATGCTTCTGCGAGCACCGTCTAGCTGTAAAAATAGGGAGCTCTAAACCCATATAAAAGTCCAGGCCCTTTTTAGGTCTCGCCTGTCGATGCGCATGCGCATCGAGCTTGCGAGCCTATTGCGGCTTAAACAAGCTTTAACTAAGAAGCAAGGAATCCTGGCGATTCCTTGCAGTGCCCGTGACTTTTAAGCTCAATGCGCATGTGCATTGAGCTTAAAAGCTCGTGCACATCAGTTCCCTCAGCCGCAATCGCCGTCTGTTCCCTCTGCCGCATTCCTCCGACACCTTTTGAAGTGAAGCTTAGCTTCACTTCAAAGGCCCCGGCTTCTTCACACCCACATGCCGCTCTCCCCGCTCCGCCCACTCCCCTGCCCGCCATGTGCATTTCTCCTACACCCCCTCCCCACAGCAATGCCCTCCGTCTGTTTTACAATTTGAAGAGGTGCCTCCTCACATTTCACTTCACTGCCTTCCAACCTCATGGTTGAAACTTTAGTCACCATCTCCTGTTTGTCGTACCCCAAGCAGCGGTGCACGCACTACAAATCCTTCTGCTATGCCACATCTCGCAGCTTAGATTCATTCCCTCTTTCTTTTAACTCTCCACGTTTCTGCCTGTTTCACTCTCTCTTCCAACTCTCACCCCCCTCTCCATTTACTTACACAAATCTCGCAGATACCCCAAGCAGCGGTGCACGCACTACCAATCCTTCTGTTATGCCACATCTCGCAGCTTAGATTCATTCCCTCTTTCTTTTAACTCTCCACGTTTCATCTCGCAGATACCCCAAGCAGCGGTGCACGCACTACCAATCCTTCTGTTATGCCACATCTCGCAGCTTAGATTCATTCCCTCTTTCTTTTAACTCTCCACGTTTCTGCCTGTTTCACTCTCTCTTCCAACTCTCACCCCCCTCTCCATTTACTTACACAAATCTCGCAGATACCCCAAGCAGCGGTGCACGCACTACCAATCCTTCTGTTATGCCACATCTCGCAGCTTAGATTCATTCCCTCTTTCTTTTAACTCTCCACGTTTCATCTCGCAGATACCCCAAGCAGCGGTGCACGCACTACCAATCCTTCTGTTATGCCACATCTCGCAGCTTAGATTCATTCCCTCTTTCTTTTAACTCTCCACGTTTCTGCCTGTTTCACTCTCTCTTCCAACTCTCACCCCCCTCTCCATTTACTTACACAAATCTCGCAGATACCCCAAGCAGCGGTGCACGCACTACCAATCCTTCTGTTATGCCACATCTCGCAGCTTAGATTCATTCCCTCTTTCTTTTAACTCTCCACGTTTCTGCCTGGTTCACTCTCTCTTCCAACTCTCACCCCCCTCTCCATTTACTTACACAAATCTCGCAGATACCCCAAGCAGCGGTGCACGCACTACCAATCCTTCTGTTATGCCACATCTCGCAGCTTAGATTCATTCCCTCTTTCTTTTAACTCTCCACGTTTCATCTCGCAGATACCCCAAGCAGCGGTGCACGCACTACCAATCCTTCTGTTATGCCACATCTCGCAGCTTAGATTCATTCCCTCTTTCTTTTAACTCTCCACGTTTCTGCCTGTTTCACTCTCTCTTCCAACTCTCACCCCCCTCTCCATTTACTTACACAAATCTCGCAGATACCCCAAGCAGCGGTGCACGCACTACCAATCCTTCTGTTATGCCACATCTCGCAGCTTAGATTCATTCCCTCTTTCTTTTAACTCTCCACGTTTCATCTCGCAGATACCCCAAGCAGCGGTGCACGCACTACCAATCCTTCTGTTATGCCACATCTCGCAGCTTAGATTCATTCCCTCTTTCTTTTAACTCTCCACGTTTCTGCCTGTTTCACTCTCTCTTCCAACTCTCACCCCCCTCTCCATTTACTTACACAAATCTCGCAGATACCCCAAGCAGCGGTGCACGCACTACCAATCCTTCTGTTATGCCACATCTCGCAGCTTAGATTCATTCCCTCTTTCTTTTAACTCTCCACGTTTCTGCCTGGTTCACTCTCTCTTCCAACTCTCACCCCCCTCTCCATTTACTTACACAAATCTCGCAGATACCCCAAGCAGCGGTGCACGCACTACCAATCCTTCTGTTATGCCACATCTCGCAGCTTAGATTCATTCCCTCTTTCTTTTAACTCTCCACGTTTCTGCCTTCCAACCTCATTGTTGAAACTTTAGTCACCATCTCCTGTTTGTCGTACCCCAAGCAGCGGTGCACGCACTACAAATCCTTCTGTTATGCCACATCTCGCAGCTTAGATTCATTCCCTCTTTCTTTTAACTCTCCACGTTTCTGCCTGTTTCACTCTCTCTTCCAACTCTCACCCCCCTCTCCATTTACTTACACAAATCTCGCAGATACCCCAAGCAGCGGTGCACGCACTACCAATCCTTCTGTTATGCCACATCTCGCAGCTTAGATTCATTCCCTCTTTCTTTTAACTCTCCACGTTTCTGCCTGTTTCACTCTCTCTTCCAACTCTCACCCCCCTCTCCATTTACTTACACAAATCTCGCAGATACCCCAAGCAGCGGTGCACGCACTACCAATCCTTCCGTTATGCCAGATCTCGCAATCTTCCATCACACACGGAGCTGGTACAGCACAGGCAACGGCAATGCAAGCTTCACTCAAACACGGAGCAGGTACAGCACAGGCAACAGTTCCAAGTGCAAGCTTCCCTTACACATGGAACAGGTACAGCACCGACAGCAGCAGTGCAATCTTCCCTCACACATAGATCAGGTACAGCACAGGCAGCAACAGTGCAAGCTTCCATCACACACGGAGCAGGTACAGCACAGGCAACAGCAGTGCAAGCTTCCCTTACACATGGAACAGGTACAGCACCGACAGCAGCAGTGCAAGCTTCCCTCACACATAGATCAGGTACAGCACAGGCGGCAGCAGTGCAAGCTTCCATCACACACGGAGCAGGTACAGCACAGGCAACGGCAATGCAAGCTTCACTCAAACACGGAGCAGGTACAGCACAGCCAACAGCAGTGCAAGCTTCCCTTACACATGGAACAGGTACATCACCGACAGCAGCAGTGCAAGCTTCCCTCACACATAGATCAGGTACAGCACAGGTGGCAGCAGTGCAAGCTTCCCTCACACACGGAGCAGGTACAGCACAGCCAACAGCAGTGCAAGCTTCCCTTACACATGGAACAGGTACAGCACCGACAGCAGCAGTGCAAGCTTCCATCACACACGGAGCAGGTATAGCACAGGCAACGGCAATGCAAGCTTCACTCAAACACGGAGCAGGTACAGCACAGGCAACAGCAGTGCAAGCTTCCCTTACACATGGAACAGGTACAGCACCGACAGCAGCAGTGCAAGCTTCCCTCACACATAGATCAGGTACAGCACAGGCGGCAGCAGTGCAAGCTTCCATCACACACGGAGCAGGTACAGCACAGGCAACGGCAATGCAAGCTTCACTCAAACACGGCTGTACAGCACAGCCAACAGCAGTGCAAGCTTCCCTCACACATAGATCAGGTACAGCACAGGCGGCAGCAGTGCAAGTTTCCCTTACACATGGAACAGGTACACCACCGACAGCAGCAGTGCAAGCTTCCCTCACACACCGTCACACACCCTCAGCTTCACACACCCTCACTCACCCTCACACACACACACACACACACACACATACAACAACAAAAGGAATAATAGAAATAAACTATCCTAATCCACACTCTAACTCCAAGATAGAAATCCTGAGTCCTAATTCACCCTAATAAACTAACAGCCTAATTCACCCTACAAATACATACTCAAGATACGCAACAGAAAGACATCCTAGAAAATAACAACCAAAGTAAAAATACGCGCAATGATGTTTATCAAGCTTCAGGTCACCAAACCAACAATTATTAGGACAAAATAACACCAACAAAAGAACGAAGAATTATCAGTCAGGATGCGAGGACTAGGATGTACTAACACAAAAGTAAAACAGCCTATTTTTAACTTGGGTAATAAACAAGCACTATTCATCCCGTAAATCGGACGGATTAAACACAATTGTCATGAGTTACACAAAAAGCCGTAGGCATATAACAATAGCACTTCATCACACGGAATTACATCAAGTATTAAAAACATATTACGCAACTTGGATTCAGCGCAAAAAATAATCAATAAACATTACATATGTCTCTTACCTTCACAAAAGAAATCGTAATACAATTAATACATTTTAAGTGTACAATATTCATGGCGAAAAGAGTACTTAGAAACTCAATGAACAGCTCTTGTACGTCAAATTACAAACAACTGCTAATAATACATTACATAACACTTTAAGAAAATTAATACATTACATATCGATTAATAAAAACAAGACTTTAATTACACGACATAATAATCATTTCGAAATATTACAAACAAAAAAATACAATGTCAACAGTATTAAAAATACACTCCTATTCATTCGTTAACTTAAATATACTATATGTAGTAAATAAAACACTTAATTGCATATAAATTACATAAATAACTAAAATAATTACAATCGCTAACAAAATATGTCACTATTTATATAAATACACTCGTAATTATTAACTATTTTATGCATACTATCAATACTACTTTACATTATATTAAAAAAACACGTCGAGGGAATCTCTTACCTATCCTACGACGCACCAACAGCACACGTACAGGAACACGCCTTCCGCATCCGGCTATTCTCCATGTTCTGGAGAATTCCACCGATTACGTATGCTAATCGGAACGCGACGTCAAAAACGTCGCGCTCCGATTGGCTAAAAAAAATGTCCATCAAAAATAAAACGTAACGGTAGGGAAAAGAAAAAAAAAAACTAGAACGCTAACCTGGTAAATGTAGGTAGCGTTCAGGTGGCGATTTCCGTCAGACATTTTAGTAACAAATTTTTTTTTAAACATCAACCCCTCACCCTCTATAACTCTCTATCACCCTCAACACATCACCATCACTCACCCTCACTCACCCTCAATCACCCTCACTCACCCTCACCCTCACTTACCCTCACTCACCCTCACCCTCACTCACCCTCACTCACCCTCAATCACCCTCACCCACCCTCAATCACCCTCACTCACCCTCACTCACCCTCACTCACCCTCATTCACACTCACTCACCCTCAAGCCCTCACCCTCACTCACCCTCACTCACTCTCACTGACCCTCACTCACCCTCAACACCTCACCCTCACTCACACTCAACCACTCACCCTCACCCTCACTCAGCCTCAAACCCTTACCCTCAATCACCCTCACCCTCACTCAGCCTCAACCCCCCACTCACCCTCAAATCCTCATCCTCAATCACTCTCAACCCTTCACCCTCACTCACCCTCAACCCCTCACCCTCACTCACCCTCACTCACCCTCACTCACCCTCACTCACCCTCACCCACCCTCACTCACCCTCACCCACCCTCACTCACCCTCACTCACCCTCACTCACCCTCACTCACCCTCACCCACACTCACCCTCACTCACCCTCAACGCCTCACCCTCACTCACTCTCAACCCCTCACCCTCACTCACCCTCAACACTTCACCCTCACCCACCCTCAACCGTTCACCCTCAACCCCTCACTCACCCTCACTCTCACTCACCCTCACTTACCCTCAACGCCTCACCCTCACTCACTCTCAACCCCTCACCCTCACTCACCCTCAACACGTCACCCTCACCCTCACTCACCCTCAACCGTTCACCCTCAACCCCTCACTCACCCTCACTCACCCTCACTTACCCTCACCCCCTCTGCCTCACCATCACTCACCCTCACTTACCCTCAACCTCTCAGCCTCACCCTCACCCTCACTCACCCTCAACCCCTCACCCTCACTCACCCTCACCCTCACTCAGCCTCAACCCCCCACTCACCCTCAAATCCTCATCCTCAATCACTCTCAACCCTTCACCCTCACTCACCCTCAACCCCTCACCCTCACTCACCCTCACTCACCCTCACTCACCCTCACTCACCCTCACTCACCCTCATCCACCCTCACCCACACTCACCCTCACCCTCACTCACCCTCAACGCCTCACCCTCACTCACTCTCAACCCCTCACCCTCACTCACCCTCAACACTTCACCCTCACCCTCACTCACCCTCAACCGTTCACCCTCAACCCCTCACTCACCCTCACTCTCACTCACCCTCACTTACCCTCAACGCCTCACCCTCACTCACTCTCAACCCCTCACCCTCACTCACCCTCAACACTTCACCCTCACCCTCACTCACCCTCAACCGTTCACCCTCAACCCCTCACTCACCCTCACTCTCACTCACCCTCACTTACCCTCACCCCCTCTGCCTCACCATCACTCACCCTCACTTACCCTCAACCTCTCAGCCTCACCCTCACCCTCACTCACCCTCAACCCCTCACCCTCACTCACCCTCACTCACACTCACACTCAACCCCTCACACTCACTAACCCTCACCTCCTCACCCTCACTCACCCTCAACACCTCACCCTCACCCTCACTCACCCTCACCCTCCCTCAACACCTCACACTCAATCACCCTCACCCTCACTCACACTCAACTCCTCACCCTTACCCTCACTCACCCTCTCACCCTCAACCCCTCACCCACCCTCAACACCTCTCCCTCACTCACCCTCCCTCACACTCACTCACCCTCACTCACCCCCACTCAACACCTCACCCTCACTCACCCTAAACCCCTCACCCTCACCCCCTTACCCTCAATCACCCTCACCCCCTTACCCTCAATCACCCTCACCCTCACCAATAACTACAACTTTTCTAATGCTATACTTATTGCATTCCAACCCCACTCATCCACGCAACGCCACTCACACACGCAACGCCACTCACACACGCAACGCCACTCACACACGCAACGCCACTCACACACGCTACGCCACTCACACACGCTACGCCACTCACACACGCTACGCCACTCACACACGCTACGCCACTCACACACGCTACGCCACTCACACACGCTACGCCACTCACACACGCAACGCCACTCACACACGCCACTCATCCACGCAACGCCACTCATCCACGCAACGCCACTCATCCACGCAACGCCACTCATCCACGCAACGCCACTCATCCACGCAACGCCACTCTTCCATTTGCAAAAAGAAAAAAGTCTAACTATTCTATTGCGAGACCTATTGCATTTCCAATGCTTGTTCTATATCGACACCAATGGTGGCGTAGGCGCTTTCCACACCCTAGCTATATCCCTCTTTGCCAATGTGAACTCCAGCAACATTAGATTGCGTTTATAAATGTTGCCTCCGATCCCTTCCATAACATGAAGCAATACTAGTTTTGGTGACCAGGGCAGATCCCAACCCAGCACCTTCGAGAGGCAAGACATCACCCCTCTTCAGAATCGTGTCAAAGAAGGACCATGCCAAACAGTGTGAATCAGAGTCCCTTCCTCACATTCACACCTTAGGCATACCGGGGAAGCCACCATCCCCGCCCTCCACAACCGGACCATGGTGAAGTAAACCTGATGGAGATATTTGATTTGGATAAGACGTAGGCGTACGGCTATGGCTGCCCCCCGCGGGGAGGCCAGAGCCTCCGTCCAGTCCTCCTCATCAAGTGAGCCAACATCTCCCTCTCAGGTATCTCTAAGTTTTTGCAATGCGGGGGAGCCGTGTGTTCCTAGGGATTGATATATCTTCGAGATCTTGTGCTCCTGAAGATCCCCCATGAATACCTTGGCTTCCATCGGGCTGAATTCCGCCAATAACTCCAATCACGCCAGGCTGGGGGAGAGGGCATGACGGAACTGGAGGTATTTATAGAATTGGGATTTAGGCATATGGAATTTGGCTTGTAGGTCTTGGAAAGACTTTAGGATCAGTCCCCTCATAACATCTCCGAGGGTAGAGATACCGATCTTGTCCCAGCCCCGAAACCCTGACAGAGCTGCAAGTTGTGGCAAGCGACCATTGTTCCACAAGGGGGCCTCCCAGGTCAGCGTGTTCCACCCCCCCCCCCCGTCCGCCGCAATGATTGTCGCCAGATCTGAAAGACCAGTTGAGTCGCTGACGGCAGGGCCCTTCGCACCGGTGCAGAATACAGAATCGTGTGGAGAGATCCCCCATGAGGCGTCGCTCAACCGCGTAGGCCAGGTCGTCCCGATTCCCATACCACCACTCATTTAAGATGAGTAGATGTGAGGCCATATAGTAGGATAGGATATCAGAAGTAGCCAAACCGCCACAATACGTAGAGAGGAAACATGTTCGCAGGGCGACTCGCATTGCACCACCTGCCCATAAGAATTGCCCCAAGACTGAGTTAACCTGTCTAAACCTTTTTAGGGGGGGATCGGGTAGGGATGGTTCTGCAGCTGGTACAGTAGGCGAGGAGGTGCAACCATCTTAAAAATGGTCGATCGGCCATAAATAGACAGTGGCATATGCAACCACAACTTAAAATCTTCCCACACCGGAGCTAGATTCCGCTCCCAGGCCGCCATGGAGGAGTCCGATAGAAACACACCAAGGTACCTCATTCCGTCCATAACCACCCGAACCGATGCCGACCATTTGCCAGCGCCCGACGTATTCCCCAAAAGCCATAACGTAGATTTGCTGGGTATGAGATAAAAATCAGATGATTCCCCAAAGATCTGCATTATGCGAAGCAGCCGCGGCCTTCCGATCTATGTTCGTAAGGAAAAATAACACATCGTCTACATATAATGCAATACGATCTGACAATCCATGTGCCCACTCAAAGCCTGTCACCTGTGCATCCATACGCACCCAGGCGGCTAATGGCTCGACTGCCAAGGCAAATAAATTCGGGGAGAAGGGGCAGCCCTGCCGGGTGCCCCGCCCAAGAGAGAAAGTGGAGGAAGTAGAGCCAGCTACCCGTACCGACGCAGTAAGATCTGTATAGAGCAGGGAGAGATAGGACATAAAGCGTGGGCCGAGATTCAGTCTTCGCAGAAGAGCACAGAGATACACCTAGCTAAGGGAGTCAAAGGCCCGGTCCATATCTGCTAACAGCAGCACCGCCTAGTCGCAACGCCCTCGTACGGCCGCAATAGCCACCTGCGCACGGCGTATATTGTGTTGAGTTGCCCTTTGGGGCATGAACCCAGATTGATCAGGGTGAATAAGAGTGGTGATTTGGGCCCGCAAGCGGTTAGCCAATGCCTTGGCCAATATTTTGGCCTCCATGTTTAAAAGCGAGATGTGGGGATATGAAGAATGTCGGTCCGGGTTGTTATGAATCGGGGTCTCTATTTGGCAATGGCAGGCTCCAATGTCTAAATAGGGACCCTTCTTCCTAGGTCAGGGCAAGTGGGCTACCCCCTTTGACAACCCCTGCTCAACCCTGGGAATAACGTAGCACGAGCAGTTAGGCCTATCTCAGAGGCAGTGTGTGAAGCATTTATGACCATGTACAACAAGGCAGTAACAACACCACAAAAGGACACAGCTCAGGTAGGTATAGAAAAATAATATCTTTATCTAACAGTTTAACTCGAAACTCTCAAAGTGTTTCAACAAACTATGATGCACGTAAACGAGGAGGGACTCAAAAAGGCAATAACATATTCACCAGAACGTGACAAAGACTGAGTTCAAGGCTGGGGCCTACGCGACCCGTTGCGCACCAGGTACCTGCCGGTGAAAGGGGATGCAGCACGCAGCTTCTCGAAGAAGCCGAGATGGTGATAGGCAGACTCCCAGCTTCCACAAGTCTTGGCTGCAGAGGTCCGCAGCGTGCACCCACAATGATTAGGGCTCTCGGGGATAGGCGGGCTCTCAGCGGCAGCAGCACGTGGCTGCGAGAACCCGGGCTGGTGGTGGCGATGATTCTCGTCTTGTAGCTCCGTGGTGTGCTCACAGCGGCAGCAGCTCTCTCTTAGCTGCGGCTGCCCACGAGACGATAGCGACAATCCTCGACAATGGTGAACAAGATGCGGGCACTCAGCGGCAGCAGCTCTCCCTTAGCCACAGGACAACTCACAATGAGGCAAAGTTAGCAAAGGTGCGTGCAGTCAGCGGCAGCAGCTTTCTCTTAGCTGCGGTGGCCCACAGGACGAATCACAATGATGCAAAGTTGGCAAAAGTGCAGGCACTCAGTGGCGACAGCTCTCTCTTAGCTGGGGTGGCCCACCGGACAAAGGGTGATGCAATGTTGGCAAAAGTGCGGGCACTGAGTGGCAACAGCTCTCTTAGCTGGGGTGGCCCACCGGACAAAGGGTGATGCAAAGTTGGCAAAAGTGCAGGCACTCAGTGGCGACAGCTCTCTCTTAGCTGCAGCGGCCCACACGGATTCAGCGAAGGGTCCGAACGTTCACATCCAGGCGGTCTCTCAGCGGCGGCAGCTCTCTCTTAGCTGCAGCGGCCCGCACAGTTTCAGCGAAGGTTTCAAAGGTTCAATCCGCAGCACTCACAGTAGAACTAGAGGCTCCGGATTACTCGACGGAGGCCTCACCTGCAAGCAGAATTCTTTGCACAGGAATTCAACGGCTGACGGGGTGAAGTCTAATGTCCCTGAGACTTCTGCAGGAGGCGCTCTCGATTCAGGCCCTCAGGTAGTTTCTTCGGCAAGCTTGGTGAAAGTTTCAAAGTCCTTTCCTCTGTTTACTCGGACAGAGTTTCGTCTTGACATCCAGAAGGAACACACCTGGACAAAGTTCCAGCGCAGCGTTTTATACCTAAAAAGCCTTGTTTTCTAAGGTCACAAATCACTGCCTCCGGTCAGAACCAGTTGGGGTGGGTCGGGGAGCACTTAGTTTACGAGGTGACATCCTGCCCTTTCAGAATGATGGGGGTCTGCTATCAAACACTCGGAGGGAGGTGGAGCCATCATTCACCTTGCCAGGCACGGCCCTGCTTGGATCAAAGAGTCACCCCTCCCCATGCCCTGAATACCGATCTCTCTCTCTCTCCTGCCAGGTCTGACCCAGCGGGCCCTGCTGCTCCAAAACCAGATGGCCAATACACATACTCGCAAAGCCTTCAGTAACACTTAGGCAAGAAACTACAGCGTTTTCAGAAGAGGCATTTCCCAACATGGGATATATAAACGGTCCTTATTAAAAGGTGTCTCTCAATGTCCTGAGCATAAACATTTCAAACTCGAAGTTCCTATCAGGTTACTGGGGTCAGATAGGCTGATAGAAGGTAACTCTCAACTGGCCCATTAGAACGGATCGTTTCACAGTAGCGACAGTGAAATGGAGGGTAACTGACTATGAGAACATGCTACACAGATCTAGGCATTATGGTCATCTGTACACAGGGAGCATTCGCGCTGTGGCACTGATTAGCAGTGGCACGGCGCCCAGAGCAGCATTATGGTCATCTTTACACAGGGAGCATTCGCGCTGTGGCACTGATTAGCAGTGGCACGGCGCCCAGAGCATCTAAATCCAGCCAACATAAAAGAGAGAAAGAGGAAAGAGGAAGGGGGGACCCACGCCAATGGTGCCAGGTCTAACAGGGGGTCTGCCCGGTTTATGAAACACCACCACCACCTCTGCATGTCTCCAATCCCGCGGGAGGCAACGCCACTCATGAGACTCTTCTACAACCCCGAGGTAGTGAGGTCCTATCTGCAAGAAGAATTTCTTTAAAAAACTCACAGGGGAACCCATTAGGCCCCGGCGCGTTCCCCGAGTACAGTTCTCCCCAGGGCTGCTCCCAATTCCTCCACCTTGAGCGGGAGATCCAGCTCCACACTCACCTCGTCAGATAATGCACTAGTCGGAAGGTCATCTTAGAACCGGCCTATCACATCCTCATGGAGGCATTCTTTCGGGGCGGACTGCTCTGCGAAATACGTAGAAAAGGTTTCGGCGATATGCAGGGAGTCGGTAAGAAGCCCTCCATCCGGGCCCACTATCCCGGGGAGGGGCTGACAATGAAACAACCCCAGACAAAGCCTATGAAGCATCTTACTGGATTTATCCCCCATTGATAGACTCGGCTGCGTGTTGCCAACCAGACAAGACGGGCCACATCCAGGAGGCGGGCTGCATAGTTCTGTTGCGCCAGGTGCAGCTGCCGCCGTATAAGGTGTCCCCCCTCTCCTCGACTACGATGCTCAAGTTCACCAATATTTGTCTCACCTTGAAGCATTGCCTCTCTCCGAGTCCTACGAGCTGCCGCGCAATAGGAGATATCCACTCCCTGCAGGGTGGGCTTCATTGCTTCCCATATAGGCTCTGCCCCCGAAACCGTCCCCACATTTTGCGTCAAGTATTGATCTAGCGCACACCCTAGACACTCCCTGTAGTCCGCCTCCTGGAGATTCCACGTCGAGAGATGCCAACGGAAGGGCCGCCTCGCCCAGCCCATTCGCAGCGTAAGAGACACCGGTGAGCGGTCGGAAAGACCCAGCGGGAGAATATCTGCCTCCACTACTCGAGCCGCAGCCGCCCGGGGAACGAACAGATATTCCAGGCGGGAGAAGGAATTATGAACCGCAGAGAAAAACATGTAGCCCTGGGCAGGCAACTTCTTTACTGGAAGCCCAACAGAGGAGCCGGCCTTCACATGAACCCTACCGATCCATACGACAATATCTGAGTTGACAATATCTGAGTTATCAGGAACTGTGGGCTCCCCCTTTGGTTAAGAGTCTGAAGGAATCTGCTGGGAAGCCGAACCGGCCTTGGAGGCCGCACTGCAGGAGCGGGACCAGCGTTGGGATCTGGATCGCTGGCGATCTTTAGGTTTCAGTTGAGAATGCTTGCGAGCAGCCTCACTAGAGGAAGAGTCAGAGTCCCGTGGAGGCGGTGAGTGGGGGCTCAGCCGTACCGTCTCATCATTCCATTGAAACACCTCGTCCGGCGTGTCGCAGAAACGGGTCCGGGACCTATATACTATATACCACTCGCAGCTGGGCTGGATATAGCAGAGCGTATGGAAGCTTAAGATCTCTGAGACGTGCGTTAGCTGCCAAGGATGACTGCCTCTGCTGTTGAACTAGCTTTGTATAATCCGGAAAAATCAATATGCATGCATTTTCAAAAAGCAGAGGTTCCTTGGCCCTAGCCTGTTTAAAGATGATGTCACGGTCATGATAGTTCAACAACTTTGAAACAACAGGGGGAGACCAGGGGCCAATTAATAGGTCCAGCATACAGGCCCAAGGAAACCAATACAAGAAAAGGCATGCTGTTCCTAATGAGTCCTACATGTCAATGAGTGTAAAGAGAGCACTGGAGTGCTAATGAAGGTCGGAGAAAATCTTTTTTCCTTTCAGAAAAAGACCCTCACACACCCAGCCAGCTAGGTGTTTTGCTTCATCACTGGGTCTGCTCCTTATTGGGTTGTCGCTGCAATACCCGATCAGTGCCCGTGATGGGGCCTTATTGGCGGAGATCATTTTTTTAGCCGTTGGGTGCGGTGCGTGTAGGGGCCCTCGTGAGTGTAGATGTGTGAATGTGGAATGTGTGAAATATAAAACAGGAGTTAGTGATCCACCCAAAATATTTTAATGACTGTGGTCACTATCCTGATTAAAACCAAAACCGGCGGGCACTCCTCCTCTAAGGTTGCAGGGTTGTGCGCTAAAACTCAGGCCAACATGTTTCTTGCCTAGTGTCAGTTTGACTGCAATTCTTCAGGACCTATTATTGATCATTCTACACTTTTTGGTGGTGGTCTGTTAGTTCAACAATTTCACATTGGTCAAACAATTTTAGTGACCACCGATACAGCACCCCTTTTTAGGAGGGTTAGCATCTCAACACTTGGAGAGCTGGAGCTGACCTCTTGGAACCACAGTGACCTCCTCCTGGCAAGGTGCTCCCTCGGTGGGCCTGATGGCCTGCAGAACAAAATACTGGACAAGTGCCCTAGATGCCTGCAGATGCATTGGGATGGCACCTCCACCCCAAGGGAGATGGTAAGTGGTTGTTGAAGCGCTGGACAGACCTCCAAGATTTTGGGGGCGATGTTCAGCTTCTGGACAAGTTGGTCCCTCAATTGTCCAGGCTGCCAGCAGCCATGTAGGGTTTGCTGCCAATTTTGGAGCAGGTCCTCTGTTCTTGGGGGTGTCCGTTCTTCTTTATCCTTCTTTGGTTCCCAGGTATTCAACACTGAAGCTCTGGTGTCAGGGAGAACCAGAAATGCTGAATTTAGGGGCGTTAAGGGGAGTGTAGGGCAGTAGCCAGTGGGCTACCTACCCCTGGGGTGTTTCCCCCACTCTATATGACTACTTCCTGCTAGGAGTGGGCATAATCTTAACCCAGAGTTCCTAGTTCCACCAAAACAAAGATTGTGAAACCCTTCTTCTACTGTCCACTTCAGGTGGCCCACCTTTGGGGTGTGCCTCGCTTGTAATCCCCTGGTTTTTCTTTGTTCGCCCTAAGTAGGCAGGGTATGCTCAGACGTGAGTCCCTTGCTCACTTTGCCACTGGATTCAAGCAAGCCCAGCTGAAGGCGGCTGTAATGCCAGAAACCGGTCCTGGGAAGCTTGATTCCGGTCCAGGGAAGACATGGCTTGGCAGTTCGGGCTGGACTGTTCGCATGAGGCACAGGGTCAGACTGATTTGCATATAGCCATGTCTGAACTGGGGTGGCGGAGTGAGCTAAAGAACGGTGATGGATTAAACCCAGATCAGTTGACTGGGGGTGAGTGTTTGTATTGTCAACGCTCCGTCCATCATCCCCTTTGGTTTTTCTTTGTTCGCCCTAAGTTGGCAGGGTATGCTCAGACGTTAGTCCCTTGCTCACTTTGCCACTGGATTCAAGCAAGCCCGGCTGAAGACAGCTGTAATGCCAGAAACCGGCCCTGGGAAGCTTGATTCCTGTCCAGGGAAGACATGGCTTGGCAGTTCGGGCTGGACTGTTCCCATGAGGCACAGGGTCAGACTGATTTGCATATGGCCATGTCTGAACTGGGGTGGCGAAGTGAGCTAAAGAACGGTGATGGATTAAACCCAGATCAGTTGACTGGGGGCGAGTGTTTGTATTGTCAACGCTCCGTCCATCATCCCCTTTGGTTTTTCTTCGCTTGTAAGTGTGACACGCCTTCGGACTATTTAATTTCCCTCCTGGTCTGGTGCCAAATGGGTCTCCCAACATGGGGTAGCATTCCCTGGGTCTGGGGGGAAGTCATGGTCTAATTTCAAAGGTGGAAGCAGCTATGAAGCCTCTGGTCCGGAGATGCTAATCTGCTAGCCATCCTGTTGTAGGAGGTGTGATCACCCTATGGCAGACAGGCATTATTTCTGGCCTCAGAGAGCACAGCTCTCATCTGCAGGGGGTCAGAAACAAATCTGTCATGGCAGAGTGGAAGATACCATTCAGCCACCACACTCCGTGACTAGTAGGGTTTAGGGGGGTACTTCTAAGTTTGCCTATGGGTGCATGTTCTCATAAATCTGGTAGTGGCATCAGTACAGATTTATTAAGACAAGATATTTGACACAAAACATCAGTATTTTCAGTGAAGCCATTATTTAGCAGAGTAACTAATAATGACCTGTGCCCAGCACAGACCTTAAGATGGGTTCCTGATCACTTGCAATGCTTAGCAATGGAACTAGACATTACAGGGACACATCCGCCCATGCAGATGTGCCCTAAGATGTAATATAATGCACCTGCCTTAGGGCTCTAAGGCCTGCGGTAGGGACGACTTACATATAATACACGCATTGTACAGGTGCATGGCACACAGGGAGTGTGCCATGCTGTGTTTTCAGAATGGTTTGTACCATTTCATGCATCCTGCAATGACTGCATGCAGGTTGTCTGTGGGTCCCTTAGGGTATCATAAGACATGCTGCAGTCGGATGTATGATTGAACAACTACTGACTAAACCACAAATTCCTAAACCACGAAGGCTAAACGAGCAATGCCAAACAACTACATTTTTAACAACGAGTTCCTAAACCACGAAAAAAAACACCTCATGACTGGCCAATAGATGGCACTATTGATTTTATTTTCCCTCCTGAAACGTCCCTGTCAAGAGTGGATGTGCTCCTATAAAAATGTACTCATAACCTGCACTCGTAGTACATATTTTGGAATCTTTGTTGCAGCTCTAAAGTAGAATGCATCAGTCAGCCCAGTTTGTGACGAGTAAGCGAGTAAGCACACTCGGATATTTATCCTTTACAAATTATAAATGCATTGAAGCATTCTTCGCTTTGCAAATGAGCCGCTTCCCGGCCCCGTGCGCTGAGTTCGAGCATGAGGCTGGCCTGTAGGGGCCCTGTCTGTCCTGAGGTAGGATAGAACTGCACGCGAGCAGATAACACTTTTACAAACGTATCATTTGTATACACATCACATACCAGAGCCACTTTTACCTGTGTGTGGGCGGTTGGGGCAGTTGAATAAATACACGGTGCAGATATTTATTATTTCACAGGTGCCATTGGTCGGGAAATGGTCTGCTTTCTGATGGTTTCATGGAGGCTGATGGGGCCACATGTTCCACGGTTCACTAGTACAAATCAACCTTAATTTGTGGACCCCTCACTCCCTTGGGCACCGGTGCTCCTGCACCTGCTGCGCTAATGGGAGCGATGCCCCTTCCTCGCCATCACTATATTATACCCACCGCTGTTCCAGATATGAATGGTTGACTGGGTCCCTCGTTAGCTTTTTTTGCTTATAAATGCAATGTCCACCGGAGGCTTGAAAGTTGTGTTTGGAGACTCAAGGCTGAGTTTTATTTCCCATACATAGGTTTTTAAAAATAAAGAGAACAGCAGCCTTAGCCTGTTACATTTGAATTAGTAGCATGGTATGGACAAATTAATTTAATGGCCCTGGCGAATGGGGCCGGGATTAGACAACAAAGGGGTCTAAAAGCAAAGTTATTTTTTTTACAGAAAAAAATGCGTTTATCTTTGAAAAGTGAGTCCGACAGCAAAGAAAATGTAAAATGCTCGGGATCTTGTAGTATAATTTTTTTTATCGTTTTCAGCATAAACCTTAACAATTCATACCCTCAAAATATTAATATAATGCGGTTATAAAATATCTACACATTCATATACATTGCATCGAATATAATCAATTGTCTACTCCATTTTATGGTAGGAAGGATACAAAGAATAAATAAGACAGTTTACTTCTTAGTTGATGATATATCCAGTATATAACCAATTACTTGCGTAACCGAATAGAGAAGGAACCTGCAACACATTAAAGGCCATATGTATCAACATCCTCATTTGCGATTCTCAAATAGCGATTTTTTAGAAATCTCTATTTGAGAATTGCAAAACGGGATGTATTAAAGAAATGGCAATTTTTTTGCAAATTCTTAGTATTCCTTAATTGCGATTAGCAAATTGCGAAATCGCAATTAAGGAATACTTACCCATTCATTTCTATGGGCCAGGAGGCCCATGGGAATGAATGGGAAGTCATTCTCAATTTGAGATTCGCAATTTGAGAATCGCAAATTGAGAATAATTTCAAGGGTGCATGGGTGTCATAAGGACACCCTGATGCACCCCTAAAACGAACATGTGTGCGCATATGGCGCACATACATGTCCTAAGGGCATGTATGTGCACCACATGGCAACTTCACAAATGCCAAAAAGTGCTTTTGTGAAAGAAATCGCAAATTAACACCATCTTGAACTTGGTGGTAATTTGCGATTTCTTAAGGAGAAATCGCAAATCTTGAGTGCTTCTTGCATAGCATTTAAGGAATCGCATTTTGCGATTCCTTAAATGCTTACGCAAAGTTAAGGAATCGCACATTTTGCGATTCCTTAAATTTGCAATGCAATTATCCTCATACATACCGTTTTCCGAATTTTGAGTTGCAAACGCTGCGGCTCAAGAGACCCCTAAGAGACTTGTCATTGTAATTACAATAGTGCCATCTATTGGCCAGTGAAGAATTTTTTTTTCTTTCGTGGTTTAGGGAAGTCGTTCGGGAAGTCGTAGTTAAGGATGTCGTGGTTAAAGATGTCGTTGTTGTTAGGATTCGTTGTTCAAGTCAGTCATTTTTAAAACTTCGTTATAAAGGCTGTTTCCCGCTGCAGTCCTTAGGGACTCTCTTTAGTACCCACGCCCGGGTACGAGGGGTGTCTTTTACGAGGGAGTTACAGGGGTGCTAAAGTCCTTGCCAATTGGGTTACAACTGAACATTTGTCTTCTTTTTAGCGAAAGAGCACTGGCACTGAGGCCTGTTTAGTGGAGACTTAATGCACTACCAATCAACAGCATCAGTACCATTGAGCAAAAAGTGAGGGTGACAGTGCCAAAATCTGGCACTTTCCTACAACAGCCAGCCTTGCTACGGTGAAAATAGCCTCTGCCGCCTTTTCCTTGTAAGGACGTATGTAATTTAAAATGTCTACCAGTCCTACATCATGCACCCTTATGAGCAGTAATGCTTCCTTAGGGGCGACTTATTAATTTTTAAATGGAAGGTTTAGACGTGTCAAAAGGTATATTTTGACAGGTCCAATTGCAGTTTAAAAGCTGCTTTAGTCAGGCTACAATGGTAGGCCTGAAGCCATGTTTTTATCCTGTCACTGTACTGGTTGGGATAGTGGGTGCTGCAGTCCCCTTGTGAAATTTAGTGTACAGGCCCTGGGTGCATTTTCCACCATATACTCGGTGAGTTAAATATGCCCATTAGGGGCATACCAATTTCATGATATTGAAAGGAGAAGCACAGACACTTTACCACAGGTTAACAGGATTCAGAGTTCTACGGCCAGCAAAAACAATTAACATAGAAATCTGGGGGTACACCATGCAAAAGATGGTAATGTCCTACAGTGTTTATCTGTGTTCTTTAAACGTTATGCACTTGATATAGCTTAATGTGAACGACCTTACTTTTTTAAAAGTTGGCACCTCTTTTTACGCATTGGTGTTCTATTTTGCCTTTCAACCATACTCTGAAATTTTGGAAATAGCTGCTTTTTGATATGGTAACAACTGACCAGCTTCATACAGAATAGTACACTAATCTCAGTCTCTTTTGGTTTTTGTTTCACTATCAAGTTAAATAAACGGTTGTAAACAATGTTTCTGTGGTCGATAAATTTAGTGTACCTATTATACAAGAGTAGGATTTGTTATATGACATTCCAGGAAATGTGCTCATCGTGTGGTTGGCTATTTAATACTTGATACATGGGTGAATTAACTCTACTTCATATGGCTTGCCTGATCTGTTTTGTGCAACAAGTTCATCATCACACTATTTAAAAATGCTTTATGACCTGGTGCTAGTCTGTGAACTCATTTCTCTGCTGCGATTTGTGTGTAACCTATTGGTCTGAAATTGATAGCTTACATTATTTTCAGCAAAAGAAACCCAGGAGACTGCAATATCTTATGTTCACAAACAAAAATCATAAAAATAACATTAGGGGAGAGAGAGAGAGAAGTTGTGGATTTGTTCTCCCTGGTCTGAATGTCAAAAACAAATGGAATCCACTGGAGGGTGGGTGTGGTCCCTACAATGGTGGGGAGCACTGAGTGTTTTTAAAATACCCCTCACACACCAAAAGGACCCTTGGTGTCATGCTTCATCATCGGGTCTTCGCACCCCTCTACGGGATGCGGCGTGCTGCTACCTACGACTACCCGGGAGCACTTATACACAGACTATGTGTGGTGTGTGTGTGGGGTTGTGATGATCAGTGAGTGGTGGGGTTTGGAGTGTTATTGGTGATGGTTAAAAAGTACCTGGCTCGTGGGGTAGCTCAACATTTTTTTTAATGGGCCCCCGAGCTGGTACTGCTAAAAAGAGTGTTGCGAGGTTCTTATGTATTGCAATGTACATCACCTCATGTGTGCGTCAACATGTTTCGGAGTAACAACGCCTTCTTCAGGACGGGGTGTACAAATCCCCACCTTACTCACGTATACTACAAACAAACTGTATTCTACAGAAAAGTGAAGATATATGATTTACAAATTAAGGCTATATTGTACCTAATTCACTTCATGAGAGGAGGTTTCCGCGAATAGCGAACGTATTCCCATTGTATGTTGTACCTCATGAGCCTCGTAACGTTGGGGACCAATCGAGCCAGTATGCCCCCGACGCAGCCCTGACACAGCTCCGCTGGAACTCCAGCAGAGCCGCGTCGGGGGCAACAAGGCAGAAACTCTTCCTCGTAATCGATGCATACTGGCTCGATTGGTCCCCAACGTTAGGAGGCTCATGAGGTACAGCATACAATGGGAATAAGTTCGCTATTCTCTGAAACCTCCTCTCATGAAGTGAATTAGGGACAATATAGCCTTAATTTGTAAATCATAAATCTTCACTTTTCCGTAGAATACAGTTTGTTTGTAGTATACGTGAGTAAGGTGGGGATTTGTGCACCCCGTCCTGAAGTAGGAGTTGTTACTCCGAAACATGTTGACGCACACATGAGGTGATGTACATTGCAATACATAAGAACCTTGCAGCACACTTTTTAGCAGTACCAGCTCGGGGGCCCATTAACATTTTTTTGAGCTACCCCACGAGCCAGGTACTTTTTAACCATCACTAATAACACTCCAAACCCCACCACTCACTGATCATCACAACCCTACACACACACCACACATAGTCTGTGTATAAGTGCTCCCGCGTAGTCGTAGGTAGCAGCACGCCGCATCCCGTAGAGTGGTGAGAAGACCCCGATGATGAAGCATGACACCAAGGGTCCTTTTGGTGTGTGAGGGGTATTTTAAAAACACTCAGTGCTCCCCACCATTGTAGGGACCACACCCACCCTCCAGTGGATTCCATTTGTTTTTGACACACAAACAAAAATCACCATTCTCCCAGTAATCTCTCAAGAGCTGCTAAGAGCACTTTAGTGGTTTCCTATAATAGAAGTCCTAAGAATATTTTATTACAATTTACAAACAGTATACTTTTGTATAACTGTCTTATTCTGATTAAATGTCTTTCCACCCCCTAGGTCAGTGGATGAGTTCGAGCTACCTTGTAATAAGCCCTCACCTCGGTCTGAAGAAGTGGTCCATCAGACAACTCCTCAATCACCCTCAAGAGTAACATCAGAAAATAAAATACCTCCATTTGAAGACTTCAGGCAGGCTTTGAAAACTACCCCTAAACAAGGTTTGTATTTGAATAGGAGATTAAGTTATATTGGGTTGTTTGCAAAGCGTGAAGTCATATCCAGGACTTGTTTTCTGAGTTCTTGCCCTCCCTTGAGAAAGTCTTTATGGAATTGTGTGGTTTTCATTGTGGGAATCTGCTCAGACCACCAACTTATGTCCTGTAGTCCTACCGCAGATGAAAGGCCTCTATGCTTTAGAAGTCTAGTTTATTTGCAAATATGCCCAGTACAGCAGGCAGCTTTTAAACATGGAGCAGAAAGCAGGTTTCTGCAACCAGCCTGCTATTGTTTCCTGTTGCAGGAGAAACCCAAAGATGTCCTTCATTTAAGAATAAACTCAGATAAGCATAATACTGCTGAGATATGCTCCTAACATACATTTAGGATTCCCTAGCTTTTCAAATGTAGAATAACTGTATTTTGTAAAGAATTTAGGATGGATACATTGCATAATAAAATTAATACGCTTTTTGTTCCTTTTTTACCAAGTGTTTCTTCATGGTAGTTCTCGATTTTAGAAATGTGGCAGTGTTGAGGATAGAATACTGGAACACAGTGTAGATGAACGGCGTTTACTTGTGGTATGCTTGCAACAGCAAATAATTTGGGTTTATTTCACCTAGAAACCTGGTAAAGTATGTGTCTACGCGCAGCATAACTGGAAACTCATTACCCTTTTCCTACATTACCCAAGCCATGCAACCAATGTGGGTCTTTTTAATCTGCTTCTTGTTTGTCATCTTTTCTCCATTTTAGTGGACTCTGATGAGGATCATTTAGAAAAGCCATTTCCTCTTCCTGTGAAAAACACAAAGGGAGCAGTTTACAAAGTCAAGTCTCCCAAAACTTCTTCAGGTAAGAAGTTGACTAAACTGACACCTCATTGCTAAAACACTGATATAACTTGGTAAGGTAGTTTTCAGGCCCAGGTATTTTCCTCAGGTTCTTGAACCAGCATCCCTGTGTTTCAAAGGCATTGATTGGGCATGTAAGCCACAGAACAATTAATTCTTCATGCTGAGCTGTCTCCAAGTCCTCAGCCAACAGTGCTACAAATGTAAATTTTATTAAGCATTTTATCTTGTTGGGCTTAGGTTGTCATATAAAAAACACAAACCCCACCTCCTGGCTTCTTTTGAAAAATCATGTGATCTATACACAATTGCTTGCTTCTTTACTTCCCTAGGCTGCTTCTGCCTGGCCATTACCCCTGCACAATCTCCCTGGGCTGCCTTTCTTTTTGCAGTTCATATATTTATTTCTAAAGAATTCATTGGAATTTTTATTGTATTATGTGTATTTATAAAGCACATCATCATCATTACCCATGAGAGTATCCTGGCACCTTTGTTTTAAAGACACCCAGACTGCTCTGCCCTGTCATGCATTGCTCTGTTATCAATCAAGATTTTCTTTATAGGCAATCCAAAGATTCATGTCTGCATTGTAGCAAGGAGCCTAGATATGAAACAATATAATAGAATATTCTATAAATGGAAAATACTAAAAGCTATGGGGAAAGCTAAATAATGATAGTGGGTCATAGTTGCTCTTCTTGATGCGTGTTGCTTTCCATTGGTAAATTGCTTGGCTCATTAGAGCCTCACCGTTGATAAAAGATCTCCTGGTCTCTGTAGATTCTTTATACATCTCACCTCCAAATGTAATGACTAAGTGCTGTTACCAACTCTTGCCATCAGTCACTTCGTCTTTGAAAAAAATTGTGTATGGCATAGCTTCCGGTGAGGCCAGTATATCAAACTGTTTGTGGAAATTATTGCTAACAGTAAGATGCTATAAAAGTAAGACACATGATCTAACAGCTGTGATGTGGAACAAAAGGCAGAGGTATCAATTACGCCAACCTCAGCTTGAGGCTCCACTGACCTGTAAAGTAAGACTTAGGGGAAACCCTCTTCACCAAACACTACAAAACTATATCTCAAAAAGAGGAGGGTCAACTGGTTTCCTCAATCAAATGGATCACTTTGATAGATTACCTCAAAAGTTATACTTGTAAAATGTACTCAAGTCAAAGCTGTAAATGAAAGTTTAGAACTTCAGACAATGAAGGTGTACGTGGATGTAGATGACAACTGCTTAAGTTTCACCTCGAAAACCTCAGCTGCCTCTTCCTAGATCCTTTCATACTCGTTTTACACACTAACAATAATTCCTTTACATATTAGATCACATATCTCCGATTGTTCACTTTCTTACTTTTGGTAGTAAAGTTTCTGCAAGTGTTTATTATTGTCAGGTTTTATTTCTCAATCCTATTACTTGAAATCTTTAGTAATGATTGATATTAGGTACTAAAAATGTTGCAATTGTCTAGGTCCTGGACAGCAATCCTCGCCCCTTTATGTTTTTTTCAAGTGTGTTTTGTTTATCCCCCAAAATGTGCGGCATACACATTCTGAAGTGTATGTTGCCATTTAATCTTATGTATCTACAAATATGACTTTACTATTCTTACGAAGTTATACTATATGGCTCAGCAGACTGAGGTATGGTCCTGCTGAACAGATTTGTTTTTTATGTAATATACATTTTCACATTAATTGTGCTAGATATGAGATCCAGCAAATTTGCTTGTTGTTTGATTTAACTGCCGTTGAAAGAGGTTGAAAAACTTGACTGGGTGAAAAAAGAACCTCCGCTAACTACATTTCTGGAGATGCCCTTTTATTTTCCATGTGTAGTCCACCATAAAATTGCAGACCTCATCATGGCAATCATCCCCAACAAATCGCAGATTCTTAGGAGCCATACCTAAAATTCCAAACTCTTTAGGTCCCAATGTAACAGAAAGTCTGAAAGTGTGACCCTCATTCTATTTGGGAACAGCTGAGGATCGCATACTGAATCCTTCTGGATGAGTTTGGAGTCACCAGGATCATTGTTCACTGAAACTTCGTATTTCTGTTCTAATCCACCGGAATGATCGGACAAGTAGGAAGGCATAAGCTGAATCAGAGTATCAGCAGACATGAACTGCATATCCCATAGCATCCCTTCTTGCAAACTCCCAAGAACAAAATAGGAGCTTTTTATTCTAACACATAGAGAGAGCTCATCTCTATGTTAGCCGGTCATCTGAAATTTATATCATTCTATTGAGGAGAAGACTACCTTTCTGTAAAGATGTTTGAAGCCTGTGTAAACATAATCTAAACTGATTTCTCCTGCCAAGTGCAGGGACAAGAGGATTTGCCCATTAACTTCACTGAATAACGCCAAGGATCTGAATCTTCTGTGCATAGTGGTTGTTCATGGCAGTTATTTTGTCAGTCAGAAATTCAGGAGGGGAAAAGTCAACATTAATGTGTGCTACTGCTTAAAATAAATAATTCAAAGCATAGCCCTACTGGTTGTTGTTTGCACCATGATCTTTTAACATGGAACAGAATATTTTCTCGCAGACAGTCTTATTGTACACTGCTTATAGGGAGAGCTGTCACAGCCGTATTTTTGGTTAGCACATTGCAAGCCTGGAATTAGAAGGCTGGTACTGCTTCTGCTGAGAAACATTCTGCAATTACTACTTCGCTGCTTTGCCAAAATCCAAATGGGATATTCTACAAACTCTGCTACAGACTTCACTCCTGTGGGTGCATAGGAACTGCCGCCCAGAAGTACATCAGCCCATTTGCTTCAGCCGGGGTTCCGTTTTACCGCTCGCGGTTCCCGCTTCGCGGCACCGAGGTGTGAGGAGGAGGAATCGCTCTTTGGTCATCAAGCGTGAGGGGCGAGGACTTGTCTTGCAGCAGGGCTGCGAGTGTGTTACAGGGACTCCAAATCCCAGGAGTCCCTGCGTGACCTGTTTCCACACCTGGTCCACTCTCCCTGCTGCTTGCCACGCCCCCTAGAACCTCCATCAACGTATATAACAGGATTAGCACTCCGCTGCGCGGGAGCGCGCGGGAGCGACCCGGGAGAAGCCCGGGACAAGGGCGGGACCGTCTGTGGCCGTCAGCGGCCGAAGGTGGCTGGGCTGGGCCACCCCTCTGACTACCACTGTTCTTATGTTTGTATCTTTTTGCACGGGTCTGCTGTCCTTAACATCTTGATCTATTTGTGCTAGTAAGCCATGATAATTTAATATTAACTGTTTTTAGTGCGTTTAACCTGGCTCTTATTTGTATTACTCTCTCATTGTTTGGCTTTTTTTTTTAATTATCCCTTTTTTAACTAAGGATGTCTAGTCCTGTTTTAAATTCTCTTCCTAATTGTGTAGGCGTATCCATACTTGGCCCACTCGATAAATACTTTGCTAGAGCCACTAAAAATATTTTAAAGGGAGATAGCCCTAGCAGAGAGGCGGGCCGAGCGCCGCCTCTCTATTGAGCTTTTTAAGAAACAGGTACCCCTTAATCCCGAAAAGGTTGCTATGAGCATATCAGCACATGACACCACGTACCCCGATACCGATGCGGAATTGTTTAATACAGAAAACATTCCATTAATTTTTCAAGCTATCCCGCCACTACTAGAAGATTTGGAAGTAATCGTGGACGGTAACAGTAATGTGTCCACAGCTGCATCCAATAACCTCATAGATCTTAATACCCCTTTAGCTTCAGACTCAGCCCCCCACCCTATTAGCAACATTTCACCTTCAGTCCCGAAGACCCAAACTGAGGTAGTCATGTTGCTGGATTCTCAACCTACTACTAAAATTAGCAGAGCACGTGACAATTTGTTAAGTAAAGGGAATAGTGGAGCAGCACGCTCCCCAGTAAGGAAAAGGAGGAAGGGAGGGCTAAAATATATGGCTGGAAACCCATGGAAGGCTCCGCACGTAGCAGAATCTAAACAAATTCCATCAAATGTAGTGGGGAAGGAGGATAAAACAGGGCAATTTACCTCAGATTGTAAATCTTTTTCGAACGAAGGGCTTTTGGAGGCAGTTGAAAGTCTTTTAAAGGCTCTCATTCTTCCACTTACTGAGAGGCTTAAAAGGCTAGGCGACAAATTGGATCGACTTCTGTCGGAGTCTACTCCGTCAGAGAACTCCATTTCAACTATTCCAACTGAAACTAGACCTATAACTAAACAACCTACTAATAACCAACGTAGGCAACATACACCTATTCTAAGACCTAATAATATGCCTGCTGATATAAATTCCACCAAATCAGTAGGC
Source organism: Lissotriton helveticus (assembly GCF_964261635.1). NCBI lineage: Eukaryota > Metazoa > Chordata > Amphibia > Caudata > Salamandridae > Lissotriton > Lissotriton helveticus. The sequence goes on from NC_136057.1 coordinate 1,032,853,156, forward strand.
ACATTAGATACTACAGTTACAAAGTCACAAGCAGAGAAAAGACTCAATCAGCGGTATTAAAACCTGTCCACACCAGCAGTTTACCCCCCACTAAGACAAGTTATACGACTAGAGAAAAACTCAACTCCAAAAACATAGTAGACCTGCCCCCGGAGTCCTCCAATTTTGTTATTATCCTAACAGGTGTCCCTGCCGCACCAGAGGGAAACGTGGAATCAAACATTAGTTTGAAAAACAAAGTTATCCACTGGTTACGCATAAATAGACCGTTACCTTTACACCTGAATGGAGATATTGTCTCAGTGTGAAGGTGCTACTGGGTGGGCTTACGCCCAAAAGATATAGAAGGTGATTTGATCATTGTAAATTTTAGGGACCATAGGGTGGTCACTTATATCAGTGACTGGTTCCCGGGTAGAAGTAATGGAGGAGTATCATCCCGAAACTTGACTTACTTTTACCCAGAAACTATGATGTTGCCCCCCTATAAACCTCTAAGGGGGCACGGTTTTGACGTCCCTTATCATTCGAAACAAATCTCGAATTCTGTCATCCCTACCTATTATAATAGAAATGCTATCCCTTTTTTCCCGCCCAATTATCCAAATAGGTACCCAATCACAATTGATAATAACTATCCTCCCACAGACCCAAAGGAATATTGGAACATTCCCTTATATAATATGTTTCATCCCTTAACTGGCATGGACGCAAACGAATGACTGAATCCAACTGCCCCATCAGAGAGACCTGTCCGTGAATACTTGTCAATACCTTCTTTTTTAGTTGAGAAGGGTATGTCTGTACCGGTGATTCATTATGAACTTATTCAGGGGGATGTTTTGGAGAAAAGACAGCATGAAGTAGTGGGTTCTCGGGCTAGTAATATAACCCGAACCCTTGATGAGCAAAATACTAAACCGGCAGCCCATAGTGGAAATAAGGATGATGTTACTCACGCGAATATGGGATCTGCAGGCAAAGTAATTCTTAACTCTGTTTTAAATCGGCAGAGTAGAGAAAACCCCAATAATATTAGAAGTACAAACTCCCCCTATGCCGATGTAGCAAATAATGTTATAGAAACAATAGTGGGTGAGAGTGATATAGTTCACCTTAATGGAAAATCACCATGGGGTAAAGAGTGTAACAGGTCAGAGGACAGCTGCTTTCGTTTGATTTCCTGGAATATAGCTGGCCTTTGGCGGAGGCTAGAGGATCCAGCCTGGTTAAAATTCATCGAATCCTATGACATTGTCTGCCTTCAGGAGACATGGAGTATTATGGACCACAGCCTGGACGGTTACCAAATGTTTAATGTTTTTGCTGAGTCTTCACAAGCAGGGAGAGCTAAAGGTGGGCTTGTGACAGCTATCTCTCTAAAGTATAATCTAATACATGTGGTTCGAGTGGTGGATTCTCCTTGGTACCAATTACTTATGATCAAGGACTTATTTCCAGCAACCCTTCTTCTTATAAATTGGTATTATAATATATTTGATCCCCATGCAACCTCAGTTATTGAAAAATTACAGGAGGAAATTGTTAAGGTTACAAACAGGGTTTTCCCTCTTTTTATTATATGGTTAGGCCATTTTAATTGTGTGTTGTGTAAATTTAGTGGGTCTAGAGTGTGTGGATTGGTGGATTCAAGTGATCAGCCTATGGCTCATTTTACCCATTCGAAACAGGGGGATGCTCTGAATAGTATTGTTATGAATAATGATTTATGTATCCTGGATATGCCTAGCTTTTCCGGCTCATTGAGTATACCCACCTTCCAGGGTACAGGGGGCCGAGTGAGTACAATTGACTTTGCTATGGTTTCTATGGGTTTTGCCCATCTTGTAAAGGACTTTAAGATTGAGGCGAATCCCGCCAGCGACCACAACCCCCTAATCTTGAGTTTTAACCCTGTCCTTGAGAAAACTCAGACTGCGGAACAACCGATAAAATATAGTCAAAATCAGGGAGTCACCTTAAGGTGGGACAAGGTAGATGTGAGGCAATTGGAGGCGGACATCTTCAAGAAAAACAAGGCTGGGATAGAAATTTGTTTGACGCCTATGTCGGATCCAGACTTTATAATTAAGAATTTTGAATCACTGCTAGGAAACGTGGCTTCACACCTTGTAAAAACAGGGGGGAGGAAACAAGATAGGGGACCCAAATGGTTTGACGAAGAATGTTCTGCTGCTCAAACAAGTTTAACAAAGGCTTTATGCCAAGTACCACGTGATAGAGATTTGGTCAGATCAGCTAGGAAAAGGTGTAGAAATGCAATCAGTAGACGGAAAACTGAGTTAAGGATTAAGGCATGGGAAGATCTGGAAAAAGCGGCCAAACTGAGGGACACTAGGCTCTTTTGGGAGGTAATAAACCGACCATTTTTAATAACTGGTGAAAAGAGTACCATGCAAGCGCACATACCAGAAGACTCCTGGGTAGCTCACTATAGTAAAATCTTTAATCCAAATGAGGTATCGCTAACTACTACTGTAGGAGTTGGCGACTTCAATATGGAGTCAGCAAAATTATTTAGTGCCTCATTAACGCTCCCAGAGGTAAAGATTGCCCTGAGTAAGGGTACTGCATTAAAGGCCCCTGGGCCAGATGCAGTACCCTTGGATCTCTTTAAACATAACTTAGAGGTCTGGTCACCACTACTATTAAATGTATTTAAGGCAATAGTGGTGGGGCCTATTCCAATTTCCTGGAAAGAGGCTGTTGTGGTACCTATTTTCAAAAAGGGTGACAAGTCTGGCCCGTGCTGCTACAGGCCGATATCACTAATAGATGCATCCTGCAAACTAATGGGCAGAGTGATATTGGCACGCCTCGAAACATGGGCGGAGTCAGTAGGCATTATTGTGGACTCCCAATATGGGTTTAGAAGAGGTAAAGGAACCACCGAGCAGTGTCTCAATTTGGCACTAATTATGGGCAAGTACATGGGTGCCAAGAATAGTTCCATCCACTTGGCATTCATGGACTTGTCCAGTGCTTTTGACACTGTATGCAGGGGTAAGCTGTGGCGGATGATGGAGTCCATGGGGTTTGAGGAACCATTGGTTACCTTGCTTCGCAGGCTCCATGCCGCCACAACAGTGAGAATTAGATATGGCCCTGGTGGGGAGAAGACTAGACCCATATTATCCACTGAAGGTGTCCGCCAGGGATACATTTTAGCTCCCTTTTTATTTTTGGTTTATACCAATGGATTAGAAAGTTTTTTGTTGGAATCTGGCGCTGACATTCCACAGGCTAATGGTAAAAGAATACCAATGTTGTCATACGCAGACGACACTGTTTTAATGACCCTTACTTCCAATAGCATGTAGATTTGTCTGAATGCTTTTGATATATTTATGGAAAGCTTAGATCTTAGGGTCAACTTCACTAAATCCTTTGCCATGACTTGCGGCCCGAAAAGTGTAAAAACCCGCAGGTATATGGTGAAGGACTCAATTATAGTGAAAGTTGACAACTTTAATTACCTGGGTAACCTATTTAACAAGAAACTGAAATGGGACCCTTTGATATCAGCTCGGGTCCAAAAGGTTACACAATCAATTGAAGCCCTTTTTCGTTTTGCCAGTAAACTAGGTCAAAGGCGAATAGCAGAAATAATATCCCTATATAAAGCCAAGTGTGTCTCCGTTGCAACTTTCGGCGCTGGAGTCTGGGGGTCACAAAACAGTGAAAAGTTACAGGTTATGGAGAACAAATTCATAAAGCGTCTCCTATCTGTCCCATCAGGTACGTCGAACAGTTTTTGTCATGGGGAGGTGGGTATGGAGTTTGTAAGTGACATTATACATGTAGCGCCACTATTGTTATGGTCTAAAGTTTGGCAATCTGAAGAACTGAAATTGACAAAGGATATTCTACGAGATTGCCTTAAACTTGACCGCTCTATGGAGATTCCATGGCTTCTATATGTTAGGGATACCTTTTACAAGATTGGGTTAGGTAATATGTTTGAAAACCCTGATATGATTGGCAAGGATTCTAAGTTAATTATCAAAAATGCCTACTGTTCTAATTTGGGTACCTTAAGGAATAGTGAGCATGCACTGTATGTTAGGGGCAAATTGCAGCGGCCCTTTTACTTATCGTATATCATCCATACGCAATGGCGTTTTTATTTGACAAGGTTTCGCCTTAGTACATTACACTTCCTTTTTGCCTTTCCAAAGCAAGGGGGGTGGTGTGAGAGTCTACCTGCTTGCCCCTGTAATGATAGGGTTTCGCAAAGTACTTTGCACCTTATCCTTTTTTGTGCTTTGTATAAGGTCCCAAGAAACACATTCATTAGACATGTTTTATTATCTTTTGGATCATGCTATTACAAAGAGGGCTATGAACATTTATTGTCCTTGTCAACTGCAAGTATCTGTAACGCTGTACTTAGTTTTATTAGATCGGCCTTTGCTATTAGAAATCGATATTGAAATAAGTTATTGGCGGAAATTTCCATAAATGTTTCTCCTGTTGGCCTGTTAATGAAATCCACTTAGCACTTTATGTCCTGTCCATATATATGATCAAGGTTACTTTTTAATGCATTGTAAAGCCTAAATATGCAAATATGTATCGTGGACTTCTATGACAAATTATGTACTTTTATATTGGTGTATACTTTTATGACTCCTTTTCGGAATCGAAATAAAGTTATTTGAGAGAGTAAATGGGCCTTGCAACTCTGAGGTAAAAGACCATACCGGGCAGAAAAATACTTGATAACCTGTTTAGTGACAAACGCGACTCCATGGAAGTTATAGTGCTGTAGTAAAAACAATTACTGCACTTGCAAATAAGTGATATTACCTTGAATTTAGAAGGTATGAAGTTGTCATAGGGGCTGGGGGAGGACAGCCAGCCCTCAACGTGGCAAATGGAAGCAAAATCCTCTCCTTGCCTGCTATATGCTTGAAAATATGACAGTCTGGTTAAGCCCCTCGAGAGCTGCGCCCTGCTTCCTGAATGTGTTGGCACAAGTTTGGAGCCCTGACACAGCGGCAGAGCTGATCTCGGACACCAAGCAGCACACACGCCGGGCGGTAGTCTGCATCAGCAGTCGGCAGGGTTCAGCCTGCTCATCGGTCTCCCACCTTTGGATATGTAATTCTTGTGGGTCTTTTTTTTTTAAACTGTTTTTATTAATTTTGTGCACAAAACAGACAATTTCAATTCTCAGATCATCCCACTCATATTCCGTTTCTCCCCGCCTTGTACACACATACCCGTTCAACAAATCCTAAACAGAACATCCCACCTCCCTCTCTACCCCCACCCCCTCCTTGTCAGTGTGCCTCACATCCCCAATTACGGTTCGATTGGTCCAACATTGCGACAGCGGGTGGCACTCCCCTTCATTCACCGCCCACATAGAATTCCAGGTATAATCCAGCATTGCCAAATTCCAGTATCACAACCCCGGAGCCCGGTAACCCCCTCAATCCGCCCCCTGCCTGCCTCCGGTTCTCAGTTTAACTCCTTCCCTCTATCCCTGCGACCTCCACCCCATTCCGTCCCGCGCCCCCTGCCCTATTCGCCAGCTCGCCAGTCTCCCCACCATCATCAGCCTCCATTAGCGACTGCAACTCTATCACTAGTGCGCTCCACGCCCAAGCTGTCTCCATCGCTTTATCATTAGCTGCGCGCCTAGCTAATTGCAATCGGAGAGTGCTCTCAGATGAGGCCCATTGCAGGAAACATCTCCGCCACCTCAGGAAGTTGGGTCCCCCTTTAGATTTCCAGTGTAGGGTAAGTTCCCTTTTGGCCATTATGAACCCCAAATCATAAAATTTACTAGTGACCTTAGTGGCAGGAGTATGGGGAAACCAAAGTAGCAGGCATGCACCCGCGTCTGCATCAATCTGCCGACCCGTGACCGCGTTCAGGCAAGCGAAAACATCCATCCAGTACGTGCCGAGCCCCGTGCAGGACCAGAACATATGTGCAAAGTCAGCGTCCCCCGCAGCGCAGCGTGGACAGGGCGACTGCGCTCCTCCAAAGATTCGGTGGATCCTGGCAGGTGTCCAATATGCCCTATGGAGTGTATAATATTGAACCAGCTGGAACCGGACATTTCGGGTGCCCTTCCAGGCCCTACGTACTAGCTGGGGCCAAGTCGTCTCCGGTATCTGCCGTCCGAGGTCAGCCTCCCAGCGCTCCCGCAGCCCATCAAGGGGAGGGGGTTCAGCCAGCGCCAGTCTCCTATATAAGCATGTGATGGCCTTATGCGTGCCAGCCGCCATCACTACGTACTGGCAGCCCAGTGACGTGGGCGGTTCCACCAGCCCCACCCTCCAACGCCTCTGAATCCCGGCAACCAAAGCCGCGTGCAACAGGTAGTCACCCCGCGGGAGCCCGAATGTCTCTTGTAGTGCACCGAACGCCTGCAAGGCACCGCCCCGATATAAGTCACCCAGCATGTGGACCCCAAGGTCCTCCCAGCCTGCAAGCGCCGACCAATCTCCGCCGTGCGGGATGGCAGTACACATCCCCAGTGGTATCTCCGGTGCATAGGGCGTTCGGCACCCCCCCGTCTGTGGCAGCGCAACCAGCACTTGCGAAGAGTACGCTCCTCAAGGGTCAGCTGCTCCAGCCGAAGTTCCTGTTGGAGCACAATAAAGGACAGAACATGGCGCTGCACAAGCCGACCCTGCGGGCCGTCCGGTCCTCTGAATTCTCGCGCCACCGCCTGCGTGAGCCATTGAAGTTGAGCAGCCAAGTAATACCACTCAAAATCTGGTACCGCCATACCACCCTCATCCCGGGCCCTGAGCAAAGTATTTAGGGCTACCCGTCGCCTGCCAGTGCCCCAAATAAAGCCGATCACCACGGACCTCAGAGTGCGGAAGAAGGAGGATGGGATCCACACCGGCAACGTACGGAAAAAATAAAGGAATCTCGGCAGGACCACCATTTTTAACAAGGCTATCCGCCCCGCAACAGATAACGGGAGGACATGCCAAAACCTCATACTACCTCTGATGCCCCTCATGGCCCTTCCCACATTCCCCTCGTACAGTAGCGAATGGGTGTGATATATATGAACTCCGAGATACTGCAGGCAATCCGGTTCCCAGCGCAGACCATCCAGCACCGCCGGTTGAACACAGCGAGCGGTTAAGGGGAAGAGGCAGGTCTTGGACCAATTAACCCGAAGGCCCGATAGGTCCCCGAATTCTCGAAGCAAGGCACGTGCCCCCGACACGGACGAATCTACATCCGCCAGGAACAACAAGAGGTCGTCTGCATACAGGGAGATATAATGCACGTCGCCTCGGGATAGTACTCCGGCAAAGGACCGACCCTGTCGGGCCCGAGCCGCCAGCGGCTCGATTGCCAATGCGAAAAGGAGCGGGGACAAGGAGCAACCCTGTCTAGTGCCCCGCCCGACCACGCATGCTGCCGATATTGAGCGGCCCGTTCGGACCCTAGCAGTGGCCGACTCATAGAGTAGCCTCGTCCAACGGACAAAGCCCTCACCCAGCCCGAACCGAAGGAGCACGCAGTACAAATAAGGCCATTCCACGCTGTCGAAGGCCTTTTTAATGTCCACCGACAGCGCCGCCGCCCCCGCAGGGCCCTCCCCCTCTACATCCATAATCCTTATCAGACGTCTTATGCACGTCGAGGTGTTCCTAGTGGGGATAAATCCCGACTGGTCTGGATGAACCAACGAGCACATATGAGTTGATAGCCTCGTCGCTAATATCCTGCTCAACACCTTGTAGTCTACCGTGAGCATCGACAACGGCCGATACGCCGTTCTAGCCGTAGGGACGCCGCCCTTTTTCAACAGCGGGATGACAATCGCCTCTCGCGCCGACGTCGGTAGTTCACCCCACTCCCAGGCCTCCTCATACACCTGGTGGAGGCGAGGTGCCAGCAAATCCACATACGCCGCGTAAAACTCCACAGGGAGACCATCCCCCCCGGTGTCTTCTTCCTGGCCATATGTTTAATCGCCGCCCTAATCTCCCCCTGTGTAATAGCCGCCCCAAGTGAAGTGCCCTGTTCTAGTTCTAGCCGTGGCAGCTGGGCCTCCTCAAGGAAGGCACCCAGCTCCGCAGGGCAAGCCGTCATCCGACTCCGATAGAGTTCTGCATAATACTCCCGGAACTGAGTGTTAATCTCCAGTTGCGAATGGACCACGCCCCCGGTCGATGTAGCTAACGACAGGATCGGTGTGCCCCTGGTAGTAGGGGTCGCCAGCCAGGCCAGCAGCGTGCCGACCCGATCTCGCTCCGCATGCGCCCGGACCATGTATTCCCGGTAGTCATGACATCGGAGCCTCTCCACCTGGGCGGCCACCCGTTCCCGAGCTTCCAGCACATCGTCCTTATTACCACCCGCTTCGTGACTGTTCCTCTCCGCCAGGCGCAGTGTAGTCTCCTCCCGCGTGATATCGGCTAACAGCGTCCGGCGAACCCCCGACGTGGACGAGAGGCACGCGCCTCGCACCACCACCTTGAAGGCGTCCCACTCAATTGCTCGAGTGGACGCTGTCCCCGAGTTCTCAAGGAAATAGCGCTCAACGCAGTTCTGCAAGTCAGCGTGAAAGACTGGGTCCTCCAGCGTCAACGGATTCAGCCGCCACGAAGGGACCGGCTGTCGCTGCCTGGTCCAGATGACCGTAAGCAGGCAAGGGTTATGGTCCGATATGGTCCGCGCCAGGTACTCGCAATCATGCGTGAGCTCCTGGGCCCCACTTGAGCAGAGGAACGTGTCAAGACGCACATGTAAATCATGCGGTACCGAATAGAACGAATAATCCCTATCCGTGGGATGGCACGTCCGCCACGCGTCCTGCAGTCCCCAGCGGTCCTGCCAGTCTCTCCGGACCGCGGCCACTCTACGCACCACCGACCGAGCCAGCGGCGGATGAGAACGGTCCAACTCAACATCTGTTACCGAGTTAAAATCCCCACCCATGTACCCCGTACTCACGAGCACATCCGAAAGTCGACTCGACAAGACGGAGAAGAACGCTGCCTGATCAAAGTTGGGGGCATATACGCTACAGAACGCCACATCCCGGCCATCCAGCCTCCCCAACACTGCCACAAACCTCCCGTCTTGATCCACTCTAGTGATCAACGGTTGAAAGGGGACACCCGCCCTCACCCAAATGAGTACCCCCCTCGCATGCGCAGAATAAGTAGTATAGAAGAGTTGCCCTCTCCAACGCCGCTGCAGCGCTTGACCCTCCGCCAAAGTTAAATGCGTCTCCTGCAAGAAAGCCACCTGGACCCCCCTTCGGACTAAATATGCATGTACTTTATACCTCTTCCTCATGGAGTTAAGCCCCCGCACATTCCAGGTAATGCACTTCAGTTCCAATCTAGCCGCCATCAATGGGCACATAGCGTAGTCCAAAACCCCACAGTCTCACCAGCACACTGACAGTACCCAACAACTCAACCGCCCCATAACATCCCCAACCAACGCCCCTCCACCCACCCCAAGAACAGGCATCAAACAGTTGTCACCCATCCAAACCCCACCCCCGATTACGAGGGAAACTCTGGTAAGTACCAGAGACTCACGAAGTACGTGAGGTCGAGGAGGTGTCCACTCACCAACCTGCCGGACAGCCAAAACCCATCCCACCAGAGGCGCCGATCCTGGCTATTAACAGTCCTCCCCCACCCCACCCCCGGCAGCACCACCCCACAACAACAACCAGGCCCGAAGCCCATCACCCTCCATAGGATGCGGAGCACAAGTGCCCCTCTGGGCGCCCAGAGCACAGGGCCTCTGGGGCTCTCAGTACGTTCACCCCGCCGGGCCCGCAGTTCCCCTTACTGTCTGGTACTCAACGGCTCGTAGTCACTCATCCAGTAGGCCATCCGCCGTTTGCGGCGTGATCCGGAGCCGCTCCCCTATGTCCTTGTCCGAAGCTTCATCTGACCCTCCTGGTTCCGCCTCATCCGAATCCTGTCTCGAGCCCGAGTCTGCCACCTGAGTCTGGTGCACCACTCCAGAGATGTCCGACACTGCTTGCAGGGCATCTCTCCTTTCCTGTGCAGTTTGAGAAGCTGAAGGTGACCTCCTGCCCTGCTCTCTCCTCCGATTGCGCCTGCTCCTGCGCGGTCTCGGCCGGGTCTCTGCACTCTCCGTCCAAGTACCCGAACCATCCTTGCCCGCTCTGTATCGCTCCAACCACTGCCAGGCTTCGTCCGGGGAATCACAGAACGTCGCTACTCCGTCCACCAGCAGCTTCAGGCGGGCAGGAAACAACAGAGAGTATTGAACCCCTTCATCACGGAGAGCTCTCTTGACAGCTATAAAGGAATAGCGGCTGCGTTGGACCTCCTGGGAGTAGTCTGGGAAGATCGATACAGAGGCGTTGTCCACCTTATAGGGGCCAGCCAGTCTGGCCTGCCGCAATATAAGGTCCCGGTCCCTGAAGTGGAGCAGCCGGGCTATCACCGGCCTCGGAGGTCGGCCCGGGGCAAGGGGATGCGCCGGGACCCTATGAGGTCTCTCCAAAGTGTAGAAGGGCGTCAAGCCCTCAGTGACCACCACGTCCCGCAGCCATTTCTCCAGATACGCAACCATATCGTCCCCCTCGATATTTTCGGGCAATCCCACCACGCGGATGTTGTTGCGTCTGTTGCGTCCTTCTGCGTCGGCCGCCCTCCGTTCCAACATCCGCACCCTACGGGTTAGGTCCTCCAGGGCAACGTCCGACGCCTTCTGGGCTGGTTCCAGCGTTCCTATCGCCAGTTCTGTGGCTTTGACCCGGTCCTCAAGCTTTCCATGGTCCGCCTTCAGAAGGCCAAGGCTCGTGGATACCTGGGCGATGTCCTGGCGCAGCGCCTCCCTCGTGTCCCCAATAGCCTGAAGAATCTGGTCCAGCTGTTGCTGCTGTAACCCCGCTGTCCGATCACCCGCAGTTTGCTGCTGATCCAGGGGGTCCGTCGAATCCTCCACCTGGTCCGGCTGCGCGGCGCCCCCTCCCTTCCGTGGCTTCCCCATGGCAGCGAGCCGGCGATCACGGCGCCACCAGCCCCGCAGGATCACCCAACCTGGGTCCGCAACAAGGCCAAATGAGGTAGTCCGCCAAGAAGCCTATCGGGTCAACAGGACCCAGCACAGGGACGAAAAAGGAAGGAAGGGAGGGCGACCAGCCAGCACAGCCAGGACCCGGCCCCACTATCTCCAAAGCGGTGCACTGCGCCCCAGGCCTCCGGCGCCAACAGCGTAGGCCGCCAGGGATCCTGCACTGCGTCCAAATCGTCCCCGCCAGCCGCCTGCTGCTCAATGTCCGTGAAGGGGGTATAACGGGCCCAGGCCCTCCTCGGCACCAGCCGGTCGTCCCAGGGAGTCCGCAGGGACAGGGTCACCGGCGCCGCCGGTCGCCGCAAAACACAAGGGGGCTCCTACCGGTGATCCCAGGGCCCCCCCAACGATTGTGGCCACTAGTCCCGGCAAGCTCTGCCAGAGTCCAACAGTCCCGCCTCCAAATCAGTGCCCCCGGGCACTAGGCCGGCGGCGCTCCACTAACTCAGCCACAGGAGCAAGGCGCCAGGCGGCTACCGCACCGTCCCTCGACGTCGGGCACCTCCGCCCCCAGCAGCCGCTTCTAACCTTCTGCTGCGCCGGTTTCCAGGCGTCCGCCCCGCCGAAGTCCGGTGTGTCAGGTCCGGTCCGCAGGACCCCAGGGCGTCGCTGTCCTTTCCCAGTGCTCTGGCGCCCGTCAGCCAGCCTCCCACGTCAGAGAAGCTCCGGCGGCCCTCAGAAATCTAGGCCGGGGATCGGCCTTCACGCATAGGCCCAGGCAAAATGGCCGGCTGGCGCTCTCGCGGAACCCGCCGAGGGGCGCGATTCTCCGCTGCTGCGGGACCCAGCGCGGTCCCTCTCGGCGCTAAGGCAACCCGTGGCTCTCAGCTGGCGAGCCCGGGTGTTGGCGCCGCCGGGGGGGGTCTGCAAACAGGATAATCCCCGAGATCGGCCTGGAGCTCAGGGCTCAGGCATCCATGCTCGTCGGCTCCGTGGCCACGCCCCCATTCTTGTGGGCCTTTGTGTTGTTCCCTGGATGGATTAGCGCTTGTTGAAAACCCTAAGTCGGCAGCACGAATGGGATATCAGCTCCAAGCAACACACAAGGCAGCCGGAGGCCTTCACCTGCAAAAGGCTTGGTTGAGCCCATAGGTTGTGGGCCCAGCACCCTCGGAGAGTGGAACATTGGTGGTTGCAACAAAGGGCCAGTGACTATCTGGTGTCATGCGCCCCCCCCCCCCCCCCACTGCTCCCCCACCCTGCTCTTTTTGCTGCTCCCTCCTATTTGAACAATATGACTAGACTTTGTCTGCTGGACCAGCCTGAACAATGTGGAGTAAGAACCTAAACTCCATAATGAGAGTTGGACGCTGCTTAACGCTGCATATATTTCTTCCAGTCTGTGTAATATGGTTTGCTCTTGTGGAGATACTTCCCAGCTCCTCTTGCTAACATAAAGTTCCAGATCTAAGAGTCAGATGAAGTCGCTCCCCATGATGATAGTGTTGGGGCAATCTCGGGATGCCACTGTCTACGCCGCAGACACACTTGCCAAAATACTGATAGCTACAGGGGACACACATTCTACATTGGAAACGAAAATTGACAATGTGCCCCGAGACCCTGTATTACTCTGGGAAGATCAGCGAAAGTCCAATGCAAAGAGAACATGTTACATGACCTCCTCATTCTAATCACACCACTGAGCAAGCAGGTCTCTGAGGATGCGGATAGCTGCAGACGACATATATGCATGTTGTGAGCGAATACAGTAGGCCCTAATGTTACTCACTACATCAAAATGTGAATTCAGCTGGACCTCTCTCCCTGCTTCGCAGTGGAATGAGCCCTCTGAGTCCATGCAAAAGATTCTAAATTTCTGATGGATACATCTGCCTGTGGATTCCTCACCTTTTAAATTAACCCATGCGCAGCATCCCATGGAAACTTTTCTCCATAAATCTCTTACGTAGACGTTACGATGGAACTGCTCCGCAAGCGACTCCGCGTGACGTCATCGGACGTCATCGGAGTCATAAGAAGACCTCGTCGGCGTGCTGACGTCAGTTCCCTTTTTTCCACACCGTCGCCGCATAACTTTTTTTTTTTTCCAGGGCTCTCCATTTCTGGTGTTTCATTGTTGCAGGTTCTTCCTGATATTGTAGCTGTGACATGGCTGCCCAGTAGAAGTCTGGTTTAAACCTTGCATGGAATGTGGGGGTCATATGTCTATCACTGACTCCCATGAAGATTGTCTTTGTGCTTCTCATCAGACCACAACATCAAGGGTTGTTCTTAATGCCAACGCATGAATCCGAAGGCCCTGAAAGAGAGGGAGGCCAAACTGTTGGGCATGGGCAAAAAACAGAAGAGGGGGCGGAAAAGAACGAGGTCCATGTTGCCGACTTCGCATACCTTGAAGTCGTTGAGGAAGCACAAAAAGAAGCAGCGTCATGGATCCAGACGTTGTTCGTCTAAGTCGCCGAAGTCAGGGTCCCCGGACCTCGGACGTCATCGCAAGGATGAAGTCTAATTTTCCTCTTCGCCTCAGGTCACTCCGGCACACACTCTAACTCAGAGAGTCTCTCCGGAGCCCAGAGAGGTGACGCCTTTTGCCTCCGGCCTCTCCATCCCTGGCTCCTGGCTCTCCATCCCTGGCTCCTGTCTCACCTGTGCCGCAACCGGAACCGGTCATACAGCTTCCTCGAGCTGTTTCTGAACCAGTGGTACCGGATCCGTTCCCACCCTTTCCGTCTCCAGGTACAGCCCCTGCGCATTTCTTGAATGCAATGTACAGCATGTTTGCCAGGGTAGCTAACCCTACTGGTGCGCCTGTTGGCCCCATGGAACTTCTTTCATTCAACCTTGGAGGTTTGCCACCTCATTTTGCACAGGCACCATTCATGCCTTTCATACCGATGACCCCGGGAAGTTGGCCTCTCCCGACACTGATGGTTCACGACGCGAGTGCATTCCATCGAGGGAAGAGTGCAACCTCAGTTATTGAAAAATTACAGGAGGAAATTGTTAAGGTTACAAACAGGGTTTTCCCTCTTTTTATTATATGGTTAGGCCATTTTAATTGTGTGTTGTGTAAATTTAGTGGGTCTAGAGTGTGTGGATTGGTGGATTCAAGTGATCAGCCTATGGCTCATTTTACCCATTCGAAACAGGGGGATGCTCTGAATAGTATTGTTATGAATAATGATTTATGTATCCTGGATATGCCTAGCTTTTCCGGCTCATTGAGTATACCCACCTTCCAGGGTACAGGGGGCCGAGTGAGTACAATTGACTTTGCTATGGTTTCTATGGGTTTTGCCCATCTTGTAAAGGACTTTAAGATTGAGGCGAATCCCGCCAGCGACCACAACCCCCTAATCTTGAGTTTTAACCCTGTCCTTGAGAAAACTCAGACTGCGGAACAACCGATAAAATATAGTCAAAATCAGGGAGTCACCTTAAGGTGGGACAAGGTAGATGTGAGGCAATTGGAGGCGGACATCTTCAAGAAAAACAAGGCTGGGATAGAAATTTGTTTGACGCCTATGTCGGATCCAGACTTTATAATTAAGAATTTTGAATCACTGCTAGGAAACGTGGCTTCACACCTTGTAAAAACAGGGGGGAGGAAACAAGATAGGGGACCCAAATGGTTTGACGAAGAATGTTCTGCTGCTCAAACAAGTTTAACAAAGGCTTTATGCCAAGTACCACGTGATAGAGATTTGGTCAGATCAGCTAGGAAAAGGTGTAGAAATGCAATCAGTAGACGGAAAACTGAGTTAAGGATTAAGGCATGGGAAGATCTGGAAAAAGCGGCCAAACTGAGGGACACTAGGCTCTTTTGGGAGGTAATAAACCGACCATTTTTAATAACTGGTGAAAAGAGTACCATGCAAGCGCACATACCAGAAGACTCCTGGGTAGCTCACTATAGTAAAATCTTTAATCCAAATGAGGTATCGCTAACTACTACTGTAGGAGTTGGCGACTTCAATATGGAGTCAGCAAAATTATTTAGTGCCTCATTAACGCTCCCAGAGGTAAAGATTGCCCTGAGTAAGGGTACTGCATTAAAGGCTCCTGGGCCAGATGCAGTACCCTTGGATCTCTTTAAACATAACTTAGAGGTCTGGTCACCACTACTATTAAATGTATTTAAGGCAATAGTGGTGGGGCCTATTCCAATTTCCTGGAAAGAGGCTGTTGTGGTACCTATTTTCAAAAAGGGTGACAAGTCTGGCCCGTGCTGCTACAGGCAATGTGTAAATTGTGCGACTTGAAGTATTTTTATAAGAGTTTTGTTGTGTGCTTAGCTCCCTGTCTCATAAAGAGCCAGGGTAGTCTTGTTATAAATAAATACACTGTTTATTTTCATAACAACTTGTGTGGTGTCCTTTCACTTGGTGTTCAAGGGGTAATGTGATGGTAAAACAGCTGGCTTAACACGCCCTCTAGAGTCTTAGCCTTAGACTGCTCGTATCCATGCTACTAGGATAGCTGGTCTATAAGGTTGACTTACAACCAATCATCAATAAGGGTTGTTTGGACTGATATATAGTGATCACTAGAATAGTGAGCACTGCACATCAGGCCAACTTCTCACATTGGTGAGCAGCGGTTGGGATTTGAGCTTGCTGTTGTTTTACCACACATATCCTAAGAATATCATTTGAAAGATCACATAAGTACTAAAGGTACATATAACTTAGCTTAGAATACTCTGAGTTCTACTGAACCAGCTGTTGTAGCTTCTAGGGCCTAGCACACCCTAAACTACAACTCTAGCAAGGGATCAGTAGGCAAACAAATAGTGTAGGTAAGTGCACCACTTACACCTCACTAGAAAAGCATGTCTACCCATGGAGAGTCTTCAGAGACTCCCCTTGTGGTTATTGACCCTCCACAGGTCACTTCAAGATATGCAGCTCTCAGTTTCCAGGAGATGAGACAAGTGTGTACCTCCAGGAAACTGAAACAGGGGTCTAACCCCACCATTCCCTTTCTGATAGGTCTCTTAGAGACATATGATGCAAGAAAGATTTCTCAGCTAGATGGGAATATGCCAGCCTTAGAGGGTACCACTGGGGATCCAGACCTCCACAACACTGTAAATGCAGTTGAGGAGGAGGATCCTGAGGAACTCTCTGGGGATGAGGTAGACAGAGGTCTTGAGGTAGTCAGAAGGCTAACTAGGGCCAACATAGACTTGCTTGGGCTAGGATCTGGGGGACCCCCAGTACTGACCCTAAGTAGGCCTAACCTTGGAGTTAGGAGAGATAGATCTCTTTCTAGGGACTCCATTAGATCTCTGCACTCTAATGCCTCTTCTCAGAGGAGAAGGAACTCTCCCCAGAGGAGATTGACTTCCCCTCAGAGAAGAGAGCATGAAGCAAGGATGAGACAAGCTAAACTGAGGATTGAAAGGGAAGAACTTGCCCTGGCCAAAGAGAAGCTTGCCTTTGCTAGAGAGCAGCAGATGAGTGGGTTAGCTCCCACTGGTGTCAGCAATCTCCCAAGAGAAAAAGAGAAGGGTTTAGATACTAAACACCTGACAAAGATAGTGCCCCCCTTTAAACAAGGGGATGACATCCAGAAATGGATGGCTGCTTTGGAGAGGGCCTGCACTGTACAGTGCATCCCCCAAAGTCAGTGGGCAGCTATACTGTGGCTCTCCTTTGATGGTAAAGGTAGAGATAAGCTCCTCACTACTAGAGTTGAGGATGCTAACAATTACCAGGTCCTGGAAAATGCACTGGTTGATGGGTTTGGCTTAACCACTGAGCAGTACAGGTTGCTGTTCAGAGACACCCAGAAAACTCAGTCTCAGGACTGGTCTGACTTTGTTGATTGTGCCACTAAGGCTTTGGAAGGCTGGCTACTGGGTAGCAAGGTTACTGACTTCACAGGATTATATAATCTTATTATGAGAGAGCAAGTCTTAAATAATTGTCAGAACCAGTTATTACACCAGCACCTGGTAGACTCTGATCTGACCTCTCCACAAGAATTGGGTAAGAGGGCAGACAAATGGGTCAGAACCAGGATTAGGCCCAAGAACCAAGGTGGTGACCAGAAAAAGGAATCAACCAAGCCTCAAGAGAAGGGTGGGAATAAATCTTCAGATCAAACCACATCGGGGCCCCAAAAATCCTCTGAGGGGGGTGGGTCCCAGAATCCTTCTAATAACCAGAAGAAACCTTATTGTTATCCCTGTAAACAGGTGGGTCATTTGAAAACTGACAGCAGTTGCCCAAAGAATAACAATAAGGAGAACATACCCCCAAGTAACATTCCCAAACCTCCTGTTACTATTAGTAGTAATCCCCCAGGTGGTGGGAGTGCCCCCAAGAATTTGGGTGCATTTACTTTGGGAGTTCCTGGGGACTCTGGCCTAACCAGGTCCCCAAACTTAGATACTCTTGTCTGTGAGACTGGCATGGGGTTTGCCAACTTCACAACTTGTCCCAACACTTTGGGCAAGTACAGACAGGAGCCCCTCATCAATGGTATAAAAGTTGAGGCCTATAGAGATACAGGGGCTAGCATCACCATGGTGACTGAGAGTCTAGTCCCCTCAAGGCAACTTTTACCTGGTGCCACATACCAGGTGACCAATATTGATGGAGTACAGAGAGATCATCCCATGGCAGTGGTCAATCTCAGCTGGGGAGGTGTCACTGGCCACAAGAGAGTGGCAGTGTCACCAAACTTGCCTGTAGATTGCCTACTGGGGAATGATTTAGAGCTCTCAGCCTGGGCTGAAGTAGAGCAAGAAACCCATTCCAAAATGGTAAACTTCCATGGTAAGGTTAGTGGGGCAGTGATAGCCACAGCCCCAGTCCAGGATGTCCTCCCTGAACAGATCAGGAGGGCTGTGCCAGTCACAGCCCCATCTCAGACAACTTCCTTCCCAGAACAGGTTGTCAAGGCTGTGATGGTCACAGCCCACACCCAAACTGAGCCCCCTCCTGAAAAGGTTGGGAGAGTTGTGATGGCCACAGCTCAAACTCAGACAGATGATAGTGTTGTGAAGCCTGAAAGCATTGAGGAGGAAGAGAAATCTCCCTCCCACCAGACTTTAGGAAAGGATCAGCCTCCTCAGGGAACTGATCTGACCCCTTGTGAAGAAACTGCCCCAGAGGTAGTCAGGCCTAGCCTGGCAGAGCCCCTGATGTCAGTGGACCCTTCCAAGGTGGGACCCAGTCTGGAGCAGGTAACCTGCCCCTCTCTACCCTGCCTCAGTCAGCCCAGGGCTGTAGAGGTCAGGGAGGCCAGTGGTGGACCCCAAAGGGCCCCCTGTCCAAAAGAAATTCCCAATCAGCAGATTAAGGGCACTGAAGCTAGTAATCCTAGCCAGGTGAAAATAAAACAAACTCCTGAGGGATCCCCCTTAAAATTAGTTAGGGACCTCCCACAGATGGACACGGTTGGGCACAGCCAGACTTGGGACCTAAGGGCCCCAAACCTGACCTGCCCCTCCAGTAAGCCAAACAAAGGGACTCAGCCTCCAGCTGTAGGTAGCCAGAGGTTGACCCTGAGAGCCCAAAACAACTAAGTCTTGGAAAGAAAGGCCTCTATGGTGGAAAATGATTGGAGGAAGCTGAGTCCAAAATTAGTGGAGCCTCACTTCAGTACTCCATTTCAGCACCAGCCTTCTCCTTTGCCAAAACACACCACAGGTAGAGATTCCCTATGGTGGAGACCCTCAGATACCCTTAGGGTGAGGGATTGCTTAGTGGACCATGAGATAGGGGGTAACCATGCCAGTGCTGGTACTTCCTTATATGGCCACTCAGGCAATATAGGCTTACCTGGCAAGGATAGCCTTATCTCCTTTCGTTTGGGGGGGGGGGGGTTATGTAGGAAGGTAGATCCCTGACTATGGTTGCCCCCAACTTTTTGCCTGGTGTTTTGCTGGTTTTCTGACTTAGTTGACCTGGGGCCCTGCTATTCAGGACCCCAGGCCTACTGCTCTCTCTGTAAAATGGATTCCATGTACCCTAGGTACATATCTAATTGGATACTGAGTCACCTTATCAGTCCCTGTACAGTGTACCTTAGGTACCCAGGGCATAGGTGTACCCAGGGCCTACCAGGGGCTGCAGCATGTATTATGCCACCCCTGGCTGGCCATCCAAATCTGACACAACTGGCTGCACGACAGCTGGGGCAAGGTGGTGTAATCACCCTTTGCTTTAGATATAGTATACCTATATCTAACCCTAAAATGGACACACAGATCTCCTATCAGTCACTCCTATGGCAGGCCTTGACAATCCTGAAGGCAGAGTGCTTGGAATCGTGTGAGATAGTGCTCTGGCATGAGCTGAGCCTGTCTGCGGCTTTCGGGATCCATCCCTTAGCCGTTTCCATGATATCGCATACCATATACTCTTAAGTGCATTATAATCCTCGCGGTTATATGCCAACTCTGGTATCGCTTTATCAAAACATGTCGAGTAAGGTGTCATACGAATTGGAATACTAACCCCTCGCCAATTCTGGCGACGGGGTTAGCATTCCACCCTTCTAGAGGGACACAACATGTATGTAACCTGTAACCCCGGTTAAAGTCAGACATAGCCTCAGCTCCACAAGATGGATGCTGCCACCGAGACACAAGTCTGCCCTCCTGCTGCTGGGAGTCCTCCCAGCACAGGAGGCAAGGACAAAGGGTTTCCTGCCAGGGGCGGTGCCAGCACCGTCCCAGACAGGGTTTTGTGTATTCTAGGTAGGCAGGGCTTTAGAGGAAGGTGACTGCAAGTGGCACCCCGGTGCTCACTGTGCATAGGCCGGCTGAAACCAGTTCCAGGGGCACTCCAGCCCCTGGCCTGGGGAAAGCCCGCCAAAGGAGAGGGGTGTAACCACCCCCCTCCTAGTCCCACCCATAGGGCAGGACTTAGTCGCGTGCCAGCCCCCTTTTTCAGGATAAAGGTAGGAACTGGCCCCCTTCCAAATTAGATCATCTTTGAATCCTGAACCAACTTTCCACGAAAGGAACTCAAGACTCTTCTCAAGATTTCTCCCTTGTGACTAAGGAGTAGTCACCCTGCAGCAGCAGGCACCAACCAAGCTTCGCGGTTTGTTGCCAGTCTCTCCTTCGGATCAAGACTGCTCCAGCACGACGAGAACCGGCTTCCCTGGCACCTCTGACCTCAACCTGCATCATCAGCCCAGCTGTGATCCGTGGGTGTGACGAGACCTCGAGGGACCGGCCATCTTCAGAACTGCACGACGCTTGTCCAGCACGACGCCTGAGTGACCCTCGACTGAGTGCCTTGGGGTAAGAGAAGCCCCGACCCTGAGCAGCTCCAGCACCGAAGTCCAGCCCCCCTGCATCCACGAGATCGGAGTGGGGCCCTTCTGCTTTTTGCTGCTCACCGCGTTGTCCAGGTCGCTTGCCCGTTGGCTAGTGGCCCCTTCACGACGCTCCACGACAACTAACACTGCTGGTCTGGTTGCTCCAGACTGGCCCTTGCTTCCCTGCTCCAGAGAAGCACCCTGGACCCTCCTGGTCCACTCAAGACGCCATTTTAGGTCCACCGCGTGGGCCTTGCATTTGCCAAGACTTGTTGCCCAATCCTGGGTCCAGCGACGTCGACAGCAAGTACCTTCGTGGGACAGCTCGCACCTCCATCCTGGTCGCCGACAACGCCTCCTGGTCCGAGAGACTGCAGAGCCCAGCAGCGCCCACTCACCTGACTGCGGTGACTTCGCCCGGTGCCATCCTGGTGCCCACTTAATCACTGGCTAGTGATTTAGAACTTGGTCCCCTCTGCTTTCAGGTTTTCTTCTTCCCTGATCCAGGCTTGGATCTCTTCGAACTTTTCTTCACTGGCCGCCTGCCAGCAACTTCCTCTTCAGGCTCCTGGTCCGTCAACGTGGGTTTCCGACGCAACTTGAACCCTATGCAGCCGCAGCCCCTGGGCTAGGTAAATCCAGCACTCCGGTGCCCCAGCATAGTCCAACACTCCAAGTGTTCGGATCCACTCCCGTTTTCGTCCCAGCTAGTCGGGTTCGCCCGAGAACAGTAACTTTGTGAGTTCTAGCTTCCATAGACTTTTTCCCGCCTTACGCGTGAGAGTTCCCACTCTGCACGTGGCGTCCCTAGGCCTCCTGCTCCTAACCTAAGTGTTCAGTATTGTAGGCCTAGCGTTTCTAAAGCCTCTGAGAATCGTTACTTACCTGCTAGTAATTCGCATTCCACTTTTGTAGTATATGGTTTTTCGTGCCCCTCGGGCATTTGTGTAAATTGTGCGACTTGAAGTATTTTTATAAGAGTTTTGTTGTGTGCTTAGCTCCCTGTCTCATAAAGAGCCAGGGTAGTCTTGTTATAAATAAATACACTGTTTATTTTCATAACAACTTGTGTGGTGTCCTTTCACTTGGTGTTCAAGGGGTAATGTGATGGTAAAACAGCTGGCTTAACACGCCCTCTAGAGTCTTAGCCTTAGACTGCTCGTATCCATGCTACTAGGATAGCTGGTCTATAAGGTTGACTTACAACCAATCATAAATAAGGGTTGTTTGGACTGATATATAGTGATCACTAGAATAGTGAGCACTGCACATCAGGCCAACTTCTCACACCGACGTCGATACCGAATCCGTCGGAGCCGATGGTGGATCCGGTTGCAAAACGTGTGAAGGAGAGATCCAGAAGGGAGGCTCAACGCCTTTTGGAAGAACGGAGGTACTTGGATTCACATTCTGATATGGAGGAAGGTGAATTGGATGAGGATTGTTTTGAGGAGTTGGCTGACACAGGAAGCCTAGATTTCTCTCCAGAGTGGGAGTCGCCTGGTGATGTCCAGTCGCCTCCATGAGGTAGCGCAGTTGCCATGCCTAGGGGGATTTCGGGTGCATAAGGGTGGAGCACTCCCGCCCTGCGCTGTGATCGATTCCAACACAATCTTATTGCCTTTTCTTCCATAGAGAGTTCTCTGAGGTCTAATTTTTGTTGCATAACTATAAAGGATATCACATGGCACATCTGTGTGATATCATATGTGATATCACAATCCTCATCCAATTCACCTTCCTCCATATCAGAATGTGAATCCAAGTACCTCCGTTCTTCCAAAAGGCGTTGAGCCTCCCTTCTGGATCTCTCCTTCAATATTTTCAATAGGGCTATGCGACCCGTTACCGACAGCGGGAGTGTTGCCCAAAAGGCTGTCATGTAGATAGGCTTTGCCTTCACACTGTGTTAAGTTAGCATGAGGTTATTAGAAGTTTAAACGCCATTTTTCCTTTTTGCTGCTTCTGCACACGGCACATATTGTTATTAATGCTTTGAGCCTAGTAGAATATTTTGCTTTACAGGAGAATAAAATGTTTTCCTATTGTATCAGCTTTGCTTGGTAAGCTATGTCTGAACAGTGAGTGCAGAGGCCTTCAAGGTTATTTCAACACAGTGGTTGTTGTGAGATCTGATCAGCGCACGTTCTAGACATAATGCATATGCAGCTGCGGCTAACTCTGGCTTTTGGCACATTTAATAATGCACTGCGCAGAGCATGCACACACACATGATGAATATTCACATGCAAAGAGCTGGTGGATGATGATGTGATCCCTTTCCACTAAGATCAGAGGTATGGGGCTGCCCTTCTAAAACCCAAAGAGACCTTCTTTACATATAAGATAATATACTAGCAAGGGAGAGTAAGACTGAGGTGCCATTTAGCCTTCTTCCCTTTAGCATTTTAACATGCTTTCTCCCTTTGTATTTTATGGACTAGTAACTATGCTGATAACCTTGTTGCTTATAATATGTTTGCTTGTATTAGATAAGATACTGCGCCCGAAAACACGGCATTAGAAATAAACATTTCAAACTTGCACGTGTCTTCATTTACTCCTCGTTTTGGATTGGTATGTTAGTATAACGAAAGAGTGTTCATGTGTTCCACGTTACCTGAGGTGTTCTAAGTCCATGTTCTGGGTTGTCTAATCATTGGGGGTATGGAAGAACCAATGAGACACTGATTGCTAGTCTGGTAGGGGATTTCGGATACTGAGGTGAGTTTTGGTACACCCTAATTCACTGAGGTTCTAGGTCTCTATGCACAGTTCTGTGTAGGAGCAGACATGGCGCCCAACCGTTGGTGGTCTTATTACATGACACTTGAGTAGTGCTTATATCAGTCCTTAACCCCCTTCACTATTGTTTCCGGAAGACAGTGGTGTCTGACAAACCTACCTATAGTTACATAGGTCTTTTCAAGCTTGAATCTTTTCAAACGGTTTCCTTTTGAATTACTACCCAGTTGTGCTACGTAGTTTTTTGTTGTACCTTTTTCTTACTGTGTCACTATGTCTGACGTTGACATACCGCAGCATAGTCGAATTGTGGTTCGCAATCATTTGAAGGCTTATAACGCCGGGTTGGAGGGCACGGCAGTTATTATGGTTGTGAGTGCGGAAGTATCTTCCCATGCGAAATTTTCTATTCGTGAGTGACCTTCCCGGCTGTGAACGCAAATACTAATGTGTTCGACACTTATACTGCTACTGCCCTGCCTCAGCAATATGTTCCATATAGGACACAGGAAGTTCCGATTAATGCTTGGCAGCACAGAGTTTGGTTTAATGGCGCCCTACCCCACACTTTGTTAGGCTCAAGGTTAGGCCCTTTGTCCATTCCAGGCGCTACCTGGCCTGTTTTGGCTGGATTTACACCGCATCCTAAACATGGAGCGGTTCCTGTTGCAGATTTACGGCTGTTACATACAGTCGCAATTAGTGTAATTCGGTCGTTAGTGCAATACGTTACCCGCAATCTCCCGTGCGGGGCCCCAGGTGCTGCGGCGCTTCTAGCTGGACTGAGCGGTATGAAGCTTAGTCCTGTTATGGTTAATGCAGTGATGGGCAAGCGCCCTCAGGATAAGGATGATATGCCTTTCTGGCTTGCCGAAAAATTTGACCAGCTGGAAGCAGTATTTCCTAACACGACTCCTGTTGAGAAACACAGGATTCTGACAATTAGTTTGCCTAAAGACTTGATACCAGAGGCAGGTGACTGTGAATCTTGGGGTAAGATTTTTGCGGCGGTGTACACGAGGTGCTTCGGCACTCCGTCAATGACCGTCCTTCACTCGGTCATTAAGCCTGTTCAAGATGAGCACGGATCTGAGGCAGCGGTTGAATTGGGTATGCGGCTCTGCGGTAGTTTTGACGTAGTTTCCGATCTCGTACTTCCGAATGTCAAGGGAGATGCGGTAAGCTTTCAGGTGTCTAATGCTTTGCAAGCGGTGCCCGATGCCGATAAACCCCGCCAGTTACCGAGAAATATTACGGCGGCTTATAAAAACCGTGGGCCGTAACAGTTTGGGTGTCGAGCCTTTCTCAACAAAAGAGAAAAAGCAACCCCAAGGGCAGAAGTCGGAAACAGATGACCAGCCCAAGGCTAAGAAGCAAAATTGGCCAAAAAAACAAAAACATGGTAAATAACAGAAACAGGGGTCACGTCCTGCATCTCCAGTGTCTGCACCTGCAGAACGTGTTTATGACTTGCGCAATCGCGCGACGATAAAATCTCCTGATCGTTTTCAGGTTTCTGAACAACGCTCTCCTCGTTCTTTTCAGGACTCATTGGCCTCATCGACCGGTGGTGGAGGAGGCGGCAGAGGTCGGGGTGGCCAGCAGGGACGCGACCAGCCCCGCCCAAAAAACGGTAAAGGCAAGCAGGACGATTCTACACCGAAAATACCCCAGTTTCAGAAAAAAAGTTGCCGCTCTAACAGCGAGTTATGCCACAAATAGTGAGAACGCACCTCTGACCTTGCTGGACAGCGCGGCGGAGATTACCATAGTGCGAGAGGCCCTGCGTCCACTACTGAAGGTGACAGCGACTGACCAGTATGTTATTGTGGAGACAGCTGATACCAGAGTAGCTCCCCCTGATAGACTTTATAACATTGTCCTTTTAATTGAAGGTGATATACAACGTACCATAAAAGGGGTATTTTGGGAACATCTTACGACTACCTATAACATTTTGTGAATGGAGGCTGATTGGCCCCCACCTTTTGTCCTTACAGCTCCGAGAGGGGAGGAGGTGATCCTCCCTAATTTCGCGCACACTGTCTCAATGGAGCATGCGCTGAATTTTGCAGAAGAGTGGGCTAAAGCTCTTGCGCCAGCTTTGTACCGTACTCACTGTGGTTGGGATACATTTTCCCCACACCACGAGATTTCCTTACAGTCTATGCCTCAGCCTCAGCCTCAACCTCAACCTCAATATCCCATCCGACGCGAAGCTAAGGCTTCCGTTGCGGAAATCCTTGAACAATTGGAATATAAAGATGTAATTGAAACTTGTGTGTCACCGATGAATAACCCTCTTTTTACTGTGACCAAGCCAGACGGCTCGTACCGCTTGGTATTGGATTACCGGCATTTGAACTCGCTTTGTCGTACCTGTGCAGTACAGAATACCCACGGCTCTGCTTTAGTTGATGGTCTTGTGCGTAAACGGTTTAAAACCACGCTTGACATTTCCAAATTTTTTTTGCCCACAATTTGGATGGTCTTAGTTCCCAATAGACCAGTTTTACAAGTGGTGGCAAACAACGCCAACACAAACGTTTACCTATGGGCTATAAGAATAGTCCGTGCGTGTTTGCTGCCCCCATTGTCTCTCTCTTAGATAGAGTGGACATGGATGCGTGTTTGTATGTGGATGACCTATATCTCACAGACGAGCTTTGGGCGCATCTGTGTCGCGTTGACCGCATAATTTGTAACTTTGGTTACAAATTCAACTTTGAAAAGTCTCACATTGCAGAGTACACAGTGTTGTTCCTGTGCTATGAGCTCAACAATGAAGGTTGAGGATTGGCTCCTCACTTCTTGGAGAAATGAGCACAACCGCACGCTCCTACAACTGACAAAATTTCAGTCCTTGCTGGGATTTTTGAATTTCGGGCATACATATATTCCTGAATATGCCCAGCGTATCAAGCCTTTGTATGCTTTGATACAACCTACTTTTACCAAATCTTGCTGGCTGCCGGAACATTCAGCTATTTTGCAATCTTTGCAGGCTGATCTTCTAGAATCTAAGTTCTTACTGACTCATGATAACCACACCAACCTGGTGATAAGAATCATCCCTGAGGCGGTGGGTTTCACTTACCTTACTTTTAATAAAGAAGACACAGTACCTATTGCTTACAAATCACACTTGTACAGTTCGTCAGAAATGCGGTTTTCCACTGTGGAAAAAGTTTTGACAGCAGTGCAGATGGCGATTCTTAAGGAACCTGCACTGTCGCAGGGAAAACGCATGTTGGTTGTTACCTCGTATCCTGCATTATAGGCAGTGACGAAAGCCAGTGTACCAAATTCTAAAGCTTTGCACCCACGGTGGATACAATTGGCAGCATCATTGACGTTTCCGGATGCCACATTTATTTTTGATGCCTCCCTACAGTCTCAAGAGTTTTTTCAGTATGAATTTGTTCATCCTGCGCCTTTGACTATGCGGCCATTGGAGGATTTCCATTGCATCATGTACACTGATGGTTCAGCGCAAGTTGCGCATGGGTCTAAGCACGCATACGTTTCAGCTTGCGCCATTGTGGTAGGTGCCATGGTGAACGATGAGTTCAAGTCCAGTGTCGTGCACACGCAGACTTTAGGGGACTGCACCGCACAATTGGCAGAGTTTCGCGCTCTGATGCTTGCATTGGAGTACGCTGATCCTAGTGTGACGACTCTTATTGTGAGTGATTCTTACTACTGGGTCCAGTCTTACAATGAAAACCTGCTCTTCTGGATTCAGAATGATTTTCGCGATTCCAAGGGTAACACAATAAAACATAAAATGATCTGGGCCCGAGTGGCTGAGCTTAAAGAGCAGTTGCCACTCATGTTTGTAATTCACACTCTCGGTCATCAGCGCGTAGGAGTCCACTCTGTTGGCAATTCTTTGGCCAATGAGGCCGCAAAATCAGCAGTATCTAAATATTTGGTTGCAGCAGTTACACGTTCCAAAAGTAAGATTGATGATATCTAGGCAGCTATTGCTGCGACTGAGAAGGGAAGTAAATATCCTAAGGGATTCCCTTCGAAGTATTCATACCACTTAAGTCCTGACAAAGTTCCTTATGTGAAAATACTTGACGTTGGTGAAAGGTTGATTCCCAACGCGGACCGCAGGCCAGCCCTGATTACTGCAGCCCATGAAGGTGTTGCGTCTGCGCTTGTGGGCGTTTCGGCTACTGTATCTCAGTTACAACAACGTTTCTGGTGGCGGGGACTGTACAAACAAACGCGTGATTATGTCCTTCAATGTGACATTTGCCAGCAGATTAAGCCTTCAACTGCTGCGCGTCCGCCCCAGACACAGTTGTACATTTCTAATAAACCACTTGGTTGTGTTTATTTAGATCACTGCGGTCCTTTTTCTTCTGATACTGCGTATAAGTGTATCTTAGTAGCAGTTGATTCATGCACACGCTTTGTGTGGGTGTGGCCACACCACAGTGCTGATTCACGAACAGTCATAAGAGACTTGCGTGTCTTTGTAGGGATTTTTGCCTGTGGTACCTTCCATTCGGATCAGGGTCTAAGGCGTATAAGGATGCCATGACTTTGTTGGGGTCCAAGTCAAGTTTTCGTCTCCATACAGACCTGAGGGTAATAGTGTTGTGGAACGAATGAACCGAGATTTAAAGCAGTCTTTGACAGCTAGAGTTATAGGCACTGGCAGGAACTGGCTGCCCCACCTCAATAGTGTGCAGCGTGCTCTAAATAATCTCCCTAGAAGGTCTCTGGGTGGGCGGACCCCATACGAAATGCTTTTTGGTATCAAGATGTTTGTTCCGGACCTTGACGGTCTAGACCAGGCGGCTGGTGCTGCCTCCTTTGACGTAGATGAACATTGCAATGTTTTACAGAATCTATAAGAGACGAGAGACAGTCTTGCAAAGGAACATTTGCCCTCCACCTCGGATGATGCGTTGCAGATCCCGGTAGTTGGCTGGCTACCCCAAGTTGGAGAACTGGTTCGAGAGAAGATCGAAACGAAGAAAGAATTTGGTCCCTCTTATCGAGCTCCAGTTCCAGTGCTTGGAGTGAAGGGCACAAGAACAGTCATTTTACAACCGCTTCCAGGTCGTAACGAAAACGGGTATATCTCCATTGACAATGTCAAGATACACAGAGTGGCCGATTCTTCTTAGTATGACACCGGCAGTCTTATGTCCTTCGATTTTGAGAAATTCTGTTTTGGCCCCGGTTTCGTATCCAGTGCCTGATGTTGCCCTTGAGATGCCTGCAGTTTCTAGTCCTTTATTAAGTACACTTCCTGGTACTCAACTTGATGAAACTGACTATACTTACCCAACTGACTTATCGATGCTTGACTTGCAAACTCGCTTGGCTACAGAATCCAGATTTTCCTATGACACTGATTCACAAACATCGAAGAAACCTTCAAAGGTCTCTGTTTTGGCTAAATTGTTTTAAAAAAAATGTTTTGATTCCCCCTCGGACCTACATTTGGTTGGTGCTTTTTTCAATTGACCGTTTCATGTCAATTGGCTTTGTGGTGTATTTTTTTCAACTTGTCAATGGACACTATGTCGAAGAGAGAACATGCGTTCGACATAT
The DNA here is from genome assembly GCF_964261635.1 of Lissotriton helveticus. Taxonomy (NCBI): domain Eukaryota; kingdom Metazoa; phylum Chordata; class Amphibia; order Caudata; family Salamandridae; genus Lissotriton; species Lissotriton helveticus. The sequence goes on from NC_136057.1 coordinate 1,032,881,806, forward strand.
CAATGGAACATTGGCTCCCCACTCCTCATCACACAGATTGAAAAGAGACTTGGCTTTTGTTAACATCACTGCTTGGCCTGTTTTAGATGAGATTGTATGGGATGCTGTTCGTTTTCAGATTCATGGGCCCACTGAGGTTATAAATGTCCCTAATGTGCGTAGAGTTTCTATGGGGGATGTAATTAAACAAAATACACGTTCTGATGATTGGGATGTTCAGGCGGTAGAAGCCTTGTTTTCTGATTTAAAATATTATGCTGCCTTTGACGCTGAAGATTTGTATTTAAAATCTCCTAATTACGGTGATTTATATTGTTACCAACATTTTGTCAATCACTACCTGCATAAAACTAATACCAGGAGGAACACTGTAAATTATACACAATGGGAGCATTGTCCAGTTCCTATACAAGGCAGTTCTGCTTCCTTTTTGTAAAGGTTCTCTTATTTTACTGATTTTAATCAGTCAAATCCCAATGCATTTTATTTTAAAATGACCGAAAAGTCCACATCCAAAGTTAGACTTACCGATACTAAATTATTGTATTCGAAGTCCTTTCTAGACCAGTTAGGTGTAAGTGGCTACGAGTTGTGAAAGGATACAATTGAACTTAAACCAGTTTGGGGTTCTAAAAGCTGGCAAGTGCAAGGCACTGAGGCTTTGCACCGTGCATGCCTCATCCCGAACCACATGTTGTGCTTGAATTCTACAATTTCGCAGACAACATGCTTTGGATTGGCTACTACTAAAAAATTAAATGCTCCTTCTTGAATTAGAAGAATATTCTGGCTGGAATAATGCTACTTAATTTTCTATCAGAGACTTAACAACTCTGTTGCTGAATTCTTCCTTTAACATATCCCGTTTGGATCCCAAGGGTTGGTTGCTCTGGCACAGAAGTGCTGATTCTTGCCAGCATCATTTTCTGGGTTTGGCTCAAGGCTTTACACAGGTCAGGGTGGATCCCCGTTTTGAAAGTGGCCATTCTGTTACTACCTATTCTGTAGGCAAATTATGTCAGAATTGGCTCAAACATTCCACTTTGACGTCGGTTAAACTACATCTATCTAAACTGACTGACGATGTTGATCTGAATGACTTTATAAAGGGCCTGGCTAACGGCAGATCCTAAAGATGGATATATGCTATTTACAACGAAGTCTGGAAAACGTCCCAGAATGAGGCGGCTACCCGCATTAGAGCTATAGATCAGGCTAATTTAGAGAAAGTGCTAGCAGTTGTAGATAATAGCATTAATATGCTTTCTTTTCGCATTTACATGTTAGACAATATTGTATCATCTGTTGTTGATATTGTGCAGGATGAAGTGTCTGTTTTGTACCATGGTCAAAATCAATTGTGGTCCATTATGCAGTTTGCATGGACTTTACAAACCTTAAAAGCTGGCAAAGTGCCATGGCATTGCATGAACACGTCATCATTGTTTGCCCCGTTTAATTTGACGGATAAGCAGCGTTTACTGTCAATGAAAGATACATCCTTTTCTATGTTACACATTGAAAGGTTAGAACCATTACCCTTTTCTGTGGCAGAGGCCAATTCAGCAACGTGGCTTATCCACGGGTTAATAACTCTCCCGTTCCCTCTGTTCAAGTTCGTAGGGTGTAAGAAGTACTTTGCAATTGGTAGATATGAACCTCTTGGAAGTGCTTATCTCCATGAAGCTTGGGCACTTCCATTTACCTATAGATGCCTTAGGGAGGGTGAGGAAGTTTATTTGAATGGTGAAGATTGCACTGAAACACCAGATCACTCATTGATGTGCAGACATATCCAATTGCATGGCTCTTTTAACCAGAATGAGCCGAATTGAGCCTGTATTTTGAAAGGTACACCTGTGCCTGCAATTGTACCCACATTCACATTACTGGCAAACGGGAGTTATTTACTTTTAAACAATGAAGATTGCTGTGGGCTAATAAAAGGAATTGCTTATGTAGTTACAGTCAGTAAACATGTAGTTTGCTGTAAGAATGTAATGTATCCACCCCCGCATGGGAAGCTTGATGTTTCCATCTGGTCCACGATTCCGACATTGAAAGCAGAGTTCAACAAGATGAGTCGCATAAGAGCTCTATTGTCCCAGAATGAAGTTTCCCTCACATCTGCTCGTGAGACATTCGTCCTTCACGTGGCTAACACCCGCACAGAGGTGCATGCTTTATTAAATACTGACTTGCCTTTGCATTTCCGTGAATTAATTCACACTATCTTTAATGCATCCTCCACAACGGGGCTGGCCCACTTTTTTAAAGCTGTAAGCAGTGGCCTTGTGACTTCATTTCAGACTATATGCGGTGTCTTTCCTGCTTTCTTTCATTAAATGTTTTTCAGCCTATTTGGTGGATTTCCCTTACTGCTGGCTCTAGCTGCAGGCGTTCTTTTACTGTTTTGTTTATTTCAAAATGGATGCACTTTCTGTGTTTCGAGACGAGCTATCACGACTGGCGCTGTTTCACAACCGAATGCTTGAGTACTATGGAGCGCTGCCTCTTGCAACCTTAAGTGCGGCTTATGGATTATCGTTTCGATTTTCCTATTTTCATGTGTCCAGCCTGTCTTTCATTGCCCGAGTTGCGATTTCGACGGGGCCCTGGATTTGTGTCTCTGCAATACGGTGTCTCCCAATGTGGATTATAATCAGCTTAGGAGCCCCTTAGTTGCTCATGAATTGCTTTGTTCTGACAGAAGGATTATGGCCTTTGCAGCGATGCATGGAATACTGGATCGTTGGAATGTGTTCACAGCGGCGCAAGATTTCTTGGCACACAGCTTCATTGAGAACCCACCGAGTTGTCCTCTGATGGTGCTAGAGGCTCCGGTAATTGAAGAGCATGTATGTTCTTTCCAATTGTTAAATTGGATGGCTGAATTATTTTCGGATGAGAACAGTGACTTCCTGTTGGAGGCCGTTGCTGCATATTTTGCATATTCATTGTTAGGATGAGATATGTCATCGCTTCTCTCTCCCATACCGAGGTCATTTATTGGACATCGAACATTTTTTATTTTTTTCGAGCCTCTATAAAAAAAATTCTCTGCCCCAGGCCTATTGACTTTGCTAAGGCCAATGACTCAATTTATTGGATTCACATTCACCTTTGTCTATGTGGATTTTTAAAGACAACATTTTTTCTTTTTCTTTTTTACCTTGTGCAAATTTGAGCTGACTGTTGTTCTTGAACTCTGCATTCCAAAAATTTGCCCCTTATCTTATCTTCTCTTATCCGTGCTCGGATCAAGGGAGGGTGTCATTTAGATAGGCTTTGCCTTCACACTGTGTTAAGTTAGCATGAGCTTATTAGAAGTTTAAACGCCATTTTTCCTTTTTGCTGCTTCTGCACACACACACACACATATTGTTATTAATGCTTTGAGTCTAGTAGAATATTTTGCTTCATACGAGAATAATATGTTTTCCTATTGTATCAGCTTTGCTTGGTGAGCTATGTCTGAACAGTTTTTTATTTTTATTTATTTATTTTTATTTGACTATCACCTACCCAGCCGAACTTCGGGCAATCGCTTCTGCGTCTCTACTGACCTTATCTTCCCCCTCTCCCTTCCCCCTACCCTCCCCCCTCTCCGCTCCTACCCTTTCCAGCTTCTGTCCTCTACCCTCACCTGCCCTTGCCCTTTGTCCCCACCCTGTTTTTCTGTGAACCTCTTCCCCCGCCACTTGAGACCAAACTATTTTGTCTGATGCCCGATGGAGCTACTTGGTTTAGCTATAGGGAAGATGGGCCGTGGATTCCCTTTGTGGTCGTCACCTACCCAGTCGGTCCTTAGACAGACTTCCTTTCGTCTCTATGGTTGTCTCTTCCCTTATCCTCACTTTCTCACCTCCCCTACCCCCCTCTACTTTTTCTCACCTTTCTCTCCTCTCCTAATGTATTGTTGATTGTTTGATATTATGTTTACTGGCTGATCTTTTTCTGATATATGGTTGAACCACATTGTTGCACCTCCTTTCGTCTCTCCTGTCGGCTCCGCCCGCATCCTCCCTCTATGTCTCTCCTTCTCTCCTCTCGCAATGTATTGAGACTGAACTATTTTGTCTGATACCCGATGGAGCTACTTGGTTTACCTATAGGGGAGAAGGGCCGTGGATTCCCTCCTTGGTCGTCACCTACCCAGTCGGTCCTTAGACATACTTCCTTTCGTCTCTATGGTTGTGTCTTCCCTTATCCTCACTTTCTCACCTCTCCTTCCCCCCACTACTTTCTCTCTCCTTTCTCTCTTCTCCTAATGTATTGCTGATTGTTTGATATTATGTTTACTTGTTGATCTTTTTCTGATATATTGTTGAACCACATTGTTGCACCTCCTTTCTTCTCGCCTGTGGGCTCCTCCCGCATCCTCCCTCTATCTATATCTCTCCTTCTCTCCTCTCTCAATTTATTTGAGACTGAACTATTTTGTCTGATGCCCGATGGAGCTACTTGGTTTAGCTATAGGGGAGATGGGCCGTGGATTCCCTCCTTGGTCGTCACCTACCCAGTCGATCTTTTGACAGACTTCTTTTCGTCTCTCCTTATTGTCTCTTTCCTTATCCTCTCTTTCTCACCTCCCCTGCCCCCTCCACTACTTTTCTCTCTCCTCTCTCTTCTCTCCTCTCCTAACTGTATTGCTTATGTTTTGAATGCTTTGTGTAATTGTTTTTTTTTTTTTTTATTTATCGGTTTTTATCAAGAACAATTACAAACCAGCGGTCACAGTCATAACCAGCATAGAATGCGCAATACAACAGAGAGATCCATAATACACAGTATCCAATTATCGCATGTCTGAGCACACATAGCACATATAATATTAAATCAAACCATAGGAAATGTGTCTGCAATCAAGGCAATCAGTCAGGGGTTTCCTTAAGCAAATCAGGGTGTTCTCGCAAATAATCAGTAAGTGGTCCCCATATGTCTGAGGGCCTTGAAGCAGCAGGTAATTCTTCCGCATATAACATAATGTTGTCACGGCCGTACACAGCATCCAGTATCCAATCCCTAAATGCCGGGGCTTTTTTACTGTCCCAGCACATAGAAACCCGTCGCTTCGCAAGTAGTAACATAATTGCTACCAATTTCTTTCTCATGGATCGTAGTGGTATGTCGAGGCCCAGTAGGCATATCTGTGGGGTGCATGCCAATGTGCAGGAGACCATCCGCCCCAAGTGACCAGTCGTCGTTTCCCAATATCGCTGCACCCTCCCACAACCCCATGCAAGATGTGCAAAATCAGCTTGATCCATCCCACAACGTTTGCAGCTGGCAGTATCCCTCAACTTATATTTACATAGTTTGGCTGGGGTGTGATATACTTGGTGTATGTATTTATAATGAATAAGTCGAAGATTGCCATTTGGTGTCAGCAACGTGATCAGTGTACAGCAGGCAGTCCAGTCCTCCTCCGTTAGGGGGGTATCTAGTAAGGTGGACCACTTATCTCGAGCCCTTGATGTATCTGCTCCAATCTCCGACTGTATCTGTTTAAATAGTCGTGATATGAGATGTGTTTGAGTGTTCGAGGTGAGAACCATTTGCAACCGTTGCAGTGTAGGGGGTTCATCCGGAAAAGAGGGGTATAAGACCCGGGCAGCGGCTTTTAATCTGTGATACAGGAATCGAAAAAGTAGCGACTGATTGTTTATATAGGACAGGTCCCCTTGAGTGATGAACGAGCCGTTTGGGTATAAGTCACCTAGCTTAGATATGCCCACCTGTTCTAAAAGAGACATGTTGTTTTTTTCCAGTGTCACTGATAATCCGGGGTGGTGTGCCAAAGGGAGGTTGGGAGCATATATTGGGGTCTTGTGTGCTAGTTGGCTGATCCGCTGCCAGGCCTGAGAAGTTGTGCGCACCGTGTTTATCTCCCGCGAAGTAAGGTGAGGCCGAACATGTGTGAGTATGCTAGTCAGCGGTATAGGGTTCGCGTCGCCGTCTTCCACCGCAAGATGAGGCAAATATTGCACTGGATGATACCAGTAATAGGCGAAATGCGCCTGAGCACATAAATAATAGAGGTAAATATCAGGCACCGCGAAGCCACCCGCACTGTAAGGGAGGGAAAGTGTGTGAAGACTCACTCGAGCCTGCCTGCCTGCCCATATTAGTTTTACAAAATTCGTACGGATTCTGGCAAATACCGAAGAGGGGGGTGTAATCAGTATGTTGATGAATAGGTACAGCAACCTCGGCAACAGCACCATTTTAACCAGGGATATGCGATCGGCTAGTGAGAGAGGGAGTGTGATCCATCTTTGTATTTGCGTTTCCATGCGGTCAATCGCGACTCCGTAGTTCTGTCTAATCACTAGTTCCACATCCCTATGTATCCAGATTCCAAGATATTTAATGGGGGCATCCTGCCACATGAGGGGGAAATCCATATGTGGGGCTGTTGTGCACTCAGTCAGTGGCATCACTGCAGATTTACTCCAGTTAATGTGCAGGCCAGAGTGCCGGCCGAACTTCACATATTCGCGTAGTAGCGGGGAAAGATTACTCTCAGGATCACGAAGGTATAATACCATGTCGTCGGCATATAGTGATATACTTATAGGCTGCAAACGGAAACCAAGTGCAGTGTGGGCATACTTCTGGCGTACTTTACAAGCGAGGGGTTCCAGCGCAATCGAAAAGAAGAGGGGGGACAGCGGGCAGCCCTGTCTGGTGCCGCGCTGGATAGGTACACTATCGGAGATGTATCCGTTGACTTTAATGCGTGCCGTGGGTTTAGTGTATAGAAGAGTGATCCATGTTATCAGACGCGGGGGTAGACCAATCTGACGCATAATCGTAAACATATAAGGCCATTCCACAGAATCGAAAGCTTTGGCGGCATCCAGGAGGACCGCCACTGCCTGTAGATCTGGGTTTAGCTGGTGTAGAAGTGCGAAGATCGTTCGCAAGTTATGAGTCGTGGATCTTTCTGGGATAAAGCCTGACTGATCGGGAAGGATTATGGTAGACATAAGGGGTTGTAATCTTGTGGCAATGATCTTTGCCAGTATTTTCACATCTGTGTTGATTAACGACAGAGGGTCGATACGACTCCGCCTTCGTAGGGCACTTATCTGGTTTTAACAGAGCCACTATGAGCGCCTCTCTGAGCGACTGGGGGAGAATCCCATTATTATAGGCCTCATCATACATTTCAAGGAGATGTGGTGTCAACATATCCGAGAATGCTTTATAAAACTCTCCGGTGAACCCATCGGGTCCCGATGATTTCCCATTTGGCAAAGCTTTAATGGCCAATAGCGTTTCCTCCTCTGTTATTGGTTGCGCCAGGTATTCCCGGTGGGCATCTGACAGCCATACCAATGATATGTCCTCAATATATTTTAAAATCTCCGGCTCTATTGCTGTGTGTTGTGTAGTGTAAAATTCTCTATATGTGTCCACAAAGGTGGTCAATATCCCGGGAGTATCGTAGTGCGTTAGTCCCTCATTATCCTCTATCTGCGTGACTGTATGCTGCCTGTGCTCTGTGCGTATCTTCTGCGCCAGTACGAGTCCCGGTTGGCCACCTTCTCCCAGTCTACGCGCCCTGTGACGTCGAGACGTGTACTTCATTTCGTCATCTGCCATTTCGTTGTACCGATTTACCTCGGCACGCAGGGTCCCTAGTGTGGCGGCGTTGTGAGTGGCATCATATTCAGACTCTAGCAAGCGAATATTGTCCTCGCAGTTCTCCTACTGCGTTTGTATATCTTTCAGTATACCTGCAGAGGTACCTATACAGACTCCCCTGATTGTTACATTAAAGGCTTCCCACAGTGTACCTGCACTATCTACAGATTGGGCATTATGTATGAAAAACTCTTCTATCGCAGTATGTATTGCCTCTTTGTACAAGGGATCCTGCATTGAACCGCCAGACAAAAGGAGGTGATGCATACGTGGGGATATTCAATGACAGAGTAACTGGTTTATGGTCCGATAAGGTTCTGGGAAGATGCTGAATATCCTTAGCCCAGGTGGAGGCATGGTCCGTCAGCAGCCAGTAATCTAGCCTAGACCAGCTGTTATGGACAGTGGACGAGTGAGTGCTCTCCTGAAGATTGGGGTGACGCTCTCGCCACACATCATGGAACCGGAATTCCGTCATGCCACTAAGAATTGCTGAAGCTGCGCGCTTATGGTGTTCAGTAGTATCGTGAGATCTGTCTAATGCAGTGTCTAATGTCGTGTTTAGACCCCCCCCCCCATATCCACTCCGAGGGTGGCAGTTCCCGCATCTTGGCTAAAAGGGTCAGGAAAAAAGCCGGATCATTTGTATTAGGCCCGTAGGTATTGATGACACCCACTTTAGTGCCCCGGAGAAGACCTGTTACAATGACGTATCTACCTTCTGGGTCAATATGTGTTTGATCCAAGCTAAACTGTGTGCCCTTACGTATAAGGATCGACATTCCACGTGCATATGAAGAGTACGTTGAACAGATTGCGTGTGTAGCCCATCTGTAGCCCAGTGTTTTCGGTTTGCTAGGGAGCAAATGCGTTTCTTGCAGTAGCGCCAAATCCACGGAATGTCTGTCTAGATATGCAAAAACCGGCCTGATTTTTTTGGGACTATTAAGGCCTCGAACATTCCATGTCATGAGTTTCAAAGGTCGTACCCCTGCCATACCAATATTATAGTGTAAGATACATATACCATGTGCGTCATGATCATCTGTGCATTCTCATGGATCAATAGACAAACCAATGCAGTGATCGCTCCAACTGTAACAAACACCCCCCACCTCCCCCCACCCACTTCGCCATCCCAATCATGACAAAGCCGCTGCCCGATATACACAACCTAAAACGGAAGAAGAAAAAGGAAGAGAAAACAAAAGGAAAAAAACACTACCATTCAACACACACAGTCCTGGAGTGTCCACAGGACGGGGTCAAACAATGTGGGTCACACAGGGGGACGGCAGTTGCCCGCTATAAACCCCAGCTAGGTGAATGCTGGGGGATCAAGCCAGTTCCATAAAAACACATAGGGTGTCATGGTGTGTTGAGCCGCAGCGTCAGACTGAAATTGATAGACATAAAAGCACAAGTATGGAAACATAAGGTACAGCCATTAGTCACACTATCTTATCTGCCAGTGCCAGTTCTCAATGGTAAACAAAATAGAGCAAACGCAGGGTGGGGACACCCCCAGACCGGCACCGTGCAATCCATGCCCTCATAATACAGCTACTTAGGGAAGGTCAGTTATTCAGCATCAGAAGGAGGGTCTTGCTCTGCCTGATGTCCGCGCGGGGATTTACGTCGCAAGACATGTGGATGGTTCGCCTGCAGAAACTTGAGTACTTCTTGCGGGGTGTTACAGATCGTGCTTTTCCCATCTATGGTTATTTTCAGGCGTGCTGGGTAAAGCATGGCATAGGGAATGTCACTGTCTTGCAGTTTCTTTTTTACCTCCAGATATCGTTTCCTCGCCTCCTGTACTTGCGATGTGAAATCCGGATAAATAGAGATACTCATCCCTTCATGATTCAGTGCCCCCAGCTCTCGAGCCTTTCTGAGCGCCGCATCTTTATCTCTGTAATTTAAGAGTTTAGCTATTATAGGGCGGGGTCGTGCCCCGGGCGCAGGCGGCGGCGCCAAAGTGCGATGCGCCCGCTCCACGATAAAGACTGGTGAAAAAATATCCCTGCCAAGGATGGTGGAAAGAAGAGTCTCAACATAAGTCTCCATATTACCAGTCCGTGTGGTCTCCGCCACTCCCTGGATACGTAGATTGCAGCGCCGGGACCGCGCCTCCAAATCCTCCGTCTTCGCCGCCAAACTCTGCAGGATCTTGTCCACCTTCTAATGTTTCAGCTCGAGCTGTTGCGCAGTGTCCTCAGCATCTGATATGCGGCGCTCTGCCATGTCGATGCGCTCCGTATGTTTATCCAGCCGCTCCGACATGCGGTCCACACGGTATGCTAACGAATATATCTTCCTATCAATGTTGGTGAGGGTGGACTGTATAGTTGCAATCATCGCCTGGACATCTATTGTGGATTGCGCGGCGGCAGGTGAAGTATTAGTCCGGCTTTGACCGGACTGGTCAGCGGGCGTCATCGGGGTTTTTCGCTGACTGTCGAACTGCAGCCTAGGCTGGGTTTTATCCGGCTTGCCCATGGCTGCCAGCCGCAGGGGGACAACAACGAGGGGAATTCCAAGCAGAGAGCACAGGTATGCACCAGTGACGCCGCCGACGACAAGACACAGGACGCAAAGGAGTCTGCGCTATAAGGTTTAGCACGTGGTAGGCGCTGCAGTGGTAAAGCAGAGAATAGGCCCTCAATTCGAGACAGGGCTGGTACCTGAGGGTCCTTCAGCTGTCCAGTAGGGATGATGGTCTTCCAGGGACCACAGGCCACGGCACACCAGATCACAGAGGAGGGCGATGTGGCGAGAGAGCAGGTGCCCTCGCCTCAATCTGTTCAGACCACTACACAGCAGGGGAAAAAAAGGCCCGCTCCCAAGGCGATCAAAGGGTGACCGCAACAACACAGTCCCCCGCTCCCAGAGAGGATCTCCGGTAGAGCCGGCAGGTCAGCAAGTGTCCGGACTCCCTCACAGCAGCCGGCAGCACCAATGGAGGAAGAGCTCCCCCGCACGGGGCAGCCACGTCGCTCCTACCTCGGGGGTCACTCTGCCGCGTGGAGACCCGCTGGAGCCCCTCTGGGGGGGTGGCAGTCCACAGCTATGCCGCCGTCAGGCACAGGATGGCAGCTCTGGGAGGGCAGCCGCCGCTCTCATGCATCCGCCGATGGACGCGGAGCGTAGCGCGAGCTCAGACGCCGTCACCCTCACAGCAGGCCCACCTCGTTCGTCCAGAGCCTCGGGCTCGCGTAGTGGCGGTGTGGTCTCGTGCACTGGGAAGCGCACCTCTCCGATCACCGGGAGGGCTCGGGGCAGGCCCGAAAACAGCGTAGAAAGGCATCGGAGGAGTCAGCGGAGTATGGTAGGCTCTTCTCTCGTGCAGTTTATGCAGGATTGTTACGGCCTTCAGCAGTCAGACACCCAGGATCATGAAAGGATTATGGCTCGATCAGGAGAGCCCGCCTAGAACGCGGCCATTTCCCAGCTCGGCAAACTCCGCCCCCCAATGCTTTGTGTAGTTGTTGAACTTTTTCTGTTACATTGTTGATTCTCATGTAAAGCGCTCTGATACCTCCGGGTTTAGCCAGCGCTATATAAAAGAAATGAACCTGCGGCTGCTGACAATATGTGCTCTCACTTCCCCCAACCCTCCCCCCCTCCGCTCCTACTCTTTCCAGCTTCTGTCCTCTGCCCTCGCTTGCGCCTGTCCTTTGTCCCCACCCTGTTTTTCTGTGAACCTCTTCCCTCGCCACCTGAGACTGAACTATTTTGTATGATGTCCGATGGAGCTACCTGGTTTTAGCTATAGGGGAGATGGGCCGTGGATTCCCTCCATGGTCGTCACCTACCCAGTCGGTTTTTAGACAGACTTCCTTTCGTCTCTACGGTTGTCTCTTCCCTTATCCTCACTCTCTCTCCTCCCCTACCCCCCACTACTTTATCTCTCCTTTCTCTCCTCCCCTAATGTAATGCTGACTGTTCTATTTAATGTTTACTTGTTGTTCTTTTTCTGGTATATTGTCGAACCACATTGTTGCACTTCCTTTCGTCTCTCCTGTCGTCTCCTCCCGCATCCTCCCTCTATTTTTGTCTCTCCTTCCCTCCTCTCTCAATGTATTGAGACCAAACTATTTTGTCTGATGCCCGATGGAGCTACCTGGTTTAGCTATAGAGGAGATGGGCCGTGGATTCCCTCCTTGGTCGTCACCTACCCAGTCGGTCTTTAGACAGACTTCCTCGCGTCTCTACGGTTGTCTCCTCCCTTATCCTCACTTTCCCTCCTCCTATACCCCCACTACTTTCTCTCTCCTTTCTCTCCTCCCCTAATTGTATTGCTGATTGTTTGATATAATGTTTACTTGTTGATCTTTTCTGGTTTATTGTTGAACCACATAGTTACACTTCCTTTCGTCTCTCCTGTCGTCTCCTACCGCATCCTCCCTCTATTTATGTCTCTCCTTCCCTCCTCTCTCAATGTATTGAGACTGAACTATTTTGTCTGACGCCCGATGGAGCTACTTGGTTTAGCTATAGAGGAGATGGGCCGTGGATTCCCTCCTTGATCGTCACCTACCCAGTCGGTCTTTAGGCAGACTTCTTTTCGTCTCTCCTTATTGTCTCTTCCCTAGCTCCTATCCTCTCTCCCCTGAATCTCTCCCCTTGTCTGCCCTGGGATCACACCTTACTGGATTTTGGACGTTGCCTTGACTCGTCTACCGGTTTGTGTCCCCATCACCCTTCCTCTCCTCTTCCCATGCTGTGTCTCTCACCCGCCCCTCCCCTTTCCTGCCCTCATTATCTGTCTACTTCCCGTGCTCCAACCCCCCCTCCCCGGAATCTCTCACCTTGCCTGCTTTTCCCCTTACGTATTTGTGCTTATTGTTTATCTCGACCTTACATGTAACTATGTTGCCATTCTCTAAGAACTGTGTAACCTTTGTAATGATGTAAGCTGTAACTATGATCTGATGCTCATGTAAAGCGCTTTGATACCTCCGGGTCTAGCCAGCGCTATTTAAAACTTTTTTAAATAAATAAAGTCCGATAGTAAGCTCGCAGCTCCCTGCAGTGCCTCCCCTGCGTTCTCTAGGAATAGCAGAAGGTCGTCAGCATCTAGCGAAATATGCTGTCTGTCACCCCTGTATATCAGGCCTTTATATTTCATTCCTAACCTGGCTCATGCTGCCAGTGGTTCTATTGCTAGGGCAAACAACAAAGGGGAGAGCGAACATCCCTGTCTCGTTCCCTGGGCCATTGGATATTGGGTTGAGATCAATGTTCCCACCTTCACTCTTGCTACCGCGGATGTATAGAGCACCTTTGTCCAGGTCACAAAGTCATCCCCAACCCCAAAACGTCCCAAAGTCTTATAAAGGTATAGCCATTCCAAGCTATCAAATGCTTTCTCTATATCCACTGAAAGCACCATGGGTTGCTGTGCTTCAGGCTGATCCTCTTCTAAAATCCTCAGCAAACGTCGCACATTAGAGGCCCTATTTCTTGTCTGGATAAACCCCACCTGATCCTCATGGATTAGTGCAGTCATATGCTGCAAGAGGCGAGTCGCCAAGATTCTGCTCAGAATCTTGTAATCAGTAGTCAACATTGATAATGGTCGGTATGAGGCCGTATCTGTTCCCGCTCGACCAGGCTTCAACAATGGAATTACTAATGCTTCCCTCCTGGAGCCAGGTAGACGACCGAGCTAATTTGCCTCTCTATACACCTTCAACAACCTGGGAGCCAACAGGTCCACATTTTTCCAATAAAACTCTCTCGGCAGCCCGTCCACTCCTGGCGTTTTGTTTCGGGCCATGTGCTTAATAGCGCTCCTGATATCCCCCAACGTTATGTCAGTACCCAAACATTTTGCCTGTTCCTCTTCTAGCTCTGGGAGTAACACCTCGTCTAGGAAAGTATCGATATCCGCCTCCCCCGCCATCAGCGAACTCCTATACAAAGCTTCATAATACTGTAAGAATCTATTTACAATCGCACTTTGGGTGAACACCACCTCTCCGTCATTGTCCTCCAGTATGGTGAGCTCCGTTTCATCGGGTTGGCCAACCAAGCAAGTAATATTCCCGCTTTATCCCCCTCAGCGTGCGCTTTCGTGATATAGGTTTTATAATCGAAGTCTACTCTCGGCTCGGTCTACATCTTGTAATAGTACTTTCCTCATACCTACATGTTTGCTGATGCAGAGCCCCCGAATCACTACTTTAAAAGCATCCCGTTCTATCGCTCTTGTGGAGGCTGTACCAGCATTTTCGGTGAAGTAATGTGTTGATCCGCTTTTCCAAAGGGAAATAGCTGAGGGAATATCTAAAGTTTCAGGTCTCAGTCGCCATGTGGGGATGGCAGACTCCTCCGCCACCCAATGCATAGTAAACAGCAGGGGGTTGTGATCCGATAGTGTTCTGGCCAGGTATTCCGTGTGCACTATGGAGGGTACTATTCCTGTGGAGCATAAAACTGCATGTAAGCGAACATGCAAATCGTGCATCACAGAGAAGTATGAGTAGTCTCGGTCATATGGGTGGTGTGTGCGCCATATGTCTACTAGGTTCCATCTATTCTGCCAGTCTATATTTAGCTAACCTATGTACAGGGGAGTCCGCCAGATGGGGGGTGTGACCTGTCTCTTGATACCTCCGCTAGGGAGTTGAAATCCCCTCCCAGCACTACAGAGCCAGTAAGGTAATGTGCCAACGTGCCAGTTAGTCGCTCAAGAAAACGCGCTTGGTCAATATTTGGTGCATAGATGCTACAAAGAGCTATATCCCTACCATGGAGTCTCCCTTCTATCGCCACAAACCTGCCTTCAGGATCTATTGTTTGTCGTGTTACCTGAAAAGGAACCCCAGCTCTAATCCATATCATTGCTCCCCGTGCGAAAGCAGAATATGCAGTGCTGAACACCTGTTCCCTCCATCTTCACTGTAGAGCTGGTCCCTCTGCCTTAGTGAGGTGCATTTCCTGAAGTAATGCTATGTGTACTCCTCTTCTAATTAAATATGCATGAATCTTGTGGCACCGCGTCATAGTGTGAAGGCCCCTCACATTCCAGGCAATACACCGTAGATCAGGTAACGTCCCCATTCTTGCCATACAGTATCCCTGTTTTAGTTCGAGCCCCAGCTTGCACACCGGAGGGTTCTGTAACCCAGCTGTCCTCCCAACCACCCAACATACCCTCCCCCCAAGAACATGACCTAGATCTAACCAGCTAGTCCCCATCCAAACCTCTAGAACAATTAACACACAACTAATCCCATCAGTAGTCGCTGAGGGCATGCCTTAGGGGCTACGAGGGAGACTCCGTGCCAACCGGCCGCCACTAATAGTTTGGAATTATCCCACCCTGACAACCCGTAATTAGCTTTATCATACATCCTTCCCCCCTTGCCCGCCATTGTAGTCTCAGTTAACACCAGTAAGCAGCCCGACAGGTCAAGCTTAAGACATCTCTATTGAGGTGGAGACTTCTCCCTCCTCCCCCCCACACACCACACATCCTCTGAAATTGTTACTACGTTACATCGGCAGTGTCTACAATCCCTCTCACCACTCCCAGTAGTTCCGCAGCAGTCCTTCAAGATTTGACCATTACTCGTCCAGTATCCCATCCGCTGTCGCTGGCATGACCGGTGGCATCTTAATGCTGTCCACTTCGATGCCTCAGTATCAGAGTGCTCCTTGTCCTTCTCTGAGTCAGTGCCCTCACAGGAGTGCAGCCTGTGATCTCCAGAAAGAGCCGATATCGCCTCCAGCACTCCCTGTCGCTCCATCTCTGTTTATGGCGTTGTGGGCCTTCGCAATCCTCACCTCCTCTGCCGTATTCTTTGCGATTTGCGCTGCGGGAGCCCTTCCGAGGTGCCCTGTGTTCTTCGTCCCTGACCATCTTTCCCAGCTCTATATGATTCTAGCCAGGTCCATGCGTCTTCCGGAGTGTCCTAGAAGCTTGTTGAATCGTCTACTATTATTCTTAATTTGGCGGGAAACAACAAAGGATACTGGAGACCCTCTTCTTGCAACTCTAGATAAGAAGGATGAGCGACGTCGTTGAACCTCAAAAGTGTAGTCTGGGAATAGGTTGATCTTGCTGTTCCCAACGTGATAGGGGCCATCAGTACGCGCTCTCTGGAGCAGCAGATCTCTGTCCCGGAAATGCAACAGGCGGGCTACCACTGGTCTCGGGGGTCACCCCTGTTGCGGCGGTCTAGCCGGTACTCTGTGCGCTCGTTCTAAGGTGTAGAAGGATGACAATCCCTCTGGTGCCACTACTGATTTCAACCAGTTCTCAAGATACCGCACCATATCCATCCCTTCAGCTTTTTCGGACAGACCCACTATTTGGATGTTATTCCTCCGATTTCTACCTTCCGCATCCTCAGCGCGCCTCTCCAGCGCCGCAATTCGGTCCAAGGCGTTTGTCACTGTCGCTTTCAATGCATTCTGCACCGGTTCCGCCTCTTGGAGCGCTCCTTCCACCAGTTTGACACGTCTGCCAGTTTAGAGTGGTCCGCACGCAGGAGTCCCAGACCCGCTGCTAGATGTGCTATATCTTGTTGAAGTGCGGCGCGAGAGTCCGCTATCGCCGCCAGGATTGTGTCAAATTTTTGCTTCATGATGGGGTCCTGAGGTGTCTCCTGCACATCAGATTCTGATTGGCCAGGAGGCTCGGCATCCAAGAGCTGCTGCTCGCCGTCTTTCTTCCCCTTCAGTTTCCCCATTGGGCCACTCATCGGCGCAGTTCTTATTAATTTTGGTAGTTATCCGAGTCCCACTGAACCGGCTACAACCTTTGAATTTCGCGCCGGGGGGGAGCGACCTCGCTGCGATCTTTCATTGCATTTGGTGCCCCAGTCCAGCTCCGACGCGCAGGAAGGGACCTCTTCTCCGTTCCGGCTGAGATATCCGATCCACTCGAGGGCTTCCGGCTGCAGCGCTTCAATAATTCCACAACTGGTCGGCACTGCCTGCAATTGCGTCACCACGCTGTCAGTCCCTCAGCAGAGTTCCAGACGACAAGGCACTAGCCCCTAGAGGTCCTATCATACATCAGCTCACCTCATCCGTCAAGACTCAGGCCAGATCTCAGCAGCCACTGTTCAAAGCGTTATTATCAGCAGCCGTTGTATGCAGCCGTTGTATGCAATCATCCCCTGGTGCTCCAGGAAATACCAACTCCTCTGGTTCCGGAGGGTTCTACTTAGCTCGGAGAGGCGGGAGTTCAGTGCAGTTCCTGACTCAAGGGCCTTTCCCCAGCCGCTCACAACACCAGGCCTCGGTACTCTCTAGATCCACTCGCCTGCTACAGCCTCTCAGGCACTAGATCCCGCTGTTAATCTCTGTGCCACGTAATTTCTCCTTATTACAAAAACAGTGGACCCTAGTATTTGTGAGATCTGGGTAAGAATAGACATACACTAGATAGTTAGTATGTCCTTTGTCCAGCCGGACAGGAATTTATTTGAAAAATGCACACAATTAACAGCGATTCTTAAAGTAATGTCAAGTGGGCACGACCCGTGACCCACAACGAATAAGACAAAGCAAACCGAATTCAGGCAAGAGCGAACAAGGCGGTCTGTGTACTTGTAGTCAGTGAACAGACTTGATTGCATTTAGGGTACATTTGTACAGGGCATTTTATAAGCATTGTAGTGACATATGGCACTACAATGCTTATAAAATGCCCTGTACAATGGTTCGCTCTTGCCTGAATTCTGTTTGTTTTCTCAATTTATGTCTAGCTAAGACTTTTTCCTTACTGGCACCGATGCCAGTACCCAGGATGAGATCCCGAAGGGAGGCGCAGAGACTGCTTGAGGAGGAGGAAGAATTTCGAGAGCAGCAGGAAGTGGCTGAAGAGGGGTAAATTATTGACCCTATGCAGGAATTTGAGGGTCTGCAGGAGGCCAGTGGTTTGGACACATCTCCAGAGTGGGAGCTCTCATCGCCGAAAGGCCTTCCATCGCAAGAGGTTTCCTCATCCCATTCCAAAATAAGAAATGCAGCTGAACTGCTGGACTTGCCTTTGCCACTAACTGCAGAGATGAAGTCAAATATTTTAACAGGTGCTTCATTCTCCTTCTTCTGCATCGTAACCTCTGCTTCCATTTAATGAGACTTTAACCAAGCCCATTTTAGAGGTTTGGCAGAAGCCAATGACTGCCCCTGTTGTGTCCAGAACAGTTGCAAGGAGATATAAGGTGGTGCCTGGAGATCCAGCTTTCCTTTCCACACACCTGTCTCCAGAGAGCTTGGTAGTACAGGCATCATGCTCTACAAAGCAGTCTACAGGCTATTTCTCAACCACGCCTAGAGATGGAGAATCTAAGAGGATGGAGCAATTGGCTAAAAAGTTGTTTTCTTCAGCCAGTATGGCTTTGAAATCCACAAATGCAACGTGGCTGCTGGGTCGATATATTCATGCTCTGAGGTACTATCGGACACGCAAGCTGCGGCCCGTCATGTCAAACAATCTTGGCTGGATACAGTGGACTCTGTTGCTAGAGTTATGGGTTCCTCAGTGGCAACCAGGAAACACGCCTGGCTAAAAAGATCTGTGTTTTCATCAGATGTACAGGCCATCCTATTGGACTTGCCTTTTGATGGCTCTCATCTCTTTGGTACCAAAGCAGACTTAGCGCTTCAGTGATTCAAGTATTGTAGAGCCGATATTGTTGGGTCTACAGTCCCAGACCAGAGGTTTTGGGTTCTGCAGATTTTGCGGGCTTGACAAGACTCCTTCCTTTCGGGCCAGGCAGCAGCAACAGCAGCAGCAGCAGGCGAACCCTCTCTGTAGGTCGTACAGAGGAAAGGGTAGAGGTCGCCTACGAGGCACAGGAAACATACATTACAACAAAGTCATTACATCGCACTGCTTTTACAACGCATCTGTTACAATGCTTCTGCCTTTACATCGTATGGCATTACAATGCATGTCACTAGAGCGCATGTCACTAGAGCGCATTCCATTACAGCGCATGCCATTACAACGCATTATACGGTAAGTAATGGAGATTTTTTAGTTTTAGGGTGGGTATAGGTTTTGAGGTAGATGGGAATAGTAATTTTTACCCCTTCACTATCCAAAACATTCCCTACTGTTACAATCACTGGAGTGGGAATAGTAATTTTTACACCTACACTATCCAACACTTACCCTACTGCTGCACTCACTGGAGTGGGAATAGTAATTTTTACCCCTAAACTAGCCAAAACAGTCAGTCAGTCAAAACCACTTTATTCGGTTAATAAAAACCATAAAAGTACAATACATATATCGGCACACACTACACAATAAAAACATCTAAAATACAAATCATCGATGAATATGGGCGACCTAAAAAAGAGAACATTTACAGAGAAAGAATTAATTATCACCTAAGAGCCCTAGCATCCAATAGTTCATATATAGCAGTAACTGACCCCAATAAAAACAGGTCACAGTTAAAAACGCCAGCATAAAAACAATAAAAACGATAATCAGGGGGGAGGAGCCAAGATGGCGATCGGAACAGTCGCATAACCGCCTCGCTCCGTGATTTCTTCCTCCCCGCCACCTATCCTGTATTTCATCCTGTTCGGGGTGTTCCGAATTTGGTCACCAAGGAAAAGCCTTCACTTACCATCCTTGTCCGGGGCTCTGGCGTGCAGTCATTTCGGCGATCTGCCCTTGTTGCCTTGCTGGCCTTCCCGGCCCTGACGCCGGGGCCTCGAGTGCTGTGCTTGCCCGGAGATGTTCGGAGTACCGGCGGTCCGGAACCGGTGGAGAGACCCGATGCTGGGAGCCTGAGAGCCGCGGGCCGGAAGTCCTGGAGCGGACCCACCCCCGCGGGTGGGCCACCCCGTATGTCCGATTGCCTGCCGGCCCGAAGAAGAGAAGCCGCGCTGTCCGGCACCCCTCAAGTGGGTAGCCCACTCCTGTTGCTTGTCCCGCCCGGGGTCCGGTGCTGGGCTCCCCCCGAGTGTTGTGGGGAGCACGCCCGTTCTTCTGGTGACTCTCCTTTCTCCGCCGAGCGCCATCCGCCGCGGATCGGTTGTGTGCCCTGGGGCCGCCGGTGCTCCTGGTGGACTTGGAGGCGCCCACGATGATGGCGGCGGGCGCTGTGCTTAAGATGGCGGATGGCCCCTCGGAGAGTCTTTCTCCTGGAGACAGGGAAGTTGCTGCATTTGTCCTCTCCAGCCCTCGTTTGGTCCGGGCGGCCCCTACTCGGAGTGCTGTCTTGTCTGCCCTGGCTGCTCTGGGGATCGACCTGTCCTTGAAATGCCGAGACTTGGAGTCGCGGATCTCCGCCATGGCTGCTCCGCCATTTTGTGATGCGGTGTCGTCTTCCCGAATTGTGATGGTTGAAACTTCTCCGGCTGCTGTGCTGGGATCTCCAGCTGGGTGTTTGATTCTATGGGATCATGTGGACCCGGTGCCGATGCTGCAGTCTTTCCTACATCCTGATTTCTCTGCTTCGTACTGGACAGCCCAGATATTGTGCTTTGCCACGTGGATCGTTGAGGTACTTTTGCATTCTGACTGCTGCCGAGTTCTCCTGGTTGCTTCTTGTTGGCCGGGACGGTGTTTTGCGGAGATCCCACTGGCCTTCCTGGACTGGTATGGACCCACTGTATCATTCTGCTTTTCGGCCGTGGCGGAGTCTGGAAGCTCGACTCTTCATAAAAGTGGACAGGGGTGATTGTGCCGGAGTACCTGTGGGACCCTTTTAAATGGCATCTCCAGGCCTCATTATTTTGGTTAGTTCTTGTTTTTCATCCTTGTGTGGGCTTTTTTCAATGTCCTTTTCGACCTCGATTGGTGATCCGTTGTTGCGGGCGGGGTAGTATTCCATGTTTCGATCGCTGGCTCCTCTCCTCTCCTGTCTTTCTTTTTCCTCTCCTTCTCTTTCTTTCTTCTTTCTCTTTCTTTGTTATTATTCCCTTTCTCTTTCTTCTATATTTCGGGTGACTCTGGGCGACAGGCACGCTGTTTAGTGGGGTAGGCCGTAGCCATTACAGTGATGTAGGGTGGGGGGGGTGTTTGTTATTTTAGTTTGTTTTGTTCTATGGTCCCTTTTTCCTTTTTCAGGGGGTGGGCTATGTCCCTTTGTTTTCACTCCTTTGTTTCGTACGTGTCCGCACTTTCTCCTTTTCCGGGGCGGGAGGGCTGTACCTGTGGCGTCCACGTTATTTGTTTGCTGACATTTGACCTTTATTTTTGAACCTTTGCTGGGCGTGGGATGTCTTTGGGCTTCGCCCTACTAGGGTTATTTGATTGCGTGGGGGGCTATCTCCCTCCCGCCCCCCCCCTCTTTTTCTGTATATGTTGCGTGACGCCCGGTAGATATGGTTGCTGCCTCCTCTATAAAATGTAAAATGAAACCTTTCTTATCCTGGCGCTGACTGTTTAACGTCTTTATTTCACGTCTATCCTGTATTCATTCTATTGTACGCATTGATGTTGCCCCTTTTTTTGACTCTCCTGCTTTTGCGGCCGGCCCCTGTGGTTGTAGGCCTGCGCTTGTACTTCTACGTGTCTTTCAATAAAGGTTTTAAAAAAAAAAAAAAAAACGATAATCATGTAGGCGCAGTGGATCCACTTTAAATATTTATCATGGTGTGCCGTTTTTTCCTAA
Source organism: Lissotriton helveticus (assembly GCF_964261635.1). NCBI lineage: Eukaryota > Metazoa > Chordata > Amphibia > Caudata > Salamandridae > Lissotriton > Lissotriton helveticus. The sequence continues at coordinate 1,032,903,060 of NC_136057.1, forward strand.
GTCTAACAGCTGCGACTAAAAAACTTGCAATGTTAAAAATCTCCCATGGGTCATTCAGCAACTGAAGATATAGTAAGCCGGGTATTACCTGTATAAAGCCTTTTTCCCTTAGAATAGGGATTAAAAACCTCCAGCGAATAGCATTGTCTTAAGTTACCCTACTGTTGCCCTAAACGTATTATGCGTTGTAATGGTATGCGTTGTAATGGTATGCCTTGTATCGGAATGCGTTGTAATGGTAGTTTTTAAAAATGCATTGTATTGGCATGCATTGTAAAATCATGCGATGTTATGGTAGTTGCGATGTAAAAACTGCGTAGTAAAAGCATGCGTTATAATTGTTTGAGTTATGAAGTCATATATTCACGAGGCATAGCTTGGCAGCAAGTCTCCCCTCCTCCTCTCCATCCTGGAGCATGTTGGCCCCGTGGGAGGTCGGGTGTCCCATTTTTTACGAAATTGGAGATCTATGGGTTTGGATCTTGTAGAAAATGGGTATGCCCTTCCCTTCTGGGAGATTCCCCCTCCTTCCCCCCCCCTTGTCAGGGCTGGTGCTCAGGGGACCGCCTGTTGCTTCTGCAGCAGGAGGTTCTGTTTTTGCTACAGAAGGGTGTGATGGAGATTGTTCCAAAGCAGGAAAGAGGTCAGGGTTGCTACTCCTAATACTTCCTGATCCCCAAGAAGGACGGACGATTGAGGCTGATCCTCGACCTCAGGATCTTGAATTTTTATCACAAGCAGGAGAAGTTCAAGATGTTGTCCTGGCTCAGGTTCTTCTGGCAATGCAGCAGGAAGACGGAATGGTGTTGATCGGTTTGCACGATGTGTATTTTCACATTCCCATCCTGAAGTCGCATCGGAAGTATCTCCGTTTTATGTGGGATCTCAACACTATCAGTTTGCGGTCCTTCCTTTCGGTCTTACATCCACACCACAAGTCTTCACAAAGGTGATGGCAGTGGTAGCAGCACATCTCAGAAGTTCGCAGATTCCTATTTTCCCCTGTCTAGACGACTGGCTGCTCAAGGTAAAGTCGCCGGAGATGGTGCTGCGTCACTTGCAAGTAACAACGTGTCTGTTGTTCGACTTAGGTTTTTTCGATAAACGAACCCAAATCTCACCTCGTGCCCTCTCAGCGCATCCTGTTCATAGGGGCAGTATTGGACAATATTGTGAGTCGTGCCTTCTTGCCTCCACAGAGGATGCTAGACATCCAGGCTATGATTCCGATTTTTCAAAATGGAGTGGCTCTTCCAGTTCTGAAGGTCTTGCGCATGCTCGGTCTGTTCGCTATCTGCATTCTGTTGGTGAACTATGAACGCTGGCACATGAGGGCACTCCTGTGGTGCCTCCGCAGGCAGTGGTTTCAACACAAAGGAGATCTCAAGGAAGTGGTCAGAATCGCCAGAGACACTGCAGCGGAGTTGTCATGGTGGAGTGTTCTGCGGAACCTGCCTAGAGGGAAGCCGTTTCAACCTCCTTCTCAGGGGGCCATAGTGAAAACGGGTGCCTCCACTCTAGGGTGGGGAGCTCATCTTGGGGATCTGGAGGCCAAAGGCCTTTGGTCTCAAGAAGAAAGATGGTTTCACATCAGTCTTCTAGAATTGTGGGTGATACATTTTGCTCTTTCTTCCCTCTCTTCGCGGTCAGTCGGTTCAGGTCCTGATGGCCAACACTACCTCGATGTGGTACAACAACAAACAGGGAGGAGAAGAGTCATATCATCTCTGCAGAGAGGCTCTGCGACTCTGGTTCTGGGCTCAGGACCTTCAGATTTGCGCAATTGCAAATCATCTGGCCGGAGTGCTGAATGTGCGTGCAGACAGTCTCAGTCTGCAGTACTCAGCCGATGACGAGTGGTGTCTTCTTCTGGAGGTTGTCCTTCACATTTTCAGGATATGGCAGTTTCCTCAGTTGGACCTGTTTGCCACTCACGAGAACTCGCACTGCCAGTCGTTCTGCAGTCCCCAATATCCGTGTTGGTGGACGTGTTTCAGTTAGATTGGGGCTCACAGCTTCTTTACGCGTTTCCTCCCATACCCTTGATTCCTCGGGTTCTGAGGAGGGTTCACCAAGACTGGACCCAAGTCCTATTGATTGCCTCGGATTGGCCAAAAAGAGTGTGGTACATTGACCTCCTTACTTCGCATCGCACCCTCCGCTCCTTCTCAGGGCAGACCTCCTCTCGCAGTCGCAGGTTCTACACCCCCACCTCCAGAGCCTGCGCCTTCATGCCTGGAGATTGAACGGGGCAACCTGAGCTCTTTCTCTCTCCCTCCAGATGTGGCAGATGTTATTTTTTCGGCCAGAAGACAACCCACCAAATCTGTCTATTCTGGTAGTGGGGCAGTGTTTGTAAAATGGTATTACGAGTGATCGATTGATCCCTTATGAGCACATTTGTCTGATATTCTCAGTTTCTCTCTTTCCCTAGAACAGCAGGGTTGTGTAGTAGCAACTGTCAAGGGCTGCTTGTCTGATTTGTCTGCCTTTGTCTGCTTACCAGACCAACCCTCTTTATTTAAATCTCCCATAGTCATGAGGTTCATTAAGGGCCTCACTAATAGGTTTCCTCTCACTCCCTTTATCATGCCTCAGTAGGATCTGAATTTAGTTTTAACTTTCTTGAATTTGATACCCTACATAGCTGTCCCTTAAGATTCCTGGCGTTTAAGACAATATTTCTGGTTGCAATTACTTCCGCTAGGAGGGTTAGTGAGCTGCAGGCCCCTAGCTCCAAGCCCCCATTTACCTCATTTCATGCAGATAAGATGCTTCTTAGGACCAGAGCTGCTTTCCTGTCTAAGGTGGCCACTCCATTCCACCTAGGGAAATATATCACGGTACCCACATTCTATCCTCCCCCTTCAAAGGAGGAGGAGAGACTTCACCGCATTGGACCATAAGAGGGCAGTCAGCTTCTACCTGGACAGGACTAAAGACTTCAGGTTGGACGACCAACTCATTATTGGTTACGTGGGCAAAATGAAGTGCAAGGCTGACCTCAAGAGAACGCTGTCCATGTGGATCATCCTCTGCATCAAGATCTGCTACGCCTTGGCCAAGAAGGAGCCACCTGAAGGTATTCGAGCTGATTCCACCAGAGCTAAGTCTTCTGCTTTAGCTAGAGGTGTCCCTTTTGTAGCAACTTAGGCCTCCTTTCACACTTTTGCAAAGCATTATTGCTTAGACTCGGAGGTGAGGAGGGACGGCCACTTTGCACGTTCTGTGCTGCAAGATTTTTTGGTATAAGTAGGCGGGCACCCGCCTCCAAGAGTGGGGCTGCTTTTGGATTCAATTCAAAAGGTGAGGAATCCACAGGCAGATGTATCCATCAGAAGAACAAGTTACTTACCTTCGGTAACTCTTTTTCTGGTGGATACAGCATCTGCCTGTGGATTCCTCACTGATCCACCCGCCTCCCCGTTGCCTGCCTGTTTATACCGAAAATAATTGACATGTGATTCATGCATTTTATTATGATATATTTGAAATTATGTGGTACTCGTCACTAGGAAATGTCTGTGTTTTAGAATTTCGAGTTTCTTTCTTGATTTCTGTATACTGTGTATAGTTGTGGAAATGTTGTTGGTTCACCTGTTTGCCTCGAAGGCACAGAAAAAATGGGTGGAACTGACGTCTGCATGCCGACGAGGTCTTCTTATGGCTTCGATGACATCATACGGAGTTGCGTGCAGTCCGTTTCATTGTGACGTCTTCGTCGACACGGGAGAGCTGTGAAGAAAAATTTCAGTGGAATGCTGCGCATAGGGTAATTCAAAAGGTGAGGAATCCACAGGCAGATACTGTATCCACCAGAGAAAGCGTTACTGAAGTAAAAGTAACTTGTTCTTTCGTGCTCATCATGAGATCTTCCAAATAGCTTGGATGAGACCTCTGTAGGAAATCAATGCATCAGAGCAGCAATTTTTGTAATTATAGTATTATGGTACAATCCCGGAGATCCTCCTTCATACAAGCAAAGAAGAAATCGAGGGATGTAGGATTGAAATATTCTCTATTGTTCCCAGCGAAACTGAAAGCAATTGCCAACCAGTACACATACTTTTTTTTATAGAGCCCAACAAGGCCAGAAGTTGGGAGGAAGAATTAAAAATCTCTGACGCAACCTCGCCTACTTGGTACTAATCAGAGTTATGTCCAAGGAGGTGGAGGAGACAATGAGGAACTGGTCATTGCCACAAACGAGAATACCTTCATGCGGTCGCAGCTACAGGAGCAGGGGATGGCTGCACTTGAAGTGGTGTTCTCCATGCGTATTCCTAACCGGTCCATCACCGCAGAAGATGGAGAAGAATCTGAATCTGAAGGGGTGAGGGCGGGGTGGAGGGGCTCCTCTACCTTGCTTGGTAGAGGCGACTCTATAGCACAAATGGTTACACCACAGACTGCCAATGGCATTATTTAATTTTTGATTGTCTTCTCAAAAACCGTGTAATGTGAAAGTTGTGACTACGAATCCTTTAGAAGATAAATCCATTGGGAAACGTCCTTTAGAACGAAGGCTTAAGAACAACACGCCTTTAAAACAAAGTCTGAATTTCGACGCACGCATTACAACGCTGGATTTTTTAACGAATGAAGCATTACAACGAAAATCTTTAAAACAAAAAAGAATTTGCCGCCTATCACCGATTTAATAGAGCCCTCTTCGAGTGTTGTTGGCAGTGCACATGTGGGCTCCGAGCTGGGGAAAGGACCGTTCCGTCATTCCTTCACTACAAGGTAGAAAAGAGACTTATTTCATACTGGGTGGCATTCTTAGATTTCCGTCTTTCCAAAACGGTTTGTACAGCGTATTGTCTGTGCTGCACAGGTGCCTGTTCTCTTCGGATCAAAGCTCCAGATGCTGCTACAGAATCGATAAACTAAGAGGGGCTGATTAGTCTGTAAATTGATACCACCGAGCTCCCTGTCGAGTGATGCCCGAATACAATGTGAATATGTTTTATCGCGAAGAACCAAGGAAATTGCTCAGTGGGATAGATGCTGCTGAAATCTGTGCATGAATGGATCAATACTCTTAAAAGCACCAGCATCCAAGCGCTACCATTGTGCAACAGACTTAGTGCCAGCTCTACTCCTGGCTACTTCTCAACTTCTTGAGTTCAATTAAATGATTACCATTAGTCTTGGCGGCTAACAATACTCACAATTCATGGCACTTCAAAGCGCTGTGAGCCACGTGGTAGAAACAGTGGTTGGGAAATATCCTATATGCTGTTATTGCCTCCGCGCAGCCTGACTCCAAATACATTACTGTCCCAGAATCCTAACTTTTGCCCTACTCCTGTGCTCCCACATGTGGCTTATATTTTAACAAAAGCAGGAAAATAATATCATATCTCATGCAGGCGACCTATGGTGGCTCATCTGAAGGGGGTGTGAGATACTTACCTGAGGCTGGCTGTCCTCAGCAGCACTGGTGAAATATTGTAGGGAAGTGTGGCTCAATGGTTAGAGCGGCAGACCCTGATGCAGTAGTCTGGCCGGGACCAGGGTTCAACTCCCACCTCGGCGGGTCACGGGCTCAATTTCCTCGGACCTAATAATTCTCGCCTCGGTGCCTATTCTAATCATGAGTCCCACTCTGCACCTCTGGGCAATAGCTTGCTTAATCTCCACAACGGCCCCCACAACGCTGAGGATGCCTGACTTCACCTTGGGGGTGCCCAGGAGTGGGCTCCTCACAGGGAAAGGCCAGGAAGGGTTCCTCGGCGTACAAGCGCCGAGATGCCTACGGGTAGTCGTGCGCTATACAAGTGCGCAATCATTCATCATCATCATTGTGTAAACGTACTCCGGAAAAATAAATGGCAAGAAAGAAAAGCAGATGTGCCGTAATTCAACGCTGCTTGATGGGGGAAGGGGGGGGGGGAGGTGCACCTCGTGTGGGTCTTAGGGCTCAGAGCTGTGCATGGGGTAGGAGGGGTGCGTCCTGTAAAGGATTCAATTTTGATTCACAGCAGGAAAGGAAGCACTGCAGCCAGTTTCAACATTCAGCAAAATGCTGTACTCGTTAAGAGCAAGTAACTTTCCACTAGTCAAGCGGCAATGAAACAGAAACGGGAAGCTTCAGTACGCATAAAAAAAATGGGTATTATTATTAAATTCCATTAGGCATTGTACTGTAAGCGTTGCATAAGTATGGGTGATATTGCCGTTCTTGGTAATGGCATATTCCATGATTACCTATGCGGCGGCATGAAAAAGTGTTTCGTAGAAAAGAATGGCGTTGTGAGGGCACTGCAGTTGTAATGCAAGCTTACTAAAAGCCTTCATTGTAAAGGCTTTCGTTATTCTGTCATGCATCCATATCTATTACCCTTAGTTAATATTTATCAGCCCCCAAGTCACTGATTTGTTAACTTTTGCCTGCCTTTAATGGAGTCTCCGCTTAAGTGCCTCCCTCTATAACTCGTAGCCTCCTTGTGGTTTGGTTTACGTTTTTGTGCAGGGGTGGGCATGGAGCCACTCACTGGGTTCCTACCTCTTTAACCTCCCTATCACTTCTGCAGTCCTTCCTGCTCTAGTGGGGTGTTCCAGTATGTATTTAGAACTCTTGATACATTTTATTGTTTTGTATTCTCCTTTCTCTAATGTGTTTGGATGAAGGATGATTTTTAACTTGTTGGCTTGGGAGTTGGGGCGCGGCTATGGGGTAATTTTGGACAGGCGAGTACATGGTGATGAAGGGGTTAGGACGGCCTTCTATACTAGACCAGATAGGGAAATGTCTGTGACTCTTGTTTGATGCCTTGCAGCATTGGAGGTACCTATGTACTTAACGTTATGCATCCACTGAATAAGAATATGTATGTCGCTTGAAACATCTGATGCATGTGGGCAACATGAATGGCATAAAAGAAGGATAAAGAGGTTACTAGATTTTTGTATCGATCCCTGCTGTTAGTTAAACAAAAGGAATAACCCCGCTGATGAGATGAAGTGGGGCCCTGTTTTGTTATGCAGAAGCAGAAAGTCGGGCACTGCAACTGGAGGAGAGGAGGGGATTGCGGAAGCACTCTACACCATTGCAATGGGATGAATTTCTATTGGCCCACACAACCGTTTTCTAAAGTGACTAGTCTCCCCTGAGTAGTTCTAAGGTTACTAAATGGATGGAGTGTCTAGAGTTGTTTAGATCTTCACTCCTCTCCAGTATTTTGAGATCTGTGTAAGGGGGGGAGGCATACTTCCCCTCCACTTCTTTCTTGCGTTAGCATAAGTCGAATCCGGTTTAAATATACCTTCTATGTAGTGCCGAAAAACACAACCCATGTTGCTGAAATTGTTTCACTGCCCGACTCCGTGTGGTCTGTCATAATGATTTGTATTTTCATTATTGTCATCTGTTACTATGATTAGCCACTATCATTACTGGACAGTCCTGACCTGTCCGATGTGGGCTTGGGGGTCCAATTGTGCTTTAGTAAATGATATCCGTTGATGTTTTGTAATCCTCACATTGATTAGGTAGAGCAATTGGATGGTGTCCACTATTGTTGTCGTAAGCATGATAAACGTAACTGCTTGAAGGACTGTCGACCTACTGTGATTATACCTACTGAAAATGTATACGTCTAAAATATAAAATCTCAGTACAGTTGTGTTTATAAAATAAAAAGATGAAGGTGGCGCCTGGGAATAATTTTGCAGCATAGGACACAAAGCTGTCTAAATGTTTTAGAGGCCATCTGAATCTCCATTTGTCATCAGAACAGCTATTTTGCATAAATTGAGAATCTGTGAAATGTAATGATAACAGGGCAGTCCAAATACATGTAGCTGTTCAATATGCAGGTTATGAAAGGAACTGGGGGTAACGCTTTTCAGGGATTCTTATTGCTCGGGCCTGGGTGGGTCTTCTCTCTCTTCCATGTAGTTTTAGACCAGGGTGGAAGGGCTGTATTGTAGAATAAAAACTGCATGGTTACCACGCTTGAAGTGATGACTGTCTTGTGTTCCTGACCTTCTGAAAAGATGGGCGACACCGATGGGGAAGGATGTCTGGTGAATCTAAATGAAGCTTAGTCACACGAGCTGCCCTTTGCTCCTTGCTTCTGTTGCTGGTTGCAAATCGCCATGTAGGTCTGATGAAGCCTTGTTGCACTTGATTTTCAGTGGAAGATTTGTCTTTATGGTCTGGTAATTCCAGTGCGAATGCTCAACGCAGCTCACAACTCAGAAAGAATGATACCGCAGAGGCAGGTTTGAAGGGTAAAGGCCAGACCCCAGAGCAGATGCCTGTACATGGCAAACAGAGAAGCAGGAAAAACAGAGGTGAGTGATTTCTATTCGGAAATTAATAGACTGAACCAACCTGAATAAATAGACATTTTGTATCTTTTGTACAGTGACATGCTTGGGTTATCCTTCCTCCATTAGAAAGATCATTAGTGAATATTAAGAAAAACCTTTATTTGTTTGCCATTCTTGAGCTGCCAGTTTTGTTAAGGCCCATTTTATGTTTCCTGGTGGATGCACGTAAAAGTACTTCTGTTACAAATATAGCATGCTGCAATGATATAGTACATAATAACATTAAGGTGTGTATGAATTTCGTTTAAAATGATTCTTCGGTACAGCTGATCTACAGTGGGGCACATGTACACACACCTGATAGCTGCCAAGGTGTAAATTGCACCGAAGACTATACAGTTACCGTTAAGTAAAGCGATGTACGTGATTCTAATTTTATGAGAAGGACTCGATTACAGGGGTCTTTGGCGAGCGGGCATAGCTGTTATATTTGGAGTTAAGCAGGAAAATTTGAGATTTGAGTGCGATTTTAAAAGCTTGTATGTTTGAGGCGATGTACAGCTTGGGTCAGGGCATTCGATTGTAAGGGCAGAGTAAGTGGGGGCTGTCAATCGAGGCACAGCATGTGGATGGCTTATGCATTGCTGGTAGATTGTTGGATGCAGAGAGCAGTATGCACATCTGTGTGACTATCTGGTGACATACTGAGGACGGGAGGGTGTGCTGAAGAGTGAGATGTCCAGACTAAGGAATTTGTAAAGAACTTGGTATTCAGCTGCTAGACACCCAAACTGAATGCAGTATTGATACTTGAGGGGCTTATGGGGAAGACTAAATAGGTTCAGTGTTGCAACATTTTTTTGTTAAATTACCAAGCCAACCCAGAGAATGTAGCTATATTCCAGCTTCCTTGTAACTAGGATATTGAGACATTTGGCTGTAGGAAAAGGGAGGCAAGAGCAAATTATTTGGATATTTAGTAGAATTCTGCCACACTTCCGGGAGTGTAGGTAGAATATTCAATTCACATCTTGTCAGCCATTAATCCCAATTTTCGGGCCATGTGGGATGGAAAGAACATTGAAGAGATTTGGATGTCATGGCCAGTAGGAAATGGGAGTAGCTGCAAAAAGTAATCATGCTACTGAGGAAAGTGGTGTGAAGAATAGAGTGGTCCCAGGACAGATCCTTGTAGATGCAATATGTAAGGATGTAGGTAGAGTTTTATTAACAAATATGATACTAGGGAGTAGGTAGTTATTTAGTAGATGTATAAAGTCAGCAATCTGTACCGCACACAATATTGAGAGAAAAGAGGGTAGTAATACATAGTGTTGGAAGCTGATGTGAGGGCAAGGATAATGAGCATGGAAGAGAGGTGATTATGGTGGGCTGAGGTAATGAAATTGGCAACATGACTTTTTACAGTCTGACTGGAGTTAAGTGGACTATGTGAAATCACATGTGTAATACTCTGTCCACCTAGAGTTCTTGTAGTCTCTATGTTATCGCCATTTAAGGGCAGGCGTTTGACTTTTGGTGTTTATTTGCTTCAAGGCGCAAATAGTTTTTTTTAGCAATATTTTGTTTGTTTCTAATGGAGGGGTGATGCTAATTCCTCTCCTTGTTCATCTGAGGTAGTTTATTTACATTCATGTTTTTGAAATTTATTTTTCTCTGTTGTGATGCAGCTCCAAGAACCCTTTCAAACTATTGCCTTCAAACACACTTTTCTACTGAACAAACAAGTACACTGTGCAAAAAACTAAAACTAAATTCCTTACTCCGTTCCACTCCTCTCAGTCTGTTTCTTTAGAGGTTTCCTTTCCCTTTTCAAAAGTTTATCTAAAACCCTTTTTAATTCCCCATAACATCTCTTTTGCAACTGTGCGGTTTTCTCTCCATTGGAAGGCCGTTTTCAACAATTGCTGTTGTTGGTATCCGTTTTGTTTGCCAATGCTTGATGGCACCCTGCTTTCTAGCTACGTGTGATTATGCAGAGGATAATTGCATGCATGAGCAAAATGCAATATTTGTGCCCCATATTGGAAGGCAGTGGTTGTTGAGCACTCTAAGCTATAGCGTGAGTGAGTTGAAAGTCATTCAACACATTCAACAGCGTGGTAACTTAAGGAATCGATGCAGTACTTCTTCTGAGCTTGTGTTTTCCATGTAGCCACTGGCCTTCCAGGGTCTCTTCTGGGACTGCAGGTCCCTTTTAGTTGGAGCTTGGGCTGATACGGAGATGCAGTTGAAGACAGAAAACAAAACAATCAGCACTGTTTGTTTAAAGTCTAACCTAATTGCACTGCGTCCTCTGGTTTTTTAGTTTGCAGATCAGATGAGCAGCAGGTTTACTTTTCAATGTCCTCAACATACCATTCACCAGCATTACTAGATTCAGCACCAGCACTCTGGACGCAGAGGGTACTTGAGAGGCAGGGATGCATCCTGTTCAGCAGAGCTCCTCACTTATTCAACAATATGTCACTGTTGTAGATTGAACTCAAGGTCTTTACAAGTGTCTGGAACCACTCTAGCAGGTGAATTTCCTTAGTATACAGCCATAGCCTGATAGCTCCCTTAGGGCTCCATCCTCCCTCCAACTGCCTTTGAGTGTGAGGATTCATCCAGCACACAGACACCAACTTCAATGCATTATCAGATTCTGACTGTTCCACGTCCAGCAGTCTAAGCATGCACACTGTACAGATATCATGTCTCAATATTATCCTCTTTCCTTGCACACAGGATAACCCAGGTTTGTCAATGGATAACATCTTCCCATTTCTTACCACACTGAGCATATGTGAGACAGATGCAAGAATCATTCAGGACTGACAAGACATTCTCTGTACTCTTCTCTGTCTTGCACAAGCAGCACACACGCCAAGGGCAGCACGCTACAATTTTCCCACATCAGCTCACGGTCAGACTAGCTTGCAAGCCAATATGACCACGTGACACATGGAAACAAGCATTTACAATGCAATGGTTTTGCCTTTGTTAAAGTTAGAGCTATTGGCATTGCTCTTGACACTCTGAAGCTCCACTCTGAAGCTCCACTCTGAAGCTCCACTCTGAAGCTCCACTCTGAAGCTCCACTCTGAAGCTCCACTCTGAAGCTCCACTCTGAAGCTCCACTCTGAAGCTCCACTCTGAAGCTCCACTCTGCACTCTGAAGCTCCACTCTGCACTCTGAAGCTCCACTCTGCACTCTGAATCTGCACTCTGAAGCTCCACTCTGCACTCTGAAGCTCCACTCTGAAGCTCCACTCTGCACTCTGAAGCTCCACTCTGAAGCTCCACTCTGCACTCTGAAGCTCCACTCTGAAGCTCCACTCTGCACTCTGAAGCTCCACTCTGAAGCTTCACTCTGCACTCTGAAGCTGCACTCTGAAGCTGCACTCTGAAGCTCCACTCTGAAGCTCCACTCTGAAGCTCCACTCTGAAGCTCCACTCTGAAGCTCCACTCTGAAGCTCCACTCTGAAGCTCCACTCTGCACTCTGAATCTGCACTCTGAAGCTCCACTCTGCACTCTGAAGCTCCACTCTGAAGCTCCACTCTGCACTCTGAAGCTCCACTCTGAAGCTCCACTCTGCACTCTGAAGCTCCACTCTGAAGCTCAACTCTGCACTCTGAAGCTCCACTCTGAAGCTCCACTCTGAAGCTCCACTCTGCAGCTCCACTCTGCAGCTCCACTCTGCAGCTCCACTCTGCAGCTCCACTCTGCAGCTCCACTCTGAATCTGCAGCTCCACTCTGAATCTGCAGCTCCACTCTGAATCTGCAGCTCCACTCTGCACTCTGAAGCTCCACTCTGAAGCTCCACTCTGAAGCTCCACTCTGAAGCTCCACTCTGAAGCTCCACTCTGAAGCTCCACTCTGAAGCTCCACTCTGAAGCTCCACTCTGAAGCTCCACTCTGCACTCTGAAGCTCCACTCTGCACTCTGAAGCTCCACTCTGCACTCTGAAGCTCCACTCTGCACTCTGAAGCTCCACTCTGCACTCTGAAGCTCCACTCTGAAGCTCCACTCTGCACTCTGAAGCTCCACTCTGAAGCTCCACTCTGCACTCTGAAGCTCCACTCTGCACTCTGAAGCTCCACTCTGCACTCTGAAGCTCCACTTTGCACTCTGAAGCTCCACTCTGCACTCTGAAGCTCCACTCTGAAGCTCCACTCTGCACTCTGAAGCTCCACTCTGAAGCTCCACTCTCCACTCTGCACTCTGAAGCTCCACTCTGAAGCTCCACTCTGCACTCTGAAGCTGCACTCTGAAGCTCCACTCTGAAGCTCCACTCTGAAGCTCCACTCTGAAGCTCCACTCTGAAGCTCCACTCTGAAGCTCCACTCTGCACTCTGAATCTGCACTCTGAAGCTCCACTCTGCACTCTGAAGCTCCACTCTGAAGCTCCACTCTGCACTCTGAAGCTCCACTCTGCACTCTGAAGCTCCACTCTGAAGCTCCACTCTGCACTCTGAAGCTCCACTCTGAAGCTCCACTCTGAAGCTCCACTCTGCAGCTCCACTCTGCAGCTCCACTCTGCAGCTCCACTCTGCAGCTCCACTCTGAATCTGCAGCTCCACTCTGAATCTGCAGCTCCACTCTGCACTCTGAAGCTCCACTCTGCACTCTGAAGCTCCACTCTGCACTCTGAAGCTCCACTCTGAAGCTCCACTCTGAAGCTCCACTCTGAAGCTCCACTCTGAAGCTCCACTCTGCACTCTGAAGCTCCACTCTGCACTCTGAAGCTCCACTCTGCACTCTGAAGCTCCACTCTGCACTCTGAAGCTCCACTCTGCACTCTGAAGCTCCACTCTGAAGCTCCACTCTGCACTCTGAAGCTCCACTCTGAAGCTCCACTCTGCACTCTGAAGCTCCACTCTGAAGCTCCACTCTGCACTCTGAAGCTCCACTCTGAAGCTCCACTCTGCACTCTGAAGCTCCACTCTGAAGCTCCACTCTGCACTCTGAAGCTCCACTCTGAAGCTCCACTCTGCACTCTGAAGCTGCACTCTGAAGCTGCACTCTGAAGCTCCACTCTGAAGCTCCACTCTGAAGCTCCACTCTGAAGCTCCACTCTGAAGCTCCACTCTGAAGCTCCACTCTGAAGCTCCACTCTGAAGCTCCACTCTGAAGCTCCACTCTGCACTCTGAATCTGCACTCTGAAGCTCCACTCTGCACTCTGAAGCTCCACTCTGAAGCTCCACTCTGCACTCTGAAGCTCCACTCTGAAGCTCCACTCTGCACTCTGAAGCTCCACTCTGAAGCTCAACTCTGCACTCTGAAGCTCCACTCTGAAGCTCCACTCTGAAGCTCCACTCTGCAGCTCCACTCTGCAGCTCCACTCTGCAGCTCCACTCTGCAGCTCCACTCTGAATCTGCAGCTCCACTCTGAATCTGCAGCTCCACTCTGAATCTGCAGCTCCACTCTGCACTCTGAAGCTCCACTCTGAAGCTCCACTCTGAAGCTCCACTCTGAAGCTCCACTCTGAAGCTCCACTCTGAAGCTCCACTCTGAAGCTCCACTCTGAAGCTCCACTCTGAAGCTCCACTCTGAAGCTCCACTCTGAAGCTCCACTCTGCACTCTGAAGCTCCACTCTGCACTCTGAAGCTCCACTCTGCACTCTGAAGCTCCACTCTGCACTCTGAAGCTCCACTCTGCACTCTGAAGCTCCACTCTGAAGCTCCACTCTGCACTCTGAAGCTCCACTCTGAAGCTCCACTCTGCACTCTGAAGCTCCACTCTGCACTCTGAAGCTCCACTCTGCACTCTGAAGCTCCACTCTGCACTCTGAAGCTCCACTCTGCACTCTGAAGCTCCACTCTGAAGCTCCACTCTGCACTCTGAAGCTCCACTCTGAAGCTCCACTCTCCACTCTGCACTCTGAAGCTCCACTCTGAAGCTCCACTCTGCACTCTGAAGCTGCACTCTGAAGCTCCACTCTGAAGCTCCACTCTGAAGCTCCACTCTGAAGCTCCACTCTGAAGCTCCACTCTGAAGCTCCACTCTGCACTCTGAATCTGCACTCTGAAGCTCCACTCTGCACTCTGAAGCTCCACTCTGAAGCTCCACTCTGCACTCTGAAGCTCCACTCTGCACTCTGAAGCTCCACTCTGAAGCTCCACTCTGCACTCTGAAGCTCCACTCTGAAGCTCCACTCTGAAGCTCCACTCTGCAGCTCCACTCTGCAGCTCCACTCTGCAGCTCCACTCTGCAGCTCCACTCTGAATCTGCAGCTCCACTCTGAATCTGCAGCTCCACTCTGAATCTGCAGCTCCACTCTGCACTCTGAAGCTCCACTCTGCACTCTGAAGCTCCACTCTGAAGCTCCACTCTGAAGCTCCACTCTGAAGCTCCACTCTGAAGCTCCACTCTGCACTCTGAAGCTCCACTCTGCACTCTGAAGCTCCACTCTGCACTCTGAAGCTCCACTCTGCACTCTGAAGCTCCACTCTGCACTCTGAAGCTCCACTCTGAAGCTCCACTCTGCACTCTGAAGCTCCACTCTGAAGCTCCACTCTGCACTCTGAAGCTCCACTCTGAAGCTCCACTCTGCACTCTGAAGCTCCACTCTGAAGCTCCACTCTGCACTCTGAAGCTCCACTCTGAAGCTCCACTCTGCACTCTGAAGCTCCACTCTGAAGCTCCACTCTGCACTCTGAAGCTCCACTCTGAAGCTCCACTCTGAAGCTCCACTCTGAAGCTCCACTCTGCAGCTCCACTCTGCAGCTCCACTCTGCAGCTCCACTCTGCAGCTCCACTCTGCAGCTCCACTCTGCAGCTCCACTCTGAATCTGCAGCTCCACTCTGAATCTGCAGCTCCACTCTGAATCTGCAGCTCCACTCTGCACTCTGAAGCTCCACTCTGAAGCTCCACTCTGAAGCTCCACTCTGAAGCTCCACTCTGAAGCTCCACTCTGAAGCTCCACTCTGAAGCTCCACTCTGAAGCTCCACTCTGCACTCTGAAGCTCCACTCTGAAGCTCCACTCTGAAGCTCCACTCTGCACTCTGAAGCTCCACTCTGAAGCTCCACTCTGCACTCTGAAGCTCCACTCTGAAGCTCCACTCTGCACTCTGAAGCTCCACTCTGCACTCTGAAGCTCCACTCTGCACTCTGAAGCTCCACTCTGAAGCTCCACTCTGCACTCTGAAGCTCCACTCTGAAGCTCCACTCTGCACTCTGAAGCTCCACTCTGAAGCTCCACTCTGCACTCTGAAGCTCCACCCTGAAGCTCCACTCTGAAGCTCCACTCTGAAGCTCCACTCTGAAGCTCCACTCTGAAGCTCCACTCTGAAGCTCCACTCTGAAGCTCCACTCTGAAGCGCCACTCTGCAGCTCCACTCTGCAGCTCCACTCTGCAGCTCCACTCTGCAGCTCCACTCTGCAGCTCCACTCTGAATCTGCAGCTCCACTCTGAAGCTCCACTCTGAAGCTCCACTCTGAAGCTCCACTCTGAAGCGCCACTCTGAAGCTCCACTCTGAAGCTCCACTCTGAAGCTCCACTCTGAAGCGCCACTCTGAAGCGCCACTCTGAAGCGCCACTCTGAAGCGCCACTCTGCAGCTCCACTCTGCAGCTCCACTCTGAATCTGCAGCTCCACTCTGAAGCTCCACTCTGAAGCTCCACTCTGAATCTGAAGCTCCACTCTGAAGCTCCACTCTGAAGCTCCACTCTGAAGCTCCACTCTGAAGCTCCACTCTGAAGCTCCACTCTGCACTCTGAAGCTCCACTCTGAAGCTCCACTCTGCACTCTGAAGCTCCACTCTGAAGCTCCACTCTGCACTCTGAAGCTCCACTCTGAAGCTCCACTCTGAAGCTCCACTCTGCAGCTCCACTCTGCAGCTCCACTCTGCAGCTCCACTCTGAATCTGCAGCTCCACTCTGAATCTGCAGCTCCACTCTGCACTCTGAAGCTCCACTCTGCACTCTGAAGCTCCACTCTGAAGCTCCACTCTGAAGCTCCACTCTGAAGCTCCACTCTGAAGCTCCACTCTGAAGCTCCACTCTGAAGCTCCACTCTGAAGCTCCACTCTGAAGCTCCACTCTGCACTCTGAAGCTCCACTCTGCACTCTGAAGCTCCACTCTGCACTCTGAAGCTCCACTCTGCACTCTGAAGCTCCACTCTGCACTCTGAAGCTCCACTCTGAAGCTCCACTCTGCACTCTGAAGCTCCACTCTGAAGCTCCACTCTGCACTCTGAAGCTCCACTCTGAAGCTCCACTCTGCACTCTGAAGCTCCACTCTGAAGCTCCACTCTGCACTCTGAAGCTCCACTCTGAAGCTCCACTCTGCACTCTGAAGCTCCACTCTGAAGCTCCACTCTGAAGCTCCACTCTGAAGCTCCACTCTGCAGCTCCACTCTGCAGCTCCACTCTGCAGCTCCACTCTGCAGCTCCACTCTGCAGCTCCACTCTGAATCTGCAGCTCCACTCTGAATCTGCAGCTCCACTCTGAATCTGCAGCTCCACTCTGCACTCTGAAGCTCCACTCTGAAGCTCCACTCTGAAGCTCCACTCTGAAGCTCCACTCTGAAGCTCCACTCTGAAGCTCCACTCTGAAGCTCCACTCTGAAGCTCCACTCTGAAGCTCCACTCTGCACTCTGAAGCTCCACTCTGAAGCTCCACTCTGAAGCTCCACTCTGCACTCTGAAGCTCCACTCTGAAGCTCCACTCTGCACTCTGAAGCTCCACTCTGCACTCTGAAGCTCCACTCTGCACTCTGAAGCTCCACTCTGCACTCTGAAGCTCCACTCTGAAGCTCCACTCTGCACTCTGAAGCTCCACTCTGAAGCTCCACTCTGCACTCTGAAGCTCCACTCTGAAGCTCCACTCTGCACTCTGTAGCTCCACTCTGAAGCTCCACTCTGAAGCTCCACTCTGAAGCTCCACTCTGAAGCTCCACTCTGAAGCTCCACTCTGAAGCTCCACTCTGAAGCTCCACTCTGAAGCTCCACTCTAAGCTCCACTCTGAAGCTCCACTCTGAAGCGCCACTCTGCAGCTCCACTCTGCAGCTCCACTCTGCAGCTCCACTCTGCAGCTCCACTCTGCAGCTCCACTCTGAATCTGCAGCTCCACTCTGAAGCTCCACTCTGAAGCTCCACTCTGAAGCTCCACTCTGAAGCTCCACTCTGAAGCTCCACTCTGAAGCGCCACTCTGAAGCGCCACTCTGAAGCGCCACTCTGAAGCGCCACTCTGAAGCGCCACTCTGAAGCGCCACTCTGAAGCGCCACTCTGAAGCGCCACTCTGAAGCGCCACTCTGCAGCTCCACTCTGCAGCTCCACTCTGCAGCTCCACTCTGAAGCTCCACTCTGAAGCTCCACTCTGAAGCTCCACTCTGCACTCTGAAGCTCCACTCTGCACTCTGAAGCTCCACTCTGCACTCTGAAGCTCCACTCTGCACTCTGAAGCTCCACTCTGCACTCTGAAGCTCCACTCTGAAGCTCCACTCTGCACTCTGAAGCTCCACTCTGAAGCTCCACTCTGCACTCTGAAGCTCCACTCTGAAGCTCCACTCTGCACTCTGAAGCTCCACTCTGAAGCTCCACTCTGAAGCTCCACTCTGAAGCTCCACTCTGAAGCTCCACTCTGAAGCGCCACTCTGAAGCGCCACTCTGAAGCGCCACTCTGAAGCGCCACTCTGAAGCGCCACTCTGAAGCTCCACTCTGCACTCTGAAGCTCCACTCTGCACTCTGAAGCTCCACTCTGAAGCTCCACTCTGCACTCTGAAGCTCCACTCTGAAGCTCCACTCTGCACTCTGAAGCTCCACTCTGCACTCTGAAGCTCCACTCTGAAGCTCCACTCTGCACTCTGAAGCTCCACTCTGCACTCTGAAGCTCCACTCTGCACTCTGAAGCTCCACTCTGCACTCTGAAGCTCCACTCTGCACTCTGAAGCTCCACTCTGCACTGTGCTCCTGAAAGGACAGTTCTGGGACACCATGACGCACCACTACCCTTCGGTGTCAGTGTGTGACCAAGAAACGCAGGGATCCGTGATACACATGTGGGGGTGCATGTGTGCGTGCATACATGTGTATGTAACAGAAAGCGGTGTCGATCGTGTCGTGACAGAGTTGGTTCATGACAATCGTCTCGCGGTGGCTGTTCTAGTCTGACGGTGACCTTGGACGTGGTTTGTTTCTCTCGTCCGCTCATGCAATCCTGGGCCGGACAAGAGAACATTCAGACCTGTCACCGGTGGCTCTTGGGCGGCCGGGGACCCGTCTCTAGAGCTCAGGATGGGGGGCTGGGGACGGGAGGGGTGGGGGCCTGAGCGCTCTGCGCTCTCCGTCAGCCGCGGCCCACTCAGTACACGGGGCTCTGGCAATCTCCGTCACAGACTGCCTAGGACTGCCTAGGAGTGTACGGGGCTCTGGCAATCTCCGCCACAGAGTTCCCAGGAGTACACGGTGCTCCGGCGATCTATGCCACTGTGCATTAGAGCTGGTGTGTCTAGTAGTACATGGGGCTCTGGCGATCTCCGTCACGGACTGCCTATACGTGCACGGTACTCTGGCAATCTCCGCCACAGAATTAGGGAGGGGGAGCAAGGGAGGTGCCGGCAATGCCGGAACAGAATCGGGGGCGTTCCCGGCGTCGCGTGACGTTGGCAAAAGCCAAAGAATGTCGGGAACGCCCCCGTGTCTGGTCCGGCATTGACGGACAGGCCCCTCGTCCAATGGCAAGGCTCCATTTACGGAGCCAGCCAATGAATGAGGAGGGCCGACCCAAAGCACACTACAATTCTCATCAGGTTTTCGCCTGCGCGAAAAAGATGCGCAGAGCGCATCTTTTTTGCGAGGCAAAACCTAAAAAGCACCTGATTCTGTACGTAGCTCCAGGAGGTCTGGATACTACATAACCCTCTCCTGTACATAATGATGACAGCACACAGTATGTTCAAAATGAAGTTCTAAAAATATTTCAACGCCAGTAACCCCAGTGCTTCCCAATACCGGACCACTTCCGGTGCCACAGTCAGGAGGTACCTACCTACCAAACCCTGTGCTTTACACCCTCTAAAACCGTGAACACTGACCTCAGCAAGCTGAAACTCACACACCAAGACAATCACTATTGCACTCTTCCTCCATTCCAGGGACCTGTCAGATCCTCCCATTTGTACAAAATGATAACTGGTTCCAGAGCATATATAAATAAAAAGAACACCCCATTTGTACACAATGACCCCTAGCTCCAAAGCAGGCACTGACAGAACTTGTGACGCCAAACCACATCACCAGTAGGTAATACACTTCCACAAGCTTCCTCTTGCGACAGGTTACTCCTCTTCCCCCACCTTGGTAACACCAAAAATTAAGATACTGCAATTCTCTATAATTTCACACCAAAAACGAGCTGCTCCATTTTGCATACATTGGCAACACCAATATCTCAGTGTGACAAGGTATACACACCTTCCTCACAATTGCACACAAATGCACCTAATTCCAAAACAGCATCCAGATGGGCTCACTTTCCCAGATTGCTGACTCACACATATTTGAACACCTGCAATCTCCCAATAGCTAAAATGCATCACGTCAAACATTTTCTTTGCACAGTCTTTTTATTGAATTTTAATAAAGCAGGAAACAATCATTGCCGCAGCATAAACAAGTCCACAGAGTCTCTTAAATATCATATTATTGCCAGCACTTTGAAATCACGGGTTCCACACCTCATAGTACACCGTAAATAGTATGGCCCCACCAAAAGTCTCACGTTTTGTGGTACTTTCATGGGCAGCCCCATGCTTTAGTTACCTTTTCCTTCGGTTGCGGTGCAAATTTTGATGCCTGGGGAATATTCAAAAGATGAGAAATCTGCAGCTAGATAGTCGAAGGTAAGTAACTTTTACATCTCTCCTTAGTCAGCACCTCTTTCCATATTTGTGCCAGCATCACGGCAGTATTAAAATCCCAACATAATTATGGATTTCTGGTTGTATAGATGCCTAGATATTTGATATTTGAAGTGACCCCCGGATTCCCTCAGTTTCACATGAGCCAGATCTTCTGGCTGCCTCCCTGCGATTGGAACATTATGTGATTTTGTACAGTTAATTGTAAAGCCTGATTCATCCCCATAAGTTGTAATGTTTCTAGCAACCTAGATGTTGAGCACTCTAGTACTGTAGGTACACATTAAGGTTGTCCTCCTAGAGCGAGAGCCAGTCCTCGGGGCCCGAGTGCCACCTAATCTCTGACAACCGAGCATCCCGTTTAACCCAGTCTTCCAGTGGCTCAACTACAAGCTCAAAGAGGAGCATGGAGAGATAACATCCCTGCCTTGTGACCCTCGCTGGGTAACATCCCCGCCTTGTGACCCTTGCTGGGGACAACACTCCATTGACGCGAACCAGCGCCCACGGATCATAATATAATGTTGGACGTACTTCAGGAAGTGGGGCCCAAAGGGAATATCCTCAAAGATCTGAAACATTAGGGAAAATGAACTGAACTGAAAGACTTTTCAAAATGAATCAAAAGCACAGCCACCGCCACTTTCAACTCTGCCACCCTGGCCATGACCACCTGCAGTCAGAGTATAGTGTTGGGTCCCATGATTAATTAGAAAGTTGTTTTGGTTGAGGTAAATTCGGGATCTTATTAACCATTTCAATTTAGAGGCCAGGATTTTTAGCAGTGATTTTGGCCTGATTTGCTCAATGAGATTGTGTGTTAGGATTTTTCCCGTTTGGCATTGACTAAAATCATGGTGCCCCGGAGTTTGTGTGGTAGTTGTCCTAATGCCTCCATCTCTTCATATAGCACTAAGAGGCGTAGGAACATTATGGGGAAATATTTCTTCACACATTTTTGCTGTACACCTTAATACCTTGTGTTTTCCTGCCATTCATGTAGGTGATTGATGCCTGAATTTCCTCTAGTGTCAGCTGCACGTCCAACTCTCTTTTCTGCAGCCTATCCAACACCTTTAATATTGGGTCTGATGCTATTTGGTTGTACTTTTTGGCAGTCAGAGGGGTCTGTGCCGCATAAAAAATTATCATAGCAAGCGGCAAACGTCTCTTCCATTGAGGAGGCCCCCGTGAACCGCTCTCCATCTTGTTGGTGCACCTGTGGCGATTATGCGGAGCTCCAGGTCTTGTGTTGCTAGTCAATATAACAATTTGCCTGCTTTATCTCCCCATTTATAAATCTGATTCTAAGTTGATGTCAAAATAGGAGGTTACCTTTTCTTGAAGCATACTCCCCAGCCAGCCTCGAAGTGCAACTCTATTGGGGAGTAGTCAGATAGACGATACTGAAGTACCCTCACCTCTGTAACTCCCATCATATCAGTTGCTGCATAAAAAGTAGTCTAGATGAGAAAATGAGGAGTGGGAGAGGGTCAAAAAATGTATATTACCTCTTGGCGGGGTGCCATGTCCTCCAAACATTACAACACCCCAGAGTGTTGGCCTGTGTTTCACTGGATGTCGCACTGGGCATTGCCTTCCACTGAATGTACTGAGGACCAGGTTAATCACCGTGTTAAATTTACCACCCACTACCCATACTCCAGCTGAGTCTTACGTCACTTGTGTATCTAGGGAAATTAAGGAGGATCCCTCCAGTGCCGTGGGTAAGCAGACCAGGCAGTTGACCAGTAAATGTAACAAAGTTACCAAGTGGGTCTATGTGTACCCCAGATGGAATCCGTGGGAAGGATCACCAAAGAAGGATATCTGTTCCCCTTGTCCCTCTTGTGTACCCAGCATGCTAACTTAAGTTACAATCGTGTCTTCCCAAGAAGTTAAATTGTTTTCTAGTATGTGAAATCTTTTGGGGAACAAGAGAAGTTTTTTTAACATAATTAAATGCCGCCCTCTTAAACTTGTTATTGAGCCCATTGATGTTCCAAGAGAGGATGCAGTGGTGTCTATGCTCGTTTGGGCCATAAAATGAGTATGTATGGTGTAGCGTGCAATGTGCCACTGGCAAGGGTAAACAAAACCGTAACTCTGGATTCCCAGAGGGAGGGGTGTAATGAGTGACCCCCCCAAAACTAGTCACCCCCTCATGCACGACTGGTACTGAGGCATCTATCTGTCTCTCAGTAAAATAACTACTTCAACTAATTACCCACTGTTTCAGAGAAACGTAGATAGTTCTCGTAAAAGTAGGGGACTGTGTCAGTCAAGAAGCAGTCGGGCCAAGGAAGGTTGAGAGGTGTTTACCACAATGTTTACTTTGCATATATATTTGCAGTATTCCAGACTATTTTCTTTTTACCCAACTGTTCTAAACTTAAACAATTGAAGTGTCTCTAAAATGGACTATACACTATAACCTTTGATCTGTAATTAATTTCCCTGCTGTTTACATCATGTCAAGAGAACATTACAAACATTCCTTAAGAAAAAAACCTGTTTTGAAAATGCATTCTTAAGATGCTGTGGGAACACCTACTATCCTTCAATCTAAATGACCTGGGCTCTTAGTCCTAACTTACTGTCTCCTGACTTTTCACATGGAGATAGTTCTATCTCATTCCCAGTACCTTGGAGTCAAAAGGGCAAAGTGTATACTACTGCCTCTTTTAGTCAGATAATTGAATCCAGAGAAGACTCTCCAGCATTGAACTCTGGGTGTAAGAAGCATCACTGATGCACCTGCTGCTTTGAACCCACCATTTGTTGTGGGCAAAGACCACTCGCGCCTTGCAGACCACACACACCTTGTGAGACGTATTTCTGATTGCTCCCTGTACTCCAGTGGCCTTAAACTTGGCTCACACTCCCTTGGCGTTCCTATTACAACAGCGACATACTCTATGTTGTCTCGCTTTTTTCATCAGAAGCACCAAGAGTTTAACTGCCAGAAACTGAAACACTGAGATGAGGCCTAAAATAAAATCCATACACAATAGGGTTTAAAAAAAAAAATATATATATATATTTTTCAGTTTACACAACATAAACAAGAACAACCAATAGGGATCATAACAGTGTAGGTATACAGATCGACGACCTCATTATCGGCACTTAGGACTGTAGGTAGCATCAAGGGAGAAACGGACTCATGGGGAAGAAACACAATAACAGATAAGTAAAACATTGTGGGGAAGTAGCCAAGCCCGGCACATCTGTAGGTGGTGAATATCCCTAGTGGACACCCCCTCCCTCACCATCAGACCCCGACCCAACTGGTGTACTCAACCCACCGCCCTCACTATCAGACTCGTCCTGGGAGGAAAGCTCCCCTTCTGCTAGCCCTGACGCACACATGATTCGCCAGGCGAGTAAGTCGTCCTGCAGTTTCTCGTCTCTCCGAACGAGTTTCATGTGAGTTTCCTCAGCCAGGGACCGCTCCCGGTCATCCCTAAGCCAAATGGACACCTCCGGAGCCCTCTGCCCCATCCAAGTAATCGCCACTCTGCGTCTGGCGAGCACCAACATTAATTGTATGAGTTTATATGAGAGCTTCCTGTTTTTGGGTCTGGAGACTAAAGCAAGCAGACAATGCAGGGGTTCCATCGCTATCCGAAGGCCTGTGGCTGTGACTATGCGTTCCACCACCCCCACCCAGAAACGCCTGACCGAAGGACAGTCCCAGGCTAAGTGTAGGAAGCCCGCTCTCTCTGCGCTACATCTAAGGCATCCGTCTCCTCTAGCCCCAGAGATACGCCTCAGGGAAACTGAGGTTAGGTAGGTGCGGTGTAAAAAATGAAAGTGTATCAATTTAAACCGTGGGGGTGGAATCCTGTTTCATGGCCTTATACGGCAGAGAGATCAGTTTGCGCCCCTTGCCGCAGGAAAGAAGGATGTTCAAGGTGTGAGTCAGTGGTGGTGCGTCCGGGTACTGGGGCCAGGTAACCTTCACCACATCCTGGAGTCCCCGATAGTGCAAGTATTTCCTCTCCCCAGGCCGAAGGCCTCCTCCGCCTGCTCATAAGTTAGGAAGGACTCGTTGGGGTAAAGGTCAGCCAGAACCTTGCAACCACCCTCCCGCCAGGAGTGAAAAGACATGTATTTCTCCATGTCAATGAAGGGGGCCAGTATCCAGACTGGGAGCTCCCTATGGAAGGGTGCCCTCCGTAAGACCCTCTCCACAAACCGCTGCCAAGTGCTGGCCGCGTGACGCACAACATAAGGAAGAGTTGCATCCGCCCACCTGCCCTGCATCATGGCGACCCGTAGCAGCTGGACGTCCGCCCTACCTGCAAGGAGGCGCGTCTCCCAGTTGTCCGCGTCCGTAAACCAACGGGCTGTATGCTGCAACTGTGCCGCATAGTAATATAAGTTGACGCGTGGCGCTTCCAGACCCCCCTCCTCATAACTGCGGACAACAGTGTGGAGTGCTACCCTACTACGCCGACCCGCCCAGAGCAAAGACGTGAGCAACATATTGAGAGTGCGGAAAACTCATGGGGGGAGAGGACACAGTGAGTTCTGGAGGACATATAACGTCCGAGGAAGCATCCTCATTTTGGCGACGACTAGCCGTCCCATCAGAGAGAGTGGCAAAGAATTCCAAAAGGACACCGACTGCTGTAAGGACGTGAGTATGCGATCCACATTCCGGGCCAGCAGCTGCGAATCTATCGGGCCACCTGTATTCCTAGATAGCGGAACCCCTTTCGTTCCCATCGCAGCCCGAGGTCTGGTAAGTCTCCTAAGGGCACAGAGTCAAGGCCAGCGAGCGGAAAAATCAAAGACTTACTGCGGTTAAGTCGCAACCCCGATGCCTTGCCAAACCGATCTAAGTGGTGCAGTAGTATTGGCAGTGCCTCCCTGGGAGCAGTCAAATAGAACAATGGATCGTCCGCATATAAAGAGATGACGTAGCATGTGTCCCCCACCATGATACCCCATTGTTCCATATCCGTCCGTACTCGGACAGCAAAGGGCTCTATGGCCAGGGCAAACAGGAGCGGCGAGAGGGGACACCCCTGGCGTGTACCCCGTCCCAATCGCCATTCCTCAGACCCTGCGCCCTCAAGTTTCACCCTGGCACGAGGGGCCATATACAGAATGCAAATCCAATGACAAAAGTTGGGACCCAGCCCCAATGCGCGGAGGACCTCTAGTAAGTACCCCAGTCGACTGAGTCGAACGCCTTAGCAAGGTCGATAGACACAAACACCATCTGCTCCTCCCGACCACGCACCTCATGAATAATGTGGTTCAACCGCCGCAGGTTCATGGCTGTATTGCGCCCCGGAATAAAACCGCACTGGTCTTCGTGGACAAAGTGAGACATATATGGTACCAAGCGCGAGGCCAGCAACTTAGATAAGATCTTTACGTCCGTGTTGATCATCGTGATCGGACGATACGACAAAGGTTCATGAGCGTCCGTCCCCCGCCCTCTCCCCGGTTTCAGGATCATACATATTTCCCCCCAGTGTCATACTCGGTGGGAGAGTCCCGCTCTCAAACGCCTCATGGAATACCAGCAATAGGAGTCTGGAAAGTGTACCCTTGAATGTCTGGTAAAATTCAGGAGGGAATCCGTCGCTTCCCGGGGACTTAGCCCGTGGTAGGCGCTGCTCCACCAACGTCAGGGCTTCGTCTAGGTCCTTCTGCGCACAATAGGGTTTTAAAGTGAAATGAGGGTTTCCCCATCATTGTGAGGGCATACTGACATATCCCAAAACTAAGGCTGTGAGTTTTCTTTGCCATTAAAAAGGGTGACTGGCCTCACTCCTTCATGGAGCAGCCGAGCATCTCACCCTATACGCTCTTATGTCCAGATTCTTCAGTTTCTCCTATTGCATTATTTCTTCTACAGTTCTTTGTAACTTCTCATGCACAATATCAATCGCATTAAAGTGCTGTCCTCAGATGACCAGTAGGTTAACATTCTTTGCCTTGTCCTCCCTCGTTATTGGGCTCTTACTGCTCAGGAGCTAGTGTAGACACCACTTCCTGGTATTTTTGTGGGCGGGTGTCCCCGTCTACTTCATTGTGGTCACAAGGCATCATTCCCTCTCCAGACAGCCCTCCTCTTTTGTCAGAAATATCTCCCAACAGATGACAGATTCTTACTCCATCTCTGTTCAGGTCCTGTTTAACAACGCTTCATCAAAATGTTGTAGTTGCATATTGAACATTCTCAAGCATGCACACTCAGCTCATGCATCAGAGACTCCTCATGCCACAACAGCCCAACCTCCTTCCCATCCCTATACAATACTCTCATGGTAGGAAGGGCGAGGCAATTCTTTCCTATCTGGTAGAACAAAATAAATTGGATGTTTGATGTGGCAGAGGCAGACTGTAAGTGTCAGCTCATCTTATAAGCTACTAAGCATTTCTCCAAAGCAGTTGACGCACCAGACTCCTCGTCAGTTTCTGAACTCAGCAGGAACAATGCAGGTTCACAATGAACCTGTGGAACCAATGACCTAAATTTAACAAATGTGAGGGATACTTGACAGATACCTTCTTATGAAGATGTGGGGAACCAGAAGAAGAAATGTTCTAGCTCAACAAAATGCAAGATGCCTACTTCCCATATGCATATATTTACTGCCACAACCATGTGAGAGTGAAAAATAGAATATTCGAACATTTAGTGATAAAAGGCTAATGTGTCCAAATCTGGATCTCATTGTTTCGGATTGAAGCCAGCACTGATCCTTTTAACAGATTGCTTAGCAGTACTGGCAGTCCATCTCCCTTAGCAAGGGATGCATGTTTTTGATATAGATTTATACTTTTCTTTTTAAACTTTACCACCATTGGAGTTGGCAAATGAACACATTTGAATATATTTGGTTTCTTGTTATTCGTGAAACACATTTCAAAATGAGTCATGTCATTTACACAACTCCAAAATTGCATATATCAATTTAATGATACCAGTTCTGTATTGACGAGACTGATTTTGCTATCTCCCCTTAAAAAGTGATAGCTACATTTCTCAACTGGAGCTCCTTAATTCTAGAGGTGTTTAGACATTAAACACCATCCATTCTCCTAGTTGTTCCACCTCCTCTGGCACTGACGAGGCATTGATACATCTCTTACTTTGGAGAACGCCCTATAGTGAGTCCAGGGACATGTTGGAGGGTTTGGAAATGTGTATTAAAGTTTTTGGGGACCGTGAGGTGAGTAGCGGTGGGGCATTGCGAGTAGAGGCAATATCCAGGAGTCAATTGGCGGTCTGTATAATAATTAGTAATGATTTAAACTTTTGGTTATTTGGTTTTGAATTCTGATACAGGGTTAACTCTAGTATCTTGTGCACTGTCTCTCTGGGTATCTCAGGAGTGTCTGCTCATGGTTCTCGGCGTCCATCCTTAAGTATTCTCTTATCTTTCTTCAAGGTCCCCTCTGTTCTTCTGACATGTTGCCTTCACACCTGTCACTGTGCACCTTTCTCCCTTGTCCTGGATTGCAAAGGTGCCTCATTCTCAGCCAGCTCTGTACCCTGCAGCATTATGGCCAGACTCTGTTGTCAACCACAATGACAAGGTAGTGGGTTGCCTCTCATTTTTGCCCCAGGAGAGATTTGTGCATTTTCCGTTGTCTCCTATGGATTGGGCCACTGAAGGTTGTGAACATTGGTCGGCTCCAATTGGTTCTTCCTATAGGCATGTGTGCACCATGATGCTCTACAGCCATACCCTCACATTTTCCAGAAACACTAATGTTTGACATTTCAAAAATGTGAGAGTCCCTTTTGTGCTCTATACCATACTAATCTCCTGGGTGTCTTGCAGAGGAGCAATGGCGTGGTACACCATGCCACCCTAGACTTCACGGTTTCTAGAAGATGTGTAGTCTGCTTTAAAGTGAGCTTTCAGAAAATCTCAGTGTTTAGGGCTCTAATTGAGAAACATCCATTACTGTTCGAGCATGATAACCTGTTCGTTTTGAAAACTCAAAGCCAAGCACAGTAGAAAGCTGGAACCCTATGTTGTGCAAGGTTAACGGCACACTGGACCAAAAGAACTCTAACCCCAAGATACCAGAGGATGCCTTGGAAATCAGCAGTATGGCTGAATTAAATTAAGTGACGGTGCACATCAGTGAGAAGCCTTTCTTAATGGATGCATTGATTACCCATTTATGAGGGCATTACCTATTCCTAGGGTTGTGGCCCTGATCATGAAAATACTAAGGTTCTGATTTAGAAATGGTCAGACAGGTATTCCATCTCAAGCATAACGGATATCCTGATCACCTTTTCACAAGTATAGTATATTGCAGATTGCTACTCATCACATTTGTGGCAGAGTACCCGTCCACTGAACTTTAAGTAAAGCCCTATGTCTTGAGTCATCTCTTAGTAGAAATCACAGTAAAGGACACTAGAAAAGTAGGATCACATACAAAGTGTGTGTCTGTCTGCCTGCCTGCCTGCCTGCCTGCCTGCCTGTTCGTTTGGATCCCCAAAGGCTTACAGAGGTTAAAGTAGACAATACCTTACTCTCTATTTGTGGTAGTGTGGGCTATCACTAATGCTGTATCATAGGGTAGTGTTAAGCATTTATTGTACACACTCAGACAAGAAATGATTTCCCACACGCAAAGACTGAACTCTGACCAATTGTGGTGTATAAAATTATTTCTTTGTTGGTTTTTATTTTTAGGACTAAGCCAGACTTGATGCAGATAGGTAAAATAATACTTTTCTCATATATGAAGTTACAGGTAGGTCAAATGTTCAGAAATAGTTGAAATTACTTTTAGTTACTTTGTGATTACTTTTTAGATTACTTTTCAGATTACTTTTCCTACTTAGTGTGATATGGCTAGATGTCACACTGGGTCCTAAGTTCCCAGTTTCTTAAGTTCTCATACAATTTCCAACTCTACAGAACTTTTTTCACAGAAAAGCAGTCAATGCAATTGCGATTCTCATATTAACATGACTAGAGAATCTGGATTTCATTAAAGACTCGGAGGCTGACATTATGCATTTACCTTTAATGCAGACCCAAGCAGCCGCATACATCACAATATAAACGTTCCAATTAGAACAAAGGCAACAGCTAAAGGCCATGAGGCAACAACAGACTGCCTCTTTTAAATGGACACAGATAAGTTCTTAATAAACTTGAGACGTCAAAATCCTAAAACAGTCTTCATAACTCGATTGGAAGAAGCAGGAAGATGAAGAGATTCATGCAGGAAAATCCAACGAAGGAAAAAGTTGCAATCAGGGACCACAATCAGGGGTTATCTGAAAAGATAAGGAAATTAGTCCAAGAATCAACTGTAAAAAAATTCAAACATGTCATATAGATTCAAATATATAAATACAAAAAAATCATAAAACATCTCATAAAGAGCATAAAGCATTAAAATAAATTATATAAGATAACAATATTAATTGAAATTCCACCAGAGGTGGGAGTGGGGGATAATGTCAGCCTCCGAGTCTTTAATGAAATGCAGATGCTCTAGTCATGTTAATATGAGAATCGCAATTTCATTACAAGACCGGAGGCTACATTATGCATGTTGGTAGCTCCCTAAAATAGCATCGGACATGTGTTGAATAGGTTTAGATGTGAGTAATCTTGCACCATAATGAGTTCATCGTCGATAGATGATTAGACGAATGCCCCTTGACCTTAGGTAAGAGACAACTGCTCTCATGACCTTGGTGAAGCACCAAGGTGCGGAAGAGAGACCAAATGGAAGTGCCTGAAATTGGTACAGGTGACCTTTCCAAAGATACTGGAGAAAGTGTTAATGAATTTCTGCCATAGGAATGGTAAAATAGGAGTCCTTCAGGTCTAGTTTGACTAGCCAATCTCCTTCTATAAGTAAGTCTCTGAGAAGATGAATTCCTTCCATCTTGAAGTGCCTGTATGTAAGGAATCTGTTCAGTTCTCTCATGTTTATGACCGGCCTCCAACCTTTCTCTTTTTTTTTGACCAGGAAGAGGTTGTTTACGAAGCCCAGTAGTTCCATAGGAACCTCCAAAATTGCACTTTTCTGAATCATTGATGAGATTTCTTCCTCTATGATACTTTGTTGGTCTGGAGATAGGGGAATATCCTTTGGGAAGGACTTCTGGGTAGGAGTGTGTTCGAAGTCTATTGTAAAGCCTTTTACTGTGTTTAGTACCCAACGGTCCTGAGTAATCGATTTCCAATTTTTTAGGAAGTATTTTAGCCTGCCGCCCACCTTTAAGGGGAAAGAATGGGGAGGTAGAGAGGGAACACTCACTTGAGGGATTGTTTGATCCGCGTGATCTGAATCCCCTGCTTCGTTGTCCTCTACCCCTTTGGGGGTAGAACTGTGAGTGGTGGTATTGTTGGTAGCCTCTGCCAATCCCACGTCCTCTGAAATTGGCCCTTTGGTTGTATCGGCCGGAAGATTGGCCTCGTCTTCCGGCCCTTCCAAAAAGGTTATTACCAGTGTTAACGACCTTGCGCATGTTTTGTTGCACTCTGTCGAGGGCAGTGAATGTGGAAACGTATTTCTCTAGTGATTTTATTAGTTCTTCTCCAAAGAGAAGCCCTTTCTGGTTCTTAGAGGGTTCTTTATCAGCGAGATTGCTGAGTTTTGGGTTGATCCGAGTAAGGACAACTCTACGCCTTTTGGCATTGATACTCGCATTTGCATTCCCTAAGAATATAATGGCCCTCTGGCTTCAACCCCTTATCATCTCTGTATCGAGATGGGTGCCCTGTGTATGGCTCTCTTCGGCCGAGTCGAGGATCCTTGTGAGAGGACCAAGGACGTCGAGTAGACGATCCTGATAACTTTCAAAAGACTTTTCCATACCCTTTCTAGGGTCACGCCCTAGTTTTAAAAGGAATTTAGTCAAGTCAGGGTCGAGATTAGGGGTGTAACAGGTTTTATCACCAACAGAGGGTCTAGAACATTCTGCCCTCAAAATGTCACGTGTTTCCCTTTCTAAGGGGTATCTAATGCATTTTCTTACAAACTGCGCAACATGTTCTTGTGGACACCACTCTGAGCTCGGAGGGTGTTTCAGGTTCTGAGGTGAAAGCATTTCTTCACCTAAAGGGTTATGAATCACGTCCTTTGAGGAGGTACTTGATTGTGGGAGTTGGGTTTCTGGGGTTAGAACCAAGGTTCCCCCAGGGTCAAGAATGCATTCAAAAAGCACCCTCAGAAGCACTAGGGCGGCCAGGTGCAGAGTGCTGAGGCCCAATGTTATCCAATGGGGGATAGGGGACCACCGGTTGGTGGCGGCTCACGGGCACGCCACTTGGATGTGGGAGCAAAGCTTCTAGGGTTTAGCTGAGGTCAAAGTGGTATCCAAGATAGCACACAAAGTGCACCCACAGCAGCACTTGGGCAGCAGGAGGCAGGGTGCTGATTTGGCATCCAGTGCCATGTTGTTTTCAATGGGAGTTGCTGGTGTTGGGTTTTGGCAACAGGCTCGGTCAAGGAAGTCTTCTGGGAGGAGCCAACAGCAAGGCAGGTAAGTTGGAGAGCTCAGGGATGTAGGTGCACCTCAGATCCTCTTCTCCAGGGTGCAGGGCGGCTGAATGCAGGGGTGCTTTTGAGGTCGGATTGCACCTTACATGGCCACTAGCGGTTGGGGGGGGGGGTTGTCTCCGTACAGAGGCTGAGAGGCTGCAGGTGACATCTGGGAGTATTGCTGTGGTCAACCCATGGTGGACTCACACTCTGGAGCGGTGAGACACTTTGCTGGGTCCGGTGGGCCACTTGGGTCGGTGTTCAGTGCTCCTGCAAATGTACCCTCACCAGTGGTATAGTGCACCCAGCTAGAGTGATGTCTTACCTATACCATAGGCACTGGGTTGCAGGCAAGGCACGTGGGGTGTGTGTGTGTGTGTGTGTGTGTGTGTGTGTGTGTGTGTGTCTTTCTCTCCCCCCCCCCGCATGTGAGTGAGTTAGTTAGTTACAGGACCTCTAAAGGTGGCACAATATATGCTGCAGCCCTTAAAGGCCTTCCCTGGTTACAGTGCCCTTGGTACACACACACACACACATCAAGACAAAGTGCTTTAGAATTCTGGCAAAAGTGTGTGGGGGGGTTCTGCAACAGAAACACACTTTCCTACAGCGTGTGTGTGTGTATAATACAGTTATTAAGGCAAGTGGAGTGTAGGATCTGCTTACTATGGTTACCCCCACTTTTTGCTGGTGTTTCACTGTTTTTCGACTTTAGTCTGGCTGTGGCCCTGATAACCAGGACCCCAGCCATGCTGCGTCCTCTCTAAATTGATTGCATGTACTTTAGGTACACTCCAGATTGGTTACTGGGTTACCCATGCGAGTCCCTAGTATATGGTACCTAAGAGCATAGGTACCCCAGAGGCCTACGAGGGGCTGAAGCATGTATTATGCCACCCCTGGGAAGCCTTCCAAAATGGTGCCACAGGTCTGCTACTGCAGCCTGGGAAAAGTGGTGCATGCACCCCATACTAAGGTATAGGTTACCTATATCTACCTTTAATGACTGACACATATAAACCTATAAGTCACTCCTATGGCAGGCATTATCAATCCTGAAGGCAGAGTGCTTGGTTTTGTGTGAGAGGGTGCCCATGCATGAGTAGGACCCCTCTGCAGCTTTCGGAATCTATTCTCTGATGCTGTTCTGTGATGCAGCCAGACCATATACTCTTAAGTGCATTATAACCTTGCGGTAAATGCTAACTTTGGAATGGCTGCATGGAAACATGTCCTGTTTTGTGTCAAACACTTTGGAATCCTACCCCCCCCCCCCGCCAGTCCTGGCGGCGGGGGTAGAATTCCACCCTTCTAGAGGGAGAAGACATGTACACACTTACCTGACCGGTAATAGTTTAAAAAAGCCCCATCATCACAAAATGGATGCTGCAGTGCTGCAGCCACAGACACAAGTCTGGCCTCCTGCTGCTGGACGCAACTCCGGCAGGGGAGGCCTGGACAATAGGGTTCCTGTCTCAGGGAGGTGTAACCACTTCCCAGACAGTCTTTAGTGTATTAGGGCTGGGTAGGTGCATTCATAGAATGCTTTTCAGACAGTGCTGGGGGCACACTTGGTGTTCCTGTGCATACCCCAGTTCAAACCGGTTGCAGGGGCACTCAGCCCCTGCTCTGGCGTGAAACTGGACAAATGGAAAGGGGTGTAACCACCCCCTCCCTGGGTCCTCCCATAGGTGGCATCCTAGAGTAATTCCAACCCCTAAACTTAGTATAAGTATAGGAACCCAGTCCTTAGGACTTCAGATTACCCTGTACGAAACTCTGCAACATATATCCTGGAACTTCGACTTTCTATTTCGACTAGAAGACGGAAGGATCTCCCTTGGGATCAAGGAGTGACTCCCCTGTTCAAACAGGCACCAAAGAAGCATCTTGCCGGTCTGCATTTCCAAGGCTCCCGCCGGATCCCGACGGATTTGCGACTCAGGATACGGACTTCCAGACTTCTCAGAAGCCGACACGAATTCACAGCAAAGCTGAGACCTGCAGCCCTCACGAGAGACGTGGGACCGGAACTCCTGGACACTGTGCACATTTGCAAGTGCATCGACTTCCCGAGCTTTCCTGAAGTTGTGCATTGGGCTACTTGTAGTCCAAGCCCGAGCACCATTTGCTCCGAAGATTGTGAGCCTACGCTCCGAGTGTTCCATGGGCGCGCTTCTAGCATTTCCCCTCGAGGCTCCTTCGCGATCCCTGGTCCGTCGACTGGTGGGTTCCCTCAAAGGTAACTCTTTTGTTTCTTGGGCTTTCCTGGTTGCTCCAGACATACTCTGACTCTCCTCCAAAGGGTGAGTCCCTCAGACCTTGCTGGTCTCCTCCAAAGCCAATCTCTGCTTTCTGCGTGGGTTGCTGTTGCCAAGGTTTGTTGGGTCCAATCCGGATACCGATGCCTCAGCACTCGACATCCTTAGTGGGACAGCTCGAATCCAGCTCCTGGTTTTCGTCGACGCCTCCTCGTCCTCATGGCTGAATAGTCAAGCTTCACCTTTTGCACCTGAAATCACCCGATATCGGTGGGCATCTGCTCATCGCCTTCCTGGTCACTGGCTATTGACCCAGTCTCTGTCCCCTCTACTTTCAGGTTCTTTAGATCTTTGATCCACCCTTGGATCCATCTGGACACTTTCCACTGGGACGCCTGCAGCACTCTTCAGCAGTTCGCCATCGAAAACTATGACGAAACCCGACACGAAAAGACACCTATGCACCCGGCTTTCCTGGGTGAGGTAACTCGAGTACACCAGTGCTCCCGTGGGTATTGAGTCTAGAACTGCCTAGTTCTAAAGGGGTTTGCTCCAAGTCCACTTCTAAGTGTTCCTAATCTTTAAAATTCTAATTGCCACTTTCTCCATAGAAGTCAATGGTGATTTGCGGCTGTGTTTATACACTGCACGCGTCCACCGTGGGTCTCCTGTGTCACTACCTTGGGTGGTTCCTGGTGGCCCCAGCAGTTCTACATGCCCTAGGCCTTGTATCTATGTCTATCATGGTTCTTATACCACTTTCTTAGTATATGGTTTGGTACGCCCCTAGGGCTTTCCATATATTGTGCTAATTTACTGTGTGCTAAATAAGTTTACTGTGTACTGTGTGTACTTGTGCTTCTAGCCTCATAAAGAGACTAGAGGGATGTGTTGAGAATTAATATATATATATATATATATATCTGGTGTGGTTCTCCTTTCATTTGGTTATTCACAAGATTATAGACTGTTAAATAAAGCTGCTTTACATTCCTTCAAAACTTAGCCTGAAGGCTGCTTTCCACAGCTACCACTGGGATAGCTTTCTATGTAGGTTGTCTTTAAACCTACCATCAATAAGGGTCGTTTGGACTGGTGCATGGTGCCCACTAGAATAGTGGACAGCATATGCCAGGCCAACTTCTCTCATTGGTGTGCAGCGGGTGGGATTCCAGCTTGCCATTGTTTTACCAAATAATTTCAAGTGTGTGATCATTTGAAAACCACTAAAGGTACCATAGGCACATGTAATACAAGCTTAAATAAGTAAGTTCTACTGAACTTAGAGTTGTGTGTCAAGGGCTTAAGCACACCCTTTCTAGAACTCAAGAGAGGTTTAGTAGGTAAACAACTAGAGTAGGTAGTGCATACCCCACACCTCACTAGTTATGTCTTTAGGGGCAGGAACCAGTATGTCCTTGCCAGGTGTCAAACTAAAGACACCAAAGAATGCAACCACCCAACATCTCAGAGAGGTGTTAGTTCAGGATGGCCTTAGGAAGGCTGCAGAGTCTGAGAGGGTAGCCAGTGGGGTGGATGCAACTGAAGGGGAAGAGGCCAGTGGTACCAATCCACAGGACTCAGACTCTGAAGTTGACCAGGGAAGTGACAATGACGTAGACCTGGACAACCCAGCTCCAAATGGAGATGAAGAAAGCCAGAGTGGCCCTGTCTTTGTCCCTCCAGGAAGAGTTGGAGGTGTGCCTAGAAGGCCAAGATCTCCTTCAGCGGAATCTACCCATTCTGACACATCAGTAGAGTCCTCTGTTTCTTCTCATAGGAGGGACACCTCCCAGGAGAGGAGAATGAACCAGCTGAAGTTTGAAGAAGCCCAGCTGGAGAAAAGGAGACAAAGAGGAGCCTTAGAAAGGGAGTCCCTAGATCTTGAAAGAGAAAGAAAAAAGATGGGACTAGAGTCCCATGGTGACAGCCATGTCCCTAGAGGCAGGGATAGGTCTTATGCCCATAAAAACGTAAGCAAGATTATCCCTCCCTACAAGAGTGGGGATGACATCCACAAATAGATAACTGCACTGGAGAGGGCCTGCAAAGTACAGAAGGTACACCAGGAGCAGTGGACAGCAATCTTATGGCTCTCCTTTGCAGACAAAGGTAGAGACAACCTCCTCACTGTCAGAGAAGAGGATGCTGATAATTACAAAGTTCTGAAGAGTGCACTGATAGATGGGTTTGGCCTAACCACTGATCAGTATAGGATACAGTTCAGAGATACTCAAAAGGCACAGACACAGGACTGGGTTGACTTTGTTGATTGTGCTACTAAGGCTCTGGAGGGGTGATTACTGGGCAGTAAAATGTGTGATTATACAGGATTGTTTAACTTGATCATGAGGGAGCAGATCCTTAATAACTGTCAGAATCAGCTGTTGTATCAGCACCTGATAGATTCTGATCTGACCTCTCCCCAAGAATTGTGAAAGAAGGCAGACAAATGGGTCAGAACCAGGGTGAAGCAGAAGTTACAGAACCAAGGTGGTGACCAGAAGAAGCAAGATCCTAATAAGGGTGGGGAGGAGGGTAAAGACCACAAGTCTTCACAAGGCCCCCAAAAATCTTCTACTGGTGGGGATTCCCAGTCTTCCAAGAAAAGTAAAGGCCAAAAGAAACCATGGTGTAAAGTCTGTAAACAGAATAGCCATTGGACTAGTGATTGCCCCAAGAAGGACGCAACTCCAACCACCATTGACCCTAAGGAAACTGTTCCCCCAGTTCAGCTCCAAGTGATGATACTCGGCAGAAGGGTGTAGTAGGGATAACCCTGGGTACTGAGATGGGCTCTGGCCTAGTCAGAGTTCCAGCTCAGGCTGTGTTAGTCTGTCATGGAGGCATGGGTATGTCCTCCTCAGTAAGTCCCAGTAATCTGAGCAAGTACAGACAACAGCCTTTCAATAAATGGAATTTGGGATTTGGCATACAGGGACAAAGGAGCAAGTGTCACAGTGTTGACACAAGACCTAGTGGACCCTGGAAAGATCATACTTGGTGAACTTTACCAAGTGACCAATGCTAGCAATGTCCGGACCAACCTTGCCCTGGCAGTTGTTAATTTCTCCTGGGGAGGGGAAACTGGCCTCAAGAAGGTTGTGGTAAGTGCAGACCTCCCTGTTGAATGCTTGCTTGGAAATGATTTAGAGACTTCAGCCTGGTCTGAAGTGGAGTTTAGCCCCCATGCAGAAATGTTAGGGATCTCAGCACACGTATTTGCTGTGACTAGGTCATAGGTCAAAAAGTATAACACTGAAAAGGCCCTGGATTCTTGAATAATGGACCAGGTGCCTTCCAAGAAAAAGAGCAGTAGGGTTAAGGCAGTGACTTCCCCCTGACTCAAAGTGATGATCAGTCTCTTGAGGGAGATGATTGTGCTCCTGAAGAAGGAACTGTCCCAGAGGAGCTTGAGCGTGATCAGGTGGAGTTCTTGGGAACAGGGGGCCCGTCCAGGGCAGATCTGAGTCGGGAGCTGCTGAGCTGCCCTTCTCTTGAACCCCTCAGACAGCAAGCTGCGGCTGAGGCTGCTGGGAATGCTAGTGGCACCCATAAGATTTATTGGAATGATGGACTCCTGTACTCAGAGAGTAGAGACCCCAAGCCTGGTGCAGCCAGGAGGTTGGTTATACCTTTAAAGTTCAGGGGCTTCCTATTGACACTAACCCATGGGGCTCCCCTGCGTCACCTGTCCATTTGAGTTTCTGCTGCCAGAGAACCCAGCGGGGCGCGTGCAGACATTTCCAGTCACCGGCTGCCCTCCCTCCCACCCGCCGCCGCCGAGGAACATCAGGGTGGCCGCTGTGTGGAGGTGGAGGTGAGGTGAACTACCTTTCCCGGCATCCCCTGCGGGCGCTGACGCCCGAGACGCGCCTGGAGGCGCTCAAAAGCAGACGGGAGGTCCGGCAGAGCGGGCTCCCCTGCGTCACCTGTCCATTTGAGTTTCTGCTGCCAGAGAACCCAGCGGGGCGCGTGCAGACATTTCCAGTCACCGGCTGCCCTCCCTCCCACCCGCCGCCGCCGAGGAACATCAGGGTGGCCGCTGTGTGGAGGTGGAGGTGAGGTGAACTACCTTTCCCGGCATCCCCTGCGGGCGCTGACGCCCGAGACGCGCCTGGAGGCGCTCAAAAGCAGACGGGAGGTCCCGCGTCGCGGGACGCGCGCGGGACTGAGTCCGGGGCTAAGCCCGGGCAAAGGGCGGGCCCTCTGTGGCCCTCAGAGGACCTGAGGAGGATGGGGCGGGCCACCCCACTTGGCCCCATTATTAGAGGAGGTACTGAGACATATTTCTCTATTTTTTATCGTGTTCGAACTGCCCAGTGTTGTCATCGGGCCTTTGTAGTCCAATCACTATGTCTATTTGGGAGGAGCTTAATGCCGTGTGTGGCACAAACTATGCCCCCGATATATCAACTCCCCCATCAGTGGTGAGAGATACTGACCCCATTAACTGTACTACCCAGGATGTACCCTTATCCCCTCAAAAAATCCTGTTTCAAGCAAACACACTGTCCCGGGAGTCACCCAGCAAAAGGAACAACGAGGAGATTTCTATAAATGTTGATCAAATGTGCTGTAGCTCCTCAACTTCCCCCGCCAATCCAACTGTATCAATGCCATACAACGCGGGGACCACTTTAATTGACTCTGTTCTCCCCCTCCAACCAACCCTACTGGCCCAAATTGAGCGATTGTTGAATGCAGCTCTATCACCCCTGGTCACTAAAATTAAGGATCTGGGAGACAGGTTGACCAGTGTTGAAAAAATAGTAGAAAGGATTTACCCATCCTCATGTCCTACGCTTTCTACCAACCCTGACAAGCCTAAACCCATTGAACAGAGGAAAGCACGAACAACTGATTCTTCTTTGAGCATACCCATTCCAAGGGGCCGTAATGTCACTTCTAAGCCCACCCGTGCCCCTTACAAAGCTCCTAGGTTTCCACAAGAAAGAAGGCATCAAATTAATTTACCCCCTGAAGCTGCCCCTTACGTGACTGTTCTCTCCGGGGTCCCTGAACTTAGTCAGGGCAAACTCGAAACAAGCGAGGACCTGCTGAATAAAGCCATCTTTTGGCTTAACAACAACAGACCGTTGCCGCCTGCCCTAGATGGCGGAATCCTGAGCGTCAGGAGGGTGGGGTGGCTTGGCACGTCGCCCAGAGACATTCCGGGAGACCTGATTTTAATTAGATTTAAACACAAGAACATTGTCCCCTATTTAAAATTTTCCCAGCCAAAACCTGGAGATGGCCCTATTTCCACTTGGGACTTGTTTGATTTTTACCCTGGCCCCAGAGCATTGAACAACTACACTTGGTGAAAGGGGACTCTGTCTACCATGTGCTATTACTCCGCACCAGATTGAATTTAGTTTCAAATAACTGTTGTATGTAAAAAGGAAAATCCTAATATGTTCTTAATAATTGTGTTTATGTATCTTGTCATACATCCTATGTTATTTCTGAGTATTTTACGTATGATTTTATTTTTGTTGCAGCTTTTATGATTTTTTAATTTACAAAAATCGAAATAAAGCTTAATGATACATGATACACTAACCCATGGTATTCCTTTAGCAGGACACCTGGGCCAGAACAAGACTTGGGACAGAATTGTTCCACACTTTCACTGGCCCCACATGTCTGAAGACACAAAGGAGTTTTGTCGCTCCTGTGTCCACTGTCAAGCCAGTGGCAAAGCAGGTGGCATCATAAAGCCCCCCTGATACCACTACCTGTGGTAGGGGTTCCCTTTGAGAGAGTGGGGATTGACATTGTATGACCAATGGATCCTGAGATAGCATCTGGGCACAGGTTTATCCTAGTGGTGGTGGACTATGCCACTAGGTACCCAAAAGCTATACCCCTTAGGACCACTACAGCACCTGTTGTGGCAAGAGCCCTCTTGGGAGTGTTCTCAAGAGTGGGTTTCCCAAAGGAGGTAGTATCTGACAGAGGTGCAAACTTTATGTCTAGGTACTTGACTGCAATGTGGAAGGAGTGTAGCGTGAATTACAATTTCACCGCACCCTAACACCCACAATGCAATGGTTTAGTTGAAAGATTCAACAAAACCTTATAGGGTATGATCAAGGTTCTCCCAGAAAAGCTTAGGCAGAGATGGGACATCCTGCAACCCTGCCTTTTATTTGCATACAGGGATGTTCCTCAGGAGGGGGTTGGCTACAGCCCTTTTGAACTTCTGTTTGGGCATCCTGTAAGAGGCCCATTGTGTCTGGTGAAGGAGGGATGGGAGTTACCTCTCAAACCCCCTAAACAGGACATAGTGGACTATGTACTTGGTCTCCGCTGCAGGATGGCTGAGTATATGAAAAAGGCAACTAAAAACCTTGAGGCTATCCAAGAATTACAGAAAGCCTGGCATGGCCAAAAGGCTGTACTGACTGTTTCCCAGCCAGGGCAGAAAGTGTGGGCGTTGGAGCTTGTGGCCCCAGCAGCTCTCCAAGACAATTGGAGTGGACCCCACACTATTGCTGAACAGAAGGGAGAGGTTACCTATTTGATAGATCTTGGAACTCCCAGGAGCCCCCATAGGGTGATTCATGTATGTCAACAGACTGAAACCATATGTTGATAGGGCAGACATGGGCTTGCTCATGGCTACTGATGAGGGACAGGAGGAAGAGAGTGACCCTCTCCCAGACCTGCTCTCCCAGAACCCTGATGATGGGTCAGTAGATGGTATAGCCTTGGCAGGCAGCCTCACTGATCAGCAGCAAACTAATTGCAGACAAGTTCAAAATCAGTTCATAAATATATTTTCTCTGACTCCAAGTCAGACCACCTGGTGCACTCATGAAGTGGACACTGGGGACAGTCTGCCTGTTAAAAATAAGATTTACTGGCAACCCGATCATATCAGGGACTGTATCAGGACTGAAATCCAGAAAATGTTGGATTTGGGAGTTATTGATCCCTCAGATACCCCTTGGGCTAGTCCAGTAGTCTTGGTACCCAAACCTCACACCCAGGGTGGTAAGAGAGAGATGAGGTTTTGTGTTGACTACAGAGGTCCCAGTGCAGTCACTAGGACTGATGCCCATCCAATCACAAGAGCAGATGAGCTTATAGATATGCTGGCATCAGCCACATTTCTAAGCACATTTGATCTTACAGCTGGCTACTGGCAGATCAGACTAGCTGATGATGCAAAGCCAAAGTCAGCATTCTCAACCCCTAATGGGCACTTTCAATTTATGGTACACCTTTTGGTCTGAAGAATGCACCTGCCACTTTTCAAAGGTTGGTGACTGAAGTCCTAACAGGCCTGGAAGACTATAGTGCAGCATATCTAGATGAAATTGCTGTCTTTAGCTCCACCTGGGAGGATTACCTGGCCCACCTGAGAAATGTTTTGGAGGCCCTGTAAAAGGCAGGCCTAACAATCAAGGCTACCAAGTGCCAGATAGGGCAGAGTCAGGTTGTGTACTTGGGCCACCTTGTAGGTGGAGGCCAGGTTCAACTATTGCTGAGCAAAATCCAGACCATAATGGAATGGGTTGCTCACACTACCCAGACTCGGGTCATAGCTTTCTAGTGCCTGACTGGGTACTACATGATATTTGTCAAGGGGTATGGTTCCATTGTGACACCCCTGAATGAATTAACTTCTAAAAGAATGCCTGAGAAAGTTCAGTGGACAGTCAGCTGTCAAAAGGCAATTGATGACCTGAAGCAGGCCATGTGCACTGCACCAATTCTGCACTACTTCAAATAATTTATTGTCCAAATAGATGCATCTGAGTTGAGGGTAGGGGCTGTGCTTTCACAATTGAATGATGAAGGTCAGAACCAGCCAGTAGCTTTTATTAGCAGAAGGCTGACCCTTAGAGAGAAACGTTGGTCAGCTATTAAGGGGGAGGCCTTCGCTGTGGTTTTGGCCCTGAAGAAGCTGAGGCCATACTTGTTTGGCACTCACTTCACTGTTCAGACTGACCATAAGCCCCTCTTATGGCTAAAACAAATGAAGGGTGAAACCCCCAAACTTTTGAGGTGGTCCATTTCCCTACAGGGGATGGACTATACAGTGGAACATAGACCTGGGAGTAACCATGCCAATGCAGACGGACTCTCCAGATATTTCCACTTAGAACATGAAGACTCAACTGGTCAAGGGTAGTTTAATGTCCCTGCGTTTGGGGGGGGGGTTGTGTAGGAGAGTAGGGTGTGCTTACTATGGTTACCCCCACTTTTTGCTGGTGTTTCACTGTTTTTTTTACTTTAGTCTGGCTGGGGCTCTGCTAACCAGGACCTCAGCCTAGCTGCTTCCTCTCTAAATTGATTGCATGTACATTAGGTACACTCCTTATTGGTTACTGGGTTACCCTTGTGAGTCCCTAGTATATAGTACCTTAGGTAGTAAGGACATAGGTACCCCAGAGGCCTACCAGGGGCTGAAGCATGTATTATGCCACCCCTGGGAAGCCTTCCAAAATGGCACCACAGGTCTACTTCTGCAGCCTGGGAAAGGTGGTGCATGCACCCCTTACTAAGATATAGGTTACCTATATCTACCTTTAATCACTGACACATATAAGCCTATAAGTCACTCCTATGGCAGGCCTTATCAATCCTGAAGGCAGAGTGCTTGGTTTTGTGTGAGAGGGTGCCCATGCATGAGCAGGACCCCTCTGCAGCTTTTGGAATCTACTCTCTGATGCTGTTCTGTGATGCAGCCAGACCATATACTCTTAAGTGCATTATATGCTCGCGGTAAATGCTAACTTTGGATTGGCTGCATGGAAACATGTCGTGTTTGGGATCAAACACTTTGGAATCCTACCCCCTGCCAGTCCTGGCGGCGGGGTTAGACTTCCACCCTTCTAGAGGGAGAAGACATGTACACGCTTACCTGACCGGTAATAGTTTAAAAGAGCCCCATTATCACAAAATGGATGCTGCAGCCACAGACATGAGTCTGGCCTCCTGCTGCTAGACGCAACTCCGGCAGGGGAGACCTGGACAATAGATTTCCAGTCACAGGGAGGTGTAACCGCTTCCCAGACAGGCTTTAGTGTATTAGGGATGGGTGGATGCATTCATAGAATGCTTTTCAGACAGTGCTGGGGGCACACTTGGTGTTCCTGCGCATACCCCAGTTCAAACCGGTTGCAGGGGCACTCAGCCCCTGCTCTGGCGCGAAACTGGACAAAGGGAAAGCGGTGTAACCACCCCCTCCCTGGGTCCTCCCATAGGTGGGACCCTTGAGTAAGTCCAACCCCTAAACCTAGTATAAGTATAGGAACCCAGTCCTTAGGACTTCAGATTACTCTGGACGAAACTCTGCCACATATATCCTGGAACTTCGACATTCTATTTCGACTAGAAGACGGAAGGAACTCCCTTGGGGTCAAGGAGTGTCTCCCCTGTTCAAACAGGCACCAAAGAAGCATAGTGCAGGTCTTCATTTCCAAGGCTCCCGCCGGATCCTGACGGATTTGCGACTCAGGACACAGATTTCGAGACTTCTCAGAGGCCGACACGAGATCACAGCAAAGCTGAGACTTGCAGCCCTCAAGATAGACGTGGGTCTGGAATTCCTGGACACCGTGCACATTTGCAAGTGCATCGACTTCCCGAGCTTTCCCGAAGTTGTGCATTGAGCTACTTGTAGTCCACGCCCCGAACACCATTTGCACCGAAGATTGTTGGCCTACACTCCACGAGTGTTCCGTGGGCCCGCTTCTAGCATTTCCGCTCGATTCTCCTTCGCGATCCCTGGTCCGTCGACTGGTGGGTCCCCTCAAAGGTAATTCTTTTGTTTCTTGGGCTTTCCTGGTTGCTCCAGACGTGCTCTGACTCCCCTACAAAGGGTGAGTCCCTCAGACCTTGCTGGTCTGCTCCGAAGCCAATCTCTGCTTTCTGCGTGGGTTGCTCTTGCCAAGGCTTGTTGGGTCCAATCTGGATACTGACACTGCAGCACTCAACATCCTTCGTGGGACAGCTCGAATCCAGCTGCTGGTTGTCCTCTACGCCTCCTGGTCCTCGTGGCTGAAGAGTCAAGCTTCACCTTTTGCACCTGAAATCACCCGATATCAGTGGGCATCTGCTCATCGCCTTCCTGGTTACTGGCTAGTGACCCAGACTCTGTCCCCTCTGCTTTCAGGTTCTTCAGACCTTCGATACACCCTTGGACCCTTCCAGACACTTTCCACTGGGACGCCTGCAGCACTATTCAGCAGCTCGCCATAGAAAATGACGACGAAACCAGACACAAAAGGACACCTATGCACCCGGCTTCCCTGGGTGAGGTAACTCGAGTACTCCGGTGCTCCCGTGTGTATTGACTCTAGAACTGCCTAGTTCTAAAGGGGTTTGCTCCAAGTCCATTTCTAAGTGTTCCTAGTCTTTAAAATTCTAATAGTAACTTTCTCCAAAGAAGTCAATGGTGATTCGCAGCTGTATTTAGACACTGCACGCGTCCCCTGTGGGTCCCCTGTATCACTACCTTGGGTGGTTCCTGGTGACCTCAGTGGTTCTACAGGCCCTAGGCCTTGTCTCTATGTCTATCGTGGTTCTTATACCACTTTCTTAGCATATGGTTTGGTACGCCCCTAGGGCTAACCATATATTATGCTAATTTACTAGGGCTAACCATATATTATGCTAATTTACTGTGGGCTAAAGAAGTTTA
The DNA here is from genome assembly GCF_964261635.1 of Lissotriton helveticus. Taxonomy (NCBI): domain Eukaryota; kingdom Metazoa; phylum Chordata; class Amphibia; order Caudata; family Salamandridae; genus Lissotriton; species Lissotriton helveticus. The sequence goes on from NC_136057.1 coordinate 1,032,947,645, forward strand.
CTGTGTGTACTTTTGCTTCTAGACTCATAAAGAGACTAGATGGATGTGTTTAGAATAAATACATATATTTTATATATATACACCTGGTGTGGTTCTCCTTTCATTTGGTCATTCACGAGATTATAGACTGGTAAAACAAGCTGCTTTACATTCCTTGAAGACTTAGCCTGAAGGCTGCTCTCCACAGCTACCACTAGGATAGCTTTCTATATAGGTTGTCTTTAAACCTACCATCACAAAAGGGTTGTTTGGACTGGTGCTAGGTGCCCACTAGAATAGTGGACAGCATATGTGAGGCCAACTTCTCACATGGAGTACAGATGAAAAGCCATTGATGAATATAAGGGGCCAGAAGACCACAATTCAAAGTATCTCCGACATAGTACAGGATGGTATTTGGGCTGTTCAGGGTTACTAGATGCTTAAATATTGGGCTACATTATTGTGTTAAAAATATGTGAGGCGTTGAATATTGGTGAGCACGGTAAGATTCATAATCGGAGGAAATATTATGGGTGAGCTCTACTCTTGACTATTGCATTCAGGTCTAGAGACCATATCTGTAGAAGGGCAGAGATTAGAAAGAGTTGAGATATGCCATCTACAAGACCATTCTTTGTAGAAGAGAACACTGGAATCTTGAATTGCATGTTTTTCCTTTCATCTCAAATAAATGACCCATTATTGTTATTTTAGATGTTAACCCTGTTAATAATTAATTTAACATAGCTAGTACTGCAGGAAGTCTCTCCATAACAGACCACAGTTATCTCTCCAGTACCTGAGATTGTTCAGCTTTTCAGTGTAGTGTAACTTACGACTCAATTATAATCTTCCCTCCATTTCCTCCATTGCAGGTTCTTATTCCGAGATGCCGGCAGGACAGACTCCGATATTTGGCCCTTCAAGTATCGGTAGTGGGGATGGTGGTGAAGGCAGCAGCTTGAAGGAGATCAAGGAGAAATCTGTTCTTATAAAGGAGGAACCAGGACTAAAGTTGGTTGGATATTCTGCACATGACCACGGAAAGAACCTGAAAGAGGTAAATGCAAAACAACTACCTACTGGAGCTGCTCAGTACACACTCTTTCACAAATGCTGGATGAGCCCAACCAGCCCTATTGGTGACAGTTCCTTGGGTTTCTCTGTTTCTTTGGAATGTTTGAACTGGTAGTACCTTGCCGCTCCTAAATACAGAAATTCTAATGCCAGGTTTAGACCATGCTTGGTTGCTTACCAAAGGGAATAAATATCAAGTAAAGGATACAAGCATTGAACGTCTGGACTGCATTGTCTCCTATCCTAAAAGTCATATTTTGCCTACAGAGCTTCAGGAAAAATCTACATATGTAAATTTTCTTCATCTACCGACCAGCCATGGACTAAGTTCTAGTCCCTCCCCCTTGATGTTCTCCATTATCCACTTTCTTTGAGTATCCCTTAATACACCTTATAATTGTGCATAGAGGTTCATGGTGCTGCCTCGGACCGAGGACGTGGGTCTAAACATGCCACTACATTTTTTTTCTATTATACTGTACCTGGTGAACTGCATTGTGGAATTACTCCTCTGGCGCTTGCAATCTTTAAGGCATACAGCCCTTTTAAAATATTTTTTAAACGAATAAATTATGTTCTACATACTCCTTCTATGGAGAAACATAAATGTTGCCAGAAAGTTTGTTTTATAGAGGACACCATATTACCACTTCTGGGCAGTGCTTAATTTGTGACGGTGCTTGCAGGTGCTTAGCACTGGCACCTATTTCTTTGGGCCGGGTCTACATGTGATATCAGCTCACTAAGGTCACACTGCTACCCCGGTGATGAGCCGATCTCACATGCAAATCCAATCCTGCCTGGGTTTAGTGTTGCCTGATTGGGATTTGTGCGTAAGATATTTACATTTGGACGCCGCCCACCTTAGCAAGAGGCACACGGACTGCATGCACCCACTGCCTGAAAGTGCCTCGATTAGGTCCCTGCCTCAGCATAATAGCAATTAAAGTGGCGCTAGTGCGCTACCAAGGACTGCTTGAAAATGGATTTTAAGCCCACCCTGTTCCTCCTTGATGGCGTTGAATCGGCAAGTGTTTCCTCCAGAGTCAGACCAATGCAGATCAGTGTCCCCACATTTCACTCCCCCAGTATATTGCACAGCTGCAGCGCTTAGTCGACTGAACAAGCAAGCAGCGTGTCGCACGGCAGCAGCTGGCCTCATTTTAAAACCAAATTTCAGGAAGTAAGTAATGATTTCGTTTCGTAACAGGCACTAAGTGTAGAGCTAATATTTTGGTATTTTGAAAAAAAAAGCATTCAATACTTGTCAAAGTACTATTAGGAAAGTAAAATCAAATCGCCCATGTCTGACTCTGGTGGGCGGCATCAGAAAGGGAGCGGGTCAGGTTTGAGGGTGGAGATTCCCCTCTCTACTTCTCTGGGTTTAGGAATATCCACAGTACTGTCTCCAGCCTAAAGAGTCACAAAGTATTCACCATAGTCCATACTGTGAAGCGTTTCAGAAAACGTGAAACAGCCGGCAGTGTCTGACTGGGGTCGATGAAGAATTGCCCACTGACGAGCACAGACCAGGCAATGTGCACATGAGGTTCTCGAGGCCAGTGCCTGCTCGCCCCCTCTCTTGAGGTTGATTCAAAGAGTTGTTCACTCATTTTGCTCCTAATTTACACAGTGCTCCTTCCTCTCTGTCTGCTTTCCCCTCTGTTATCCAGAGGTGGTCGGCCCCTGGGAAAATATGACTGCTTCCCAACATTAGGCAACTCCCGTGCTACAACTCAGAACTGAATTTATTTGCCTTGGAAAAATTAGAAGGCAAGGGATCAGTGACAGGGCTACAAGATGTCACCTCATGTTACACAGGGTTGGCAGATCCCTACTAGCCTAGGGTGACCTTGGTTTCTCAGCCAGCCTCTGATCCCTGCAGGAGCTGTATTAACCTCATGCACTAGTTAGAGAGCCTTAAGATTACTGCCTGGCTCCAAATTTTATTTTTGGAATCGAACGATCTCCCCCCCCCCCCCCCCCCCTCCCCCCCCCTGAATTGCTTTGTGTCTCCTCGCTTGAAAGCTTTTTTTATAGAGAAAGCAAAGGCCATCTTCCACAGTCTTAATATGGGGACATGTGAGGAGAACGGTCAGGGTCAGCCAGAGAACCAGGAGTCTTCCTGTGGCTGAATAAAGCACCGTCATCCGGCCTAACTCAGGGGCTGGAATATAGGTAGAACGCAGCAACAACAGATCTGTCTATAATTGATGGCTGATACAAATTAAGGACATCTTGTGTGCAAATCCAGCGTAAGAAGCCCTTAAAATGTTATTTTCTTGAATATGCGGTCTTGCAAGGGAGATGGCCTGCATGAAAAATCAAAAAATGTCATGATAAGTCAAGACGGAACAAGACAGAAACAACTGTGGCAAAGAGAAAACGCAGGAATTAGAAGGAACATGCAAAAGTGAGATAAAATGGTAGGGAGAGAGTGGGGGTGGATTAAAAAAGCATAAAGTGGAATCAAGAATATGCAGAATTCAGGGTCGGACTGGGACAGAAAACATGCCCATGCACCAAAGTAGAAGTCGCCCTCATCAGTGAATTAGTCAGCTAGAAAATAAACCAATGTTTACAAGTTCAAAAGTGCCTCAATTTGCTAAGAACGCTGTATAAGTACTTTCAAGATATGGAAGTCCTCATGAATTTGAGCTTGCTGCAGATAATGTTAGGTTCAATACAAGGGAAATCAACAGTAAATACCATCCCAGTAGACAATAAAACATACCCACAAACAGCCCAAATAAATGTCCTATACACGGACCTGTCGGAGCAGCCGTTCACTACCCGATTGCCCTACAGGCCTGTCCAAGCCTGGCAGCCTTGGCATTCTGCCCGCTGACATTCAGTAGCACTGACCATTCTCTTCTTAGTAAATCTTTGAGCCCCGGCACTTATTCTTTAACAAATTAAGCACTGCTTCTGGGCTTGCCTTTAAGAAATCATTATAGTCTAGTTCTCAACTCAAATGCTTTCAAATGTAGTTATCCAATACTACAACTCCAAGAAGGCAGAATGTTGCTAAACAAAAGCCCAGGACTCTAAGGCCTATTGTGCTCATCTGGAGTAATGTGGAATGTCTCATGAGTAACGTTGGTGTGCTCACTGGAACCGCAACACACCCTACCCCCCATGCATGATGATGTGTAGTGTCTGCAGTGTCCAAAGTACATTTTTGCCATTTAGAATGTTGTACACCTTATAAGCATATTTTTTTAGCAATAATAAGCTGTACTCTTAACACAATTCTTTCACATATTACGGAAAATGTAAATATCTGTAAAACTAAATTTCACAAAACTGCATTCTTACTCAGGTTTGTAAAGAACATAACTTCAAAACAGGTTAGAAACAAACATGTGCAAAAATATTAATGCATTTTTCTTATTGCTTTAATATAAATTGTTCCGGAAATGCTGATCAAAATAGGAAGTAGATTGAATATTCCCGCTAAGAGTAGTTTTTAATAGATTTTTATGTTAATTTGTATTTCTCCTTTTCTTATTTTTTCCGTATCTTTGTGTTTTCCCTTCTTTTACTTTCACCAAAAACATCCTTCCTCCACCTCATTACTTAATCTGTTACTGAAAGTGGCAAGAAGGCGCAAATATAAACATCCTATAAACCTCCCTTTCTTCTGACTTACAGCCTTAACCTTACAGTACTGTCGTATTTATTGCCCTAATATGTAGACCCAAGAAAGTCCAATCATATGCATTTATATATTTGTCTTTACAATATACCGATGTTAAATCAGGTTTGTATTGAACAATGCTATGATTTTTACCAAAAACCTTAAACAGGTACTCTAGTTCACCCTCCTGTACTCCAAAGAGATGTCAGAAAAATAACAGACAGATGGCGTAACTTTAATAACAGCCTAAAATTCACATACACCTACCCTACCACTCCCAACTCGTCACCTGTGTTTCCCCTTGGCCAGCCTTTCATAGACCATACATTTCACTACAGTAACATTTCAAAACATTTCCCAGTCTACTATGCTGCTTGCCAGCTCACTATACTCATGACTACCAAGGAAGTACATGCAAACATGCTCTTATGCTGACATCACCACAGTAATTTCACATTACCTACCATAATAAAGCAAAACTCATCAATACAGCACAGTGTAGCCTTATTCTCATGCACTCAACAGAGTAACCTACCTTATTGAACCACTGTGATTAATCTGGAATAAACACACCTATGATAGACAGAGAACCCTTTACTCTGACCAAGTAATGAACAACTGACCACACAGCATAGAAGATCATGAGTTGTTTTCAACAACCATCTGCACTCAAGGCTCTCTGAAGAGCTAACAAGATTGAACACAATTTATCATCACACTTAACTATACAAAGCACTTCTGATAGATACATCTGCCTTGTGGATTCCTCACCTTGTGAATATCCCCCTTGTGCCAGCAACGTTCGAAAAATTCTTCGTAGTACGCCGGCGTGGACGACGTCATAGGAGCACGGCATCGCGCGCGACTCCGTCTGACGTCACCGACTTCTTATTAGACCCACGTCGGCGTGATGACGTCAGTTCCCTTTTTTCCGCGTCGTCGACGCCAGCGGTTTCTGGGATCTTCTGTGATTCAGATAGTAACTTGTTACTATTTTGTGTTACTTTTCTCTGTTGAGTGTCTCTTCTTCGCCGAGGATGTCGTCGAGGAGGACGGGGTTCAATACCAATCCGCATGACGATTGTTTGTGGTGTCTTGGACCAGACCATGATGTTAAAAACTGTCGATCCTGCTTCAAGATGAACCCTAAGGCTTTACGAGAGCGGGAGGCTAAGCTTCTGCTTGCGAAGGTGAAAGGAAGCGAGGCTGGAAGGTCTTCGAGGTCGACGTCTAGACGTTTGAGGTCGAGGCAGAAGTCGCGATCGAAGTCGAGATCGGCTTCGAGATCGAGGTCCAGAGTGAGGTCGAGGTCCAGAGAGAGGTCGCGGACCGGATCCAAGTCGGCTTCGGGTCATGCTTCGGGCTCCTCGAAGAAGAAGCACAAGAGGAGGAAGCATAGCTCTAGACATCACTCTGGCAAAGAGTCTTCTGATTCGAGGAGGAAGTCTCGAAAACATCACAAAGACTTCGTGTCTCCTTCTCCTTTGCAGTCTCTTGGAGGTTCCCCGGTTCCGGAGCAAGAACCGGATCCGGAGTCGCACCATTCTTTGGAGCATGAAGGAGATGAGGAGATTCCTCGGGCTCCGACTCCGTTGGAAGACCCTGAGAATCAAGAGGGCCAGGATGAACCGATGCCGGAGCAGCCTCCTTCGGAGCGGCCGATGGGTTCGTACCCTCTCTTTCCTGGTCCTGGACAGGACCCCTCGCATTTCCTTAATGCTATGTTTGGCGTTTATGTGAGGGCAATGTACCCCACTGGTGTACCGGCTGGTCCCATGGGTCCATTGTCTTATAACTTGGGCGTCCCTCAAGCTTACGCTCCGGCACCTTTTATGCCTTTCATGCCGACGCCTTATACACCTTGGCTCGGTACGGTGCCGCCAAGGTCGTCGACTCCGCATACGGCTTCGCCGACTCCGGAACAACTTCGTGAGTTGGACCGAGGTGCCACGCCGGTTCGTGAGTCTCGTCCTCCAGCTGCCCCGGCTCCTCGTACCATGCCGGTTCTAGCTCAGTCGGAGTCTTTACCGGATCCGTCGACTTCGGTTCGTTTGGAGTGGTCGAGGCGCAGGGCTCAGCGCCTCTAGGAGGAAAAGGAGTATGAAGATCCTGAAGTAGAGGAAGGAGAACTTCTGGATCAAGGGGACTGTTTTGAGGACCTGTATAGTGCTAGTGGCCTGGAACTCTCTCCTGAGTGGGTTTGCCATCAGTTTCTGATGCACCATCTAAGGACGTGGCACCCTACCATGTTGTAATTAGGAAGGCTGCGGATCTGCTTAATCTGACTTTGCCTACTGTTGAGTACAAGCCTAACATCCTCACGGAGGTTTTACACTTGCCTTCTTCTATTATAGAGCCTACACTCCCATTCACTGAGGCTTTGACTGAGCCAATAATGGAGGTCTGGAAGAGACCTTTGACTGTTCCTGCGGTTTCCAGGTCGGTGGCAAGGCGTTACAGGGTGGTACCTGGTGACCCTGAGTTTCTCTCTTCACATCCTTCTCCGGAGAGTCTGGTTGTGCAGCCCGCTTGTTCCAACAGGTCTACAGGTTCTTTTCCTCAGGTGCCAGCAGATAAGGACTCTAAAAATTGGACCTGCAAAAAAGATTTTCTCCTCGGGTAGCATGGCTCTAAAATCTACCAATGCTACTTGCCTGCTAGGGAGATATGTTCATGCATTGATGGACTCTGTGAAACAGTTGTCAACTAAGCTTCCAGAGGAAGATAGAAAGAACTTCAATGAGGTAGTCTCTGATACTCAGGCTGCAGCCCGCTTGGTAATTCAGAGTGGCATGGACACGGCGGACTCTGTAGCCAGGATTATGGGCTCTACTGTTGCCACCAGAAGGGCCGCATGGCTGGAATCTTCTGATTTTTCAGCAGATGTACAATCTACTTTAATGGACTTGCCATTTGACGGAATAGGCCTCTTTGGGAAATAAGCGTATGTAGCCTTGGAGAGGTTCAAAGATAGCCGGGCTACGGCAAGGTCTTAGGGCCTGCAGGCTAGAGGTTCTGCCACTAGGAAGTTTAGGGGATTTGGTAGATCCACTTTTAGTTCCTATAAACAAGGCCAACAGCAGAACCCTTTGTATAGATCATACAGAGGTAAACAAAGGGGTCGTGCTTGTGGACGCCAAGCCTCCTCCTCCTCTACTTCCTCCTCTAACAATCAACCCCCACCCTCAGCAGATGTACAATCTACTTTAATGGACTTGCCATTTGACGGAACAGGCCTCTTTGGGAAATAAGCGTATGTAGCCTTGGAGAGGTTCAAAGATAGCCGGGCTACGGCAAGGTCTTAGGGCCTGCAGGCTAGAGGTTCTGCCACTAGGAAGTTTAGGGGATTTGGTAGATCCACTTTTAGTTCCTATAAACAAGGCCAACAGCAGAACCCTTTGTATAGATCATACAGAGGTAAACAAAGGGGTCGTGCTTGTGGACGCCAAGCCTCCTCCTCCTCTACTTCCTCCTCTAACAATCAACCCCCACCCTCAGCAGCAAAGCAGCCCTAGATCCGCCATTCCGTATCATGCGGGTCCGGTAGGGGGTCGGCTTACTCATTTTCTACAGGATTGGGAATCGGTTACATCAGATCTTTCGGTTCTCAATCTCGTGGAAAATGGGTATGCACTTCCTTTTCAGGAGTTCCCTCCCAATTACCCTCCTTGCCAAGGTTATTGTTCGGAGGACCACCTGCTTCTCCTGCAGGAAGAAGTCCTGGCACTGTTCTGAAAAGGTGCGATAGAGGTGGTTCCAGAGCAGGAAAGGGGTCAGGGGTGCTACTCCCGGTATTTCCTGATCCCCAAGAAAGATGGCAGGTTACGTCCAATCCTGGACCTCAGGATTTTGAACCTCTATCTCAAGCAGGAGAAGTTCAAAATGCTCACACTTGCACAGGTTCTTCAAGCGCTGATGGAAGAAGACTGGATGGTGTCGCTCGACTTGCAGGATGCATATCTTCACATCCCCATTCTGAAGTCGCACAGAAAGTATCTCCGTTTTACTGTGGGATCGCAGCACTACCAGTTTGCGGTCCTTCCGTTTGGGCTTACTACTGCGCCTCGAGTCTTCACCAAGATGATGGCAGTGGTGGCTGCGCATCTCAGAAGGTCGGGGGTTCCTGTGTTCCCCTATCTGGACGACTTGCTGATCAAAGCAGAGTCGCCGGAGAAGGTGCTTCATCATCTGCAAGAGACAACTCAGTTGTTGCACAGGTTGGGTTTTTCGATAAATGTACCCAAGTCTCACCTGGTGCCCTCTCAGCGCAACCTGTTCATAGGTGCGGTACTGGACACTACTGTATGTCGTGCATTCCCTCCACCTCAAAGGATTCACAACATACAGGAAATGATTCCTTTATTCTACAATGGAGCGGTTGTTCCAGTCCTGAAGGTCCTTCGTCTGCTCGGTCTGATGGCTTCTTGCATTCTTTTGGTCAACCATGCACGCTGGCACATGAGGGCACTCCAGTGGTGCCTCCGCAGGCAGTGTATCAGCACAACGGAGATCTCGGGGAGTCAGTGAGGATCTCCAGAGAAACTGCAGCGGATCTGTCATGGTGGAGCATGGAAGGCAATCTGTCTCAGGGAAAGCCTTTCCAACTACCTCCAAGGGTTGCCACAGTGATAACTGATGCATCCACTCTCGGGTGGGGTGCTCATCTGGGGGATCTGGAGATCAAAGGTCTTTGGTCTCCAGAGGAAATGTTGCTTCATATCAACCTTCTAGAGTTGCGGGCGATACGTCTGGCGCTCAAGGCCTTCCTCCCTTCCCTTCGCGGTCAGTCGGTTCAAGTCCCTACGGACAACACGACCGCGATGTGGTATATCAACAAGCAGGGAGGAGTGGGGTCGCAGTGTCTCTGCAGAGAGGCTCTGCGTCTCTGGTCCTGGGTTCAGGACCATCAGATTTGCCTGATGGCAAATCATCTGGCCGGAGTTCTGAACGTTCGTGCAGACGTTCTCAGTCGGCAATTCTCTGCCGATCACGAGTGGAGGCTCCATCCGGAGGTTGTTTACGACATCTTTCAGATGTGGGGGACTCCTCGGGTGGACCTGTTCGCCACTCGCGAGAATGCTCACGGCCCGTCATTCTGCAGTCTCCAGTATCCGATGTAAGGAGCCTTGGGGGACGCGTTTCAGTTGAGTTGGGGAAAACAACTCCTTTACGCGTTTCCTCCCATACCCTTGATTCCTCGGGTTCTGAGGAAGATTCGCCAGGACCGGGCCCAAGTCATATTGGTCGCCCCGGATTGGCCAAGAAGGGTGTGGTACACGGACCTTCTCCACCTCTCCTCTCACCCGCCGCTCCGTCTCCCTCTCAGGGCAGACCTCCTCTCTCAGATGGAGGGGCAAGTTCTACACCCCCACCACCAGACATTACACCTTCATGCCTGGAGATTGAACGGGCCAACTTGAATTCCTTTTCTCTCCCTCACGATGTGGTGGATGTCATTCTTTCTGCCAGGCGTGACTCCACTAAGTCCATCTATTCTTATTGGTGGTCTAAATTTGTCTCTTGGTGTAGGGAGAGGGCTGTTGACCCTTTGAAGGCTCATTTGTCTGACATTTTGCAGTTTGCTCTTTCTCTGGCGCAGCAAGGATTTGCTGTTGCCACGGTCAAGGGGTATCTTTCAGCCTTATCGGCATTTCTCTGTTTGCCGGATCAGCCTTCTCTTTTTAAGTCTCCTGTGGTTTTAAGATTTTTGAAGGGTCTCACTAATAAGTTTCCTCCTTCTCCTTTTGTTGTTCCTCATTGGGATTTGAATTTTGTGTTAACCTATTTGATGGGTTCTCCCTTCGAACCCTTGCACAAGTGTCCCATGAGGCTTCTTTCTTTTAAAACGGTCTTCTTGGTTGCAATTACCTCGGCAAGGAGGGTAAGTGAGCTTCAGGCTCTTAGTTCCAAGCCCCCGTTCTTGACCATTCATGCTGAAAGAATGGTTCTCAGGACCAGGGCTGCTTTTCTTCCTAAGGTGGTAACTCCTTTCCATCTAGGTCCATCCATTACCCTTCCTACCTTTTATCCTCCCCCCTCACCCTTCCAAGGAGGAGAAGAGGCTTCATCGCTTGGACCCAAAGAGAGCATTCAGTTTCTATCTTGATAGGACTAAAGACTACCGTGTTGATGATCAGCTCTTCGTGGGTTTTGCTGGCTGCAAAAAGGGCAGAGCGGTGCACAAGCGCACACTTTCCAGATGGATAATCCTGTGCATCAAGATTTGCTACTTTCTGGCGGGTAAGGACCCTCCTGAGGGTATTAGAGCACATTCAACTAGAGCAAAGTCTGCAACATACGCTTTGTCTAGAGGTGTTCCTGTTGAGGACATTTGCAGAGCCGCGACTTGGGCTTCCCTCCACACTTTCGCGAAGCACTACTGCTTAGATACCGAGGTGAGGAGGGACGGCCACTTCGCGCGCTCTGTCCTCCAAGATTTTCTGGTATAGCAGAGTGGACACCCTCCTCCGGGAGTGGGGACTGCTGTGGGACTCTATTCACAAGGTGAGGAATCCACAAGGCAGATGTATCTATCAGAAGAACAAGTTACTTCCCTTCGGTAACGCTTTTTCTGGTAGATACAGTATCTGCCTGTGGATTCCTCACTGACCCACCCGCCTCCCCGTTGTCCGCTCTGCTATACCTGGGTTTATGTATTTATATTTCTGGTTTTTGATACCTTTGCTACGCACTGTGTGCTGTTTTGATTTGTATGTACTATGTACACTGTATATATGTATATTTACTGTCGTTGGTCCGTCCGGGTGCCTCGAAGGCACGGAAAAAAGGGCGGAACTGACGTCATCACGCCGACGTGGGTCTAATAAGGAGTCGGTGACGTCAGACAGAGTCGCGCGCCATGCCATGCTCCTATGACGTTGTCCACGCCGGCGTGCTGCGAAGAATTTTCCGAACGTTGGTGGCGCAAGGGGGATATTCACAAGGTGAGGCATCCACAGGCAGATACTGTATCTACCAGAAAAAGCGTTACCGAAGGTAAGTAACTTGTTCATCTAAACTAAAGGTTGAACATTCTCTTAAGTACGGAATAAACGTCCTACACAATTGATTAATAGCCTTCCCGGTTCTGCACTAACAGGCACCAGGTGTGAGGCTGGACCACGTTCTCACCTCACATACTGACGTAGGAGAATGTGCATAGAATATGTCTGATATTTTCTACAAATTTGGAGAACTACTATTAAGGCATAGTGATCTATTAATCTGTCACTGGCCTTTAATGACAATGCTAGCTGTATTGCCTGCAAGAGGTGGAACTATTATCAGAAGAACAAGTAGATGGAATTTATGCTTCCATGTTCCTAACAAATTGCATTTTATGATCTGATCGGTTCAGCATTAATCTTTCAACTCATGGCCTTGCTTTACAAGTAATCAAATTATTTGAAAGAATTGAGGGAACCTTTCTTTACGATCAGTTTGCCAATTTAGAGTACCGTTCATATTACTGAAAACTGAAGGGGAGTGACAAGAGAGAGTTCTCATCTCAAGCCTATGTTTATGTGGCGTTGAGTTGTTAATGGTACTTAATTGTGGAGCTGAACAATATTTCTCTAAACCATTTAGCTAAACTGTTTTCAAACCTCCTTACATACTAAGGGAACTGGTAATCTGGAAGAATGGATGGTTTATTATTCTGTATAATATATTTCTATATTTATTTTACTGCAGTTTCTGTTTGTATTTGATGCCAATGTTTCATGACTTATTCTTCTCGTTTGCCTCTCATATCTGTTTGTTTGTCCTGCTCTTGACAGCTTGGTCATGTGAACTATTCAATAAATTTGGAACCAGTTTACACAGAGGCAGAAACTCTGTTTGAGAAACCTGCTGAAGTTAGAATTGTAACAGATCTCGTGAGTTACAAGGATGATCGGTAAGGACTGTTTTTCCTCTATAATGAGATCTTTTTTGGTGACTCTTGCAGTGATAGGCTTATTTCATACTTCTGAAATACCACAGAAGTGAAGGACTCCAGGATAGGATCTGAGATGTACAGCTCTTTCTAGAGGGTTAGAAAAGCTCTGTCCACTTGGTGACAGATCCAGGAATTTATGCCTTTGACTTAATCCATGCCTGAATATGGGAACTTGAGCAAAGGCTTACAGGAAGCCTCATAGAAAATATAGAGCAATATTTATCTAAACTAATAAATGGCCATCTCGCTCTAAAGCTTTCAAAGCCCTTTAACCTGCAGAATGTTCATTGGATAAAAAAATAAAAAAATTGCTTATTGTATTTAAAACTGAGCAACAGAATGACAAAACTGAAAAGATGCTGCGTTTCTGGGAGACCACTTTTAGCCATTGTAGATTGCTATTTTGGTTAGGTATCTTACATTCTAAAGAGTGTCGCTGCTTGTCCACACTTGCAAATGTATGGGGTCGGCAGAGAATACTTCCTAGAGTAAGTTTGTTTCATGCACTTACATTTTTCATCTTTATGTGGCTTGACTCATTGTACCCCTTCCTATAGTCCTAATCAGATTAACTCCTCTATGTGAAACCAAAAATGTATAGCTCTCTCAACGCATACTTAGTGCTGAGTTACAATAATCATGTGTAGAGGGTATGGGGAAGATTATGAGTTTTATCTTCACATAGGGGAACATATTTGTGGATGTATCTGGAGATTAGTAGACATTTAAAAGTCTCCTTTACACTATGTGTTCTCACTTGGATTTGATTCACTTTACTAGCCTTTAAGGAAAGCCTATTGAAAGTTTCATGTCTATTGGAAGGAGAGAGGTATGCCACTGCCTCAGGAGTCACTTGTCATCCATCCATCCACCCATCCATCACTGACAGACTGTCCTTGTTGTTTCCTCCATTCCATCATTTATTGATAGAATGACACCATCAATTGAATGCTTGGGTAGAAAAGCATCCGCTGCGTTGTTCAATCAGAGGCTCATCATCTTCTTCTGAATCAAAACTGCAGCTCTTTCCAGAGGGTGGGGAGTAGTTAATCTGCAGAATTTCTCCTTTACAATGCAAAGTACACAGATTCCTGAAGTTAAAATCTCCTACTTGGTTCTTCCAATTTAGGATTTCCTTCTGCAATTCAAGGGCATGACTGGTAGACTTGCCCTTCTGTATCTCTAGATCTTTGTTTATTTCTTTGCCTGCTAGGTTTAGCAAGGCAAAAGCTTTACAACTTTTCGCGTCACTTTCCCCTTCGGTTGAGCATCGTGACAACATTCTTCCGGTCTTCCTTGCCCCTTTCTGTCACTGTCTTTCGATCTCTCTTTCTGTCTCTCTTTTTACTTCATTATAATGACTCTCCTTTAGCAGAAGCTCTTTCTAATCACAGCCAGGTGTCTTGGAACATCATTATTACTTGTATGTGGTAAATCCCCGACTAACAATTACAACAGACTTCTTTGGTATGCAAAACGAGAAATGTTGGTGACTTCTTCTCATTGACTGTGATGATTTTAATGAAATACTTATGATTGGTAATCACTGCATTAAAGACCACCATCAACCAATGTCAAAAGCAGCTATTTTGGAATTCATCCTGATCTGGGTGAAGAAAATAGGTTTCACAGTTGGTAGTAACACCTATTTAAGAAGCTGCCCAGAAATATAAAGTAATAATTTGGTTGAAACTCTAGCTGTGTTTGTTGGGTATAATTTAAGCTTCTCGGGAATGCATGTCACCCCGCAACACATGGCAATGCAGTTGTGGTTCCCAGTTTGTCAAATAAAGGCCATAAACTTTATTAGGAGTGATCTTTGCAGAAACTCTTACATTTTGAGAAACAGTGGTCCCAAGGAAGACCATAATGCTTTGCATTGGCATGAAGGCCTAAAAATCTTCTACCGTTAAAGAGTGATGTGGTCTAGAGGAGGCTTTTGATGGGAAAGCACAATGTAGTTGGGCATGTGTTTCACTGCTATACCCATCAGAATGATCACTATTCGATCTCAGTCTTTCATTTTTATTCTATAAGTGTCAATGTATAATTTCAGTAGTGTAAATAATTAAGCTTGCTAGATTATAATGCTACCTCCCACATGGGTGGTCACAATAGATGAGGTCCAGCCCATGTAGTTAATGGTTTTGAGCATTTGTCTTGCTAATCGGATGGGAATTTGTTCCCTAGATCCCTGTGTCTAGAAGGAGGGTTAAATCAATCAGTACAGTTAAATTTGTGAAATTTTGTTTGAGGGCTGGGGCTGTGGGTGGATCAAGAAAAAAACTCCACACTTTCCTCGCTGCCTTCCAGTAACAATGTCTGTTTTTTAGACTTGTTCCTCCAATATTGAATCTTGGATATTTACATGCTTGAATATTCCCCATTGTCAATGTGGGAGTCCCACAGTAATTATAATAAGCAGTGTAAAGGGAAGCATTGACCAGTAACTCGTAAACAAGTTACATTTCTAACCAATTCACAAAGTTTTAGAAAGAGCCACAACTCCAGCAAGTCGGAGAACAGCTCCTGAATGACTCTTACCATCCAGGGCCACCATACGTCAGATTTCTTACTGCACGTCGTGTGAAGGAAGTAACCCTGAGCTCTGCTCAGTTCTGCAGTGTGACAACTGATTTCTCTCTATTTTTTTGTTTTTGTTTTTACCTTTGGCTGAAATCCAACTGCTAACAGAAAGTGACATCTAGACTGTTAAATAATGACAAAACATGTCAGAAAAATCCAAAAAAGCTCTTTTTAGACCTTTCTAATCCTGTGGAAAACTCTGGATTTTTCTGAGGACCCACAGAAGGAAAGTCTATTGTCTGCACCCTGAACATAAACTTAAGGAATGCAAGTAGTGATGTATATTTCCTGCCAAAATCCTTAAAGACAGAGAGGCCGAGCTTTTTGTGTGGCTGTAGAAGAAGGCAGAAATGGAAACTGCAGTACTTGGGACTGAAGGAGAGGTGACTTCAACAGCCAAACCAGAGGCCTACTTTAAGTATTAGTTAAAGCATAGACTTGCACCGTCAATGTAAGGCCAATGGAGCTGGTTCCCATTAGACCAGACCTCACCAGTAAGGTCACAACATTACCTCCAGTGTATCTCCTAGAAGTGGATAGTTCAGATGGCTATGATTGTCCTTTTGGAGCTGCGTACAGCCCTTCTCAACTGCATGTTAAATGCCAGGACACAGATGATGAGGATGAGTATGGTACTGGCTATTTGGAAGGGGACTGTACTTTCAAGGATAAGCCTTAGACAAGGGTTAGTTAAGAGACGTTTCAAGTACTTGCATAGTTATGAAGACATTTATGGTGAACAATCTTATCGGGAACCTATGCTGCAATTTCCTATGTGTCTGATGGACCTTCTTCAAATGTTCAATGACTAA
Organism: Lissotriton helveticus; assembly: GCF_964261635.1. Lineage (NCBI taxonomy): Eukaryota > Metazoa > Chordata > Amphibia > Caudata > Salamandridae > Lissotriton > Lissotriton helveticus. The sequence continues at coordinate 1,032,963,681 of NC_136057.1, forward strand.
TGTAAGAGATTCCAAGAATCAGACAATCCCCCTCTACAGGCACAACCAACATCAGTTCCTCAAAATACTTCCTCCCCACTTTCACCTTGATTGCAATGTAAAGGGAAATGTCCTGTTATGCAGCAGCAAGAAACTGCACAGGTCAGAATATTGGAGCCTATCACCTTCCATGATGATCATGTAGACAATGATGATGATGATGACAATTCAGAAGAGAGGGAGATTGTTTGTGATCAGCCGACTGCCACAGGAGAAGTCTGGGATGAATATATAGCATCACTCTTGGTCCCTCCAACACCATCTGCTGCCACTTCCCATCCAGACGATAGAGGGGGCTTCCATGTGCTTCTGGAAATAGTTTCAAAAGATTTGATCTTCCAGTGCCAATAAGACAAACTGGCTGCCTCCTTTACCAACTTTCTAGACATCTCCTTAAAGTTGTAAAGTTCATTCCTGTTGTGATTTACATATGGGCAGAGGTTTTAAAATTATTGAAAAACACTGCTACAGTAGCGGCAGAAGTGCCCCACCTAGACAAAATATGCTTAGCCATGTAGGATTCCCCAAAGCCAGACTCTGTGGTCCTGTAAACCGCATAGACCCGCTCGAGACCCCCTATCGCCCCTTGCTCTGCTCCTCCTGAAAAAGGTAGGCATCTGGACAATATTAGGAAAAGGTTTGGAGCTATGGCTGCTATTACCAATATAGTTTCCACTGCTATGGCTATTCTGGGAAGATCTGGCAGTCAAATGTGGTCTGACCTGGGGAAAGTTATAGATTTGTTTCCAGCAGACAAATCAAAAGAAGCGGAAGCCATCATTCAAGAGAGTGAGATAACTTCTTCTGAAAGTAATCGATATTGCGATGGATATAGCCTTAATGGGATTTCGAGCTCTCAAGACAACAAGGCTGGCTGAAGGCGACTTCTTTCCGACCACAAGTTCAAAAATATTAGGCAAGTCATATGACGGTGATCCTCTGTTCTAGAAACACATCAATGACTTCCTCCAATCAATAAAATCAGATACAGAGACATTACGGTCTTTGGGGGTATTACAGCAATGTCATTTACCGCCGTTTCATTGTGCCAGAGGAAGAGGATATTATTTGTTTAAAGGAGGCTAGCTGTCATACATATTTCAACCCTTCCAGCAGTCTCAGCAAGGTTGCCACCAGCAGTTTCACAACAGCCAATACTGTGCTTGACTGGCCACAGTCTGTTCATGCTGGCTGTCAGAAAAATGGCAATGACAAGACGAGGATAGCAATCATGTAGACACCAGTGACGCCAATCCCCCCACTCACTCAATCCCCCATACCTCAACTTTATTTGGAGGCGAAAGCCTTTCCACCTTTTAAAGCAACTAGAGCTTCAACTCTTCAGATCTGTGGGTATTCTGTCTAATCCATTATGGCCACACACTCAAACTTATCCAAAAATCTCCTCGAAATCCACCTCGCCAGATGCCACACAAACAGTCTGTTTAAGGAGGAAATTCAGTTGCTCCTGTGCAAGCCATAGAGGCAGTCCTTGCACTCCTGAAAACATTGGTTTCTACTTTCTTCCTCATAAAGAAGAAATTGGGCAAATGAAGGCAGGTGTTGGATTTGAGAAGGCTGGTCACTTGCAGGAGATTCTCAGTTGGTAAACTCGGGACTTCATGACATCTATAGATCTTCAGGACAACTGGCTCACAAAAGGACCATCATTCTAGGCAGTGAAGCAATACATGGGAGTCTATTTTATGTTTTGAGGGCTTTGGCAAAAAATCAACAAGGAGAAATCATGTTCTCATTCATCTTAAAAGATAACCTTTCTGAAAGGTTCTCAATTCAATCTCATGAAAGGCCTTCCCCAAAAAAAGAAAGGATTCAAAGGATGACCAGCCTAGCCTCATCCCTTTCGAGAAAAAGGCCACTTGAACAAGTCTTTCCTAGGGATGTGTTCTTGCATCCCTCTTATACCAAACAGGCATCTCTACAAGAGGCTGCTAAAAAAACAATGAACAGTCAATTCAAATGCCAGGATTGTTCTGCAACTTTGTCAAGATCACTCCATAAATTAAATTAGCCCATGACCTGGTGTATGCAAAAAGACAGCTTTCTTCAAGCCTGAAGTCTGCACACAACTTCAGTACTACATAATCACCACGGATGCGTCCATGGAAGGATTGGGAGTTCATCTGCAGGATATCGATGTAACCAGCATGTGGTCACTCCAGGAAACAAAGATGCACATAAAACTGCTGGACCTGAGAGCAGTAGCTGTAGACCTTCAGTCTTTTCTCTATAGAGAATAAAGAAAACTATGGTACTGGTGCGTACAGACAATACGACCACTACGTTATACGTGAACTAACCAGGAGGAACAAAATCGCAAAAATCGCATTTTCTCTCTGCAGAAACCCTAAAGATCTGCAAATGGGTCATACAGATTTAAATTACTCTGAAGGTGGAACATGTTCCAGGCATAGACAATCAGTGAGCTGATAATTTGAGCAGAACATCAAGCGTGCCACAAATCGGAACAGAGCCAACAGCTTTTATCAGGGATTTTCCATATATGAAAACAAAACCTTGATCTGTATGCAACATCGCCCAACTGCAAATGTCTCTTGTATGCCAGCAGCTACCCTCACAAGGGGGATGTCTTCCAAATTGTGTGGACAGGGATATTTGCCTATGCCTTCCCTCCTATGCTGTTGATACCCAGGCTGCTCAACAAAATGAAAAGGGAGCCATGTCCAGTTATTCTGGTGGCTCCAGTATGGTACACAGAGCTCCTCCTCATGTCGGAACAGTGTCATGATCCGCAGACCAGTGCCAGAAATGCTCTCAATGAACAAGGGCCAGGTTGTTCATTCAACACTGGATTCTCTCAATGTATTCCGAAAATAAGAGAGGGACCCCTTAAAAGTGTCAAGGGAAATTAGGTATGAACCTAAACTGAAAAGTGCAATTCCCTTGGCTCAAGTGAATTTATAAGTACAATAGTCGAGTCCATTTCAAACAATGAGTTTTTCACAGATGTAAAGTTACTATGTAATAATATGTTCGAGGCATGTGGGCTGCTGAATTCATATCTGTGCATAGATCGCTGCCTAGTGTTGGGTCCGGATGATTGCACCTTGTTGTCCTGGAAGAGTCTTCGAAGTATCACGAGATAGGTGACTCCTCCCCTGGACTATAGTGCGCATGGGCATCTTCTCCATCTTCAGATTGGTTTTTTCCGCTATCGGGTTCGGATGTTATTCCAATACTCCAACTTCGGAATCGAAACTAAACTTTTCTAGAGGCCAAAAGTCCTTCGACTTCGACGGTATTGTTCTCGCTCGGTACTTCTTGACTCGATCAAGCTTTCCATCTCGACTCGGTCGTCGACGCGGGCCGTTGGGCCTTTTCGACGCCACGTGGGCCTGCTGTCGATGGAAAGGAGCCCGTTCAAAAGGTGCCCACAATGCCACTCCAAGTTCCCGCATACTGACAGACACACAGTATGCAACAAGTGCCTATCACCAGACCACAAGGAAGAAAACCTGCCCAGCCTGTGCCCAATTCCGTTCGAGGAAAACCATCCGGATTCGACGGGCCGCTAGGCAAGAGATGCAGCGACAGGCATCGGAACCAGACAACATCTTCGAGGATGAACAGGAACTTCCAGAAGGGGAGGATTCGGATCTAGAGATCGTCACCGTCGAGGACCACTCGGACTCCGATGACGAAATCCCACCGGGGCAAACCGTGAGTACATTGCCCCCGACACCAATTACCCTGTTACAGAAGGCTCGGATCGAGGCATTGCCTAAAGGCCTTAGCCAAGATCCAAAACATCATTCAGCAGCCCCGCCGTCCGGCTCGGCTCCGAAAACAAAGATTAAGCCTTCAGACCCCACAGGTCCAAGTAACGTTAAGCAAACATTCTAGGCCCTCTGGTAGACAGATCTCATGTCAGTATTCTGTAGGCTGTGTTAATACATCAATAAAGCACATTCTAAAAGCCATTATCATGAAATGCGGACAATACAAGTCACTCATCAGAAGTTATCCGAGTAAAAAGCCCCTTTAGAGCATCCATTCTACAACATTCATTAAAACTATTATAACAAGCTCGCTGGGAGCAACAGGGGTTCAGAGCACTCTAATATGAGCTGCCTAACATACCTGCTAAGCAATGTATAGCTTAGATATAGTGTGAAATCGGAGTCAGCAACATAAGGCAAGCTGTGCTGCACTAGCAAAATGATATCCACACCAAGGATCTAATGGGATGGGCCCAGCCAGGATCCCTCTTCATAATACAATTTACATACATGTACGCCTGGTAATACAATGAAACAGCAAAACACACAAGGTGATGGACGGAATGTTGCACAATGGCAAAACATCTGGGTTTAATCCATCATTTTTTGCTCCCCACGCCACACCATTTCAGACATGGCCATATGCAAATCAGTCTTGACCCTGTGCCTCATGGGAATAGTCCATCCCGATCTGCCAAGCCATGTCTGCCCTGGACCGGAATCAAGCATCCTAGGACCGGTTTCTGGCTATCAGCCTTCATCAGCCAGGATAGCTTGACTCCAGTGGCTTAGTGAGCACGGGACCCACGTCTGGGCATACCCTTCCCACATAGGGCGAACAGCAAAACACACAAGGTGATGGACGGAATGTTGCACAATGAAACAGAACAGGCTACTAATACATGTCCATGTATTGTCCTATATACCAATAAGTCTATGTGTGATGGAACTGCGAGGGAAGAATATTTATGGCAACTTGTTTTTTTTCCACTCTGCAGGTAAATGCAGAAAACTCAGAATCTTTCTGTATGTTTCTACATACTTCAAGCTATTGGGCCTTTCTAAAAATGACTTGTATTAAACTGATTCAAATATCTTTTTGCAATAAATATTGAAGAGCTTTCTGGTGTTTAATCGTGAAATTGGGGATTCGAATTTTTATCCTTCATATTTCAATCAATCAACTAATTAGTTAGGATTTATAGAGCGCGGCTTATCTCTCGATAGGATATCCAGTCAATGCCAGTTGTGCAAGCAGGGTGACATTGAGGGATCCAGTGCAGGCGTCAGCAACCAGAACAAGGAGAGTAAAGGCGCATTTGGGCTCCTGCAACAAAGAACTGACAATTTGCCAACCAGTAACATTATAGTCCCTGCAAACCACGTTGGGGGTCGGTAATGCTGCCAATGAGATCTGGCTGGTGACGCCAGAGAGACGACTTTGGTGGTGGAGGCAGCCCGTAACTTGTAAAAAGTAAGCGTGAAGACCGGCTCCTGCTGCAATGCAAAGCAGGTGGCTAGACCTGCAACATATCTGATACCTGCACCGTGTAGCAGCAGAGTCTGGTTAACCCATTAAAAGCAGGGTCAGACTGCGGGAATGTCCCAAGAGCAGCAGACAAGATCACTGCCAGAGTTGGGCTTGGAGGATGCAATTCCTCTATTCAGTGTCCACACCACGTGAAGCTTTGTACCACGAAGCAGCAGTGACTGATTACCCCTTAAGAGCGGGGTCATACCCTTGGAGGTTCACTTGGCGAATAATTCTGATAGATACATCTGCCAGTGGATTCCTCACCTTGTGAATATCCCCTGCGCAGCAGCCAATTGGAAACTTTTGTAGCTCTCCACGCCGGCGAGGTCATGGACGACGTCACAGAGGGTACGACTCCGCTCGCGACCCCGCTGACGTCACTGGATCCATAATAGGGCCTCGTCGGTGTGATGACGTCCGTTCCCTTTTTTACGCTCCGTCGACGCCAACGGTTTCTTGAGACTCTCCGTAGTAACATTGTTATTATAGTTGTTTTTGTCTGTTCTTCTCATTTCCTTTCGAAGATGTCTTGGAGAAAATCTGGTTTCAAGCCCTGCAGGGAGTGCGGGAAGCAGTTGTCCATCACTGACCAGCACGAGGATTGCGTATGGTGCTTGTCTTCCGATCACGACGTCGATGGATGTGCGTGTTGCAGGAAGATGACCTCTAAGGCATTAAAGGAAAGGAAAGGGAAGCAAAGTTATTTATTGCCAAGATGAAGAAGAATAAGAAGGCGAGTAAGAGAAGATCGAGGTCGAGGTCGAGATCTCGTTCCGAATCCAGGTCGGGTTCGAAGTCGGCGTCGGGACATTCGAAGTCGAAGAGACATAAGAGAAAGAAGCACTCTTAGAGGCGTCACTCTGATAAGGAACTGGCGCCAAAGTCATCTTCTCCTCGACGTCACAGTAGTGAGGTCGATCCTGCTCATTCAAATCCGGTCTCACCAGAGAAGGAAGTGTCTCCTGAAGTCGAAGTCTCTCGATCACCGACGCCAGCTCCTTCGGATTCGGTACATTCTTCGGATCCGGGTGAAGCCGAGCCAGAGCAAGAAGATCAGGAGCAGCCTGAAGAGGTTCCTTTGTCGGCGCCGACGGTCCTGACTCCAGGTACACCGGCTTCAGAGCCGGCACCGGGAAATTATCCCCCTTTCCCGGCTCCCATCACACTATCTTAACGCTATGTATGGTGTCTTCGCAAAGGCTATGTACCCCTTTGGTGCGCCTGCTGGCCCCATGGGTCCTTTTGCCTTCAATTTGGGTGTCCCTCAGGCATATGCCCAGGCTCCATTTATGCCCTTTCTTCCAGGGACGCCGTCCTGGAATTTTCCGGCGCAGAGCGCTCTGGCGCCGTATCGAGAATATCCGGCGCCGTATCAAGAATCTCCGGCGCCGCCTGTTCGTCCTCGTTCGGTGCTAGCGGCGCCGTCGGATCCGCGTTTGACACCGGTCCCGAACCCGATGGAGTCGGTTGTGGATCCATCGACTCCAGTCCCGAGGATCCGCTCCAGGAGGGAGGCCCAAAGAGTTGTGGAAGAGGCACGCTATCAGAAGGACAAGGAGGAAGGTGAACTTCCTGATTCTGAGGACTATTTTGCTGAATTAAAAGATGCAAGTGGTCTTGATTTTACCCTGAGTGGGATTTTTCTCCTAGTTCAGATGCTCCTTCAAAGCAGGTAGCCCCATATCACACAGTTGTGAGAAAAGCTGCTGAATTATTGGACATTAATCTTCCTGCCACCGAATTTAAGTCCAATCTATTGACTGAAGTGTTGCCTTCTCCATCCTCTGTGACTGAGCCTTTGTTACCGTTTAATGAGGCAATTCTGGAGCCGGTGTTGGAGGTTTGGAAGAAACCTTTGTCTGCACCTGCAGTCTCCAGGACTGTGGCACGGAGATATAGGGTGGCACCGGAGGATCCAGAATTTTTGTCAGCTCACCCTTCACCTGAGAGCCTTGTAGTTCAGGCGGCTTGCTCGAAGAGGTTTTCAGGAGCTTTCCCACAGGTTCCAGCTGACAAGGAGTCAAAACGGATTGACCTGTCTGCTAAGAAGGTGTTCTCATCAGCGAGCATGGCACTGAAATCAACAAATGCAACTTGCTTGATGGGAAGGTATATCCATGCCTTGATGGATTCCTCTAAACAGTTGCTGCCAAAACTGTCTGATGAAGACAGGAAGAACTTTCAGGAGGTTTTGGATGATACCCAGGGTGCTGCGCGCCAGGTCATTCAAAGTGGCCTGGATACGGCTGACTCAGTGGCTAGAATTATGGGCTCTGCAGTGGCTACGAGAAGGGGAGCTTGGTTGAAGTCTTCAGACTTTTCTCAATATATGCAGGCACCTTTGTTGGACTTACCTTTTGATGGTACGGGTCTGTTTGGTAAGAAGGCTGATGCCGCACTTGAAAGATTCAAAGATAGTAAGGCCACGGCAAGATCACTTGGCTTGCAGACCCAATCCAGAGGTTCCTTTCGTAAATACAGTGGATTCGGGAAGTCATCCTTTCGTTCGCAAGGGCAGCCTCGTCAGCAGCAACAGCAGCAGCAACAAAATACGCTGTATAAATCTTATAGAGGAAGAAACAGAGGTCGTCCATTAGGTCGTCAACCCTCATCCTCCTCTTCCTCTACCTCTCCTCCTATCGCCGCAGCAAAGCAGCCCTAGATTCCCCATTTCTGTTGGTCCTGTGGGGGGTCGGCTTACCCATTTTCTGCGGGATTGGGAATCGGTCACTACAGACCAATGGGTTCTCAATCTTGTGGCAAATGGGTATGCTCTTCCCTTCAGGGAATTCCCTCCAAATTACCCTCCTTGTCAAGGTGCTTGCTCAGAGGAACATCTCCGTCTCCTTCAGGAGGAGGTTCTGACTTTGTTAAAGAAAGGCGCGATAGAGGTGGTTCCAGAGCAGGAAAGGGGTCAGGGATGCTACTCCTGGTATTTCCTGATTCCTAAGAAGGATGGCATGCTTCGTCCAATCCTGGTTCTCAGGATCTTGAATCTTTATCTGAAACAAGAGAAGTTCAAGATGCTTACCCTTGCGCAGGTTCTTCAGGCGCTGCTGGAAGAAGACTGGATGGTGTCGCTCAACTTGCAGGACGCATATTTTCATATCCCGATCCTGGAGTCGCACAGGAAGTATCTCCGTTTCACGGTGGGGTCTCAACATTATCAGTTTGCGGTCCTTCCGTTTGTAATTACTACTGCACCTCGAGTTTTTTCCAAGGTGATGGCAGTGGTGGCAGCCCATCTCAGGAGGGCGGGGATTCCTTTATTCCCCTATCTGCACGACTGGCTGATCAAAGCAGAGTCTCCAGAGAAGGTGCTCCATCATGTGCAAGTGACAACTCACTTGTTGTACAGGTTGGGTTTTTCGATAAATGTACCCAAGTCTCACCTGGTGCCCTCACAGCGCAACCTGTTTATAGGGGCAGTACTGGACACTACTGTTTGTCGAGCATTCCCTCCACCTCAAAGGATTCTCGACATTCAGGAAATGATTCCTTTGTTTTACAATGGAGCGGTCGTTCCAGTTCGAAAGGTCCTTCGCCTGCTCGGTCTGTTTGCTTCCTGCGTTCTGCTGGTCAACTATGCATGCTGGCACATGAGGGCGCTCCAGTGGTGCCTCCACAGGCAGTGGTATCAGTACAACGGAGATCTCAGGGAGTCTGTGAGGATCTCCAGAGAAACTGCAGCGGATCTGTCTTGGTGGAGTGTGGAGGGCAATCTGACTCAAGGTAAGCCCTTTCATCTGCCTCCATCGGTGGCCACAGTGATAACGGATGCCTCCACTCTAGGGTGGGGTGCTCATCTGGGGGATCTGGAGATCAAGGGTCTTTGGTCTCCAGAGGAAAGGTTGCTTCACATCAACCTTGTGGAATTGAGGGCGATTCGTTTAGCACTCAAGGCCTTCCTCCCTTCCCTTCGCGGTCAGTCGGTTCAGGTCCTGACGGACTACACGACCGCGATGTGGTATGTCAACAAGCAGGGAGGAGTGGGGTCTGCAGAGAAGCTCTGCGTCTCTGGTTCAGGACCACCAGATTTGTCTGATGGCAAATCATCTGGCTGGAGTTCTGAACGTTCGTGCAGACAGTCTGTCTGTAGTTCTCAGCCGACCACGAGTGGAGGCTTCACCCAGAGGTGGTTCGTCACGTCTTCCGGACGTGGGGATCTCCTCAGGTGGACCTCTTTGCCACTCACGAGAACCCTCACTGTCCGTCATTCTGCAGTCTCCAGTATCCGTTGCAGGGAGCTTTGGGGGACGCGTTTCAGTTGAGTTGGGACTCACGGCTCCTTTACGCGTTTCCTCCCATACACCTGATTCCTCGGGTTCTGAGGAAGATTCGCCAAGACCGGGCTCAAGTTATTTTGATCACCCCGGATTGGCCAAGAAGGGTGTGGTACACAGATCTTCTCCACCTCTCCTCGTGCCCGCCGCTCTGTCTCCCTCTCAGGGCAGATCTCCTCTCTCAGATGGAGGGGCACGTTCTACACCCCCACCTCCAGACCTTAAACCTTCATGCCTGGAGATTGAACGGGGCAACCTGAATTCTTTTTCTCTCCCGCCTGATGTGGTGGATTCTTTCGGCCAGACGTCTTTCCACCAAGTCAATCTATTCCTATAGGTGGTCCAAATTTGTTTCCTGGTGCGGAGAGAAATCTATTGACCCCTTGAGAGCTCGTTTGTCTAACATACTTCAGTTTGCTCTTTCTTTGGCCCAGCAGGGTTTTGCTGTGGCGACTGTAAAGGGTTATTTATCGGCCTTGTCGCCATTCCTTTGTTTGCTGGACCAGCCGTCTTTATTTAAGTCTCCTATTGTATTACATTTTATAAAAGGTCTTACCAATAAATTCCCTCCAACTCCATTTATTGTGCCTCAATGGGACTTGAATCTTGTCTTAACCTACTTGATGGGTTCACCCTTTGAACCTTTACACAAGTGTCTCATGAGACTTCTGTCTTTTAAGACTGTTTTTCTGGTAGCAATTACCTCGGCAAAGAGGGTAAGTGAGCTTCAAGCTCTTAGTTCGAAACCCCCATTCCTGACCATTCATGCTGAGAGAATGGTACTTAGGACCAGGGCTGCTTTTCTGCCTAAGGTGGTAACTCCCTTCCATCTGGGGCAGTCCATTACCCTTCCTACCTTCTATCCTCCCCCTCACCCTTCCAAGGAGGAGGAGCGGCTTCACCGCCTAGACCCTAAGAGGGCGGTGAGTTTCTACCTCGATAGGACTAAAGACTATCGTGTGGACAACCAACTTTTTGTTGGATTTGCTGGCTGTAAGAAAGGAAAAGCGGTGCACAAGCGCACGCTATCGAGATGGATTATCCTGTGTATAAAGATCTGCTACGCCTTGGCTGGTAAGGAACCTCCAGAGGGTATAAGGGCTCATTCTACTAGAGCAAAGTCTTCAACATCTGCTTTGGCTAGAGGTGTGCCTGTAGAGGATATTTGTAGAGCCGCAACTTGGGCCTCCCTCCACACTTTTGCGAAGCATTACTGCTTGGATACCGAGGTGAGGAGGGACGGCCACTTTGCGCGCTCTGTCCTCCAGGGTTTCTTAGTATAGCTGAGTGGACACCCTCCTCTGGGAGTGGGGACTGCTGTGGGACTCTATTCACAAGGTGAGTCATCCACTGGCAGATGTATCTATCAGAAGAACAAGTTACTTACCTTCGGTAACGCTTTTTCTGGTAGATACAGTATCTGCCTGTGGATTCCTCACTGACCCACCCGCCTCCCCGTTGTCCACTCTTCTATGCCTGCTAAGTGTATATTTGAAAGATTTTTTAATGGATGTATTTATATATTCATGCATATTGCATTGATTTCACACTGTGTGTGTTGATTTGAATACTGTCTACTATGTGTACTATTACTGTTTATGTCGGTCCGTCCTTGTGCCTCGGGGGCACGGAAAAAAGGGCGGAACTGACATCATCACGCCAACGAGGCCCTATTATGGATCCAGTGACGTCAGCGGGGTCGCGAGCGGAGTCGTACCCTCTGTGACGTCGTCCATGACCTTGCCGGCGTGGAGAGCTACAAACGTTTCCGATTGGCTGCTGCGCAGGGGATATTCACAAGGTGAGGAATCCATAGGCAGATACTGTATCTACCAGAAAAAGCGTTACCGAAGGTAAGTAACTTGTTCGACACTACCAGAGTAGGCTTGTAGAGCATATTCACCCTGATTCTCAGGCCTCCCCACAAAATGCTGGTCACGGCAGTAAGCAGTCTCCAAGCAGGCAGTCAGTAAGGACGGTGGGCGAGTCAATCGCTTTGTTCGGTTAAGGCAGCAAGGGAGGTGCAGAGGGAGAGTCCATCACAGTGCTTGGTTGCAGTCAGATTACACCAAGAGCGGGGCATCTATGGGGCACTCACACAGTATCATTGACCTCGTTGCAGAACGCTGGCTGCGACCACAAGCAGACCTCAGGCCGGCAGCAGGTGAGGGCGGCAGGCAGGTCTATCGTTGTGCATTACGAGTCATCAGGCTTCATGAAAAAAATTTATCCGAGAAATAATCCAGTTCCAACAATACGAGAGCCAGAGCTGTCCTCATTCCATATGTGGCTTGCAGTGTAGTGGATGGTGGGATATAAACTGGGATATATACTGATAGGCGATCCCCAACCCAGGAGCTTCTCTCCTGAAGCTCCAGCTCGTGGCGATCTTTCATTCAATATTGCGGCAAAAAACAAGTTACTTACCTGTACACTGTGATTCTCCTATATTGATATATTTCATAGTTTCACATGACACTCTCTCTCCTCTCATTATAGGAGCTCGCCACATTGGAGACCTACTTTAGATTACCTTTAAACTTGTGCTGAGAAGTCTAATGTATCGTGGTCCTTGAGGGGACGAGTGACTCAGTAGCTGGCTGGAGTTTGGTTCTTTCGAAAATTATGTGAATTGGTTAACAATATCACTTGTTTAAACTTTACTGTTCAATACTTCACTTTACACTGTCTATTGCAATTAGGGCTCCAGGTTTTATGTTATTTTTTTCTGGTTTCAGTCCGTATTTATCCATATTTATTTTTTGTCAGCTTTATCTGTTTTTATCCATATTTATTATGGGTTTTGTGAAAAAAGTAAAGCTGAAACTGCTATATTTCCACATTTATTTAATAAATAAATATGCAGTCATGCTTGAATGCCTGCCAGGTTTTAGGAATATGAAAACCCGCAGAAGAAAAATCAATGGCTTATATGAAAATATGCACATTTCAGTATCAACCTTGTGCATATTTACTGCTGTTTAAGCTCTTTATTAAAATTCCTTTCATTTTTTAGCCCCTTTTCCTATCAATCCAAACAGTTATTGGCCTGGCAGTCAATGCAAAGTGTATTTAGAATCACTCAAAAAGCACCAAATTTCTGTTTTTATTCACATTTAAAAATAAATACAGACAAGAAAATAAATGGGTTTCTGTCTTTATTTATCTGTAAAAATCTGTAAAAATGAAAAATAGGGAGTCTTAATTATAATTACCACGGGACTCCCGCCTTGACGACAGGGAAGATTAAAGCATGTGAATTCATGAAAGATAACAATTCTGGCGAACCAGAGTGTAGAGGTTACCTTGGTTTTTTTTCTCCACCCTGTAATGTAGGTGGTCCAGACATTGAGTTAATTAGTCCAGCCCCCTAATCAACTACAATCTGAGATAAAATCAAATATCATTTGTATGTCTCAACATTAGCAGGACATTATTTCTAAACACTTGTTTAGGGGTAGTGCACATACGTGTATGATATCTGGGATCCTACAGCACTACAAAGGTACCTTGACTTGGGTGCCCAATATTTAATTTCATAGGTGCCGTTGTGAGAGAAGGATTAGATACCCATGACCAGGGTGATGTCTAAAACTCCCCATATGTTCTCACAAACTCCAATGTAATATGTTGTGAAGTGCCATGTTGAAGGATGTTTGGATGGCAAGGATAGTCTTTCCACTGAAGTTGTCTGCCTTTAGGATAACATGGACATAATCACTGATGATTCTTTGTGCGATCTTGATACTTTTTGTGGGACTTAGTCTAGGAGCTGTTGTGTAAAAGGTCATACATTCAGGGGGAGTGTTTGGGGTGTGACATCCCCAAAATAATTCCATTCTTGGCTTGGTATTTTGGTCTGGAGGCCTTGAGTCGTGTCTGCTATGTCTATTTTCGTTCTTCTTGTCATCCCAATTTCACTATGAGGTTTTAACTTATTCATTTTAAATCAGAACTTTCAATATAAATATTGACCTGTTTACCAAAAAAGTAGTAAATCTGCACGCATTGAAGCACGACTTGAAAGGGTGCATATTTACTAATAAAAATCTAATGACCCTCACACCCTGGGACTTTTCTCCCGTGGTATTGGGGTCATTTTAATTTTACTGGCAGTACAAAGCCATCTGACTGTCCATTCTAAATAGAGTGGGCATTTGGATGTTTAACCTTTGCACAATTCCACCAGCCGTTGAGATGTAGTACCTTGTACACCAAACACTAAAGCAGCCCTAGTGGTGCACCTAATGCAAGTCTGTATTGACCCTGCGCCTTCCCGAGTGACGGTCATTTCAATCATTCACCCTGCAGCCCACTTCTTTTTAGTTGGGAAATTTGAAGTTCACACGCGGCAAATATCACTGACTAATCTATATGGTGGCATATAGTCTAATGTTCTACATACGCTTGCAAATGTCTTGTTGACCCCATTTCTAGATATTTGATAGATTAAAGATCATTTTCTGTGCAATAGATGTTTTCAGGAAAGAGGCTGTTACATCATTTTTCCATACATGCCAATGGACCTGATTCAGACGGATCTATGACGGTAACGCGTACCGTTACAACGCGTCCCTTTACCACGCAGTTTTAACAACGCAAGTCGTTTCAACGACTTGCGTTGGGGGGCGCTGATAGTGAATAGTTTAATTTACTATTCCAACACCAGTCCCCGTGGATAGTAGGGAAGGTGTTGGATAGTAAATTAAACTATCCACTATCCTAGAGCGCCCTTCAGCGAAAGTCGTTGTAACGACTTTCGTTGTTAAAGCTGCGTTGTAGCGGTTGCGTTGTAAAGGATGTTCCCCGATTCAGACGGGACACTCAACTTTTTAAAGCCAAAAATGGCTTTATTTAAGTGTCTCCCGTCTGAAATTGCCTCTCTTTCTTCCGAAATCAATGGAAGAAATACATTCTCGCAAATATTTTTAGGTCGAGGACCGTCGCACTGCGTAGCAGTGGGAGGAGCCGAAGATTTAATGATTCTTAGAGGGGGCTTGGAACCCGCCCCTCTTCTACATTGGCTGGCCTAGTAAATGCTGGCCAGCCATTGGAGGAGAGGGGCGTCACTCAGTCCAAGCCCCGTCTTTTTCGGATTCGGGGGCGTTTTTTTAAGTTTCTTTCTTGTTTTCTTTCTCTCCTCTTCCCATTGGCTGGAATTTTACCTTCCAGCCAATGGGAAGAAGAGAGAACGAAAACACGCCCCCAATCCCGGAAATGGCGGTGGTTTCTCCGAGGCATTTCTGCTTTGCCTCGGAGAAACGTGGTCGTGGTGTGGGGCGCTCCTCTCTTGGTGACACCCTGTATATTGTTTAAATTCTTAGAGTGTTTTTAATTAGCACGTGCATACCAGCCTCGCGAAAGTACCTTGGCACATAAGCTATTCATACTGTTGGGCGATTGCAAGTAACATGGCAGACTTTAGGGTTCGTTTGTAATTTGATGTGCTTTGCTTTATTTGAGTGTTTTCTCCGATACCGCCGTCTCCCCTTCATCCCCCCTGCAGAGGGAAGCTGCTGAAGCGGGGCTGGTTATGCCCGTCTGCCCACATCTCCTCTGTGCGTCTCCCACCGCCCCCCCCGCCGCCCGCCTACTCTCTCTCCTCCATCTCCTCCCTCCGTCTAGCGCCATGCCAGGCGACTGCCCGGGAAAGGGCTTCCCCCGCTGCTCCATGCACTAGGAACTGTTGGGGAAAAAAAGTAATGTGTGGCTTTTGTTTAAATTCTTTGAGTGTTTTTAATTAGCACGTGCATACCAGCCTCGCGAAAGTACCTTGGCGCATAAGCTATTCATACTGTTGGGCGATTGCAAGTAACCTGGCAGACTTTAGGGTTCGTTTGTAATTTGGTGTGCTTTTCTTTATTTGTGTGTTTTCTCCGATACCGGCGTCTCCCCTTCATCACCCCCCCCCCCGCGGAGGGAAGCTGCTGAAACGGGGCTAGTTATGCCCGTCTGCCCACGTCTCCTCTGTGCGTCTCCCCCCCGCCTCCCGCCCCTGCCTCCTGCACCCCGCCTCCTGTCTCTCCTCCCTCCTGCCTCTCCTCCCTCCGTCTAGCGCCATGCCAGGCGACTGCCCGGGAACTATGCAGCCATGCACTAGGAACTGTTGGGGAAAAAAAAGTAATGTGTGGCTTTTGTTTAAATTCTTTGAGTGTTTTTAATTAGCACGTGCATACCAATGTTTTCGGGGCCACATGTGTGCTGTTCCGTTCAGTTCTAGGTGGAGTATTGGGTCTAGCTCTGTCAAGCCGCGGGTAGACTATTGTGCCCAGCCCCTGTTGAACATCTGGAATGCAGTGTCTGGTTCGGTGGTGCACACATGGACAGTGTTTTGCCCATTTTGGAGCACATTGTCGTTTTCTCAGTCCTCGTCTTTAGGATTGCTCCCAGATGTGGAGGCCACCTAAAGTATTAGGCCCAGTTATGGAGTGCACATCTGTAGTTGTATCCACTCCCAAGGCGCACATCGAGTTGTGAGAGATGTGTCCAGTTCAAAGATGCACATCTCGAGTGGTGTGTCCAGCTTGAAGATGTACATCTGGAGTGTTGTGTCCAGCTTGAAGATGCACATTTGGAGTGATGTCTCCAGCTCTGATGTGGATATCTGGAGTATTGTGTCCAGTTTAGATATTATTCTGAAGTAATATGCAGCCACAAGCTGCGCATCTGGGGGTACTGGATCCATTTTCAAGATCTACATCAAGAGTCAAGTGCGCAGTTCCGAAGTTCGCATCTAGAGTATCGTGTGAGGTGAGTTCTAAGCTCAGTGGGACACCTCCAAGCAGACGGGGCAGAAAGCAGAGAATGTACCTACGTCCGATCAGGACAGACGCAAGGGTAAAGCTGGAAACCTGGTAGGGAAGCGGCCTCCGGGGCGGCCCAGTGGCCCTTGGAGCTCAGCGAAGAGCGTGTTCGAGCAGCGCAGCCATTAGAAGCCCTGGGTTCAAGCGTTTGATAACAGCCACAGTTTACAACTAGCTATCTAGGCTGTCCCAGAGTGAGCTAATTGGTAGCGGGTGGGGGCAATATGGTGGCGATTACAGGCAATGGGAGGGGCACAAACAGACACAAGCAGAGGCTTTGAAGTTCAAATTAGGAGGGGGAGGGGTGCGACCCTGCAGACTAAGAGAAGGATGAAACAGGAGGACACTGGAGAGTTAATGTCGTTCATAATATTAGCAGGCGTGGTGGCCTCTTAGGGGCCTTAACACCCCACCGCCTCCCCCCAATGCTGCTAGAGGACATTCTTTTCCACTGGAGCAACTGAATTCCGAACTACGAGCTTCATCGAGTCTCGGCTCCACCCTCTGTTTGTTTGATCCTGTGCACGTCGTGTTTTCTCTCTGTGGCTTGCTTCAACGGACTTCGCCGGCACATAGTTCTACTACTTATTTGAATGCGTTTCCATTTAATGAATAGATTGATCTCGCCTCTGTATCTCTTTCACACAAGAGGACAGACAACACACTGGTCAAATAACATGTGTTACTGGTTCCCCCAGGCATGTATGCGTGACACGAAAACAACAAAATGCGAACTGAACATTTCACTCCAGCGCGTGCTTTACTGTCACACTTAATTATTGCAGTCCGTAAAATGCCTGTCACCGGCCTGTTTGAGTTCTATTTCCTGCGTGCACGTCCACGTGCGTCGCAGGATCGTGGAACATGTCTGCACCCATGCCCTCTGGACACAAAGGTGGCTCTTTACCGCGGTCCGCTCACTGTCTCCCTGGTGTACAACTTTAAGAAAATGCCCGTCTCTGCGCCTCGACAGCTCTGTTCCAGAATGTGGCTAATCTGCTTTACTCCTTCTAAAGGCGCGGGGCAGAGTGCCACAGATGTGAGCTCCAGGCATGACCACACAAGTCTATATGTGGCTTGAGGAGTGGTCGTGGTATTCTAGCCCTGCTCCCTACAATGGGCCTCACCCTCCAGATGTGTAGTTGCAGTCTACATGTGCCCCAGATTGCAGTGAGCAGAGTCCAGGAAGTGGTAAGGAGACAGGCTAGACAGGCTAGTGCTGTCTCTTCCCAAGACAAAAAGTTGTTTAAAAAACGATTTTCACTTTCTGTGTTTACTGTCTATGCCTGTGGTTGTTACAGTTAAAAAATGTAGTTTTAGCCTGCCTGTAATTGCATATTTTATCACCTGTGTTGTGTTTTAAATTTGTGGTTTTCCCTGCCCATGATTGCCTCCATTTAGTGTGTTGAATTGTGGGATTTGCAGTCCAACCTCTGTAGTTTGTCCCTCTCATTCCTTGGTGTCAACTCTGTTTTCCCTCCAAAGTTCTCCTTTGCTCTGTGCTTAGACCTCTGTGCTAAAACAGTGCACCCCCAGCCACCATTTTGTGTTCACTAGCCAGTGACGCCAGCCCCCCCCCCCGTGCAACAGGGATTTTCTACATCAGAGGGTGCTTCTGTGAGCTGTTTAAACTGTATTTACTGGGGCCTGTGCACTTCGTTGTTTGGGCAGCAGGGGTAGTAAAGTTTTATTCAAACAGTATTGTTTAGATTTCGAGTTAGTGAAGCCTTTACCTGCAGAAGTCCAAAGTTGTGGATTGAGCCTGTCTGTCTCCTAGGAGATTCTGAACACCAAAAGCAGCTTCCAATTCCCTGGCCAGCAAACCTTGTCTGAGGTCGCTGGGACCTTATATAGTCTGCTAGTGGTTGGCACATGTGTACACTGATTGGTGGTTGTATCTGGTGTTTTTATTGGGCCAGGGTTAATGTCCTCATTGGTTGGGTATTTGAGGGTTCTGATTGGTTTCTCGGTCTGTGATTCAATCATTGTAGGGTTGGGACTAGGGCTCTGTGTGTGTGTGTGTGGCTCTGTGTGGATAGCTTTTTTTGTAGGTGGCTCTGTGTAGGTGGCTCTATGTGAATGACTGTGTGGGTGGCTCTGTGTGTGTGTGGCTCTGTGTAGGTGGCTCTATGTGAATGACTGTGTGTGTGGCTCTGTGTGGGTGTAAATGCAATAGGTCATGCATTTGCGAGCGATTAAGCTTTTGGCATTGTAAATGACAATGCCATTTATTTAACGATTAAGCTATTGGCAATGTAAATGACAATGCCATTTATTTATGATTTTAAAAAAAAGTCATGGGCAATGCCAATAGCTCTACCTTTAATAATGCCGAGACCATTGCATTGTAAATGCTTGTTTATTAAATGTCACCCTTTGCTCTTCCGAATGTTGGCAGGCATGCTTTTCTTGAATTCAGGCCGAGCACTGGAGAAGGAATATTTTCAGAACTTCAGTGAATAAATTTCCATAAGGGAGAAAGTAGTTTAAGTAATTTGTTCTGGTTCTGAGCGGCACACACAGACAAATAATTGGCATTGATTGCTTTGGCCTTTGTTTTATACTTAACAAGTCAGTGCTGTTTCTATGTCTACTCAATGTATTGTGTACTTCTGGTACTTTTCAGCCACATGTATCAGTTTGACTATGGACATAAGCATTACTACCAAGCTCGGATGGAAGTGGATGAGGCCTACATGATCAAGCTAGCAGACAGGTAACCAAACTTTTCTCTCTATCATGTGTGTTTCTTGAAAATATTATCAGTCATTCAAACTTCCAGAAGTAAAATGGCCACTGTGTCATTCAGTAGGAGCGCACATGCATGGTGATGCTTTTCTTATTTTTATGCTGCTGCTACATACCATTGGCAAAAAACACTGGCAAAGCCAATAGGTTAATAAGGCAGGCCCTACTGATTTTTACAGTACTTGTTCATCACCGTGTTCTGAGTACTCTGCTTTATGTTGATTGAATTCAGCAATTTATCCAGCACACAGAGCTCCAAATTGCGGCTTAAATTTTGAATATATTTTAATCCAAGCCATTTACCTGCCATCTATTTTCTGTAGCATTTATTTAACAAGCTCTTGTGACATAATAGCGTTCTGTGGAGCGACACAAAGATTAAAGTATGGGCAATTGTGATGTCACTTGTATTGTCCTATAAAGCCATTTACTTCCTGAAATGTCGATTCCCTGTTTTATGTACGTTATTACAAGGACCACCCTGTAAGCTCACCTGGACAGGCGCAAGTATTATATTGATGTACACTGTGCTGTGGGCATCATTCAATAAGTAAGAATCACATCCTCAGTAAGTGATCCCCTCACTTAATGTAATCGCTCCTATATACAGAGAACATTTCTCAGTTAAAACACAAACAAGAAAGGTCTGATAAGGGTTTCTTTTGCTGATATATATTCTCTCTACAGATCTCAGTACTCCTCCGTGTACTCATTATATACAAAGTGCAAATGACACAGTGCTCCAGTGAATGTGACAATGCATAACAAGCATTTGCAATGCAATAGGTCTCGCCTTTGCGAGATTTTGAGCTATTGACATTGAAAATGACAATGCCTTTTAATTGTGTTTTATAAACCTGCATTAATAAAAGGCATTGTTATTTACAATACCAATAGGTCAAACTTTGTAAAATGTGAGACCTATTGCATTAAGATCTGCCTGGCTAAAGCTAAAAGTCGAGTTGCCCGAACCCAATAATCTGCGGTAAATTATCAACAACAAAATGCCCAATGCTTACTCGTTACTAGCCAAAGATAGGAGAACTGAGCAGTGCCTACAACGGGAAAGCCCTGAAGTGTTTTGTTTCACTCGCAGGGCGCCTACGTGCCAGTAGCACAACATACTAATTGCGAGGGACCTAGGGAAAATACTTCACAAATAAACAAGCGGTACGGTGAAAACAGAAGAGCAATCGAGACACAGACAGGATCGGAATCATCTACTAGAAAGGTAAAATACCGCTCTGACTGCCGTGGTTTTGAATTTCTAATTTTATACTCCTCCCAAATAAATAAAGGTATTCAAAAAGAGAAACAAGAATGGCGGCAATAAAGAAATTAATAATAGAGAAACTGAGTCAGCGGGAGGGACCATGTGATACAGAGCAAAATAAGCTCCCCGAGGGATGGGATTGTTCTATGGGCTGAAAGGAAATTTCTGTACGCCAGAACCAATGCCCTAGATGCCTTGTTTACAACAGCGGGCCGTTGATCAGGTGTGCCAATGGTAACCCTGACCATTTGCCCATGTGACGCTTGTCTAGTAACTACTGCAGACTGCCAGGTGAGACAATATTGCCGCATGCATTGCACAACCCTCCTCGCCCACCCGCGCATGCACGGCTTACCCCGTACAGGCACCAGGAAGTACCGACTCACAACCGGCACCTGCACATCCAGGTTGGATTCTGAGTCAATGGGTGGAATCATTGTTTACTTTTAGAAAACAGCAGCGAGAAAGACCACAAAAACGATACACTCAACCTTCCACATGACACAAGTCTATATTTAATGGGCCCCAGTTAAAAAGTGAGCCAGAGCACTTTGTTGCAGTCAAAAGGTTGCTTTGTATATTTATGTACCGTGCTAAAATATTCGGATTTCTGGCAACAAAAAAAGAATGACAGTGTGGCCACAAAGATGATTTAGTACAAAAAGATAGGTGGAGCACTTCAACTAACCTCGGCCACAGGTCATTCCCGTGTCGCATTCATGCCCATCCACAGGCAGGCACCAGATATAAGACACGGGTGAAATACAGCCTAACTGACGTCACTCTAGAGCCTGCAGTGGAGCCCGCCCTTCCTCTCCATGAGCACGGTGCGGGACGTGCGGCGTCTGACGGCCCCCTTCGCGCCCGCGCTTTCATCCTTCTCTGACGACTACAACCCAAACAAGTCGGCCTGGAGCCGCCTTGGAAGAGACGCGGGAGGGCAGGAGCGTGACGCCGTGAGCGTGCACGTTGGTGTTCCTGCGGCTCGCGCGTTCACAGACTGGTGTCTGCTCGTGCACCGGTCTGTACCACTTGGGGAGGCAACACAACGACAACAAGATGGCTCTGGAGTCACTTAGCATTTAATCCGCAGAAATTGAATATAAAAATGGCAGCACGTGTGTCCATTTGGAAACCACTTGTAACTGGTTAACTAAAATTCACACAGGGATTGAACCTGTTTTAAATGCAGTTGCATTTTAATTTGTAATTACATTTAAATTGTTTTCTATAATGTAACTGTCGAGAAATAGCGTGCATGTATTTTTGGAATCTCACTCCTGGTCCAGAGTTGACTTTTGAGATGCAATTGCGGCAGATTCATGTTGATGCAGAAAAAGCTGCGGCCTTTGAATTGTACATTTTTTCACTGGCTTGATTATCGGGAACAACTGATTTAAGTTCTGGTGGTGCCTGATCACTGAGAACTAACGTACTAACGTACAAACTTCAATAGAAGACAGCCAAGACAATTACACATAGAATACACAGATCTGACAGGTGGAATTGGAAAACTGTGGTATTACCTGTTTTAGATGTGGAAGCACAGATGCTGACTTGATTCATATTTTTGCAGTCTGTCCCCACCCGGATAAATTGAAACAGGATATCGTGAATTTTTTTCGGATCGCAATGTCAACAACAATAGAGTTAACACCAGTCATTATGTTATTGGGGTTAAGCATTGACGAGCAGCCGAACTGTAAAAATTTTATATTTGTGGCAATGGCGATCCTGAGATTGTTAGTGGCTTCTGCTTGGTTAGATCCTAACCCCCCATCATATCACCAATGGTTAGGCAAAGTAATGTCCATACAAAAATTGGAAACAGCCATATTCGCTAGAAAGGGAAAAAAGGGTAAGAAGTTGGGTATGCAAATTTGGGAACCTTTTATCCGATGGAAGCTTGGTATAGACTCTTAAAAGACTAAGAACTTGTCTAGATTTATGTTTAAATTTGTATGTATAATTCTGCGTTTCAATGTACTGTAATCATTGTGCCCTGCTCATGTTATATAAAAAAAAACTGGGGGAAAAAATTCTTAATAAAAATTATTACAAATAAAAAAAGGAATTGGAAAACTGAATTAGTGGTGCCCAGATCCAGTTCGTGTTGTAACATGCAGTTTTGGTAACTGCCATAAAGGCATCCCTCCCTGTGCGTTCAATCTTTATTTAGAGGTTTCATTCTCGTTTTAAGTCTTGTTGTACCTCCCAAAAAAAGCACAGGTGGTTCTGTGACCTTCAATAAGCTTAACCCGCTTTCCATAATGATGACCTCCGTTTGTCTCTATTGCCGCCACCCTCCTCCCAGGTCTGCCTTCGCCCAGATAGAAGAGTGGACAGGTGGGGAGCTCGGTGCCTTGCGTGGAGCAGGTGAGCCCTGGGCCCTCCGAGTGGCTCCAGAGCCTGTGTGTGTTCCGAGGAGTGCGCTGTGGAATGCGGCCCGGCGCTCCTGCCTCCCAGCTCTGCTTTCCTTCTCGGCGGCGGCGTCATGTCCTCCGTCTCCCCTCCCAGGACTTGTTGGGGCACATCTGGTTCGCATTCTGCACGCCGGCTCGCGGCGAGGCGTCTCCCTGCCCCTCTTCCGGGTTTCCTCAAGCACCTGGGGCGTCGGTCGGGCAGCGCACGGCGAATTTCCAAAGTACCTTTTTTGCCTGCACGGTGATCCGTACCGAAGAAGCCTCCCGGAGGAAGGATGCCTCCCAGGCTCTCCAGAGCGGGTGCACGCCTCCCGTGCTAGTGCGCTGCGCGGACCCGTGGGACATTAGATCCTGTCCGCCTCGCAGCTGCGCGCTCTTCTGTTTACCTCGCTCTGTTTGTTGATGGGCATTGCTCTTGCCGGAAGTCCTCCCAGCATCCTGGATGGTTGCAGGAGTACACCCAGAGTTCACGTTATTTGGAAGCGTTCCGCCGCTGCTCTTTTGATTGAAGTCTCTGGCTGGGAAAGAGCTTGGCGAGAGGTAAGGGTTTTCATTGACATTTGTGTGAGCTGATGATGTGCTGAAGCAGAATGGGGAGCCCGGCGTCCACATCAAAACAGACGACCAGCGGCGCAGGCTTTGTAGTTGTAGGTATAGGATGCAGGCGCATGCCTGAGCAATATGGATTGCTAACTTTTAGAACAATATTGACTCCTTTCTAATGTAAAACAAGTCTGCCTGGAGCGCAGAGCAGAAGAGACGCAGGAGGGCAAGAGCGTGACGCCGTAAGCGTGCACGTTAGCGTTTCCTGCGGCTCGTGCCAGTGGCGGCGCCTGCAGTCTTCGCCCATTTCGCACGTCTTAGAAGCGCGTTCACAGGCCGGTGTCTGCTCGTGCACCGGTCTGTACCACTTGGGGAGGCAACACAGCGACAATAAGGCTCGCTGGCGGCAGCGCTTTGCACTTCAACGCGAGCCTTAAAAACGAACACAAGACTCTGTACAATCCCAGCCCATCCAACATTTTACAACAAAAATATGGTAGCTATTATTGCACATTCATATCCATCATAATAGAAATGTGAGCCAGGAATGAGATGTCGACGTTTCGACCCAAGGTGAATAAAAGGGTCTCCTTTTTAGGTCTCGCACATGGCGAGTCGCCAGCGAGATCTATCGTCTTGCTTGCCAAGTGGTACAGACCGGGGCACGCGCCGATTGGGGTCTGTGGACGCGCTTCTGAGACGTGCTTGCGCAGATGCACACACAGCCCCTGCTTTCACTTGGCTCGCATGCAATAACGGTGCACACACACACACAGCCATCCCCCCCTGTGCACGCACACACACACAGAGACACACAC
The DNA here is from genome assembly GCF_964261635.1 of Lissotriton helveticus. Lineage (NCBI taxonomy): Eukaryota > Metazoa > Chordata > Amphibia > Caudata > Salamandridae > Lissotriton > Lissotriton helveticus. Next base: position 1,032,987,906 of record NC_136057.1, read on the forward strand.
ACACACCCACCCCCGCCGCCGCCTTCCGAGGTGCATTGTGGGACTTGACACCCATGGTGTTCCGGGGCAGAGTCCTGCTGGTCACTTACCTGCATGCCTCTTTAGATCGCCCTCAGTACTCACAGTAGCACAGAGAGGGGCTGGCGCTGTGTTTACTTCAAGAAGCTTGTTCTTCCACGACACTTCTGTTCTGCCACGCCCACTTCCGGATTGGGATTGCTGCACTTCTCCTGAGAGTACAGTCAGCAGAACAGACCCGAATAAAGTGAAAACAACCCCAATCCAACATGGCGGTGCGCTTACCTCGAGTCCTCAGCTCTAAGACCACCCTCGCCATTCTAAAATATTAGCCCCGCATTTTAGAACCGTCTCCTCCACTCAGGGCCGGCTCTAGGATCACGGAGGCCCTGAGCAGGGAGTGTAGGTAGGGGGCCCGAGGCCGCCAAATCCCTGCCAGGGGCCGCCACGCAAATATGTATCTAAGGATATATATTGGCGTGGCGGCCCCTGGGGTTTGGCGGCCCTGTGCAGGTGCACAGCTTGCACATGCCTTAGGCCGGCCCTGCTCCACTGTAGAGACTCTGCCGCTGTTTTGCGGTCGCTTGTTCTCCTCTGCAACCACTACATTAGGGATGCTCTGTCTGCTAATAGGGGCCCCTGCCTCCTCCCGCACAATTGCCACCATAACTGAGTGTCTGGTTATTGCAACCCTCCTTAAAGGCCAGCTCTTGGCATTACAGCCTGCAATGTTTCTGCCTATGCACACGGCGTTTTCAACATCCTTTCTGTGCTTGCTTTCACCATTTATCACTTGGACATTTCTTTCAGACGATATTTTAACTTATTGTAAGACATTCTTAGAGTCAGGTTGAAAGTCTTTCTTCCCTGACCTTATCTGCAGGTCGCCACTTATCGAGCTGCTGCACTGCACGTTCGCTGGTGACACGTGTAATTTACGGCTCCATATAAGCAGCCATCTCTGAGCCCTCCGATTCGCGCTTCCAGAACGGAGAGATTCACACAGAGAATAGGTGAGTGCACCCGTCCCCCGGCCCCGCCCATGCTGTGTTTGTTTAACACTGACATTTAGGTTTCATTTTTAAACACACTGAATTTCTTCCCTTCGTTTCACATTACAGACACGAAGAGTCAGAGGAGCCGACAGGCCCACTTTCAGTAGCACAGGTATTTAATTGTGCTTTGACACGCTCCTGCTGGTGCTGAACTTTTTTAAGCACATTCCCCTAATTCGTATCTCGCTCACTTTTTTCACAGATTATTCTGGATACATTGTGTGACTCCGGTAAATTTAAGGTACATTAGTTTGTTACCCGCGCATGTTGTCTTCCTTTTGTCTTTCTTGTTTTTAAATGTGAGTGATGTGTGGGTCTGTAGCAGACATTTTGCAGAGAAATGTTATGTTTGTGATTCGTGCAACATCCGTAAAAAGGTTTATATGAGATGAAAACAGGACCTCACATGCGAGAAGTGGGAGGCGTCCGGGAGATTATTTGCATCAATATCAGCTAGCTTCGGCTGCGTCACTGGATCGAGAACACACGTTACTATCCCCGAATAATAGACGGAACAACGCTAGAGTCCGGACAAGTCCGCTCTTGTACTGTCCGTGATCTGGGCAATGACGGCAGGACAGAGCTGAAACTGCAGCATTCATTCAAAGCTGCTCCGAACAGGGCCCTTAACATACGTTTGTCCCCAGGCCCCCAAAATCCTTAGAATGTCCTTGACTATAGAGATCCTTCCATGGTGAGATCTGCCAGTGCAGCCTTCGCCTATAGAAATCTCTTATATAGATATGCCTGTGCCCAACTATCTATACAGTGTCACACATTAGGTAGTCAAATGCTCTCATAAATGCACTGAAAGTCTGAAAATGCCACAAATAAGCAAACTAAAAACATGGCAGCCATGGACCTCGTGTTTCTCTAGTTTGTTTTCGTGCACGTATGTTATTGGCAATGGCATATAGTGAATACTTTGAACGGAATCGTCTAAAGGTGTTTATAACGGCCTCGCCTCGAATGAGAGCTCTGGAGTGGACGCTGAATGCAGTACAGGTTTCTCACTGCCTGTGAGTGAGTCAGAAAGGTGTTCAGAATATATGCTCATCTAATCCTCGGGCTCTCAGGAGAGAGCACAGGGTCACGTATTCCAGTTGTAATTGTGTTTGTGCAAATGTGTGTGAAGGAGGAATGCAGCTGCCAAAATAGTGACAAGGTGAAAAAAAGAAAATGCAGTGCTCAAGGGTGATTGGGTGCGATGTGTATTAAGGGGTGGTGAAGTGAAGGAGATGAGATGACGTGCATTTAGGAGACAGTGAAAATAGAGTGCTAAAGAGATGGGGTGTAATGTATGAGTGGAGAAGATGTGGAAAGAAAAACTGGCATACACATCTAATAGAGTGTACATAACAGGATTAATTATGAAACTTCGAAGTGGTCTCCCATCCATAGGCCTCAGCAATATTTAATTCACTCATAATTTCAGAATCACACTCACACACCCTCACACACACCCTCACACACTCACACACTCACCCACCCACCCCCTCACAGCCCCTCACTCACACACCCTAACTCCCCCTCACACCCCCCTCACCCACCCCCACACCCTCACCAGCATAGCATAACAAAATAGCATAACAAAACACAGCATAGCATAACAAAAAAACCATAGGATAGCAGAACATAGCATAGCAAAACACAACAAAGCATAGCATAACAAAACACAACAAACATAGCATAGCATAACAAAACATAACAAAACAAAGCATAGCATAACATAAAGCATAACAAAACATAGCATAACATAACAAAACAAAGCATAGCATAACATAAAGCATAACAAAACATAGCAAAACACAACAAAAAATAGCATAGCATCACAAAACTCAACAAAACATTGCATGCATAACAAAACAGCATAGCAAAGCGTAGCAAAACAGCATAGCATAACAAAACACAACAAAACATAGCATAGCATAACAAAACACAACATAGCATAGCTTAACAAAACAAAGCATAGCATAACAAAGCATAGCATAACAAAGCATAGCATAACAAAGCATAGCATAACAAAACATAGCATAACAAAACATAGCATAGCAAAAAAAGCTTAGCATAGCAAAACACCCCAAAACATAGCATAGAATAACAAAACACAACAAAGCATTGCATAGCATAACAAAGCAAAGCATAGGATAGCAAAACTAAACATAGCATAGCAAAACAAAGCATAGGATAGCAAAGCAAAACATAGCATAACAAAACATAGAATAACATAACAAAATATAGCATAACACAACACACAGCATACCAAAACATAGCAAAACACAACAACACATAGCATAGCTTAACAAAACACAACAAAACATAGCATAGCAAAACAAAACATATAAAAGCATAACAAAACATATAAATGCATAGCAAAACATAGCATAGCATACCAAACACAACAAAACATAGCATAGCATAAGAAAGCATATCATAGCAAAACATAGTATAGCATATCAAAACAAAACATAGCATAGCATGCAGCATCACTCAGCACCACCACAGCATCACTCAGGGGCACCACACCATCACTATGCGCTACCACCGTTTCACTGAATGCCACAGCATCACTCGTTCGCCATCACATCACTCAGCGCCTCCACAGCATCAATCTGTGCAACCATTCAACAATAACTGGTTCAAATATGTTCTCTCAATGTTACAAGCTTTATTACAAATGAAACAAAAAGATGTTAATATTTCACTTCTGTTGGATTTTCGTCACAATAAAATACACTGAACATAATCTTCACAAAAGTTATGTTCGAGGCATGTGGGCTGCTGAATTCATATCTGTGCATAGATCGCCGCCTAGTGTTGGGTCCGGATGATTGCACATTGTTGTCCTGGAAGAGTCTTCGAAGTATCACGAGATAGGTGGCTCCTCCCCTGGACTACAGTGCGCATGGGCATCCTCTCCATCCTCAGATTGTTTTTTTCCGCCATTGGTTTCGGATGTACTTTCCTTTGCTCGAAGTTCGGAATCTAAAATAAATGTTCTAAAGGCCAAAAGGCCTTCGGTCTCGTCGGTATTGTTTCGAATCGTGCCGACAGCTTTATCTGCAGTCTATTCAACTCGGGATGTCGAATCGGGCCGCGGGCCTTCTCGACGCCAAAGGGACGAAGTCCATTCAAAAGATGCCCTCTTTGTAATTCGAAATACCCACATATAGATAAACACCCTGTTTGTAACAAGTGTTTATCTCCAGAACATAATGAATCCGACTGCCTAGCCCGTGCCCAATTTCGATCCAAAAAGACACTTCGGACTCGACGGGCCGCTAGGCTAATCATGCAGAAACCAGCGCCGGAGCCGGAAAATATCTTCGACGATGAAGACGAGCTCGTCGAAGCCGAAGAATCAGATCAACAGTCGGATCAAGATTCGGAGCATGACTCCAACTACTATGTCGACGAAGAAGAAGACATCGTCGAGGTAGGAGACGACGAACAAGGGATCAGAGCCATCGAAGACGACTCCAGTGATGAAACGGGGCCAACCGTGAGTACAACGCCCCAAACATACACTTCTATGGTTCCACAGGCTCAGGTCGAGGCATCGCCAGAAGGCCTTAGCCAAGATCTCGAAACCCATACTATAGCCCCACGATACAGCTCGGCTAAGAATATTAGAAAAGAGCCATCGGATCAACGTACTCAGAAATTGTTGATATCGAAACCGAAAGTTACGGAACCAAAAACGAAACCGAAACTGATCGACTACACGGTCTTTGGACCAAACTATGTCGATCCATCGGAGTCGAACACAAGGGTCGTCGAGCCGAAGGCCAGCGCACCTATATCCACTCCAAAACAAAGGGCCGTCGAACCGATAAGATCGGCGCCGACAGCCGACAACACAAAAAAGGGACTCGATCCGAAGAAGGTTGTCGAACCCAAACAGAGAGTCGACAAACCAATGGCTGTGCAACCAAAAACGATCGAGCTGAAGAAAATCGACCCGAAGAAGGACATCGAGCCGAGACCAAAAAGCATCGGTCAAAAACCACAGGTTGCGAAGACGATATGAGGTCAAAAAGGTACTATCAACACGACAAAAAACGTTGAAACGATAAAAACTTCGGCTCCGAAGAAACAGGCACAACCTAAAAAGACTGTTGTAACACCGAGGGATCTCGGACCAATCAAGTTTGGCCTACCAACTTCCTCTAAAACAAAGGCGGTCGACCCAAAAAGCGGTATCGAACCGAAACAAACAAAACCAAAGACATTGGCAAAAACGCCCAGAACTACTGAGCAGGAGATCTTATATCCAGACCCCTCATCAGAAGAACAGTCAAAACTTTACATTGACCCTAATTCTGGCAAAGTCTCTCTACAAAAGAAAGATCAGACCAGAAACTGATAAAGAGACTTGTATCATCCCACTCAAAAAGAAAAGGGACTGTTCTACTTCACCTATTCTATTTGAAACTATTAAACCAACTAGGCCTGAGCCATACACATATACACCCACACACTCAGATGAAGAGGTGGATGATGAATATAATGAGGAATACAATTACCCAGTAGACACTGACCAAGACAATCAAGGTCAACCATGGGTTGATCCAGTACATCCTGGTGACTCTCAACCCATTCCAGATACACCTGCATACCCTGCTAGGCCTTCTCCTACAGAGGATACAGCTGCTTTTAATGCACTAATAGAAAGGGCAGCCCTCCATCACAATGTAGAAATGCATGCAGACCCCATTGAGGAAGATTTCCTCTTTGACACCTTTGCCACATCAGAAAGATCTGTCAAAACACTACCTATGTTAAAAGGGGTACTTAAACATGCAGGTGACATATTTAAGGAAACAACTAGGGCACGGGTCATTAACCCCAGAATAGAGAGGAAATACAGGCCAGCACCAGTAGACCCCATATATATTAAGGGACAACTGCCTTTGGATACTTTGGTGGTATCCAATGCACGAAAACGTGCAAACTCCCAAACAACTGGAGAAGCTGCACCTCCTGACAAAGAATCAAATATCTTTGAGGCATCAGGGAAAAGGATAGCTGCTCAAGCAGCTAACATATGGTAAATATCTAATATGCAAGCCCTGTTAGCTAGGTACCACAGGGCACACTGACACCTTAGAGACACTTCTCCAGTATTTACCTGAACCTTACAAAGAACAGGCTGAAGACCTAGTACAGGAGGGAAAGTTAATAACTAACGCCTCCATTAAATGTGCCCTAGACGTGGCAGATACAGCGGCCAGATCTGTTAACACCAGTGTTATGCTCAGGAGACATGCGTGGCTTCGCATTTCAGGTTTCAAAAATGAAGTCCAGTCTACTTTATTAAACCAGCCAATAAATCCTGACTATTTATTTGGTCCTTTCATTTCTAGGACATATTCTGGAAAATTCAGATCAAACTTTAGACGTACAAATTGGTATACTAACGTTTTTAGTAGAGGAGAAAAAGAAAAAAGAATCCGCCGAAGCAATGAAAAAACAACAAACATCTGATATGACGCAATTGCAAAAGAATAACCCAATTAAAATCAACAAAAGTATACAGATACAAACAAAACGTGACTCTAGTACTCAAACATCAAAAATAGAAAAACTAGGACAACAAATAAAGGAAAATCCGGAAATCCATAAGGATTCCACCATATACTCCCTAAAGAAACTCTTTAGAGAAGAACCCCCAAAAGTTGTCAAACAGTACTCTATTTTTTCAAACCCTATCAAAAAAACGGATTCGCATAAAACTGTTTGTGACAAGGATGACCAGGAAAACAGCACTAAACATATACCTGACGCTGATCAAGGAGAAATAACCTCTAAAATAACAGAAATCCAGGAAGAAGGAAGGAAAAAAAGGAGAAGAAAGCCGATAAGAAGAATTAATAAAAAGTTAACTCGTAAGCTTAAATTTCAAAAACCTATCACCCCTCGAAAAATTTGTGAGAGACAAGAGGAAATTCCAAACCTTAATATCATCAAAAAAGATGCAACTAGTGACAGAAAAATCATACAGAAAGTACAATCATTGAATCCAAGAGCTGACGAATACCTTCCGTCCATACCATTTTCAGAAATAGGGCATAGAAATAAAGGAATAGGAGAAGATGATGATAAGAAATCCTTACGTGGGGAAGCAAAATCGACCAAATTTTTACAACTTGAAGAACTTTTTCCAATCGATAACGTGCCACTCAATCGAGGAAGGATAATCAATCTTCTCCAACAAATACTGCCTCTACAATCTTTGACCAGCAAAGAAATAGACCTGGTGACCTTCCCTAAAAAAGAAAATAACAAAATAGCGATGGTATCCTTTTGGTCATCAGTTCTCCCTGGGATTATTCTTAGTGAAAAGGAGATACTTCATAAATGCGGCTATGACGTAATTGAAATATCTGAACCGGAGAAAAATAAATCTAATACAAGGTCCAATGGTCCTTTTGGGCCAAATTTGAGCATGCAATCCAAAAATCATTATCAAAATACTCTTGTATCAGAAGATTCAAGATCGATCCATTCAGGGAAGGATACCCTGAAAATCCATGTGAACAATGGTGAAAGGGTAGTCTGGTGCAAAGACTTAGAAATAAAGGAGGTCAAAAAAAACTATAAAGTCTTGGGCTTGGGTCTCGGAGATACTAAACAGTAACAAAACCACTAACTGCCAACAACTTACTGTTTAACAAAGACTTGAAGATTACCTCGTGGAATATGGCTGGAAAAACTAAGAATAAAATGATTGAAGCTACTATAAATCAACCTGACATCCTGGTTTTACAGGAAACCTGGGCTACAAAATCTTTTTTCCACAAATGCTATTATGTTTATGATATTCCTGCAAAAGCAACTAATCGGGGCCATGCAAAGGGTGGACTGGCAATCCTACTCAGGGAGGAATATTTATGGGCTCAAAAGATCGTCGAGACCAATTCCGATAATCTTCAATGCATTAAGGTATCATTAAAACACACATTACAGCCCCACCAAAGGAAATCCTGCTCTTTAATGTATATGCCCCACCTGGCACTAACCAAGACGCCCTATTTGCGGATATTATGGAAACAATCTCTCAGATAATAGAAGCTCGATTATATCTGTCATATATAATAATGGGCGATCTTAATGGAAAAATCTCTAACTGTGAAATTAGAAAGTGGGTAAACCTACATAAAGAAGAATCACTGGAAATATCTATTCCAAAATTTCCCAAAGGAATAAACTCAGATAAAAGAGGTAAATTGCTATTATCACTACTTCCAAATCTAAATGGGACAATCCTGAATGGCAATGTAGAAGGAGATACACCGGCATCGTATACTAGACGAGGAAATGGAACCTTCTCAATTATCCACTACATCATCTGTGGCATGGAACTATTGGAGACAGTTACGTATTTGCATTCCAACTTTATCGATGAGAGTGATCACGCACTATTACATCTATCCACTCATTGGATGGCCAACCATTCCTCTATAAGCCAGATCATATTCTATAATAGCACTATCCTAGTAAAAGCTGATCAGAGGCGGATTTTTTGGAATTCATCAACCTTGGACAAAATAACCGCTCTGATTACACATACTCAACTTTTAACAAAAACATATTCAGATGATCTAATAACAAATTTTGAATACATAGTTAACAAACTTAAATGTGCTTTTCTAGATAAGTTACAACAGGTTTCATCAGTGAACAATAAGAAGAACAACAAAAATAAAAATTGGAATACACCTACTGCAAAAATACTCAATAAACTCACACGAGCTCAGTACTTGAATTATTCTCCATCAATTCAGGCAGAAATTAATAAGTTAAAAAATCAATTAAGAAGAGAGAAGCACAACCACAAAAGAACGTTGCAAGACCGTAATTGGGTTGATATCCAAAGAGCCGCTAAAAAATATAATCAGAGAGAATATTGGTCCCTAATTGCTAAAATAACTGGAACAAAAAAGAAACTCCAAGCTATTCCGGTCCCACCTAATGACTGGGAAATTTACTTGAGTGATCTATATAAGGCAAATCCAACCAATCCTGATGAAAAGGACGCTGATAACACCATGGAAAAGAATAATTCCCCGATTATAAACACCTCAGCATTCTCTATAGCAATGCATATTCGAAAAGCAAAAAGCACTGGTGCCTCAGGCCCTGACCAAATACCCATCAAGGTCCTGCAAGCAGACCCCAAGGAGTGGAGTCAGATGCTATCACCCCTCTTTAATTACATCTTTAAAACTAGGAAAATACCAAAGTCATGGCAAGGGAGCATCATTATCCCTATTTATAAAAAGGGGAACAAAAACATAGCCGGCAACTATCGCCAAATAGCACTGATGGATGCTACAGGGAAAATCTTTGCCGCAGAGGTATTGGATTGACTAAAAGACTGGGCTTTTCCGCTGGGTTTAATACCCAACTTTCAAGCAGGTTTTAGACCTAATCATTCGCTCATTGATAATATTTCAATTCTCCAGACCACCTTTGACAAATATATAGTACGAAAATCTCAGTCTGTATATGCAGCATTCATAGACTATTCTACCGCTTTTGATCGCGTCGACAGACCAACTTTATGGAACAAACTAAGGAGACTAGGACTACCGGAACAACTGCTGCAGATCATAATTAATCTCCATACCAAAACATGGTGTAAAGTGCAAATGGGGTGTGAAAAAGGATTGACTAAAACAATTAAAACGGCAAATGGACTCAAACAAGGGTGCCTTCTAGCTCCGATACTATTCTCATTATATCTCAGTGACCTGCCATATCAACTACAACAAGGTTCAAGTCTGCCTCCAAAGATCGCTGCACAAAGTATACACGCCCTGCTTTACGCTGACGACATCGTGATGTTGGACCTTACGCCCTTTGGTTTACAAAAGCTTCTAGATATTTTACATAAATATTCAATGGACAATTTCCTAATTCCAAATTTAACGAAAACAAAAGTTGTTTCCTTCTCTGGCAGGAAAAAAAGTGCTAAGTATTGTTGGAGGCTCGGCGGAGAAAAAGTAGAAGAAGTTGATGAATACACCTATCTCGGTAGGATCTTCTCAAAGAATCTAAAAAATACAAAGCAGATAAATAATCTAAAAAGGAAATCGGAACTACATGCCGGGGCCCTTTCCAGACTCTACTCTGCTACAGGGAACAGGCATTTCTCTTCACTGCTAAAAATATACAGAGTAAAAATCCCCCCTGTTTTATCTTACGCTATGGAGCACATCCCAATAAAACAGTGGGCTTATATGGACCTAAAAGAAGGGAAAATCCTGAAAAAAATCTTGAAGGTCTCAGAATCCACACCGGTCCAAGCTCTAAGACTAGAATTCTCACTTACAAGTTCCTATGCTATAGCCGTTGCTAATGTTATCAGGTGGGCCTATAATCTCCTTCACGCAAAAGAAGAAACACTACGTTCTTTGCTTAAAATCGAGACTTTTGAACTAGATGCTTCAAAGCAAACATTCTTTAAGAATATGACTGTGGTATTCCAAATTGCCAAAATCAGTACGGATATTCTGCTCACCTGGTCAACCTTGCAATTGAAACATTTTTTAAAATGTTTTACCCCAAAACTGAGTTTTGAACTTGACTTCGCACACTGTAATAAATTATCTACTTATAAACTCTTCGTTGAATCATTGGAGTACAAGCACGGACAGCCATACATAGGGTTTTCCCTCACACATGGTGCAAGGAGGGCAATTACAATGTTGTGATTAGGTATCCTACCAGTGTTAACCTTTACATCAAGATGGTCACCGGGTGGATCCCCAATATGTACCCTTTGTCAAGGGGGTGACCAGAACATTGAGCACCTCCTATTTGCATGCCCTAGCCCTAATGTAGTAACAGCACGGTCAAGATATCTAGAGCCCATATACTGCAAATGTAGAATTTCAACAGTAAAGGAACTATTATTGGTGTGTAAACACCCAACAAATGAATTTGTATTTTATAACTTCTATAAATTTTTAAAATCCTTTTTAACACTGTATTAATTTGTAATTAATTTTCTCCTTGTAAATTGTTTTATACAATATTTGTGGTCCTCAGTTGAGTACCAAAACAAATAAAAACTTTTGACTTTGTGACTTTGTGGTCCAGCTGTAGATACAATCCTGGACAAAATGAAAAAAGACACTGATACGGCTAAGTCTGTGGGAGCCTTACAGTCCCAACAACATAGAGGCTCCTTTCGTCGCTCCAATTACAGAGGTGCGGCAAGGGGTAACTCATCACAGCAGACCACAAACTACAAGGGGAATACGCAAACCACCTACAATAAAAACAATAGAGGTGGATACCGCGGCAATAACAACAAAGGCAGAGGACGAGGGAATAATACCACCAGATCCTCTACCAACACAAAACAGTGACTTCTTAGCGCTACCCCCAGACCATACAACACCAGTCGGGGGACGATTACAGCAGTTCCTATCAGTCTGGCAAAACATCACTACAGACAAGTGGGTAAGGAAAATTATCCAGGATGGCTGTTGCCTAGAGCTAACCTCCACACCACCCAACATACCACCAAGACACCGTCCTATGTCTGTAGAACACCTAAACTTATTGCAGCAAGAAGTCATCAGCATGCTGCAAAAAGGGGCCATAGAACTTGTACCATTAGAACATCAAGGTACAGAAGTATACTCACTATACTTCCTCATCCCCAAAAAGGACGGGTCTCTCAGGCCAATATTGGACCTCAGGCCCCTAAATCAATACATTTTATCAGAGCATTTTCATATGCTCACTCTACAACAAGTCTTACCACTGCTGCAACAAGGAGACTTCCTCGCAACTTTGGACCTCAAAGACGCATACTTCCATATACCGATACATCCTGCTCACAGGAAATATCTCAGGTTCACAATACTAAATCAACATTACCAATTCAAAGTCCTTCCATTTGGTGTAACAACAGCCCCGAGGGTGTTCACTAAATGCCTAGCGACAGTTGCTGCACATTTAAGAAGACAACATATTCACGTCTATCCGTACCTGGACGACTGGCTAATACAAGCAAAGTCGGCCCAGCAATGTGCCAGCCACATGTCCCAAACCATTCGCCTCCTGCACAGTCTAGGCTTCATGTTGAACTACCAAAAATCTCACCTTCAGCTATCCCATGTACAGCAGTACCTGGGAGCAACAATAAATACTCTAGCAGCAAAAGCATACCCAAACACTGCAAGAATAAACAGTATGCAGCTACTGATCCAAAAGTTCAAGCCCCAACACTCGCTCTCTGCCCAAGTGTTTATGCAACTCATAGGCATGATGGCTTTGTGCATCTTCATAGTCCCTCACGCGAGACTACACATGCGTCCACTACAAGAGTGCTTAGCACGGCAGTGGAACCAGGCTCAAGGACAATTGAAAGACCTAGTGTTGGTGACCAGTCGTGCATACAACTCTCTGCATTGGTGGAATCCACAAAACCTTTGCAAGGGACGACTGTTCCAAGAGCCTGTACCACAAATAGTGTTGACAACGGACGCATGCCTGATAGGATGGGGAGCCCATGTCCTTCAGTACACAGTGCAGGGCCTATGGACAACACAACAGAAGAAAATGCACATGAACTTGCTAGAGAGGATGGCACTTTTTCTGTCAATGAAAGCGTTCAAAGTACATTTATGCAACAAAACTGTGTTGATCCGGACGGACAACATGACAGCAATGTACTACATACAGAAACAGGGAGGAACGCACTCTCCACAGCTATCCGATCTAGCCCAAAGCATGTGGAAGTGGGCCATTCAAAGAAAATTTTTTCTCATGGCGGAACACCTCCCAGGCAAGGACAACCAAATAGCGGATCTGCTCAGCAGACACAGCCAACAGATGCACGAGTGGGAGATTCATCCCACAGTGCTACAATCATACTTCCAACAGTGCGGACAACCAGAGATAGACCTGTTCGCCACAAGGGAAAATGCAAAATGCCAGTACTTTGCCGCCAGGTTTCCACATCCGCAGTCGCAGGGCAATGCGATATGGATGAACTGGTCAGGCAGATTTGCGTACGCTTTTCCCCCAGCACCGTTAATACCGCTAGTGGCACGCAAACTACGCCAGCATTCACTGACACTAATCCTGGTTGCTCCAACATGGGCGAGACTACCATGGTACACAACTTTCCCAGAACTTTCCGTGGTGCCTCATCAAAGACTGCGGCTAACACCCACTCTTCTCACTCAGAGCCATGGAGACATACAGCACCCAGATTCGCAACAACTGAACCTTGCAATCTGGCTCCTGAAGTCTTAGAGTTTGGGTACATAAACTTACCTCCTGACTGTATGAACATTATCAAAGAGGCAACAAAACCTACTACCAGAGCTTGTTACGCTGCAAAGTGGAAGCGTTTTGTCATTTACTGTAATAACAATGACATAAACCCACTAGATGCTTCAACGCAAAATATAATTTGCTATCTTTTGCACCTACATCGTTGCAATCTAGCTTATTCATCTATAAGAATACACTTAGCTGCCATTGCAGCTTATCTTCAGAACAGACAGCATCTTTCGCTGTTTAGAGTACCTGCAATTAAAGCATTCATGGAGGGACTCAAACGAATAATCCCCCCAAAACACCCACCTTAACCTGTCTGGAACCTAAACATCGTTTTAACCAGACTAATGGGACCACCATTTGAACCATTGCATTCATGTGAATTACAATTTTTGACATGGAAGGTGGCTTTTCTTGTAGCAATTACTTTGCTTAGAAGAGTTAGCGAGCTGCAAGCCCTAACTATTCAAGAGCCATTCATCCAAATACATGCAAATAGGGTAGTTCTTAGAATAAACCCTAAATTTATGCCCAAGGTGGTATCCCATTTCCATATCAATCAGACAATAGAACTGCCAGTGTTTTTTCCAAATCCACAGTCAGTACCTGAAAGAGCTCTACACACACTAGATGTCAAGAGAGCACTTCTATACTACATTGATAGAACTAAGGATTTTAGAAATACTAAACAGTTGTTTGTTGCCTTTTCACCACAACACAAAGGCAACCCCATTTCAAAATCTGGGTTAGCCAGATGGATAGTTTTGCAGCGTGAATCTTTCTGGATTCACTATGCTGTGCATATTCCGCAATCTGGTGGTTGGGTCCGGAATCTTAGTCTTTTTTCTTTTTTTTTTTTGTCGTAGCCCAGGTGGGCGTCGACGTCCCACCATTTGGTGTCCTTTCGGTGACGTCGGCGTGCTTCCGGCGGAAGCTACCACCCTTGGGCGCCATCTTCAGATTCTTTTTTCCGCCGTTGGGTCTGGATCGTCGCGTGAAGCTCCAGAAGTTTTGGAGGAGGAAAGAAGAAAATACAGCAGAAATTCACAGGTGAAGACCTAAGAACATCGACAGAAGAGGACCTTTAGTGAGGAGACGACGAAGAAAGGAGCGAACTTCGAAATCTTCGACCTCCTTGAAGGAATGCGCACACAGGGGGCCCCCTGAGCGCAGGGATGTACAAGACGCCGTTTAAATTCTGCAAGAACTGCCACCACAAGTTCGCACAGAAGGACCAGCACCCAGTCTGCAACCTCTGCCTGCCAATCGACCACGAAAGCAGAGACTGCAACGCCTGCTCCGTCTTCAAGCCGAAGACACTCCGAATTCGAGAAGGACAGAGGACGGCTCACCACACGATGCAGGGCAAGGGCCAAGCCCCGACGCTCTATGACCTTGGCCTCTCCACCGACGATGAGGACAACATCGCCGAAGGACCAGATGACTTCACGGTCGCTGAGACCGATAAGAGTACGCCTGATAAGGTAGGAGAGTCTACGACCCCGAAAACTCCCACAGGGCCTCGAAAACCTGAGGCAGACTCTCGAAAGTCAGAGCACAGAGCCTCGAAAGGAGCACCGGCGCCGAGCAAATCGATGACCGAAGCTGCATCCTCCGAAAAAGAGCCCAGCGGATCCTCCGAGAAGGACTCCGGGAGGCAGAAGACCAGCGAAAAGCAAAGGTCATCGAAGCAAGCCCCCGAAAAAGGGCCTTCGACTTCGACGTCGAAAGAAAAAGAGCCGAAGAAAGCTTCGTCATCGACGACGACGCCGAAAAGGGCGGCCGAAACGCTCGGCGACGAACAGGCCACAGAAATGCAGAGAAAAAAGAGAAGGCTCGAGGCCGAAATGGAGAACATCCTTCAGAGAAAGAAGGACTTCGACGAAAAAATGAAAAGTTACAAGATTCTCCCGAAGCCGGCACAGACCGTCGCAGAGGTACAGGAGATCGAAGAGTTCGACATCGAAGAGCCGCCGAAAACTCCGGAACCTTCGGAGCACGAAGAGGAGGAGGACCTCTACTACACGGAGGGGGATTACGGGGAACAGCAGTCAAGCTACGGTTCAGGTTCCTCGACGGCCCAAGACCAGGAATGGCAGGACATCGAGGCCGAAAACCCAGAGGAGGCGGTAGAAACATACCCCTCGAGGCCTTCGCCACCGGATGACATTGGGGCATACAATGAGGTGGTAAGAAAGGCGGCAACAGCTTATGGAATTAAGCTGGAAGAGGAGAAGCCAAAAGCAGACTTCCTGCTCGAGACACTGCTCCCCATACAGACAAGGAGCCAGTTCCTGCCCATGCTCAAGAGTATCACGGCCCAGGGAAAGGAGGCCTTCAAGGACCCGGCTACATGCAGATCTGTAACGCCGAGGACCGAGAAGAAGTACAAATTCTCCTCCGAAGACCCAGCTTACATCAAGGGTTCCGTCACAGCGGATTCTATCATCGCTGCAACGGCCAGGAAAAGGGCAAACGTCCCAACAACGTCCGGACCCCCACCTGACAAAGAAAGCAGGAGGATGGACCTAACGGGCAGGAAGATTGAGAGGAACGCTGCAACGCACTGGCGGATGGCGAATGCCAACGCCCTCCTGAATAGGCATCAATACCAGCACTGGGAGGAGATGGGACAGTTGCTCAAACACCTCCCGGAACAATACAGTGACAGAGGAGCACACCTGGTAGAGGAAGGGAAGAGCATCGCCAACTCATGCCTGAAGACAGGCTTGGACGGGGCAGAAACATCCAGCAGACTGATGGCTATAGGCATCACTGAAAGAAGGCAAGCATGGCTCAGGATCTCAGGATTCAAGGCTGAAGTCCAGAACAACATCCTGAACACACCCTTCAGCGGTGAAACATTGTTCGGAGCCCCAGTTGATGATAAGCTCACCCAACTGAAGAAGGACAACGAGACGGCAAGGTCCATGGGAGCCCTGCAGTTCAGAGGGATGAGAAGGGGCACTCCGTCGCGGAGGCCGAACGGCAGAGGTGGAAGCCAGCGAGGAGATTCTCACCAGAGTTTCCACCAGGGGCAACAGAGTGACAGCCAAGGCCACCAGGGGCAGCAGAGGCAAAACTGGAACTACCAAGGCAGGGGCCAGTCCTTTCGATCGAGAGGAAATGGATGGGGCCAGAGAAGAAGAGGCGGCGAACAGCCCCCCTCTAAGTGACTTCACACGAGAGAAGGTGCTCTACCACCCACACCCTCTGGGGGAGGAGCACAGGAAAACAAAGAGGAGAGGGCTACACGGACAAGACACAAAGGAACATGCAACTCCGGTAGGAGGAAGATTGAGATTTTTTCTCCAGGAGTGGAGAAAAATAACAGACAAGTGGATACTCAATTTTATGCAGTTCGGGTACTGCATAGAGTTGGAAAAAAGGCCACCAAACAGAAAACCAAAGAAAAGACAGCACTCAGGAAGAGAGCTGCAACTACTGCAAGAGGAAGCCCAAGAACTCCTCCTCAAAGCGGCCATAGAACGGGTCCCCTTCAAAGAACGGAACATGGGAGTGTACTCAAACTACTTCCTAGTGCCAAAGGTGGACGAAAGCCTAAGACCCATCCTGGATCTACGGTTCCTGAACAAATACGTCAAAACTCAAAAATTCAAAATGATGTCCCTACAAGAGGTCATTCCTCAGATAAAAGCAGGGGACTTCTTGTCTACCATAGACCTCAAAGATGCATACCTGCACATCCCCATGAACAAGCAGCACAAGCACATGCTAAGGTTCACTGTAAACAAGGATCACTACCAATTCACGACCCTAGCTTTTGGCCTAAAGTCCGCACCAAGGGTGTTCACCAAATGCCTTGCGGCAGTGGCCGCACACCTAAGGAGAAAGGGGATACACGTGTACCCCTACCTCGACGACTGGCTGGTGAAGGCAAACTGCTACAGGACATGCAAAGGGCATGCAGAACAGGTGACAGGAACGCTAGCAAACCTGGGTTTCTCCATACACTGGGGCAAAAGCTCGATGGAACCAGAGCAGGTGAAGATCTTCCTGGGAGCCCAGATCGACACCATACAATGCAGAGTCTTACCGAGCGAAAAGAGAACGCTCAGCCTACTGAGGGAGAAACGTCACTACCAGAAGGGGCGATCTCTGACAGTGAGGACTGTGAGCAATGGCGCAGGGGCCACCCCACAAGTTCTCAAAAAGAAGAGACCTACTCTCCATGGAAAACGGAGGAATCCTACACCCAGAGCCAGAGAGCCTCAACCTCTCAGCCTGGCTCCTGAGGACTTAGAATTTGCACACCTGAAACTACCAGAGAGCACCCTGCGGGTACTGCGAGAGGCAAGAAGGCCCAGCACACGCAAGTGCTATGGGGAAAAGTGGAAAAGATTCACTCAATGGTGTTGCAAGAAACAACTCCAAAGGAGACTGACCAAGGAGTCCACGGTGCTAAGGTACCTCACACACCTAATCAAGGCAAAGCTAAGCTCATCCTCACTGAGAGTGCACCTAGCAGCGATTGTGGCATACACAAGAGGAGAAACAGGGAGAAGCTTCTTCACATCTCAAGTCGTGAAAAGATTCCTGGAAGGGGCTAAAAGAATAGCGCCGCCAAAGAGAATGCCGCCACCTGCCTGGAACTTAAACGTGGTACTGACGGAGCTCATGAAAGCACCCTTCGAACCCATCCACAAAGCATCACTGCAAATGTTGACAATGAAGATGGCCTTCCTGGTGGCGATTACCTCACTACGAAGGGTGAGCGAACTGCAGGCACTCACACTGCAGGAACCCTACATCCAGATACACAGTGACAGGGTCGTGATGAGAACTGACCCACACTTCATGCCAAAGGTGGTGTCAAGGTTCCACATGAATCAGAGTATTCAGATCCCTAGCTTCTTCCAAAACCCCACTACAAGCGCTGAGAGGTCGCTCCACACCCTAGACGCAAGAAGGGCTGTGATGCACTACATTGAAAGAACGAAGGACCACAGGAAGACGAAACAGTTCTTCGTGTCCTTCGCTAACAGTTACATGGGCAAACCAGTTACGAAAAACACCATAGCCCGATGGATCGCACAGACAATTCAGTTCTGCCACAAGCAAGCTGGCCAGGAGCTAACAGGAGGGGCACGAGCCCACTCCACCAGGAAGAAAGGAGCAACAATTGCCTTCCTGGCCAACACACCGATTCAGGATATATGCCTGGCGGCAACATGGGCTTCAGTACACACTTTCACGAAGCACTACTGCGTGGATGTACAGATGAACAAGGAAGCACAAGTGGGACAAAAAGTGCTTCAACATATTTTTTGCGATTCCTTAAATGCAATATAAGAAGCACCAAAAAAGTGCAATT
Organism: Lissotriton helveticus; assembly: GCF_964261635.1. Lineage (NCBI taxonomy): Eukaryota > Metazoa > Chordata > Amphibia > Caudata > Salamandridae > Lissotriton > Lissotriton helveticus. The sequence continues at coordinate 1,033,006,620 of NC_136057.1, forward strand.
TGGCCTTAAGGAATCGCAAATTACCACCGACTTCAAGTTGGTGGTAATTTGCGATTTCTTTGAAAAATGCACTTTTTTGCATTTTTCAAAGTGCAATGTGAAGCACATACATGCCCTTAGGGCATGTATGTGCGCCACATGTGCACCCATGCCAATTTCAGGGGTGCAACAGGGTGTCCTTTTGACACCCCTGCACCCTTGAAATTGCATTCTCAATTTGCGATTCGCTAATTGCTAACCGCAAATTGAGATGGTCTTCCCAGTCATTTCTATGGGCCTCTAGGCCCATAGGAATGAATGGGGAGGTAATCCTTAATTGCGAATCGCAATTTGCAATTGGCAATTAAGAAATATGTAGGATTCGCAAAATTTATTGCAAATCCTACATACATAGCATTTTGCGATTCTCAAATAGCGATTTGCAAAAAATCGCTATTTGAGAATCGCAAAATGACTTTTTGATACATTTGGCCCTTTGCTATTTAACTACATATCTGTTTTTCTTGCCATAGAATTAGAGCTAACATTGCATAGCCTCCAACACTGGCTGCTGTTGTAGTTCTTAATTTATATTCAGTAGGATCTGTATTATAAACAGTGGTCTTAATTTAGGTTAAATTAAAGGCACTTGGAAGATTAAGACTAAATACCTAGAAAGAGGCCCTATTGGGAGTAGTTTAGCATAAATTACTCAGGAAAATTTCCCTAAAGGTTTTTCAGTGTCTCTGCCATAGACAGTTTGAGGTTTCTGCTAACTGAAAGAATAGCAATGGAAATCTATTGTATGAACTGACTATCAAAGCTGTAGAGGTTTTAGATTCTTCATTGTTTCCACGTGACCATATTCACTGATTTTTGCAGAATTGCCTGTGTCAAGCATGTTACGTTTATTATGGATCATTTTCAACAACTTGCTTTTACAAAGCATTTTTAAATCCCATAATCCTTTACAACGCAGCATTTATTTCCCATGTGTTGTAATTGAACATGCAATGCAAAAAAGGGGTTGAAATTGATCCCTAATAAAAGTGTACCTAGGTTTTTTTTTTTTTGCAGGATTCCATTTCTCATTGTGCCTAATTAACTTACCTATACTAGATGTCAGTAACAGTAAATTAATGGCACAGCAGAGCTTACTGATTCTGAAAGCCATATTTTCTAAAGAAACATTGTTCGCAACATAATTAACACATATAACGCAGTGTCTCAATACTGCAAAATGCATATATGTAACTATATAAAAATGGCAGTGAGTAGAGAATATTAAATACTCTTAATGTTAAGGTGCAGTCAAGGAAATAAGACAATGCAATGGTTCGGTATAACACTGCCTGTGATTGTAGATTATGAAAAGCTCTATCCAGTTTCCTTTGCAGTGTTCTAATTTAATATAAACGAATATGTTTAATTCAGCACAAAGACAATATTTGACAAAAATAGTTGACAATGCAACAAAATGTATGTCAATATAGAAGTATATTCTTTTGAAAAAAAATCCTGATCTTAGTTCTATCAAAAAGATTCATTTTGAAAATATACAAAAATGTATTTCTTTTAATATTTAAAAGAAAAAAATCTTTAAACGGTGATGTGTTCTTTCTGTAAGCATTGTAATTGTTGTTTAAATTCAAGTGTATTTAAATGCAATGTAAACTATTTGCGATGTAAAAAACATGTCATTGAAAGTTACTTTGTTTTCTTTGTAATGATTGATATCTCCTGTGTCATGTATCCTATTTCACAGCTCAGAGAAGTTGATTCGACGATGTTGGAGGGAGGTTTTTGGTCTACTTGGGATCTTTGCTAATCTGGTGACTGTTTTTCTTATTGAATTAATCACCTTTCTAAGCAAATCCATTTTCCAGGTAAGTTTGTGACTTCATTATCAAAATTAAGTAGAACTGTAGTAACTGAGGGTGATGATGGCATTGGTACACAAAGTACGTTCTATCTTATGGGGATAGAGGGCTCATGGAACAGCAAGCGTGTTCGGTATCTCATTTACAAACCTATTTCTTTATTTTTCAGTTTTGCATGTCAGCCTTGTTGAGTGTATAAATTAAAACTACTAGAAATCTCATGAATTCATGAGACAGATGTGTAACATTTAATCTCTATTTCATACTATCTCATTAATTAGCCTTTGGCAGGGTTTTTGAATAAGCTGATCTGAAGGTAGCACTTTACATTAAAAAATATTCATTAGATATGTTTAATCACTGCTGATTTTTCAGTCATTTTATCTGGGATTCATGCTAACCTACTGTGCATATAGTGTCTTCATCAATTTCTATTATTTGTTTTCATTTTGTTTTTTCCGTCCACCTATTGTGAATTTCTGCACTAGTTGAGTAAAGGTCCCTACTGCCTAACTGACATGGAAATTGGGACTAAAGAATGCCTCTTTATCTTAAAGCAGAATCCTTTTCATTTCAAAGCTCAGACATGTGCTGCCTTGCCTGTATCTTGTCCTATTCCTCCCCCTCCTGCCTTCCCTCATTCATTCCTAATCACAAGATCACAGTACTTTCCCCAGTCTCAACTTTTTTTTTATATAACATAGATCGTAGTGGTCCCAGTTTTCCAGCGTGAAACTATTCTAGATTGACATGCAGAGAATTTCCCTGCCATCTAGAGGTTCGACCCAGAAAATGTTTTCTAAAGAAAACAAATACATTTTTGTGGTCGGCCGTAGGTAGAGTACGTAGGACTCCCAGTGATGTCTACCATAAGCCCACTCTGCCTGGGCTACTCTCTTCAGAGTATTTTTTTGTCATGGGGATGGACTTCATCTCTACAGGCCTACACATGGATTGGTTGCAGTCAACTTGGCCTGATCACCTATATGATTTTAGTTAATTATCTAGAGAACATTCATGAGTGAATTATAATTGTTGACTAATATCTTGGGACAAATGCTCCTGAGGAGCTCTGTCATTTGATCTGAATCAAAGGTTAGTAGAGTAGACCTCAATTCACATAAGGTCCAGGCCTGATACTCTCTGGGCAGACCTGTTCAACCTAGAATTTACATCCACAATTAGTGAATAGCCTATTTCTGCAAATGAATTACATGGTGACTCTGAGGTTTACTGCTTGCCTAACAATGAGCTTTGTCCTGAGGATCCCTCAAATCTTAATATCTGGGCTTGCCCTAGAGCTCAAAATAATTAAAAAACTAAAACTCGGTTATATGCTTAAACCACTCCTGCCTAAACAACGACTTCCTTAATCACGAAGGCCAAACCACTACATTATTAACTACGAGTTCCTAAAGCACGAAAAATAGTCAATTTTCTCATTAGCCATTTTCACCACTCTGTTATTTTAAATACGCACGTTCAAGCTGTGCCCATCACCAATCAACATCAATTAGAGAAGTGACGAACAAAAATACTTCATCTTGCCTTGTAAACATTGAGTGCGTGCTTCACGCTGATCTGCAAGTCAGGTTTTTAGATCTCCAAGTCACCAGGAGCCTCGTCCGCATTGCAATGTCAACAACGAAAATGCTGTGCTTTTCATTGTAAGCACTCTCGGCTGAAGCCCCCAAGCTGTGACTTCAATCACTGAACGTGTCACAGTACAGTGTTAAATAAAAGCAATGTAATAGTAAAATGCCAGCCAATGTTTTCAACCAGTGAATTATTTTTTAGGATATTAACTTTATTTAGCTTTGCCCGTCTTCGCAAGCACTTCAAATGAGCCAAGGTATGCTGTATGCTTTACAGAGTTTAAAGGCAGATTAGAGACCTATCAGCCTCTCTGCTGAGCGGAGCAACTGCCAGACTCATTAAACGCTCCCCTACAAAACTAATGTGAACATGTAATTAAAGGGAGTGGGTTTTGATGCAGCCACCGGTAGTGCTTAGTATGATTTTCAAGCTGTTCTTTTTAATTACATTAGTGCCATCTACTGGCCAGTCACGAGGTCTTTTTTTCGTGGTTTAAAAAAGTCGTTGTTCAAGTAAGTCGTAGTTCAGGATGTCGTGGTTAAGGATGTCGTTGTTGTTTAAGATTCGTTGTTCAGGTCAGTCGTTTTTAAAACTTCGTTATAAAGGCTGTTTCCCGTATTGTCGGTGCAATATTACTGCACCAAATTTGCACTCAACTCAGAACAAGTCCCGTAGCTGTTTATGACTTCCATCATGCTTATCGGCAAAACAGATCACACAAAATACCCATCAGAACACTTCGGAAAGAAGAGCTCAGTTGAGATGTGCCTTGCAGAAGACAATCTCTACCTGCCGGACAAAGAACATGTTACACACTAAAGAGGCTTTCAAGCCGAGACCCCCAGCCTCAGTTCTCTGATACCATGAACATTTCATCAATTGAGGTTTTAGTTTCTGCTCTCCAGTAGAAATGCTAGAATGTCACAGATCGCACCCACACAAATGGCAGTGCTGCAAGGCATACTAATAAGAGAATGTAAACTAAGCCATTGGCAAAACATCCTACAAGGATCCGGAACTAATTTGGAATGCAGTAAACAAGGAAATTCCTCATTTGCCCCTAATACACCATAGAGGAAAACCAAAAATGAACTGAAGTATTGGCACCACGTTTTATTTTTATTTATTTAAGGCTAACCTCTGAGATTTTTAAGTCACTTTGCATGTGATCTTGTAATGCTTTGTCTTCTTTGGACTCATCTGAAAGACTCTAGGGCTAGGAAAAGCATTGTGAGACCCTTGAGTGCCCACATGTCTACCTTTGGAGTGTACACTAATCTATCATTAGAGAGTTTGCTATGAATTGCTCAGCCTTTCTAGATGTAGACGCCATCCTACCTCATGTTGCATACAACTGTTCTTTCCCTTGGGCAGATCTAGTCAAGTGTTACTCCTTCACTGGTTCCCATAATATGATATATATATTACTTTTTTTTTAATTGAAAATTCTGTCCTCATTTGACACTCAGAAAGCAGTTGAGTCACAAATGGGGGATTCCAGTGCTGCAACCCGTGTTATTTAAATTAGCCTAGGTTTCTGCAAGTGCAAACATTTTCCAGAATGAAAAGAGACTAAGGGGTGGTTTAGTGAGAGATGAGCATTGTTCTCAACCCAAATTGTTGCCAGAGTAGCCCTCATCCAACCTAGTTCCAGCCACACAAACGCATTTGCAGGGCGCCACATCAGCCGGAATGTGAAGCATAACACCCAGAGGGTTCGCCCAGAGAGGATCAGGTCTGCAGAGGTCGATCGCCTTGCTTGAAATTGTTGCTAGACTTTCAAAGAGTGAGAAAAGGAGATCAGGATTAAATGTGAAAATGTTTGCCAAGCAAAAGCACCCTTTGTAATTTATTGAAGTTTTCCCATTTGTAAGTACACAAAAAAGCTATCTATGAAAGTTTGTGAAATAATTAAAATTCTAAATTCACAATGTGTCTATGGCAGTTAAGAATGTGTGTGCAAACGGTGAAAAATTAAGAGTATCAGCATAGCCTTCATGGTGGACAGTAGGTGACAAATTGTGAAGATTACATGGGCCTTTTTTCACATTTTCTGCTGTCACTTTATATGTATAATTAGTGAAGCAAGGGTAATCAAGGTGTGCATATGTAAAACGGAGACCAGTTAAATACACCAAAACCATACATGTCTCCTATAAATATTAATTCTGTCTGTAGGTAATGGCAGATTTGTACATCAATCACTATATCCTCCATCAGTTCAATTTTAAACGGGGCTCAATGCCAAAGTGTCCTTGTAACACAAATTCATCTGCAAAATGTTTTAAAATACAAAAACATATTTTAATATTTAAAATGATTAATTGTTGGTTTCCGTGCAACTATGGACATCTATCTAACACGGGCATTCACAGCCAAACCATGGTATTTCGTTTTGCTCACATTAACACACATAGCTTATCTTCATAAAAAGCCCTCATGCAATTTTGATAGATTTTCACAGGAAGCCTATTTTTATAACTCAATTAGAACATTTCTAAACAACATACATTTAATGTAGTAGAAAATTAGTTGGGGGTTCCTGCCTACTTAAAGAGGCGTGTTAGTGTGACAAGTTTATTACCTCACTTGTAGATAGAGCACGTAGAGAATATCTACTATAACAAATGGTAGATTTATCCAACTTTGATATAGGGATATACACGTTATCTATATATATCATAATAATTATAGGTTGTAATAAAATACATAGGAAACATTTTTAGGGTAGTAAACTGACCATGCCACAGTCCATCAAATCATTTTCTTATCTTACCATAACCCTGTTTTACACACTTTTGTCTGTGCAGATGCTGGCAGTGGGAATGATGACGGCAGTAGGAGATCACATTATTAAGCCCTTCTTAGTGGCTTTGTTTAATAATATACTTCAACCTGTTTTGATTTTCCTGCTGAACATCTTGACCGGGCTACGGGATTTGACCTACCCATTCATCGATGTTCTGAACGGTGTCTGCCTTCAGTTTGCTATGATACTTCAAGCCTTCCGGTTGGTGGAAGTCCATACCAATCCGAGGCACCCTTATGACCTGAAGGTATAAAGCAGAAGAACTTTTTTAATCTTGATCTTTCCGACTTTGACTGTGGATCGCCCACTGATCCTTGAGAATGTCTTCATGCAGACTATGGACTGTACTGCACAACTTATTTTACACAGTGTTATATTTATTTATCTGTTTTCAGATATCATGAGCAATTTGTATATATTTGTGCTTTCGGTTTTTTAAATACAATATATTTTTTACTTTTCAACGTTTCTTTTTTCATGGTGTGAAGTGGTCCATTTTTGTATCAAACGCTTGTGTTTTTGAGTTTGGTGACATAGTTATTCATTTGACAAAATTGCCATGTTTCCATGTTTTTTTTCTGTTCAAATAGAAGTAGCTTGCTATGGTCTGTCAGATATGGCCTGACTGATCTACTCTTGGGAATTGTTCAACGTTTATGCTGTGTTTAAAAAAATGCAGCACAGTAATAAGATCAAATATCTGAAAATGTTTAATATCTATTCATTATTTAATAGGTAGATTTGTTAAGTGTTGACCTATTGAATTCAGGTATTTAAATGCTGTTGAACAGCAGGTCTTAAACAATTGATACAAATCTGGAGCATAGTAATGCCTTTTAATCTCTTGAATGCACAAAAGAAGGCCAAATTAAAACAAATGATAAATGATGATCAGTAAAAGAAATGTGTTTTGTGTACTTACAAGAGCATTGGTCAGCAAGAGAAAACGTTTTACTAAATTGAAATGAAAGTAGTATGAATCACCCTGTGAAGTATTTTTTCCTGGTCTTACTCACCGGGCGCTTAGATTAGAAAATGCTACTTTATGGATATTGCTTTCCAAATGGACAACATCAAAGCAAATCGGTTTTAGGTCTCCCAGCTTTCTGATATAATCCATATACATTATATTGTCTGTCTTCAGTAGTACGGGGAGGAATGCTTGAAGGACCAGCCAAATAGCCTTTAGCTTCATTGTGTTGACTTGACTTAAGTGACATAGATGTTTCGTGTTGCTGATGTAGGTTGCCTTAACTTTATGGATGCCTCTACCTCTCCCACTTCCTGTAAAAGTTGAGGATGGATAAAGCATCTCACCAACGGTTTGCATTTTCCTCACTAGATGCTTTTTTTGTTTTTTTAAATTGCATGTTGTTTTTTGGCACTAATAAAGTGTATTGCCTGGAAAATATAAGGTAACATCAAAACTAGTAGAGAGGCTGGTGTAATGAAATGGTGATGCCAATCTCTATACTCCAATGCATTAAGCTTCTTCTTCTGTCACGGTAATACTAGTCAACCATCCGAATGATATTTTATACTGTTTGATCATGGCTGCCACAAACGTTATTGATATTTGAACGTCTTCCACTTTAGAGAAAACCTTAACTCGTGATACAGATTAACCATGCTTTGCAGAAGTCGTGTTCTCAGCGTGACGGCAACCACCAAATTCCTTGGGTAAAAATATGGGTGCTTTATTTTTGGTTTTTCAAAATTATATTTATTGAATTTTGTTTGCACAATAATAAAGCACAAGCAAGATATAACACTTTCCAGCAGTCATCGGATATGGTTTACGTGTGGCTATTTGGTAGTTACAGAAACGTTCAGGAGATCCATCCGTAATGACATGAGCTGTAGCTCTCTTGTATTACCTGTAAAGCTGAACTTGGTCTATATCAGGCTCAGAAGCGAGATTCAACAGAATAAGGGCTTGAGTATCAGTCATCTGGATAACCGAATATACATCCTGCACAAATCGGAGGAGGTGACTGTATCTCAGCCCACGGCATCCTGTATCTTTCTTTGATTGAGGCGTAACAGTGTATGCACAATTTTCAATAACGAAATTGTACAGTATATTACAGGTAACATCAGCGTAAGTGTTCAGTCCACTTCTCTTCCTGTGACCATCAGCAAACGAAACCCTGCAAACGTATGGAGGGTAACATAATCCTAAACCAAGAAGACCCCCTCCCCCCAAACAAAGAAAATATAGTGGTAGTGGTGTCAGGTGTGCGCTGCATTGGACCAGCAGGTGTAATTAGAAGAATGGTACAACTCTCAGTGTGGATAGGGACTATTTTTTACTAAGGGGCCATATAAATGTGCCCCTTAGAGCATCATTCAAGAGGTGGCACTCTGGGGACTAGAACTGAAAGAGATGCATTTCCCTGATGGAGGGTGGACACACTGCCAGAGGCAACCCCGAAGTCAGGTAGGACACTTACGGACCCCATTTATACTAAACGTTTTTGTAATCGTCGCTGAAGATATACGTCACCCTCTCCAGACAGAGTTTTCTCCAGAGCTGAGCTTGCCACATCGAAAGGGTGGGAGCCGCTGTCTTCTTCCAAGCCGCCGCAATAGCGATTTTGGCGGCCCCTAGACATGACCAAAGAACTGCCTTGTCCGCCTTAGTCTGGTGTGTCAAGGATCGGTCCCTGATACCCAAGAGCACTCCCTCATTAGTGGTGGTACGGGATATCCCAACATAGTTTTGATATGGGCTAGTATCTCCTCCCAGAAGGGCCGCAGCACTGGGCGGTCCCACCAAATGTGTTGAAAATCGCCAAGGAGGCCACAACCTCCCCAGCACATATCACATGTGTTTGGGAATATTCTTTTAACCTTTGGTTGGGTAAAGGTATCAATCCATCATGGTTTTCATGTGGGCCTCTCGCAGTTCCAGGGAATGATTGAATTTAGTTGTATCTGACCATACCCGGCCCAATCCCCCTTAGTTATATCCCTCGGAGCTATCCCCTCCCAGATGGCCATATATCTAGGCCGCGGCGAATGAGTAGAGGCTAGGAGAAGCTTATAGTGCGAGGATATTCCCCCCTTCATAGAGAGAGCTGTTTGAACAGATTTTTCAAAGTTAGTCTTCCCTCGTGTGGCCCCTTTTGTGCACCCGGGGTGTGAGGGCCCAGTGTTTAAGCTGCAGATAGTGATACTGTTCCTCTGGGCCTAAGTGAAATTCTCTCTTACAGGTCTCGAAGGTTAAGATGACATAGTTGTGGAATAGGTCATGTAACAGGAGGCACCCCCCCTCCTTCCAAGCGTCAAAGGGCTTCTCACGAAGGGCTGACGGGAAGGCCGGGTTGTAGTGTATCGGTGTGTGCAGCAAGGGAAAGTGGTTCATTCAGTCCCCCTGAAACATAGTCCCAAACCTTCACAACAGTACGTGTGGGGGTGCTGATATAGGCATTGGCTGGCCTATCATTCTTGGGTTTCCATAATATATCCTATATCCACCTCCCCACAATGGCCCTATCCATGTGCAACCAATGTTTTTCTGAAGCCTGCTTGGACCTCTCTGTCGCTATCCTGAGTTGTGAGGCCTTGTAGTATAGGCCGAAATCTGGCAGCCCGCGCCCCCTTCGACTCGTGGTCGCCATAGCACGTGAAACAGTAGTCGTGCTTTTCCGCCCTGCCAGATGAATGGGTGATTAGGGACCGTAATTTGGGGAGGTCTCTATCTAGTTGTATAGGCAGCACTTGAAATAAATATAAAAGTTTTAGGAGCACTGTCATTTTGATTGCTTGTATGCGGCCTAGCCATGATATGAACATAGGTTTCCATCGCTTAAGTTCGCCCTGGAGTTGATGAAGGAGAGGAGGAAATTGGCCCCATAAGAACCCTCTACGTTTGAAGTCAACTGAACGCCCAAGTATTGAAGGGACCGTTTAGCCCATTAGGGGGTGCGTTTCTTCAATGATTCTACTTCATGGCTCAGCAGTGTGAGGTTTAGAATATAAGATTTATGTGTGTTAATTTTAAAACCCACTACTTGCTCAAATCTGGACAATTTGCGTTGCACCGCCGGGAGGGAGGATTCCGGGTGAGTGAGATATAAAAGGATATCGTCTGCGAAGAGCGATAGTTTGTGATCACCCCCTCCAAAGGGAAGCCCCGTTATATCGGTATTTTCTCGTATATACATTGCAAGAGGCTCGATACTTAAAGCAAATAAAAAGGGTGACAGCGGACACCCTTGCCTCGTTCCTCTGGTAAGTGGGAAGAAATCAGATAGTGTACCATTAACTTGCACTCTAGAGCGGGGCTCTGCATAGTTGGCCTTGAGCGTATTGATAAATCTGTCTGCAAAGCCAAAGTGTTTGAGGGTGGTAAAATGGAATGGCCAGTCCACCCTATCAAAGGCTTTTTCGGCATCCAGGCCCATCACCACCGCTGATATGTTACGTTTGGACGCCTTCTCAACCAGGTGGACCGTCCGTCGGATGTTGTCATGGGTTTGCCTGCCTTTTATAAAACCGGATTGATCCGGGTGGATGAGGTCTGGCAGTAGGTCATTCAGGCATTCGGCCAATATGGCTGAGTATAGCTTTGCGTCTAGAATTAGAAGAGCTATAGGGCGATAAGAAGCACAAAGATGGGTCTTCTTGCCGGGCTTAGGGAGTACCGTGAGGACTGCCTCCGCCATCGTTGGGGTGACCTGAGCCACCTCCCCCATTTTATTAAAGAGTAGCGTACGGTGGGGTATGATTTCGGCTGCAAAGGTTTTATAAACAAGCATTAGCATAGCCAATAGGTCTCGCTTTTGGGACCTTATAAGTATTTAGTTATGCAGCACAATATCCTTGGCTCAACAACATCAACTGTTGCATTGCTAAACTCTTATAAGGTCCCAAAGGCGAGACCTATTGGCTATGCCAATGCTTGTTTAGGACTTGTACCCTGCCCACCATACAAGGTTCTTTCCCTTTTCACTGCATGTCATGATGCAACCAGCAGACGTATTTTCAGCATGGCCTTTCTCACACATGCAAAGACTGCTATTCTACCAATAGATAATACACTAAATAGTAAGACTAGATAAACAAGTAAACATTTCCATTAAACTCAAATACTGAACATGAATGGAGATGCCATACCAGATTTAAAAAAGTATGTTTCTCAGCAAAGCAAAATATTAAAATTGAGTTGAATATTTCCATGAGCCATGATATATAAAAACGATTGATTTATTGCTAGAGAGAGTCTTCAAATAGCCCTAAATGCAAACCCATAGTTTATTGCTGCTCATCAACCAATCTGCAAATGACTTAGTATTCATTCAAGACCAACTATTTACCACTTGCACCAGCCAAAATCTTCTCTCGTCAGCTCATAGCTGTTTTTTCTTTCTATTCTGGCGTTTTAGGAGGCAACTCCTTTATTGTCAATCAGATAGATATAGCACCGTTTGTGCTTTAATTTTCCTTGCGTTACCGTTATTTGGAGTCTTCCAATATTAAATAAAATTGTGATTTAAATGCAACAAACCATAAACACCGAGCAGGAAGGCAGGTCAAAATGAAATCGAGCTCATTTTAAGCAATCAGTTATATTAAAAAAAAAAAGGCCACACAATCAGCAATGTGTAAAACTTAAAGACACGCACATAGGGATGTTTCAAGTGCAGAGAAAGGCAATGTATAAAACACTGGAAGCTTAAAGGCACAGTGGTACCTCTTACATCACGAATCAACATTTTTTGCTGTTAACCAATTTCAAGGAGACACGAAGACCACCCCCTACCATCAAGCTGGCATATATACCTAATGTAACAGTGGGTGTTAGAATCCAGAGATATAGACAGCAGATCAGTGATCATATGCACCCTTCAGCTTTAAGAAGAATGCGATGACATCACTCAACAAGAACTCCCAGCAGTTCATGAGCTCCCTACGCCACCAGGCTCAGCAGGGGCTGACAACAGTACGAAGTGCGGCTTCTAATAGGCGCCTGGTGGAAAAGTGTGGCAGAGCTTCGAGTTACATGACCAATGGGATGAGCGGGCTTTGTCTCCATGTAGAAGCCCTGTGTTTACATAGCAAGCAGACGAGGCGGTGAAAACAAATAGGGGCTGTAAACGATTGAGTGTTCAAAGCTTTACTAAACATGTATATCATTTTATGAGTGTTGGCAACTAACGATAGTACTGATAGTACTCGTTCAGATGCAACCACTGAATTGAAAGCGCTCCCCCACAATGCAAGGCTTTGTTCTTGCAGCGATTGTTGTGAAGTAAATGCAAACTCTGGTTAACACGCGCTCTCTGTTCGCTGGCTGTTCATGTGCTCAGCTTCAGGAGGAGCGCATCAGACCTGCAGCTGCAGTCTTACTGCTAACAGACAGTGGAGATAGATCAGCGTGGATGTTTCCACATCTTCCAACATTTGGCATTGTTTAAAATTAAGGGTGCGCGCTACTTACAGTTCGGTAAACTGCCCAGAAAAAAAGCAAGGTGCAGCCATCTTTGTTGGTGATTAGAAGGCGGCAGCGCTGCTTAAAAAATGAATAATAAACAAATAGAGGTCGAGCCATGCAACTGTCATATTCTAAGAGTAAGGTTGTGCTGTCCCACTTAAAAAAAAAAAAAGAGGAATTAAAGGAAAGGAAAGCGGGAGAGTGGACAAAAAGAAAACAAGCACGCGAGTGGTGTATGAGTGCGCGCGCACCTCTTTGCGTAACTGTGCGCGTAACCGCAAGCTTTAGGCCACAAGCAAAAGCGTGTGGTGAGATTTTTAAAGCCCACATACTAAAAGTCTCGCCAGAGCAGTGCATGCGCTGGCTCAGGCAAGACCTAAATAGGACTGTCAGACCATCAGGCCCTGGTGCTTTGTTTGGCTCAAGCGTGTAATCGCTTTACCCACCTCCTCATGAGTGATAGGGGCCTCGAGGTCTCGGGAAAGGCCTCAAGGTCCGGCCCTTCCACTCCCTCCTCCAAGTTGCGAATCCGTATGTTGTCTTGCCGAGCCCTGTTTTTGAGGTCTTCAGTTTTTCACTGGGCCAGATGGAGTTGATGGTGAAGGTCCTGTAGCTGTTCGCGAGCCTCCATGGTATGCTTTTCCAGCCCCTGGGTTTGCGTTTCCAGGTCCACCACTCTTGTACCCACGTAGTCGACGTCTTGCTGGAGTGCAGTCATACGCGTGGATAGGTCTGTCCGGAGCTAGTCGATGGAGGCTCTCATGTCCTGTTTCAACTCAGCACGTAGCTCGACCTTAAATTCACACAGTGAGGACAGCAGGTCGTCCTTGGTGAGTGCCATATCGGTCTAAGGCTCTCCCTGACCAGATGGCTGCAGCTTGTCTGAAGGATGGAAATAACTGGTGACCTTGGGTGACGTCGGTGGCTTCTATGGTGGCATAAGGGCGTGCTCATTGGTGCCCTCCACGTGGTGGGTAGTAGAGGCCGTTATAGAGGTCAGGGAACTCTTTGCTGATTGTAGTGGGCACCTTTAACAGTGGTCTGTGCCAACATGGATCTTGTGCCCTTCAATTCACGTTTGGCTGTATCTCCTGGCATGAAGCGAATGTAAGGGGACCCCAACGAGGAGAGCGTCGGTGGTGGAGGGCCACAGCTGGATGTAAGCCTGTCCCCGGGGGGGATGCCCATAGGAATGGATCACCGTACTGGGAAGGTGCAGTCTCTTATCAGTTGTTGCATGGAGCCCTCAGTGGTTCGCGCCCTCTGTCACTCAGCTATCGGCTCCGGCATAGGGCACCACCTTAGAGTCAGACGAGGAAGAGGCACGGGCGGTTGAGCGCTGAAAATCGCTTGGATGCTGCAAGAATCACTACTCCCCTGAGAATCGGCGAGGTGGAATCCCTCTATGACCCTCTGTTATGGATTATATCTCCCAACATTTAGAGGCGTGGCAGTATTGCTGTCCCCCATCGCCGCTCGCGGGACTCACCAGGCATCGGCTGTGGTCAATTGCAGCATCAGCACAATCTTGCCGCTTCTAAAGGCGGGAGAGGCGGGATGTCCGGGTTGTGAGGATGGTGTCTGTATCCTGCATTGAAGCCCCCGCAGCCGGTCGCCGCCGCAGGCATTCTCAGGCAGCCGCCTTTTTGTGAAGGCATGTGGTCGGGCGCCGGCGTCTCCAAATCGTTCTCCGCCTCGCAGCTGCGGTGTTATAGAACCCAGCGCCCCCGCTACCAGTGCAGGGATCGATAGGGCATGGTAGGAGCAAGTTTGGCACGCTTAAATGGGACGCTTAAACGGGACGCTTAGTACTCAAGGTGCCAGCGTGGAGCAGGAGGCGAGACGGTTCACGTCCCGCCGGGTGCTTTTTTTTAACCAAATTGAAGATTTCTAAATTACAAGCAGCCTTTGCCTGGATAAACAAGATGAAACAAATATTTGTGCCAGAATATAGGAATTATACATGTTGTACCATTGCTGTGTGATCTTATCTTTGTAGAGTGGAATACATTGATTCCATCGTATCCATTTGAAACAGTGTTTGCATATGTGTTTGCTTAAGTGCCTTTGATCTAGAAGGGCCTCCTTTTTTTTCTGTACCATTTTTTCTTCTACAGGGAAATGCCTTGATTGTAAGATTTTGAGTGATGCTTAGAGGTAGGTTTCAAGGCTAGATTACTTATGTCAACAAAAAGTTTTCTACTTCGAGTGGTAGCGGTTGCAGGTATTGTTTTGACCTGAAAATATCAAAGGGGTTTAAATCCCTTCATGTTTCAGAATAGAGCTCCCATTTTAGCAATCGTCCTGGTCTTATATGGAAGTGGTCTGTAATGAGTGAGTGCTTCGTGGATTGCTGCCTTAACAGGGTCTGAACAGCTGCTAAAGATTAGGGGCCAGATGTACGACCATTAAGTTTAGTGAGTCGCAAATTGTGCAAAATTGCGACTCACAATTTGCGACTCGCTAGACTTAATGTACAACAGTGTTTCAGACAATATTTGCGATTCCCAATGGGGTCGCAAATTGCATGCCTTGTAAATATTAATGAGGCTGTCGCAATTTGCGACCCCATTGGGAATATCTAGCATTCCCTGGGATGGTGGCCTGCTGGGGCAGCAGACCACCATGTCTGTGGCTGCTTTTTTAATAAAGCAGTTTTCTTTTTTAAATGCAGCCCGTTTTCCTTAAAAGGAAAATGGGATGCATTTAAAAAAGAAAAAATTAAACTTTTCAGTTTCATTTTTGAAGGGCAGGCAGTGGTCCCAAGGACTACTGCCTGCTCTTAAGAAATATTTTCAAGCCCATTCACAAAGGAGAAGGGGTCCCCTCGGGACCCCTTCCCGTTTGCGAGTGGCTTACCACCCTTTTGTAAAGGGTGGTAAACTGCAAGTGTTTTGTGACTGCAAATGCCGGCTGTAAAACAATCATACATAGGTTTGAGACTCGCTATTAGGAAGGGACGCCCTTAGCACGCCCCTACCTAATAGCGAGTCGCTAACCATATTTTGCGAGTCGCTAATAGCTTAGCGACTTGCAAAATAGGGTTAGTACATTGGGCAGATGTTTCCCCTTTGCAACTGCAAAAAACAGTCGTACATCTGCCCCTAGATCTTCTTTATTTGAGGCCTACTGAGGGCATGTTTCTAATTTCATATTTCACCTTAGTCTAACAAAGATGCCTGAAAAGGATACACCAACGATTATTTGTTGAGCTTCGCACTTGAGACGGGAAAGTGTGGTATTAGCTTTTCCCCCTCAAGCCTGGACCAGTGCCTTACTTACCATGCAGCATTTGCCTTTCATTAGAGGAATCTTAAACCAAATGACTTCATAGTAATTGCTCCCTTGCTTTTTTTAACCACATTCTGAGCTTCCGGATCTTTCTTATCTGGAATAAGCTCCTTCATCCTACACGATGCCCTTCTGTCATACATGCTCAGCGCTGAACTTAGTGCACAAACGTGGCAGAGGAGCAGATCCTTTATCTAGCAGGTACCACAGTTTCTTTGACTTTCTGAGGGAAAGGTGAGAACTGAGGATAACAAAGGGCTGTGCTGCCCCTGTCGCACCCTTCTCTACACCTCCTTGAATGGAAAATCTTGACCAGTCAGTTAATTTCACTACTGGGACCTCGGGACGAAAACCCTACCCCTAACCTAGATCCCAAAATATAGTCTGAAGTAAATGAGCACCATACTCGAACTGTAGCCCTGGGGGAAAGGACAATGGGATATCTGATAGATGGATTTATTTACTTATTTATAAAGTTTTATATAGCGTGTTACATAAAAGATACAAACAGAAAAAATTGCAAATGTACAAGATGTAAAGTCACACAAGGAAGAGATACAAACAGAAAGAAAAATTGCAAATGTACAATTAGTAAAGTCACTCAAGGAAGAGATAAAAATGGATATACTCTATGAGTCACATAGGAATGGTAGAGAGTACAAAGGTCTACTGCATATACTAGTGATTAGAGTTATCTCTATATACATATATATATATATATATATATATATATATATACACATAGTAGATTTTCTCAGGTCAAGACCCAAAAAAAACCCCCAGAAGAGCAGAGTTCCATTAAGTATCAGCATTTGTCACCACTAATGTCTTCAGGGATGGTGAGCACATTGTGTGTTTTGCAAAACATTAGGCACATTACTGCAGCTTATAAGGCAATGGCATGCATTGAATATAGTAAGAAATTAATTTACCCACGATTCCATATTACCTGAACAGTTGAAGGTCTGTCATCCACAAGGGTTTTTATTTTTGTCTTTCTTACTAGAACCTTTGTCTTGTGCACACTTCTGTTAACAAATGGAGATGCTTCTCTAGAAGAGAAGCTTTTTGCTGAAATGGTAATACTCAACACTGTTATGTTTAATAAGCCCTTATGCTTGTTTTTCCCCAGTGTACCGTTTTTTGAATTCCTATATCTACAGCATTTGTATGGGTCTACAAGTAGTAGAAGCATGACTATTATTGGGCGTTCCAATACCTTGGGTTTCCTTGTTAATACTTTAACACACTGATCATTATTCTATTCTTGAAGTCTCGTGCGGAATCATGAGCTGCATAAATCCGATATCATGTACGGTTAACCATTTTCTTGCGTGCCTTTTATTAAAGTTCTCCAGTGCGCTTCCAGAGACTGTGCCCAACTTATTTTCTTTTATCACATTTTCTTACTCTTAAATATAAACAAGTCTTATTTAGCGAAGTCCTCCAATCAGTTTCATTTCCAAATATACTCATGTTATGCACATTTATTTATTCATCTGCCAAATTTTGTACCGTGATTTAAATCAGGTTGAAGAAACTGGGCCGAATTCATGGAGCAAAGAGGGCAGACACATTTCCTGTGGAATCTACCAACTCTCACCTGCGTTTACCTGCACTTCTTGTTGGAAGCATTTTGTCTTGCCGAATTCACACAAGTCTTTGTCAGCAGGGTGCTTATGTGAGCTAGGCCGCAGCATTGGTAGTACTAAGATGTGTGTTTTCTGGTAGTCAAAGGATAATGACGGCCAGTTGTTAGCAACCTTTCTCACAATACATATGATATGAAATTATAAACTTTTCTAAACTGCCTGTGTTTGATTTAAATTGAAATTCGCAATTTTGAAATCTCTTTCAGCATTAGATTTATAAAAGAAGACAGATTACCTGGAGGGAAAATTAGTTTAGAAAAATTCAAATTGTGGTTTCCTGTGAGAATCCCTATGGTTTGCTGTGAGAATCGACACCAACAAAAATTAGCAGTGAGCCAGGAATGGCCAATCAAATCATGTACCCAATGGACAAGAAAAGGGAAAAGCTATCAATTAGAACGAGTTCCCATCAGTCCACCATCGAGACCAGCTGGTACATACCAGACCAAAGACAGATATTCCACGAGCTGTCGGTACCTTATGGGACTTGCCTGCTGTTATGGGACATCATCCATGTGGTAACTGTGCGGCTTGCCCGCAAACGACCAAGACACTCACAATCGACATAGGCACTGGCCGACCGTGGCAACTCAGAAGGTTTACGAACTGTAACAGTTCGAATTTAATTTACACAATTACATGTCCTTGCAAATTGAACTACGTAGGGATGACTACAAGAAAAATTAAGTTGAGAAACTCTGAGCATAAAAGCTCTATTCGCT
The DNA here is from genome assembly GCF_964261635.1 of Lissotriton helveticus. Lineage (NCBI taxonomy): Eukaryota > Metazoa > Chordata > Amphibia > Caudata > Salamandridae > Lissotriton > Lissotriton helveticus. The sequence goes on from NC_136057.1 coordinate 1,033,024,988, forward strand.
GTTGTAAACAAGCGACAAAATTGACTAACCACTTCTTGAAAGTAGGTCATCAACCCTCTGATCTGTCTTGGACAGTACTTGACCAACCATGGATTCCTCCAACAATCACTGATGTCTCTAAATTTCTTTTTAAATGTGAACAAAGATGGGTTTTTAGACTCAAGACAGATAAATCAGGGCTGAATGAAGATATCCCCTGGATGTCACTCTGAAGATCTATCATATTGTTTGTCATCCTAGCATGGCGCTCAGAACTGTTTGCGTATTTGATCTTTTGGGATCCAACCATTTAGTTTTGGATCACCAGTGTTCCAATCTACACATCAGAATTGACATCTTTTCTGTATTGTAGAAACACTGATACTATGTCATGCGGAGCGTGGATTGGAACTTAGTGTTATCCAGTATTATGGGTGTCTTTCATAGATTCACATGCCTGAATCATTCTCCGTCGTCGAGACGGGAGTCCCCGGTACATAGAAAAGTAATGTCCTATAGACATACATAGAGAATAGTAGGCCTTAAGGCCTCACCTTAGTAACATATCCATGTCCTTTTGTAAAAAGGACCAAACTCTAAACAAGAGCCAATCAGCTATCACCTCCCTCTAGAACCTTCCTGGCAGGAGCCTCAGTCCCTCAGATTTTCTACCGCACGTTGTGCTAAGGGAGTCTCCTCTGAGCTCTGCTCAGATTCTGTGTTTATTTTCACTTCATTAAATAACTTTGCTTTTCTACTATGGATTATCTTCAAATACATTCTTTAAAGAAGGTCTGGTAAGGAGAATAAAGAATTTTATTTTAGAGCCTGTGCTTCTTGTTCCAAGAAGTTGCTCTGCTCTGTTTCTCCCACTGAAGGTATGTCGCACTTTCTCAAGTAAGTTTTTGAGAGGTCGTGAAGGGCGACTTTTAATATGGTTAAGACCAGAAAGGAGGTTTTTTATTTTTTCTCCAGTTACTGTGATGAGGCATTGCCCTCAACGTCTAGGAGACCTCAAAAGAGAAGAGAATCTCCTCAGACTGATTCCTCAGGGGGACGTCCTGAGAAGGCCCTCAAAAAGACCGCTCATGGGTCTTTTGGGCGCAGTCCTTCAAAATCTCCTCACTCTGTGGTAAAGGAGAGTAAAGGACTTGCTTTTGGAGAAAAATCATATAAAAAAGACGACTTCTGAGCCGTCAAAATCACCTCCTCTGATCATGGGACCCTTCAGAAAGGGCAACAGGATCGTCGACAGTAAAAACCATCATTGCCTATTAAAGCCTCTTCGTCTACGATGGCTCGTCTACGATGGCCTCATCTACGATGGCTCATCTACGACGGCTCATCTACAACGACGTTGTCGACGATGGACGACGGCCTGTCTACGGCGTCGACGATGGCCTCATCTACGATGGCCTCGTCTACGATGGCCTCATCTACGATGGCCTCGTCTACGACGGCTCGTCGACGACGGTGCGTCGACGACAGCGTCGACGACGCTATGTCTGCTGGTCTATGACTGCTTGTCTATGACTGCTCGTCTATGACTGCTCGTCTACGACTGCTCGTCTACGACGGCCCGTCTACGACTGCTCGTCTACGACGGCCTGTCTACGGAATTGACGAGGGCCTCATCTACGATGGCCTCCTCTACGAAGGATCATCTTCGATGGCTCGTCTACGACGTCATAGTCATCGACGGCCTTGTCTATGACTGCTCGTCTATGACGGCCTGTCTACGGCGTCGACAAGGGCCTAGTATAGAATGGCCTCGTCTATGATGGCCTTGTCTATGATGGCCTCGTCTACGATGGCCTCGTCTATGACGGCCTCATCTATGACGGCCTCATCTACAAAGGCTAGTCTACGACGGCGTCGGCGGCCTTGTCTACGACGGATCGTCTATGGCGTCGTCTATGACGGCCTCATCTATGACTGCTCGTCTACGACGGCATAGTCTATGACTGCGATCTACGAAGGAAAAATCCGCCAATTCTGGAATTTCTTATAATGTGGTAGAGAGGGCTGCTCAACGTTTTAAGATCTCAATGACCTCTCAAGAACAGGCCGGCTTCTTATCAATTACCCATAGTCAGAAGGGGTAAGGGTCATGCAGAAGCCCTCCTCTGTATCACCAGTTGGATAAGAAGTATAGGGCGCCAGATACAGCACCGGCGTGTTTAACAGGACATCCTAAGCCGGACTCCGTAGTGACATAGGCGGCCCAGAAGAACTCCAGGAATCCTTCGGCCCCTTTGTCGCTTCCTCCTGATGATAAGGACAAAGAGTGGACAACATTGGGAACAGGTTTTCCTCAATGTCGGCAATCACGGTAAAGGCCGTGAACGCTCTAGCGCTCTGGGGGCGCTATCATGGACAATTGTGGGCACACATAGCCCCATACCTGTCGGAATTGCCAAATTCATCCAAAGAGGAAGTAAAAAGGATTCTGCTAGATGGTGAAGCATCGGCGTCAGACACTATAGTCTGCGAGATGGATATCGCTATGACAGGGTTCCTCAAGTTGGCTGGAGCAGCAGTCTTGCGGCTCCAAGGATGGCTAAAGGCAACCTCTTTCAGTCCTGAGGTGCAAACAAAGATTTTGGACATGCCATATGATAGCCAGTTACTAATTGGCACAAAAAATTGACGAAGCAGACACTGTGAGAGCTTTGGGCACTCTTCAGTATAAGAACCGGTCCTTTAGTAGAAATAGAAGAAGCGGACAGTCTTCCCACAGAGGGAATTATCAATACAAGTCTTCCTACTCTTCAGGCCAGAGTAGACCGCAATACCAACAGCGCCAACAACAGCAAAACAAGCAATCCTGTTTTGGGAGGTCGTCCTTTCAAGGTAAATGACAGCGGAAATGACAAAAATCTACGGCTGCGTCTATGACAGATCTCGATTATGCTGCAGATAGGAGCTATACGGAGAGTACCTCCATCTCGGAAGGGAAAAGGGTTTTATTCCCACTTCTTTTGATCCAGAAAAAAGACAAGAAGTGGAGACCAATCTTGGACCTCAGGGCCCTCAACAAATTCCTAAGAAGCAGTCGTTTCGCATGGTAACGATCCAGGAGGTCTCGCGACTACTGTAAAAGCAGGATTTTAGAGCGTCCGTAGGCATACAGGACGCTTACTTCCATATCCCAATTCACTGGAATCACAAAACGGTACTTGAGATTAGCAGTAGCGGGCAGACACTTGCAGTTTTGCGTTTTGCCCTTCGGGCTCAAGTCTGCACCGCACATATTCACGAAATGTCGTACCACGGTGGCGGCATATCTCAGACAGTGCCATCACCAAGTCTTTCCGTATCTAAATGACTGGCTGGTCAAGGCTTCATCCTTAAAAGACGCGCCCAGGTCATCCAACGCCTGTTTAAAGCTTTTCGATTGCTTGGGTCTCACCCTCAATCAGGAAAAATCGGTCCTACAACCTTCTCAGTACATCAGTTTCCTAGGTGCAACCCTGGACACACGGTCGGCAAAAGCTTTCCCATCCAGAGAGGATGAACAAGCCCCTTGCACTTGCTGCTATAGTAGCTTCGAAGAAAGTCTTGACAGTCCACCTCTTCAAATCCCTCCTGGGGATGATGTCAGCGTGTATCCTCCTGATTCCTCACTGTCAACTACGAATGAGGAATCTTCAGGAGGCGCTCTCAAAGCAGTGGGTCCAATGCACAGGGTCACTTGAAGGCCACATAAAAGTGAATCCTCAGATGGTCGGAGCCCTTCGATGGTGGATGTCATCTCAAAACCTGTCTCAAGGCTTGTCATTCCTGCTTCCGGCTACTCCTCATATTGCCACAACAGGCGCCTCCTTGGAAGGCTGGGGAGCTTTTCTGCAAGAGCTACAGATAAGCAGATAGTGGTCTCCTATGGAGAAGAAACTACATATCAATCTGCTCGATTTGCGCGCGGTCTTCCTGGCCCTTCATGTTTTCCTGCCAAGAATCAAATATTCCCTGGTGCTCGTCCGGACAGACAACACCACGACTATGCACTACCTCAACAAACAGGGAGGGACACGCTCGCTGACACTCTCTCGCGAGTCGCAACAAATTCTGGAATTGGCCCATACTCCACAATGTAACCCTAAGGGCGGAATATGTCCCAGGCGCGGACAATGTGCTTGCCGACACGTTGAGCATGCAGAAAACATCGTCACACAAGTGGGAGCTAGATCAACAACTTATCGACCAGATCTTCTCCAGATGGGGCACGCCGCAAATCGATCTATTCGCGACGAGAATGGACGCCAAATGCCCACACTTCGCAGGTTGGCATCCCCAGTCAGGGTCTCTAGGGAATGCATTTTCCATCGCATGGCGCAAGCGTCTTTGTGTACGCCTTTCCGCCATTCCCAAGGCTTCCTAGAGTCCTCAGGAATATTTTGATGGAGCCTTGTACTCTAATTTTAATAGCCCCAACTTGGCCGAGGCAACATTAGTTCAGAGCGCCACCGTCTATCCCTGGAGCCGCCGATCCACCTTCGGCAGTATCCATCGCTGCTCACAATGTACAACATCCGGATCTGCAGTCTCTCAGGTTAGCTACCGGGCTCCTGAGTTCCGAGAGTTCCACAATCTGAATATTCCACAAGACTGTAGGGACATTCTTGCCAGAGCAAGGGCAGATGGAACGACCAAAACGTATTCCCTGAAATAGAAGCGCTTTTGTGTTTGGTGTGCAGATCAAAACTTTCGTCTTTTCTCCTCCTCACCGGAGCAAATCTTACCTTATCTATTACATCTGGCACAGTAGGGCCTAGCCCACTCCTCCATTAAAGTACACTTAGCAGCAATATCTCGTTATAAAAGAACTTCAACGAGTCGATCTCTCTGGTCAAGCAGGTCGATTGAGCAATTTCTAAAAGGATATACAGATCTTTCCCGCCAGTAAGTGTGTTGCCACCTGCCTGGCATCTCAATGCTGTTCTTAACCAGCTCATGAAACATCCGTTTGAACCAGTACACAGAGCTGTCCTGAAGTATGTCTCGTGGAAAACAGCGCTCCTCCTGGCACTCACATCTGCAAGGAGGGTCCGTGAGCTACAGCCGTTTTCAATCCAGGATCCTTTTCTACGGTTTTAAAAAAGACAGAGTAATCCTGAGAACCAATCCTAGGTTTATCCCTAAAGTCCCGTCGGACTTCCACCTAAATGAACCTGTGGTTCTCCGTTCCTTCTTTCCAAACCCAAGCGTCGCAACTAAAAGATCGCTGCATTCTAGGGATCTCAACAATGCTTGAAGTTTTACATTGGCAAAACGAAAATATTCAGGAAATCTAACCAGCTCTTCGTAGCTTACAGCAGACCTAGGAAAGGTCTACCACTTACCAAGCAGAGCATCTCCAGATGGATTTCTGCAGCCATTGCTTTCTGTCATGACCAAGCTGGACAGCCATTGCATTCCAAAGTGAGATCGCACTCCACGAGAGCTATGTCCACTTCTATCGCCCTCTTCGCAGGGGCGCCAGTCATTGGCATTTACAGGGCGGCAACATGGAAGTCGCCGCATACATTCACTAGGCACTACTGCCTGGATACGGAGCTGAGGAAGAATGCAGTAGTGGGACAAGAAGTGTTCAGCTATATATATATATATATATATATATATATATATATATATATATATATATATATATATATATATATATATATATATTTCAGTAAGGTGAGCCTTCCTCCGTCCCTCCATCCTTCTCTGGTATGCACATTTCTTTACTAATACTTAATGTGGATGTCTAATGATGGTTCATGCTCGCATGATGTGTATTATCTAAGGAATAGTACATGCTGTTCCATCAGAAATGTGCACTCTACATTGCTTGCTACTCTGATTCAGGCATGTGAATCTATGAAAGACACCCATAATACTGGATAAGAAATGTGTTACTTACCTGTAACTGCAGTTATCCAGTATTGGTGTCTTTCATAGATTCACATGCAACCCTCCCGCCTCCCCTGGAAGGACCCACCTAACTCTCTCAGTGTCACGCCTACTTAGCTTAGTGCGTACGGAAATCTGAGGGACTGAGGCTCCTGCCAGGAAGGTTCTAGAGGGAGGTGATAGCTGATTGGCTCTTGTTTAGAGTTTGGTCCTTTTTACAAAAGGACATGGATATGTTACTAAGGTGAGGCCTTTAGGCCTACTATTCTCTATGTATGTCTATAGGACATTACTTTTCTATGTACCGGGGACTCCCGTCTCGACGACGGAGAATGATTCAGGCATGTGAATCTATGAAAGACACCAATACTGGATAACTGCAGTTACAGGTAAGTAACGCATTTCTTTCTATTGTAAATATGGGCACTACAGCTATTACATGTCATGAGGCCATTGCAGGGCGTTTAAAATGAAATATATTAATTTTATAATCTTACGCACTGTTGTTCATTCAAAAAATATTGTCTTAAATGTGGGACATAGCGGGGATTCGAACCAGGTCTCTGCTTGCCAAAACGGGAACTACACCTCCCGAAGGCCGCTATACGTCACGACGTCATCACGTGCCGTGTACGCATGCAGCACCCGCCCAACACGGAAGTAATGAACTTATTTATCCACCGCCGGTACACCGAGTCGGTACCTCCCCACGAAACAGCTTCAGAGGGACGACCGGTGTATCGACGGAGAGGTAAGGGGCAAATAATAGCAGTGCTGTGCGGGCTATGGAATACATGTCGGCGGAATTCCAAAAATGGGGGATGCTTGCGACCTATAGTGTGAGCTTGCTTAGAGATAGGAACATCGGACTGTGAGCACGATTTCTCTAAAAACGGAGCCTTTGATCCTTTATTATATCACGCTGTGCTTCTAAAGCTGGATGATAAAGATCAAATTAGTGAGAGAGTGCAGCGCCGTATGCGGCGTGTGAGGGACTGGTGGAATGCGGAATGGGATGTAGTACATACCTATCCAAAACATCTTTTTGTTTTACTATAGCGCGGTGCACGCACTACCTGAGCTGGTGCCAGGTGAGGTGGGGCTGTTCCTTCCCAGCAAATGGGTGAGTGAATTTAAAAATTATATACTTGTGACAAACAATGATTGTCCAGCACCTGTCGATATTTCAGAAACGGCTTGTGGTCTATTCAGAAAATAACATTATAATTAAGACACAGTGTCACCATTATTGACTGTGTTTTTTCTGTTTTGTACTTTCTTTTATGTACCCATATATTTCTTCTTTCTGTCCAGGTTGGGAAGACGAGTAGATTTATACGCATCAGGTGATATGATTTACCTTTTTAAATAGCAGTAGCACTAATGGTCCTGAGGAAGCAGCAGGAGACCTATAGGCTCCAGTGACTGCAGAAACATGTCGACCTAACATCTTTGCTAGTAGTTCTTTGTTACACTACTATTTGCACTGTTTTTTATTAATTTAGGAGTGTGAGGGTGTATATTAAAGTTGTTTTCCCCTATCACTACCTCATTTTAGAGCTTTTTTCTCTTTTCTTTTTCACTTACACACTTTTCAGCACTGCTATCCAGTTCTTCACTAGACACACCTTGTTCACATCTGTGGAAATTTGTTTGGGACACCCTTGACTTGGTTACTAATATCTGCCAGGTCTGTTGTGGTTTCCCTACCTTGAAATGAACAAGAGATCCCAGATGATGAAGGGCGGTCTCGATGGTGGACTGATGGGAACTCGTTCTAATTGATAGCTTTTCCCTTTTCTTGTCCATTGGGTACACGATTTGATTGGCCATTCCTGACTCACTGCTAATTTTTGTTGGTGTCATTTATAGTCAGGGGATTTAGCAGTCAGGGTCTTTAAACACTCCCCTGGGACCTTCCTTTGTGTTTATTTGCTGTGAGAATCACCACAGTAATGATCAGTCATCCTAATGTTCTAGTAATGGATACTCCTTGTAAATATCTTCTTCTACTGATGATTATTGTTCTCATTATTTCATTGTAATGTCCTCTGGCTGTGTCTTCCTCCTGCACAGTACTATGCAGACACTTTTTCACCTTTGCTTTTCTTCCCCTTTGCTTCATTGGCAAAGAGCCTGTACGTGCTGAGCTTATGAAAATCATCAAATGCACAACACCCTCCTGCATCTCCTCGCATCCCTCTAGTGAAGGTGATGTTGTGGAGTCCTCCTTCAGAGCCTGTAGAACCCTCTCTATTGACAGTGGCTCAAGGTAGGGAGATTAGCAGTGGCCATGGCCACTGCTTGCATGCAACAAAATTGATTAGATGACAGACAGTAAAGGCATCCTGACTGCCAGTATGTATCCAACGTTTTCTCCCATCACTCTGAAGGAATTAATTGCCATGAGACCTTTGAAGATTTTAGGTCAACACATTCTCCTGAATTGAGTCCGTTTCTTTTTTAAGCATACATGTTAGAAAAAAGTAGCATGTTGAAAATATTGGGTAAGTAAAAATAAACACTGCTAGTGATGAAGACAATGGTGGAACTGGCAAAGAATCAAGAACCATCTTGCAACCTTTGAATAGGACCAAATAACCTCTGTAACGCTTTTCTGTGGAACAATCATCCTATGTACACCTATGCAGTATCTGCTTCTGTTGGCATTGGGTCCCTTTGGAAGGCCCTGACTTTCATACTGAGCAAGGGTCTACCAGTAGTGTTGGATTTTGTTTCTAATATGTCAACAGGGAAGACACAAGTTACATTGGGAACCTGGAATAATAACCACAATAAACAAGCATTTACAATGCAACGGTCTTGCCTTTGCCAAAGTTAGAGCTATTGGCATTGTAAATGACAACATTTGTATTTATGTGTTGGTTTTGAAAACAGATAAATAAATGGCATTATCATTTACAATGTCAATAGCTTTATCTCTCGAGACCTATTGCATTTGCAGCCACCCACACACCTACAGAGAGCCACACACACACAGCCTCACACACACAGCCCCACACACACAGAGAGCCCCCCCCCCCCACACACACACACAGAGCCCCGCACACACACAGGGCCCCCCGCACACACAGAGCCCACCACAAACAAACATAGCCCACCACACACACACAGAGCCCACAACACACACACAGAGCCCACCACACACACAGAGCCCACACACACACAGAGCCCACCACACACACACAGAGCCCACCACACACACACACAGAGCCCACCACACACACACACAGAGCCCACCACACACACACACACAGAGCCCACCACACACACACACACACAGCCCACCACACACACACACACACAACGAGGAACAGGGGGTGGGGGGCAGAAAAGCAAGCGGAACGAGGAACAGGGGGGTGGGAGGGCAGAAGAGTGAGCGGAACAAGGAAACGGGGGTGGGGTTGGGAGAAAAGCGAGCAGAAAGAGGAAACGGGGGTGGGGGCAGAAAAGCGAGCACAACGAGGAACAGGTGGGGCAGAAAAGCAAGCACTCAGCGGCTGGGGCGGATGACTCGGCAGCTTCTCTACCGCCTCCAGGCGCTTGGGGGTTTTTAGGGGTTGGGCTAGTGGCCCGTGACTGTCGCAGAATTAAAGATACTTAAAAAGTAAGTCTGGGTGCACCATGATAGTGTCACATCTACAGGGCTCTGCAACCTGTGTGACTGCATTTAAGAACATGGATGCCCCCCTCCCCCCTTGTCAACCAGGTGCGACTAAGGTGAGTCCACTCCTATCTAACAATGTGTACCTTTACTGTGATAACCGCACCCAAGCGCCTCTGTGTGGGCTTGGTCCTCAGTGTTGAGTGCGAGGGCATCTGGGAAGGAGGGAGCGTCTGAGTGATGTGCACAATCTTCAGTCGGCCAGGCCTCAGCATGTCCGGACCCTGAGTGTTGGGGGAGTGTGGAAGCTCAAAAGAGTTCACTTACCCCATGCGCTTCTTTGCCCCGGGCTGGCCTCCTCCGGGTACCGGCGGTCTGGAGGGCAACCGGCTCGTCTGTAGCTCCTTCTCCAGGGCAGACATGATGCGGCAGGTAAAAAGGAGCTCAGCCTAGTTCCTGCAGCACTCTCCACCTGGGATAACTAGCAGGTGGGGAACTGTCCACCCGCCGCGCCCTACAACCCCTCGTCAGAGACCGCTTGAAAGGCTGAAAGAAGAGGCAGAGCAAGAGCCGTCACCAGACCACTCAGGCCACACAAACAGAAGACGGACAACTGCAGAGAACGCAGTGACACGAAAGACAACGGACTAGAAATTGCTTCTTGTTTTCAGACGCAGCAACTAATCACTATAGACGGACATTTGTTGCAAGTGAGGGCCATTTTTAAGTCAGGCAATTTCTTTTACAAAGTTTACCATTACAAACTTAAGTATTACCGTGTGCGTAATACATACTAAAATGGTATTTTACTAAATACATTCAGAGTGTGAATTATCTCATGGCATTTGAACACGGTCCTAAGTACAGCCACGTCCTGGAAATACTACAACAGACAAAGCCTACGAACAAAATTTGTGACGTATCAGAGGAACTGTCCAAAAGTGAAATGGGGCCCAGACTGTACCTCCGGCCCCCACCCACGCAGTGTTAAGTCTGGAAGAAGCTGCCACGGGTGGGAGGGGAGCATGTCATGGCGAATGATGCATGCTGCCCGCGGCCGCTAGGAGCGGCGTCAGCACCCTCCCCCCCTGCGCGGCGCATGCAGTGCAAGGCCTCCCGCGAGTAGGGTAAGGACAGCGAAAGCAGGCAGGACGGGAAAAGTAACTGCCGGTAGCTCCCGGCCTCAGGAAAAGTGAGAAAGCGGAGCCCACACCGGACGCAAAACTCACCGGCAGTGGAGAGACGAGGTGGCCATTCAACGGCAGGGGTCTACTGACGCACGTATTATCCTGCACAGCCCGGGAGGAAAAAGGGAGTCCTCTGCGGCAGTTCCGGTCCTCCACTGTGAGGACGAGGGAGGTAAGCGAGGCTGCTGCGAGGGGCGGAGGATACTGGTGGACTGTGTGCGGCCAGCGCCGCTGAGGCTGTGAACTAAGAGTCCGGAGGGGGAAGTGGTGCCCCTCCCCGGTTTGTTGTGACCCCCTGCATTCGCCCAACTCAGCGAAGGAATCAACGAGCCCCTGCGCAGCCCGTGATGCAAGAGGGCCTGCGGCGAGGGGCAGAGCAAGAACAAGCACGGTACAGCGGACAGCCTGCACACACTAAAGCCAAAAGCGCGAGACCAAAGAGACAGCGTGGGTGAAGCCATGCCATGTCTAAAAGCCCCGTCCTTTAAGAGAGGAACGATCCACACAACCACGTTTCTCCGAGGCGAAGCAAAAATGCCTCGGAGAAACGCAGCGTCATTTTGGGATTCGGGGCGTGTTTTTCGTTCTCTCCTCTTCCCATTGGCTGGAAGGTAAAAATCCAGCCAATGGGAAGAGGAGAGAAAGAAACTAAAAAACACACCCTCGAATCCCAAAAAGACGGGGCTTGAACGGAGTGACGCCCCTCTCCTCCAGTGACTGGCCAGCATTTACGAGGCCAGCCAATGGAGAAGAGGGGCGGGTTCAAGCCCCGTTCTCTAAAACATCAGTTTTCTCCCAGCGGAGACTGCGCAAGCTCAGCCTTCACTAGGCGAAACCTAAAAACACACTGGTCCCAGTAACAATTCTTTAGGTGCAAATAACCAAATGTCGAATAAAATGTATTCAAAGGAGTTTATGAAAAAAACAATTTCAAGACAATTAGCGGCACAGTGACTGTTGGTGCAAAATAAACCTTCTCCGTGCTTTCTTTAGAGGTGATGCGCTAAAGTGATAAATTGTGATACAAAATCAACAAGTGTATCCATAAACACAAGAACAGCATGACCCTTCACACCAAGTCCTCAACAATGATATAGGGTCCATGTTTTTAAAGTCGACAGCATTTCAATCCTAATTGAAATGGTAGGATCATCATCCGGGAAAACAACGAGCCAGAGAGAAATTATGACAAAAATGACGTTGTTAAAGGAGAGGGTCCCTGGTGACAAGCCTCAGGAACAGGGTGACCGGTAATGACCTTAGCTGGAAATATGCTGGATACCCATAAGTGGCTCCAGTCAGCCGGCAGTGGGAAGCGCGTGTGTGGTCTGGGTCTGAAAGTTGAGAAGTTGAGTGTCAAATTCCTTCAATGGGCTCGAATCAGCCCAAACATGAAAGCCACTACTTAAGGCCGATGCAAGCGTGGACGCGCAGATATTACGAACAGTACGCTGCACATACTGCTGGAAATTGCCATGATTGCTACAATTGCGAGATTTGCACAAAAAACTTTTTTTAATTATTTTATGGCAAACACTGCTGTTGTACGTGAGTTTCGGAAGTAAAGGTGAGCTGGTGTACTCCGCATGTAAGTTTGGATCACCGATTGAACGCCATCTTGGTTAGCAGTCTAGTTGACCAGAAGGAAGAGGTTTCCCTCACTACTTAAGGGCGATGCAACTGCGGATGCACAGGTGAGGCGCACATCGGGCATGCCACCAGTGTGCCGAAGGCAAGCCTGTCTACGTCCCGGTTGCGCACAGCGCCAGCCATGCTGCCGGTTAGGAGAAAAATTCCACCGGGCAAATCCACCTCTTATATACGAGGGAACAACTCTTGGCAATAGGTGAGCCCGGGGGCGGTGAAATTAACCACATGGTGCTGGTAACTCCAAGACAGTATCTAAAGAAATAGGGGGAATGTTTACTAAATGTCAGATCCTTGTGAAATATCTGGAGATTCACCTCTTACTGGAATTATATGACCTGGATGCGGTGTTTCTGACCGAAACAGGGACATGCCCAGATTCAGAAGTTGAACTGGGGCTGGCATGTCCACTAGGCTATAGGGCCTTTCATAAACCTAGGGTCGCCGGAAGAGGAGGCAGAGTGGGAATTATTTTTAAAGAAAAATGGAACTTCACCCGATTGATATCGATGAAGTTGCGGATATAGTACTGCTGGGGTTCTCACTAAAAGATCATAAGAGTCAAATGCTCACTGGTATCGTGTGTTACAGGCCCCCTGGACCTGTTAGTCCTCAACAACAGGCTTTGATTGATAACTTTTGTAATATGTCGCTCACTCATGCCAGATTTTTTGTTCTTGGGGATTTTAACCTATGGTCAAATGGGGACTCGGGTCAACTCTAAAGGACCGTCTTCAATCCTGCGAGAACATAGGCCTGCAACAAATGGTGTTGGAACCGACTCATCAGGGAGGACACATACTAGATCTAATATTTTCAACAAAAAATGTCACAGCAATGGAAAGCATTCTACCCCTATGCTGGACTGACCACTATCCTATAGAATTCTTGGTATTAAATCCTAGAATGACCAAACATACAGTTACTGTGGAAAATAACCACCATGGCAGAAAATCGAACAAACTTTTGAAAATAGCAAAAGAAAATCCTTTGTTCAAAGAGGAATGTCCTTTTGCCTTAAATAAATCAGTGGACGGAAACTAGAATTCTGCAAACAGATAAGAACCACCCTTGATCACATTGTCCCAATGAAAGAATTAAAAAAAAAAACTCAGTCAGTCAGCACCATGGTATAATGAGGAGCTAAAAAATCAAAAAATGGGCTATAAGCAGGCAGAAAGGAAGTGGAGGAAGCTTTACATGGATGAGGATAAAATAGCCCTGAAAGCAGCCTTGAGCAACTATAACATCGAGATCTTCAAAGAAAAAGCAGAATACTATGCTAGCTCTATTTTAAATGTGCCTAATAGCGCTAGAAGCATATTTAAAATGACTGACCTCGCTAAACCAGACTGACTTAAAATTAAGATCACCGCTACACAAGACCTGTGTGACAGTCTAGCTACATTCTTTGAGGAGAACATTAATAAAATCATTGGCGGGCCGGAAACTGGTAACTCTGATCAATCAGAAGGACATGGTCAGGTTAGATTAGCTAAGATGCCATCACTGGTTCAAAAGGAGGAGAAGGCAGATAAGGATAAGACAGAGACTCGGAAACATGTTGAGACTCTAACAGAGGGCAGCTTCAATACTTTAGCGTTGAGTGTGTCCTCATGGTCCCCGTTGGATCCATTACAGCACCGGATGTGGAAAGAACTAAAGGAGGAACTTTTTACACAACTCCGAAAGATCTGCTGCCAATGTTTGAATAGCGGAGTAGTACCATCACTCTGGAAACAGGCTGTGGTTACACCACTTTTGAAGAAAGCTACGCTAGATCCCATATGCTCCAATAACTACAGGTCAATTTCCCTTTTGCATTATCCGGTGAAAATAGTAGAACGTTTTGTCAGCAAAACACTTTTTCGCTTCCTAGAAACCAATCATAGGCTGGAAGATGAGCAATTTGGCTTCCTAACCAGACATGGGTCAGAAACCGCCCTACTAACAGTCATGAATGCGAGCAGACAAAGGACATTCAGTTATACTGATCCTACGGACAACCACAGAACCCACATAAAAAGGCTGGCTGCAATTGGGGTAGGTGGTATGGTAATGAAGTGGCTTCAGTCATACCTGTCGGACAGGCAACAGGCGGTGGCCTTACCCCCCTTCCAACCTAAATTTGGAAATATTAAATATGGTTTCCCTCCAGGATTGGCAGTTAGCCCTATATTGTTCAATGTCTACATGAGCCCACTGATTTCAATCATCCAGTCATACAAAGTTAACCTGGTGAACTATACGGACGACACACAACTTATTCTGTCACTGGAAGGTAATCAATCAATGTTACTCGACAGCTTCCACAAGTGCATGTAAAGGACTGCAGGATGGCTTAAAGATAACTCCCTGCAGTTTAACGGTAACAAAACAGAGATCTTGTGCTGCATGGCAACGAAAATTCCTTTTCCCCTTCTGACTAATTTCTGGCCTATCCATACAGAGAAGCCATCAATAGCCTCAGAGACAGTCAGCAATCGGGGTGTAGTCTTCAACAAACTTAGTCTAGAAACTCAGGTTCATAAAACGGCTGGGACTTGCTTTTCTCTCATCAGAGACCTACGAAAAATACTTCCAATGCTACCTGTCTTAGCCAGAGCACTAGTAGTAAGAAGCGTCATCCTGAGCCAATTAGATTACTGTAATGCTCTGCTACTAGGTACCCCAAAATTTCTGATTCAGAGAGTCCAGACAATGGCTACAAAGCTGACCCTAAAGAAACCACGCAGATCGGCTTCCATGTCTCTATAGGCGCTCCATTGGCTCCCGCTGACGCAGAGGATTACGTTTAAATCTCTCTGTACTATGTTTAAGGCACTACATTGTCTCAGGCCTATCCCCCTGCAAAACAAATTCAAATGGTATGTCCTGACCAGAAGCCTTTGTTTGTCATCAGCCAACCTGGTATGCATATCCAGGTTTAGAACAACAAGTTTTGGAGGAAGAGCTTTTAGCACCGAAGCAGCACGACTCTAGAATGAGCTCCCTTCAACACTTTAGACTGACAGAAGATCTATTACAGTTCAGAAAGAGGCTTAAAACATGGCTCTTTCCAAAGGAGTAACTGAGATCATCTGATGACACCCAGCAACTAACATCTGTCTAGGAATATGTGTCAATAGTGGTACTTACGTAATACAGGGCCAGGATACCGGTGCGCTGTATAAATAGATATAACATAACATAGGGTTGACTGACAGCATGAAGTCCTTTCAGGACAATGAGTTGTCATATGGGTTTCCAGCATAAAAGGGGCTTGCAGTCCAGGAGAAAGATATTGTTGGACTAGAAAATGGATGACGTGCTGTTGAGGTATGTAATTTTTTGGTATCAGGTCTACAGATTGGGTGTTATTGGTGGTCTGAACAGTTAACTGGGGGAATCAGTCTATTGAGTAACTATACCGAGTTTGTGAATACATGCAAGCTTGTGGAGATATGCAATTTATAACCCTAAATATGCATAAATATTGTAGTGTAGTTCCTATTATCCCAATAGGCTCTGCGCATTGGAATAATACCTTCAATAGTATAGGCCTAGACCAGACGTTAACTAGGTCTACTACTGTCGATATTAGACTTAAAGTTTTGGGTTTGCCAGCTAGCTCAGAGTTCACTAGAAACTTTCTCGAATAGGCAAGGAGGAGTTGAACCTCCCTGGATAGACAAGAAGGGATTTAGTTTCTGACAACCATAGAACATGACAACTTTGCTCTCCCCTAATCAAGAGTGTATCTCGAGAGTCGTGTGAACAAAAGGCAATTTATTTTACTCAGTCAGTACGTGCATTCTTAGTCTCATCAGTTTGTAGAGAAAAGGAAGAGACGGGCGTGTTCAATAAAAGATGTTATTTATTGATCAGTCTCTTTTCTCATACAAGAGAAATGGATCGATATTATTGCAATACTTATGGTTAAGTAAAGTGCATACATTAAAAGCAGAAGTATAAAATAATACGGTAAAAACATTGATATGGTTTCTAAGCCATATGAAGGTTTAAAATGAATAAAATATATTACATACACATATACATTTGGTTAATCGTACTCAACTGGTGTTTCTAGCTACGCCTACCCCGTGTACCTGACCTAAGTCTAATGCGTGGGCGGGAATAGAAAGTTACAGTTTACGTTAAGTTTGTTTTGCCAAGTGACTGACTAAAGAATTCTCTGTGAGGGGTTATTCAGTTCTGTACCTGGAATCTAGGATGGATGAGGGATGGTATCTCTCGTCTCTGGTCTCGATATTCCAGGCTGCCTGCGAGGGCTACCCGGAAGCGCCGGAGCTGGATTTCTCGGCAGGAGAAATAGGCAGCTGCTCGTTCTCAGCGCGTCAGGAAGGCGGGGCTGCGCCAGCGGGGTCTGCTCTGCTCTGGGCTTCGGCAAGTCTGGCTGCTCTGTTCTCGTCACCACCGCGTGTGTTTGCATAGGGCAATATCGGTAATATTTATACCTTTAAGGTGCCGAGATTGACGTAAGGATGGACATAGATACGTCAATAAGGATGTCATACGACCAGGTCGTTAGCACATTCTTTTGCTGAAGTTCTCGGTGAAATCAAAACAAGGGCCGCAGGGTTTTTCCCAGGTTGTCATAGGTTTGATTTGTTATGAGAACTCCGTATGCCTTATCAGGGGCTGGAGGAATATCGCTTGTCTAATTAGATGGCAAGCGTTATGACCTAATCAGATAACACGTTCCTGTGCCGTAGTGTGGCTTTATCAGATAACGGTTCCTGCATCATGGGGGTTTTCTGCCTCATGAGATGGCTGCTAGTTAACTTGTTAGTTTGCTAACCAGAATAGGGTCAGGAATAGGGGGATCGATACAGAATCTATAGGAATACATCACACCCACTCCACGCTAACTATGGACATATTTACTAATCTATGCATAGTAAAACATACTATAGAGTAATGTGTATACCTTACCACCCCAAAATACATAAATGCATTTTGAAATTATCAAATACACGGAAAAAATGCAGTCATATGTATAGTATGCACTCAAGCTGTAGGAAAATGCTAAAGTAATCACGCATTTGTATACATTATTGCTATTTTGTATATGAAAATTTACACATGAAATGGCTCTTAATACAGAAAAAAAAGTTTGAGACCATTCCATCACAGAATAAAATATTTATGAACATACCAGCGGGCAGCTAATGTCTATAAACTATCTAAAATTAGAAATGTTAGTTCTCTAAGAATAGTTCTTACTTTAAGCAGAAGATAGTGTCCCGAAAAATATGCAAAAATATTTTGGGGCTGCTGAAAAATATGCTGTCCGTGAACTGGAGGGAAAATTGTTCATGTGACTGTATTATTAAAGTTGAAGGCCAAATTCAGGGAACGCCGTGTACGAGCTTGCTCAAAAGTCTCTATTTCTGCTCCGGTGAGAACATCATATCATTTAGACTCTCGAAAAAGTTGTCAACAGCTTCCTGGGAGAGTTCCACTAACTCGGAAATAGGTGTAACCATGCATTCGTGCGCATGATTGTCTCCATTGACATTCTGATTTGGATTGCTGACAGAAGGTCGTACCTGATCGATGCTGCTTTCATCTTGAACCTCACTACCCCTTAATCGTAGTGGTGAAGCTTCCACGAATGCCGTCATCAGGATTGGTAGCCGTTAAGGGCAGCACAAAGCATGAGCCTTTGTTGGACTCAACAATGTTTCTGCATCCATTGGCGCATCCGATTGTAGCGTCAGACAGGTGTCTAACACGCATTCTTCTCCGCATAGCAGGCACCTTAATACAGGTAAAACACATCGTTGCCACATTGGTCGAAAGGATAGAAACCAAGTCATGTTCAGGTCTCTAAGCCGGGATAGTCCCAGGATTTTTGATATCCGGTCCCGGTATCCAATGGCTAGGATTGTTTCTTCCCTTGTCGCAGGTGTTTTGTCTGTGACATGGTTTGCCATAACGAAATATAAGGACTAGGAATAGGATTCCTGCAATTAGTCCCAAAATGAGGGGAAGTCCGCCAAAAATCGAATGGACGAAATCTGGAAAAATACCCAGTATGGCTTTGAATGGTGTTAATGCCATCGAAAATACTGTCTTAAATACCTTTGAGACTCCACTGGTATCAGAA
Source organism: Lissotriton helveticus (assembly GCF_964261635.1). NCBI lineage: Eukaryota > Metazoa > Chordata > Amphibia > Caudata > Salamandridae > Lissotriton > Lissotriton helveticus. Next base: position 1,033,043,433 of record NC_136057.1, read on the forward strand.
ATATTTAAGATTTCATTCAGGATTTCTGCAAAATGTATGGGGGAATTAGTTGATAACGATGAATGTATCTCTGCAGTCGTCCTTGCGACTTGGAGATCATACGTTTCTTTTGATGACGTGAGCTTTGTCGGCGTCTGAAGAAGCACTGTTTTCATTCTGCTTAAAGTATCTATTCGAATAGAAGTAATTTTCAAGTTGGGCCATGCCCTTGCCTCCCTGTCTGGAAAGGAGCTGGGGAACAATGAGTGTCCACAGCACTTGACCTTCGCAGTCGTAGTTACGAGATAAGGAGTCCCGGGCATGAGACTACAGCATCTGCGGTCTACAATTAGAATGTAACTCCCATTATAGAGTCTTTGAAAGAATGGTTCAATCTCTGTTGCAGGTGCGCCTTGCTGGTGACATGAAAGGTTATTTGAGTTCCCTTCACAGGCTCCATGCAAACTAATTCCGTTACACAGAAGTGTACCGCTTAGTGACATTGCACAATTATTGCCACTAAGAAACACTTTCTGTCCTTTATTACTGACACATGCATGTGAATAGGGCAAGTTCCATGTTGTTTTAATGTACCCCTTTCCCAGCTTTTCGTACATGCCAGCCTGTATATATTTTTGGCAGTATTGAAACCTGAAGGTTGATATTGGAATATTAATTATCCCATGTATTATCCATTCACTGACAGGTCGTTCTGACATTGTCACTGGTAATCTCTCAAGTTTCTCAATGCTCAGGATTGTATAATCAGCACCCTTCTGGGCCATACTGATTTGTCTATCAGTAAGGTTAAAGATATTGAAAAGTGACGTTGTGTTGATTAAACGCCAAGGCACATAGCCTGAATGCAGATTTTGTAACGCCCAGCCAAGCTGTACAATAGAACGCAATTGGGACTGACCGTGTTGTAATAACAGTAAGTCTTGCGATAATATGTCGATTGCTGAAGACACAATGCTGTCCAAAGAAAAAATTCTGGAGGACAGAGTCATTAACCCATTGTCCACTACAGAAAGTGATTTTTCCAAATTAATACGGTCAATTTCCCGTATCCTTTCTGCTGTCTCAATTTGAGTAACCTTCCAGGCCTCGTTGTATGCTGCATATACAGAGGCTGCTATGAAACGTTTTTGACGCTGTTTGCGCGGTCCCATAATGAAATCACGCAAGTCAGCACCATCAGTAAGTAAAGTTAGGTGTTGCTTAATTTCTGCCAGTGTGGAAGTTTGTAGCCATTGAAGGCATAATTTGCCCACACTGTAGGTGGTTATTATTCCTGGGTGATGTCTTTGGGAATATCTAGGGTCTGGCCTGGTCATTTTGAACCCCTGTGTTTTGTTCAGGAATCTGTCTTGACAGTTATTAGTATCTGTGGGCCAGATCAACCACTTTTTCCAATCTGGATGTGTTCTGTTTTGGTTTAATACATAATTTACGTCTATCTCTTCATCTGTAGAGCTATTGCTGTTCATTGTTGGTTTTGGAATAGACGGTTTATTTAAGTCTTTGATTTTGGCTAAGCCAAGACAGGTAGTTTGTTGAACAGTGTCATTTAAAAATATAATTTGTTCTGGGATCATGCAGGCTCTAAACAAAGATTCTATACCCTGTACTTGCCATTCTTTTGTGCCCCAAACACTTTTCAATTCAACATATTTGTCCCAATAATCAAAACCAAAAGTATTCATTTGTTCAAAGAATGAGTCTGAATAGATCAATTTTGTGTTTGTTATCATGGTCTTCGTTCCTGTCTTATTTGACAATTTGAAATAAAATGTTTCAGCATTACTTATTTTAAAACCTGAAAAATATGAATATTTGTCGTAAACGGTTCGTGAGCTTCCTTTTGGAGGGGTTGCACAATGTTCCCATTGATTATAATTTAAAACATTTCTAGGTTGTGCAGATCTATGTAGAAAATGGTTACCATAGTGGTTATAACAGTACATACTATCATAATTTGTAGAACCCTGCAAATAATCATGTTTGGTAAATTTAGCAGACATCACTAAGTCAGACATCATATTGTTTATACTTTCGAAGTCCCAATCATCAGCAAATGAGCTTGGTTTTACAAAGTCACTCAATGAGATCTTAATTTGGTGTGGATATTTCAGGATTTCAACCGGACCATAGATTTCGTAGTCAGTGTTGTCCCATGCTACCCCACCTGGTATAGGATTGGCTGTGAAGTTGACTGAAGAAAGTTCTCTTTTCTCGACGTGTGAAGATGTGTGTGGTTTGAGGATCAAGTTGATTTTCTGACTTGCTGTGTCCATTTTAGCATATTTTCCCTCAATGAAGCGTCCCAAAGTAAGTATCATGATGAGCCAAAGTATGAGGATAAATGCACCAAAACCCACCCAAAATTCGATCCATGGAGAAATTAGATATGTTTCTTTCAGTTGTTTCAAAAGTACTTTAACTTTATCTTTAAAGGTTTTTGTTGATGGCTGTGTTTTTGATTCAGTGAAGCCTTCAGAGGAATCATCGAAGTTTATGAAGTAGCCGGATGCAGTTCTGTCAATTGTTCCAATAGCTTCAGGATTACTGTTTCTTGCATAGTCGTTTGTTACTTCATTATAGGTTGGTGTGTCTCTGCTAAATGTTTTTATTTGGGTTTTCAGAGGTCTACGTTCCATTGCATTGTTGCATAGTCCTTGTTGTTCTTCTGTAGGCGTTTCGAATGTGATTAGCCTCTTTGTTAGTACCTCTGTACTGGTAGCAAACCTTGGTGTTCTGCTACTTATGGGGAGTCCACTCGGCCTACTATTTGTTATCGGCCACATGATTGTGGTTTTACCAGGTCGATGGATACAACTCGGTTCTCCTTTTTACCAGCAAGCGGCGGTAGTACAACTGATCTTGTCCCGTTGACAGACAAGACAGGAACTGCCTTTCTGTAAGAAGGCCCAAATTCCTTCTTTACCGCGATCTTTTCTCTAACTAGATCCCCGATTTTTGGAATCCAGACAGGTCTTGCTGGGACAGGTGGTGGTTCTTCAGTGGTTGTTGGCTGATGTTTCAACTTTATGTTGCTCAGGTCTTTCCTTGTTTCGTTTAAGTCCTGTAAAATAGCCAAACGATCTTTGATATCAAAGCTTTTTTCCTTTACCACTGAAGTCTGACTGTCAAGGTCAGAGATTAACATCCTAGTTCCAAATAATAATTTGTACGGACTGAATCCCTTCAGAGAATTTCTTGGCAGGTTATTTAGACTACGTTGGACACTTATTAGATGTTTGACCCACCCAGCTCCCGAACCTAATACCTTTCCGTTATAGATTGCTTTATGCCTTGGTTTTTTCTTTACACCATCCAGTATCCCTCAGGAAGGAAGTGAGAAGATTCCCGCTGTGCTATGCTCATTTGGCCATGTTTCCCCTCAGGCTGGAGGGCCAGATTGAAAACAATGGTCAAACGTAGCATGCTCTTAGCGTATATGCCATTTAGACTCGCAAATCTTTGTATAACAGTCCAGACGTCAGCCGAGTGCTGGTGATCTACATTATAAGTGGAAACTAGCCTGTATATGTTAATCGGACGCTTTGCTTTTTACTGTTGATCTTTTCTGGAGTGAAACGACACGGTATTACACCGTTTCTCTCACCACTGCGATTTCTGTTACAGTTTTGGCAGTTCTTTACAAAAATGGTATGATGCAGGCTCATGCCTGGCCACCAGTACCTTGATTGTAATTCTTCCAGAGAATCTTTAATTTTGAGGTGTCTGAGACCCTCGCCCATATGTGCGTCTGCTATTAACAAGTTTCTCCTGTCCATGTTTGGAATCACTCTATCCCCCACTCCAGGGATTCGAGCAAAAGGGACGGAGTTTGCATCGATTATGTGTGTATAATTAAGTGGATAGTTGATCGGTAGTGCTGAGCAGTCACCTTTTGATGACGTTTTCACCGCCAGCACTGTTTCACCGTCAATATACTTCACTGTACGCTTTTTCCGAACTACGGAAGCCGATTTAGTTGCTACCGCTGTGGCTGTTTCAGCCAATGAATTCCCTGCAACGTGAACGCCATCACGCTGATGACTCAGTGAATGTGTCACGTGAGTCTTTGGTAGTTCTTTTTGTAAAAGAGCTATTTGTTCCCAGAGCATTTTATGCTTGATTGTGCCACCTTTTGCATCCTTGAAACCATTCTGAAGCCAGATCTGCAAGTATTCATTGTAAGACTGAACGCAATAATACGAATCGTACACTATGAGTGTGGGGAATTCTCGATTGGTATTTTCAAGCGCCATCTTGAACGCCAATAGTTCAGCTCGCTGAGCTGTACAATCTCCTAAAGATTGTGTTTTAGTGATTGCTGGTTTAAATTTCCCTTCATGCCAGCGACCTTTAACGATCGCGCACGCAGCACTGTAAGCTTGTTTACCCCCTACTGCGGGTTGTGCTGATCCGTCTGTATATATTATACAGCCGTAATGTTCTAGAGGCAGAATTTCGGTCGGCGGAGGACATTCAAATTCATATTGGAGAAATTCTTGTGTCTTTAAGTTATGATCAAATTCGTATGCCACGTCTGTTGCAGCAAAAGAATTAGCCCATTGTATCCATCTCGGATGGAGCGCTTTAGCATTTGGAATGCTTGCCTTTGTTACCGCCTCTAGGGCTGGTATCGGTGTCACGATTATTATTCGTTTACCTTGTGCCAGGGCTCGTTCTTTTGCTATAGCTGTCTGTGTTGCAGTTAGAATTTTTTCCGTTGGGCTGAATTTCATTTCAGCCTTAGTGTACAAGTGTGATTTGAATGCAATTGGTACCTTTTCTCCCTCATTAGAGGTCAGGTATGTGAATCCGCATCTTCCTGGGATGACTCGAATCACAAGATTGCGTGTGTTATCACGTGTTTCTAACTTTGTTTTAATTAGCATGTCTGTTTGTAAGGATCTCAGAATTTCTGTGTGTATTTGAGTCCAATTGGTTCTTTTAAAATCCGGTTGTATTAGATCATAAAGGGGTTTGACCCTTTCTGCGTAATTTGCAATGTATGTTCTTCCGAAATTTAGGAAGCCTAGAATTGAATGTAGGTTTTTTAGTGTTCTAGGTGCTTGGAGTACGGCACATTTCTCTAGGAAATTGTCAGCCAGGCTTTTGCCTTCACTTGATAATTCATATCCTAAGAACAGGACTGTCAGATGGGCAATTCTGGATTTTTTAAAGTTGAATTTGTAACCCTCTGCTGCGAACCCAAGTATTATGGTGTTCACTCTCTTCAAGTGAGTCTACAAGTCATCATCTGTTAAGTATATGTCGTCGACATACGATAATGCTTCGTCATCATATGTTTGTAGTAATTCTGTTACTCTCGCTGAGAATACTCCCGGGCTGTTCTTGTACCCCTGGGCTAACCGACAGAATTGTTTTTGAGTGCCATTTATTGAGAATGCAGACAAATATCTGCTCTCTGGTGCTATGTTTTGACAAAAGAATCCATTAGAGATGTCTAATGTTGTTTTGTATTTTTTGCGCACTATGTTATTCATTAGTGCAGCACTATGCGAGTTTTGCACTGCAAAAGTTTTGCAACATGAGTTAAGGTGTCGGTAATCCAAAACTAGACGATATGAATTGTCTGGTTTGGAGACCGGAAACAAAGGGTTGTTCATTTGTGAGGTGCAAGTTTCAATCACCCCCTGGTATTCTAGCTTATCTAGGATTTCTTTTACCTGTTTTTTAGCTTCTTGCTTAATTGGGTACTGCCTCTGTGCAGTAGGTTGTGATTTTAACTGGATTTTGTGAGGAGGAGAGTCCTCATCCCATCCTACATGATTTTTATATAAAGCAGGAGCTAGGGCTACTGCCCACTTTCTGGCAAGTGTGTATTTTTTATGAATTGGGATATGATTTGAGAAGGCAGGCATAATTATTTCTTCGCCATGAGGGCACTCCCTGACAAATTCTGGTGGCCAGTCCTTTTCAGCTAGAAGGATGTCATAGCCCTTGGAGAGATTATCCCAAAATAGTCCCCTTATTTTTCTAGTCTTATCCCCTTCTATACGTAATGTTATTTCATATATTTTGTGAGGTTTGCTAACTCTGGTGTCTGCAGTTTCCACTTGAAGATATTCATTTGTGTCCACTGTCTCCAGATGATTCATAAGGACTTTGCGAGCTATGCTCACTTCTGCTGCGCTGTCTAGCATTGTCTGAGCCCATTCTCCGTTTTTCAGTTGTGTCCTCAGTATTCTCGGCATTGTTAACTACCTTGATACTGGCTACCTTCTTTTTTGGAAATTGTAATTTCTTTTTTAGCTGAGCAGGTTCCTTGTCTTTGGACTTGGCGTGCTCTTCTCTTTGTTCTGATCGTCCTCTTCTTTCCGATTTCTGCGAGGAAGTCTGAAAAGATTGAGAGGGACGTGTATCAATGTCTTGATATCTATCAGGTTTCTTTATATTATCCCTATTTCTAAGGTTATATCTTTTCCCAGAGGGGTCACTCTGGGGTGACCTGTGTCTTTGGTTCGGAGATTTTTCTCTTCGCCTAGGAGACCTTCCTCTGGACTGGAATTTCTTTTCTTTAGGATTGGATTGTTTGTTTCCATCCCAGCTCTTTTTTTGTGATGTTGAGTTATTATTAAAAAATATTTTTTTAGGACTTTCAATCAGTTGTGGTTTTACTGGTATTCCACCTAAACTATCTCTACCTAGTTCCTCATAGGATTTTTCTATGATTCTGGCAATTTCAGCTGGTTGGTCTGCTATATCTGTCTCTTTTAACCTCTGGCGGATCGCCACGTTTGCTGCTTCTCCCTTTATGTTGGCTAATAATATAGCCGAGACCTGCTTGAAGTCTTTTAGTAATTTCATACCAAGAGTTAAAGCGGGTTCTGGACCATATTCATCTTGAATTTGTTTTAGCACATCTGGTATTACCGAAATGGATGGAACACCGTGCGTTTTTGTGTAGATGGAAGCAAAGACTGTACCCCAAGTGTCACAGTCCTCAATGTGTGGTGCGATTCCCATTGGAAGACAGATAGTCAGAATCCTGTGTTTTTCTAACGGGGTGGTGTCTGGAAACACAGCCTCGATTTGGGTGATTTTTTGTGCTAACCAGAATGGTATTTGTTCCCGTTTAGCTGGTACTTTACCTAGGCATGATTGAATGTTCTGTGGTGTAATTTTATTTGTGTTCCCCTGGTGAGGGGTCAGCTGTGGAATTTTAATTGCTGGCTGAATTGTTGAAGTCCGCATCACATATTGGACTAATTGTCTATGTATTTTTATTAATTGTTTTAGCTGTGTTAACAGCTCTGCTGCAGACATCCCATTGATGTCTGGATGTGGTGTGTATCCGGCTAGGACCGGCCACGTTGCTCCTGGTCTACCTAAAGGACCGAACCTGGTGATGTGATTATTATGTTTTAGGGCGCCATTAAATAAGAGCAAATGCTCTTGAAATTTAAGTGGTACTTCCACCTCCTCGAAAGGCGTGTACTCTCCAGGAGGTTCCTCTACTTTGTAATAGTGGAAGTACTTTGTTACAGCATTTGCTGCTGGAAAATGTATCCATGAATAGTATACCTCTGTCTGCCGATATTCGTGTGCCTCAATTACGAATATGACTGTACCACCTCTAGGTGTCAGTCCATTTTCTATAAGTTTTAAAGTTATAGATTTCCTTTTAATGACCGGGATGAGTATTATATCCGGGTCTGCGTCTTGCAGTGCAGTATCAGCTGCTGCTATTTCAGTTGCTAATCTAACTGCCTCTCTTTCTCCTTCACTGTCTGACATTGTACCGACAGAAGGTTATTTTGTTTGTTTGCAGATCAGGTTTCTTATGGAAACAAAGATTAGATGCACAATATTTTGGAACGGTTTATCCTTCAACGTTGACTAAACCAAGTACCATACATAGGAGTTTCCTCCTGCGAGGTTTGGCGGATATTACCTTTCACCCACTCCAGACGTCTTTGGAGTATTATGGGAAAAAAGGGGTCTGAGTGAGAAAGCACGACTGAGTTACTCTAAATGTCTTACGTTAGTTTTATCGCCCTTCCAAACGCGTTAGGCGCCATGTAGTGTAGTTCCTATTATCCCAATAGGCTCTGCGCATTGGAATAATACCTTCAATAGTATAGGCCTAGACCAGACGTTAACTAGGTCTACTACTGTCGATATTAGACTTAAAGTTTTGGGTTTGCCAGCTAGCTCAGAGTTCACTAGAAACTTTCTCGAATAGGCAAGGAGGAGTTGAACCTCCCTGGATAGACAAGAAGGGATTTAGTTTCTGACAACCATAGAACATGACAACTTTGCTCTCCCCTAATCAAGAGTGTAATCTCGAGAGTCGTGTGAACAAAAGGCAATTTATTTTACTCAGTCAGTACGTGCATTCTTAGTCTCATCAGTTTGTAGAGAAAAGGAAGAGACGGGCGTGTTCAATAAAAGATGTTATTTATTGATCAGTCTCTTTTCTCATACAAGAGAAATGGATCGATATTATTGCAATACTTATGGTTAAGTAAAGTGCATAATTTAAAAGCAGAAGTATAAAATAATACGGTAAAAACATTGATATGGTTTCTAAGCCATATGAAGGTTTAAAATGAATAAAATATATTACATACACATATACATTTGGTTAATCGTACTCAACTGGTGTTTCTAGCTACGCCTACCCCGTGTACCTGACCTAAGTCTAATGCGTGGGCGGGAATAGAAAGTTACAGTTTACGTTAAGTTTGTTTTGCCAAGTGACTGACTAAAGAATTCTCTGTGAGGGGTTATTCAGTTCTGTACCTGGAATCTAGGATGGATGAGGGATGGTATCTCTCGTCTCTGGTCTCGATATTCCAGGCTGCCTGCGAGGGCTACCCGGAAGCGCCGGAGCTGGATTTCTCGTCAGGAGAAATAGGCAGCTGCTCGTTCTCAGCGCGTCAGGAAGGCGGGGCTGCGCCAGCGGGGTCTGCTCTGCTCTGGGCTTCGGCAAGTCTGGCTGCTCCGTTCTCGTCACCACCGCGTGTGTTTGCATAGGGCAATATCGGTAATATTTATACCTTTAAGGTGCCGAGATTGACATAAGGATGGACATAGATACGTCAATAAGGATGTCATACGACCAGGTCGTTAGCACATTCTTTTGCTGAAGTTCTCGGTGAAATCAAAACAATGGCCGCAGGGTTTTTCCCAGGTTGTCATAGGTTTGATTTGTTATGAGAACTCCGTATGCCTTATCAGGGGCTGGAGGAATATCGCTTGTCTAATTAGATGGCAAGCGTTATGACCTAATCAGATAACACGTTCCTGTGCCGTAGTGTGGCTTTATCAGATAACGGTTCCTGCATCATGGGGGTTTTCTGCCTCATGAGATGGCTGCTAGTTAACTTGTTAGTTTGCTAACCAGAATAGGGTCAGGAATAGGGGGATCGATACAGAATCTATAGGAATACATCACAATATATGCATAGATATTCTAAGGCCGGGACCTAAAATATGTCTATTTTCAGGACCCCAAAATCCTTAAGATGGGTAGTGCTCACACCTATCTGCCCGCTCTTTCTCCGTGCAGTGAAACACTAAGAGAACGTAATCAAATTATCTTCCTGTTGTAGTCCCCCAATGGTCAGTTCTAGGACCTTTCCTTTTTTCTCTCTCTCACTAAACCACCTTATTTAGCAACATTATCTCCTATTTTGGTTTCTTCTGCAATCTCTAGGTCAATATCATATATTTTCTTCTCTTCCCCACTCTCTCCCTACCTCTAATCATGTGTTCCTCCTTTATGCTGTATTCTCCCAAAATGAAATACCTATACTTAAACTCCTCTGTCTACCTTCCTCACCTGCCTTTGTCCAACTCCCACCTGATAGCCTCACCTTTGCCCCGACAGCTAGAAATTTTAGTGTGCTATTCAATACGTCAGCACATATGGTAGAGTTCATTATTAGCATCGTCATGACAGCATGGTCGCAAATAATAAACATACAAAGAATACACCCATGTCTCCCATTCCAAACCTCCAGGGTTACTGCAACAACCTATTTGTGGCTCTCCATAAGTATCCGTTCTCCACAATGGACAGGATACTTAACTTTGTTACCAGCAACTTTATGGAGCTCACTCAGTCAAACAAAAACAACTCCTATTCATCAAGGAGCTGGTTGGCTATCAGCAAAATGTGCCATTGTACAATCTGTTGACAATTGTGCTCAAAGTAGTTCATGATCCTTATCCGCACTACTTCACCTATTTCGTGACCTGCTACATACCCTCTAGAATTTGTGTTCAATAAACCAGAAATTGCACACCCAAACCGCCTTGAGCAACATCTGTATTCTGATCTCTCCATCTTCGGTCTCGGAGGGTTCTGATGTCATCAGTGGCTGGGATCAGGGTGGTTTCAGTGCTGTGGTTCGTGTAGAATCCGGATTAGGATGCGTCCAGAAGATCGTTGTTCTCAAGGTATTCAGTGAGTTGGCAGTTGATGGCCTTCTCGAGGACTTTGGCGAGAAATGGGAGCAGCGGACTCGAAAATAGTAGGCACCCAATGTCAATAAATAAATGGGTCAACATTGTCTAAACCTGCTTTATACAGACAACCCTAATGTAAGTTCAACTTGGCAGAATGGCATACATGGTTTTTCATATGTGATGCTTTCTATTTTTCTTTTTTATATATAAAGAAAAGGGAGTATAACACACATTTTTGATTGGTGAGCTTTCTAAAAATGTGAGTAAAGAAAAAGTGAATGTTATGACATTGGCATAAATGCTATATGGTCTCAATATATACTCATTTTGCTATTTTGCAGAAAGTTGCCCCGTTTCATTGCAAAGGACAATTGAGAGCACCTCCTTTGACTTCCTGCCAGCCTCTTTTGTTATCAGAACTACAGTAATTGAACACTGTTTTATGGTGACCATTTAAACTGTGCAAGATGAACAGTTTTATCCTTACTTGAACGATCGATTGATGAACAAAAGCTCCCAGAAGAGTCGCTGGTCTCACTTCATAAAGCTGGGCATCTTTATTAAATAATCCTTCATAAATTGTACAGAATCCAGTCTAACTCTAACAGATCTCTCCAAATATCTTTGGATCCCAGCGGGATTTGAAATAAGATGCTACTGACCCCCCCCCCCCCCACCAACCCACCCACCTCTGTGTTAAGACTTAGCCATTTGTTTTAATTTTTACCTTTTCATAGCTGCAAAAAACACCTCATTTGCCACCTTTCTTTTTCCCACTTTCCTCTCCTCGCACCAACTTGATGGAAGAAATTCAGCTTTTCTGCAGAAAGATGCCGTAGAGTTGGTCTTAGAGACCTGCAGAAGTTGATATTCAAGTTATTTGAAAATCCTCAAAGGGATGAAGTCGTCTGGCCTATCCTTGATTCGTCAGAAATATCCTACACTAAGTACCTCAAAAAGTTTTTGAGGAAGCAGGCTTCAGGATTGTATCTTTGCTACAAATTCTAAAGTCACTGGAAGGAGAAAGTTTTGACCGTGTCTTTGGATAACCAGGATGCTTATTTTCATTTTTGTATTTGTGTTGCCTGAGGTTTACGGTGAAAGGAGAGCATTACTAGTTTGATAGTCATCCTTTTAGAGTTTGTTCTGCACCAAGACTGATCACCAAGGTGTTGGCAGATATGGTACCACATCTCCATTTTCAACACACAGAGAAGTAGGAGAGTACAAGAGTTTGTTGTTTTATGGAGGTGAACTGGCAAACTCAAAATGTTGGAAACACTGCCCTCACCCACAAACGTTTGTGTTATGCTTCATCTTAGGGCTGCTAAACACACCTCTATGCAGACCAACGCTAGAGGTGGCACAACAGGCTGGGGAGACAATACGAACACATAGAAGAGTAAGGATCAAAAGAAATATTAGTGCTGACATACAGAATTAAAACTAACTAGGGATCTCCAAACATCGGTTTTATTCGCGGACTCCCTGGTTAGGGTTAAAAAGGTTGTGTTAAGCCAGTGGTAGGTGGTGTACTGGTGATTTAGGGACCATTTACCCCACCACTCTGCAAGATTGTCGACATGTTTCAGCCGGATTTAGTGTCTTCCCTGGCTTTCTTCAGGACTATTTGATCACCATATTTTTACCCTTCTCTCCTACCTTGATAAGTAGATTGAAGTATTGAGCCTGTGTAGATATGCAGGGAATGTAGATCATGTAATCACACTCTGTGTAAAAATCTGTAAGTGACAAGATATGTTACACAAGTGAAAAGCGTGAATGAAACCAGGTGTGCATAATAATATAAAAACATATTGCTTTTGCCCCTCTTAACTCATTCAGTGTGACATGGTTGTTAAATGACATTCATATTTCTGAAAAACAACCCCTATGTAACTAAACAATTATATGTTTGTGAGCGTGGGAATCCCTGCTCCTACTAAAAAGTTTATCGTTACTCGGATAGCACTTCTGTGACACCATCTATCAGGATCGAAAAGAACATGATCTCTCTAGTTCTTACCGAGTTTCACTGTAGTTTGCGCTTAAAAGGCGGGGGAGCGAGGGCGGCTCCCTGTTGTCACACACTATTTACAGATAAGGGAATAATGGATAGAAAGTCAGGGCAGAACTAAATACATTGGTGCTGTTGTTTGCATTCCATGCCGATACGTCCACCCCACTCCATTACTCTGACTTGTTTTTCCATTCTGGGCCTCGTACTCTGTGGCCTCAGCCACCGCAAAAAGTAAAAAAAGGTGCGGTTTCCTCTCAGACATTCGTGGATCAGCCCTCTCCCTTTTCCCGCTTACTTCGTCAAAGTGAGGCTGTTATAGGAACAGTATCCCTCCCAGCGCCGTGAAGGTACAGAGGGACATTTCGCTTGCTCCTTTTACTGTGTAATCACTTCCCATCGCGTGACGGAGTCACGTGGGACGTGCATCCTCTATTTGTAGCTAGAACGCTATACTCCTCCGTCATCTTCTATATGGATCTCTGTGCCCTGTTTAGAAGCATATTCAATTCTAAATTCGGTAGTTTAATATAGGTACAGATTCCTTTTAAGAGGCACATTATCTGATCGCTTCGTAACCCATAGTGGTCGGGCTATAGTGTGATGTGGGGTTCCTCATAGGGGTACTTGAGATTCCTCATACGCCTCCAGCCACCTAGTTGGAGGATAAATAGGCGATTACTGTATCGCTATTAAACTGTCTTACAGGGGTTAAGTTCAAAACATGCCTATGAATTTGAAGCATTGCCCTCAGCTTTTTGTCGTTGTTACCACAATTAAGGCGGACCCAGCCTCCTACTTCACCTTTCCGAACAAGAGTCAAATCAGTAAGTCCACTGGGAAAGGAGAGAGGAGAGGATATGACTAGACCTTTGGCAATATATTATTACATCCTATTAGGGTGTTCCAAGGAATGTCGTTGTTCAGGCCAATTTCATGGCTACATATTCTGTAAATCCATTTTTGTTCGCTCAGAAATAAAATTCTTTCGGTTTGTCGGGATGTATGGTTTGTTCAACACAGTCCAAAACATGTCATCCACTGTATGTTTATTCTCTGCATAGTGTGTGGTAAAACTTGAATTATCCATCACGGATTTCCTACATTGGCTCAATAGCCAGAACCCTCTTTTACACTTCACATCCACAGTGACCAGGTAGAGGCATCTGTTTCTGGACCTGGAAATTGTCCCTAAAGGTGGCAGACTCCTAACATGGTCTTCCACAAACCTACTGTTAGGAATGGACTCCTCTTATTTGAGAGCTTCCATCCGAAATCTCTGAGAAAAAACCTTCAGGTGAGACAGTTCTTCCGCCTTCAGAGTAATTGCTCAGACATAGTTGACTTCTGTAATGAATCCGGTACTCTCTGTTGCAGCTACTGCCCACATAGCGGACTGACCTTTTCTAAAGACAGAGGCCGAGCAGAGGAGGAGAACCACGCTTTTGGGCTTCCTAGCGCTATTTGGCAGCGCTTGTCTTTTGAAACGCTCGTTGCTGGGGGTTAGGTGGCTAAGAGGGAGGCCGAAAAACAACATCGCCCACAATACAACTGGGCCAGGAGCACCTCCCCGCCACGCCCTCCACAGGTGATTGAAATTCTGCACCAGCACGGCGGATTGCGGGAATCTCTGTTGCAGCTACTGCCCACACAGCGGACTGACCTTTTCTAAAGACTGAGGCCGAGCAGAGGAGGAGAACCACGCTTTTGGGCTTCCTAGCGCTATTTGGCAGCGCTTATCTTTCACCTCTCGCGTTTCCCGCTCTGCGGGAAACGCTCGTTGCTGGGGGTTAGGTGGCTAAGAGGGAGGCCGAAAAACAACATCGCCCACAATACAACTGGGCCAGGAGCACCTCCCCGCCACGCCCTCCACAGGTGATTGAAATTCTGCACCAGCACGGCGGATTGCGGGAATCTCTGTTGCAGCTACTGCCCACATAGCGGACTGACCTTTTCTAAAGACTGAGGCCGAGCAGAGGAGGAGAACCACGCTTTTGGGCTTCCCAGCGCTATTTGGCAGCGCTTGTCTTTCACCTCTGGCGTTTCCCGCTCCGCGGGAAACGCTCGTTGCTGGGGGTTAGGTGGCTAAGAGGGAGGCCGAAAAACAACATCGCCCACAATACAACTGGGCCAGGAGCACCTCCCCGCCACGCCCTCCACAGGTGATTGAAATTCTGCACCAGCACGGCGGATTGCGGGAATCTCTGTTGCAGCTACTGCCCACATATCGGACTGACCTTTTCTAAAGACTGAGGCCGAGCAGAGGAGGAGAACCACGCTTTTGGGCTTCCTAGCGCTATTTGGCAGCGCTTGTCTTTCACCTCTCGCGTTTCCCGCTCCGCGGGAATCGCTCGTTGCTGGGGGTTAGGTGGCTAAGAGGGAGGCCGAAAAACAACATCGCCCACAATACAACTGGGCCAGGAGCACCTCCCCGCCACGCCTTCCACAGGTGATTGAAATTCTGCACCAGCACGGCGGATTGCGGGAATCTCTGTTGCAGCTACTGCCCACATAGCGGACTGACCTTTTCTAAAGACTGAGGCCGAGCAGAGGAGGAGAACCACGCTTTTGGGCTTCCTAGCGCTATTTGGCAGCGCTTGTCTTTCACCTCTGGCGTTTCCCGCTCCGCGGGAAACGCTCGTTGCTGGGGGTTAGGTGGCTAAGAGGGAGGCCGAAAAACAACATCGCCCACAATACAACTGGGCCAGGAGCACCTCCCCGCCACGCCCTCCACAGGTGATTGAAATTCTGCACCAGCACCGCGCATTGCGGAACGCGCGCTGGACGAGCCGGGCAAAGCCCGGGCCAAGGGCGGGCCCGTTTTAGCCCGTTCTAGACTGAGCGAGGCCGGGCTGGGCCACCCCCCTTGGTCTTGCGATCTGGTCTACACGTTTCCCATTTAAGGTACATTTGTTTTGATTCCCATTATTGACATATTGCTAGATCAAAAGTAAATTTTCTCCCCCACCATGACCGGGGGGTCTAGAAGTAAGACGGCCATGAAAACTGCTTTGCTTACTGGCCCGCTCGATCAATTCATTACTAGAACTAACGAGGCCATTAATTTAAGCATTTCCTTGTTGGAGCGGAGGGTGTCACAGG
The DNA here is from genome assembly GCF_964261635.1 of Lissotriton helveticus. NCBI lineage: Eukaryota > Metazoa > Chordata > Amphibia > Caudata > Salamandridae > Lissotriton > Lissotriton helveticus. The sequence continues at coordinate 1,033,058,986 of NC_136057.1, forward strand.
ACCTGGCAATCGCTAGGAGGTCCTCCTTGGGCCCCTTAGCATCAGTACAATCGCCACTTCAACTGATTACATCCATCCCGGTGTTATTGCAACCAAATGTCATAGCTGAGGTCCACTCCATCCCGAAAACGGTCGACTTGTCAGCTACCAACATCACTTCTGACTTTGACTCCACGGGGAACCTTGAGAATTCCCCAGACCTCCAGTTACTGTTATCTCAAGATCAAGGCCCCGAGATTCAGCCAATTGGGGCAAAGGAGGGCGCTGTTCCAAAACAGGCAAAAGACCTAAAGAAAGGCAATCTCACGAATCCCCAATCTTCTATTACCAACAAGAAAGGGGTAACCATTTCTCCACCGCAGGGTGCATCGAATGATTCTAACTCTGTATCTATTAACCTACTGGAACCCACAGCAAATTCAGTGTTTACGGCCAAAGAGGGGGGGGTCTGTACCTCAGGCAACGCCAATTCACAGCTCCTAGCGAATATTAGGGAATTACTACATCATGTTTTGAAACCCCTAGAACAGAGCATTATGTCGATAGAAAAACAACTTGCTATTCTTACTCAGAAGCCATCAACTCAGCTCAGTTTGGCCCAAGCAAAACCTGGGGTGGGTCTAACGATTCCTTCCAGATCAGGAGTCCTAGGGGCTCAACTGGACAGCGGAGTTAAGTCCTCTACGTCATCAAAAACCCAGCCCAATTTAATTAAGCCTAAAAAGCCAGAAACATCCTCTTTAACCCCCCTTGGGAGTGTGCATATGACTGAAACTACGGCCACCCTTCCTTCTCAGCCCACTCCCACTCAGTCCACCCAGTCTGTCCCCAACAAGGGTCTGTTTCAGACATCGAATAAAAGGCCTATTACCCCACTTTTGCCCCAGCATCCATCATTGACTCGACCTGATGAGGGAAAGAGGGGTTTCAGGTCTAAACGCCCCGTTCATTTATCGCCAGAAGTGTCCCCTTACACCATCGTTCTCACTGGGGTCCCCGAGCTATCTACAAATAAAGAGGAGCCATCCTGGTCCCTTTGGAACAAGGTCTCACAGTGGCTTACCATGAATAGGTCCCTTCAATCTCCCCACAATTGTCGAATCTCAGCAGTACGTAGAGTCCCGTGGATTGGGGACGAACCCAAAAACATACAGGGAGACTGTATTATAGTCACTTGTGATGAACCGGACATGGTGGATTATATTTGTTCCTGGCCTGCCTTGGCCAAGAAGGGGGGGATTGATGCCCACCGCCTCTCCTCCTTCTATCCCTATGAACGTAGCCACCAGAACCCATTAGCCCCTAACTGGGTACATCCTCCTGAGCGCCAGCACCCGATAGTCCCAAACTGGGTACAACCATCTGAGCGCCCGCCCCCGATAGCCCCAAATTGGGTGCAACCACCTGAGCTGCAGCACCCGATAGGACCTAACTGGGTGCAACCCCTTGAGCGTCAGCCCCCGATAACTCCTAACTGGGTGCAACCACCTGGGCGCCAACACCCGACAGTTCCAAATTGGGCGCCACCACCTGAGCGCACGTGGAACAACATAGGTCCTTGGTACCCACAGAAGAATAGGAGTAGCGTGTGGGGTCAGCGGCCGTGGCGCACTAACAGCGACCATCATACTGCGGGGGGGGGTGGCGGGGAATCCCTGTTAGTAATAGATTTGATTGCCTGGAAATGGTCGATTGACCATTGGCCACTCCATTTAGTGATAACCCAACCCAGGGGGCCCAGGGGACAGATGTGATGCTAGGCAGTACTTTAGCTATTCCCCATGAAACTTGTATAGTCCCAGTTTTACCTAATGACCCAAACCCTACTACACACACAGCAGGTATCCATACCTCTTGCAGGATCCCTGACATTGAAGTAGCTACTACAGTGGTTCATCAGGAATCATTTGCCGAGTCTATAGGTGACAAGCAGCTTGCCCTTGATGTATTGCCCGCCCCACAACGAGATAGTGTTACTCACATAGCAGTCGTATTGGCGGGGCTTAATTTTGTTACCTGGAATATAGCAGGTATCTCAGGTAAACTGAATACCCCCTTTTGGAAGGAATTTATAGGGGCTGGCCATGACATCATTTGTCTCCAGGAAACGTGGTGCCAAGAACCAATTTATGTAGAAGGCTATTCATCTTACTGCCTCAACGCATCTAACTCCCCATCAGGTAGAGCTAAGGGCGGCCTATTGATGTTAATCTCTAACAAGTTGACTAATTTTAAAACCAAAAGCTACTCCTTTATTGAACCACATAGTCAGGTGTTACGGATGGTGGCCAATACATTTAGAGATCTAATCCTTGTTAACTTTTACAATAACACTTTTGATGCCTCTAGGGGAAATATTTTATTTCCCCTGGAAACTGAACTCAAAAGTGTATTGGCATCCTCCCGTAGAGTGGCAGACATCTTGTGGGCTGGCGATTTCAATATTCAGCCATGCCCTTTAGCACTAGGTAACCCATGCGGTTTTAGGAGAGAGTTGGGCAATAATGGGGTGACAGACAGTGTGGATTCTCTTCATTTTCCACACTGTAACTATGGTAGTCTTTTAAATAACATGATAGCCAAATTTGACCTAGACCTGCTTAGCTGTAATAGAAACAAGTTCAATCATACTTGCCTTACATTTACAGGCAGGCATGCTAACACCAACATTGATCATATTTTGCTGTCAAATACTAGTGAATTTACCAACCTGAGGGTTAGGGAAGAATCCCCAAGTGATCATAACAGTATCTCTTTAACTCTACTGGGTTGGGGATTTAAGACATCCAATAAAGAATTCTGTTCTACTGATATAGTCCCCACGAGACCGAATGGCCCAAGGATCAAATGGGCCTGAATTGACCCTGCGAAAAAACTCAAGGAGGTTGTGGAAAAATGTAGGAATGAGATTTTCTATTGTCTTGGAGAAGACACCAACTCGGCAATCCTGCTGTCAAGCTACACTAGGATAAATACAGTCATAGAAGATGTATTTACAAAGAAGCAACTTAAAACTAGAGTAGTCAGGCTGGGATGGTTTGACAAACCCTGCACCCTGTCCCTACGTGAAAAAGGCATTATGTCTTAAACCACGCAATTATAATAATATCAAAGTTTTGCGTGCCAAATATAAGGAGGCCCTTTCTAATAGGAAAAAGGCCCTGCAAGAAGAAGCTTGGGACAATCTTAATCGAGCAGGGGAAACCCAAAATAGTAAACTTTATTGGGAGACTATAAATAGCCCATTTTTAAACACTGAGGGTATTCCAGAACTAACAACTTATGTAGCATGTAATGCATGGATTGAACATTTTTCCAATATTTTTAACCCGGAAGGGAAGCCCTTAGAAACTCCGGCCCATGAGGTTTCAGCCTGGTTGCCCTTACCTTTGGGAATTAATTTGGATGAGGTTTATGAAGGCCTGTCTGATAGTAAAGGAGGAAAGGCCCCGGGCCCCGATGGAGTACCTATAGACCTTCTTAAAACCGAAATGAATCTGTGGGCGCCCATCTTAGTGAGGGTCTTCAATGCTGCAGCTGAGGGATGTCCCCCACCATCTTGGGGCCAGTCGGTCATCATTCCCATATTTAAGAAAGGCAGCAAATCGGAGGCGGGTAATTATCGCCCCATTTCCTTACTGGATGCCTCAGTAAAGGTGATAAGTCGAATCATGCTGCAGAGGCTGGAAACCTGGGCAAATGAAAAGGATATTTTAACCAAGGTTCAATATGGTTTTAGAAAAGGTATGGGGACACTAGAACAGTGTGTTAATTTAGATCTTTTAATTAATAAATATACGGAAGTTAAAAAAGGGAACCTGTTTCTATGTTTTGCGGACCTGAGCAGTGCGTTTGACTTGGTTGACCACCGTATATTATGGCAGGTCCTAATAGAGGCAGGAGCACCAAAGGAGATCGTACATTTTTTGGCTAGGCTATATGAGAGACTGTCATGTAAGGTGCGCTTTGTATCCCTAGGCGAATGTACCTCTTTCTTCAAAGTCTCAAGAGGCATCCGCTAGGGAAGTGTTTTGGCCCCGCTTTTATTTTCCCTTTTTATTAACCAAATTGATTCTATACTGTGCCAGACCCCTGCTGATGCACCTTTGATTGGAGGTAAACCGGTTCCAATTTTATTGTATGCGGACTACGCTGTGCAATTGTCCCGTACACAGATTGGTTTACAGCGCCTCATTGACAGATTTATGATATTTATCGAAAGTAGGAAACTACTAGTAAATAAATCCAAAACCTTTGCAATGTCCTGTGGGATGAAAGCTAAGAAAACCCATTCCAGCTTTTTTATTGATAAGGACAAGTTGTCACAAGTTTAAACCTTTTGTTATTTAGGAATTACTTTTGCTAATAAGGGGTCATGGCAAACCTCGTTCGAAAACATTAGTTAAAAAACAATGAGGTCCACTAACAGCATCTTTAGATTTTCATCTAAACTTGGGGTGAGGAGCATCAAAGATATGATGAACATTTATAATGTAAAATGTGTGTCCTCAGCGCTGTATGGTGCGGGGGTCTGGGGTCATTGTGTTGGTCCAAATGTGCAGAGAGACGAAAATAAGTTCCTCAGAAAATTGTTGTGTACCACCTTCTGCATCAGTAGAATTGATCCATGAAGAAGTAGGAATTGAATTTATTTCGGATCTAGCAGCACTGCGCCCCTTGTTGCTCTGGCGCTCAATCTGGGCTAAGTCTGAAACCCAATTTACCCAGGAGATAATCCTTGATTGCCTCAGGTTGGACCACTCCTCATGTATCCTCTGGCTTAAGTATATACATCATTGGTTTTATCTCCTCTTCCAGTTTGACATTTTTCTTGACCCCAAATCTGTTGTTTCAATCCCAAAGAAAGTCATTAAACAAAGGTTTTTAAGTCATAAGAAAGAATGCCGTGCAAAGGTGTCTGGAAAGCTGCAATCAGTGATGACTTACCGGGACTACAACCTACCCACTGGTTTCCAACCTTACCTCTCTGGTGTCACTCGTAATTCTCACCGGTTTGTCTTAACACGCTTACGATTGGGAATCGTTCATCACCTTGTTGAATTTCCCATTATGTACTCTGGATCTGATATAGCATGCCCCTGTGACAATGTTTCTCGCCAGAGCTGCTGCCATTTGTTATTGTTTTGTAAATTTTATCATTTTTTTAGGGTAACATACTTAAAACCCGTCTTTTTAAAATACAATGTTCGTTCTACGAGAAATGCTTTACATCTTCTTAGTTCCCTAGAGGATATGGATATTTGCTTCTTCGTAGCAACATATATATTAAAATGTACAGCTGCCAGGAAAGCCATAGTTTTATGATATCTTGCACTGTGTCCTGTTTTTACTATGGCCTCCTGTCTGTATATTTTATCAAATGTACAGCTGCCAGGAAAACCATAGCTTTATGATATTTTGGATTGTGTTCCGCTTTTACCTTGGCTTCCTGTCTGTATATTTGTTTATTTATTTATGTGCAATATATCACATGTATAATGTATGCAGTATGTATTATAAATGAATTTAGTTCTCTTGGGCAACAACTTTTGTACAGTACAATTCTAACTCATGTTCTTAGAACCCCCTCTTACTATGTTTACAATGGTTTTCTTTTGATCATTTTTAACTGTCGTATCCTTGATGCCTTTTTAGCAATGTATGTTACATATGTATGTGTTCTGCTTGTATGGTTTGTTTTACAAATCGAATAAAGCTTTTGAACCGAATCCGGTACCCTGGCAGAGAAACTCCATATGAGGAAATACCCCAAGAGAGTAATCAAAAAGGCCTAGAAGAGGGTTCTTAAGTGCAACAGAGAGGCACTTCTGGAGAAAGTAGAGAAAACGCAAACGAGCAGTGCCATTTGCGTCACTACTTTCATCACCGCCTCCAACAGCATTAAACGCATCATATTGCGTAACTGGCGGGTTTTAAACTCAAACAGCCTTTAAGTTGGAGAAACCTCTTTTTTCCTTTAAAAGAAGCCAGAACATAAGGGACCATTTAGTGCATACCAGACCTCGGCCAGAAAGACAAAGGGATCAACAAAGATTGAGGGATCTTCCCCTAGTCACTGGACACACTAAATGTGGATTATGTGACTTATGTAAACTGACAGAGAACACAAAAAGCATAGACATAGGCCTTAAGTACCCGTGGGAGCAGCATATGCATACAAACTGCAACTCTGACAATGTGATTTACATAATCAGGTGCCCGTGTGACTTAGCATATATGGGTATGACTACACAAAAGGTAAAAATCAGGATCATGGAACACAGATCCAATATAAGGTGTCAGAAGACCATGACACGTTTTACCACACACTATGCAGAGAATAAACATTCAGTGGACAACATGTTTTGGACTGTGTTGGACAAACCATACATCCCGACAAACTTAGACCCCGAAAGAATTTAATTTCTGAGGGAACAAAAATAGATTTACCCAATACGTAGCCATGAAATTGGCCTGAACTACGACATTCCTTGGAACACCCTTAATAGGATGTAGCAATATTTTTTCAAAGTCTAGTCATATACTCCCCCCCCTCCTATCCCAGTGGACTTACTGATTTGACTCTTGTTCAGAATGGTGCAGGGGGAGGCAGGGTCTGCCTTAATTGTGGTAACAACGCCAAAAAGCTGAGGGAAATGCTTCAAATCCATAGGCATGTTTTGAACTTAATCCCCCGTAAGACAGTTTAATAGCTATTCAGTAATCGCCTATTTTTCCACCAACTATAGTCCAAATTGAAGGAATCTTGTGTACCCCTGTGAGGAACCCCACATCACACCATAGCCTGACCACTATGGGTTACAAAGCGATCAGATAATGTGCCTCTTAAAAGGAATCTGTACCTTATTACACTGCTCAATTTAGAATCGAATATGCCTCTAAACAGGTCACAGAGATTCAGATAGACAGTGACACTCCCTCAAGATGGCGGAGGAGTGTAGCGGTCTAGCAACAAACAGAAGATGCATGTCCCACGTGACTCCGTCATGCGATCATGTGAAGGGAAGTGATTACACGGTAAAAGGAGCAAAGGAAATGTCCCTCAGTACCTTCACGGCGCTAGGAGGGATACTGTTCCTGTGATGGCCTCACCTTGACGAAGTAAGCGGGGAAAGGGAGGGGGCTGATCCATGCATGTCTGAAAGGGAATGGCACCCTTTTGTAGGTCTCGCCTTAGCGACGCAGCCCATGCGCTGCTCGCCTTGGCGAGACCTATAGTCGCCGCTTTCTCTGCCAAAGGGAGACAGGAGGTGTCACGCGCGGACAGGAGATGCGCACTCTGTACGCGTGCACATCTCCTGTCCGCGCGTGCCAACTCCTGTCTCACTTCAGCAGAGAAACCGGTGGCACAGCGCGCGCGCATCTCGCACTTTCACTTTCCCTCCCTCCCCTTCAAGAACCAGGACATTCCACGGCCACGGCTTGTTTCAGTTTTTGCTTTTTCGAGGCAACCAGTAGCATCTACGCCTTCTATTAAACTACGCACGCCGGCCAATATCTACCCATTATTCACTTCTTGCATAGAGAAAAACATTTCTTTATATGTTTAGTAGACAGTCTGGTGAGCAGCATTTCTTTACCCGCTCAAACGAGTACATACATTCAAAATCAGTCAAAAAAAAAAAAAAATTGGCTCTAGGTCCCTGGCCTCTCTCAGCACCTACTGCCTTGCCCCTCGCCACCGAGGGGAGGCACAACCTTCCTCACATCTGCTGACACAAATCAACAGGGCTAGATAAAGAGGGGGAAGGGAAAATAAACACAGGAAATTGCTTTTTTTTGCAACATGTCTTGGGTGATTTCACAGCAAAAATGCAAGAACTGTCACTTGAGCAGAAAGAGTGGAGGCTCGTAAAGTACAGGCACAAACCCAAGGAGTATGTGTGGTAAAGTACAGCTTTCACACAGTATGGACTGCTCTTTTTCAGCAAGAGAAGTTAACAAGCATTTGCAATGCAACAGGTTTCGCATTTGCGAGAGTTAAAGCTATTGGCAATGTAAATGACAGTGCCTTTTATTTATGTGTTAATTAGCAAAACAGATAAAAGGCATTGTCATTTACATTGCCAATAGCTTTAACTCTCGCAAATGCGAGACCTGTTGCATTGCAAATGCTTTACTTTTTGCGGTTGCTGAGGCCACAGAGTACGAGGCCCGGTATGGAAAAACGAGTCAGAGTAATGGAGTAGGGTGGATGTGAAATGATTTACGATTGACATGGAATGCAAACGACAGCACCAATGTATTCAGTTCTGCCCTGACTATCGATCCAGTATCCGCTCATCTGCAAATAGTGTGTGACAACAGAGAGCCGTCCTCGCTCCCCCGCCTTTTCGAGTGCAAACTACAGTGAAACTCGGTAAGAACTACAGAGAAAATGTTTTTTTCGATCCGCATTCATGGTGTCACGGAAGTGCTATCTGAGTGATGACAACCTTTTTAGAAGGAGCAGGGATTCCCACGCTCACAAACATATAATTGTTTAGTTACATAGGGGTTGTTTTTCAGAAATATGAATGTCATTTAACAACCATGTTGCACTTAATGAGTTAAGAGGGGCAAAAGCAATATGTTTTTATATTTTTCTGCACACTTGGTTTCATTCACGCTTTTCACTTGTGTAACATATCTTTTCACTTACAGGTTTTTACACAGAAGTGTGATTACATGATCTACATTCGCTTCGTATTTACACAGGCTCAATACTTCGATCTACTTATCAAGGTAGGAGAGAAGGGTAAAAATATAGGGATCAAATAGTCCTGATGAAAGCCGAAGAAGACACTAAATCTGGCTGAAACATGTCGACAATCTTTCAGAGAGGCGGGGTATATGGTCCATAATTCACCAGTACACCACCTACCACTGGTTTAACACAACCTTTTTAACCCTTACCAGGGAGTCCACGAATAAAATAGATGTTTGTAGATCCCTAGTTAGTTTTAATTCTGTACGTCTGCACTTTTGTTTCTTTTGATCCTTACTCTTCTATGTGTTTGTATTGTCTCCCCCACCCTATTGCTCCACCTCTAGCGTTGGTCTGCGCAGAGGTGTGTTTAGCAGCCCTATGATGAAGCATGCCACAAACTTTTGTGGGTGAGGGTAGTTTTTCCAACATTTTGAGTTTGCCAGTTCACCTCTTTAAACCAGCGACCTTGTACTCTCCTACTTCTGTGTGTTGAAAGTCTATAGTGAAGTTGGTTGAAGTAGGAGTTTTTTCCTCCGTCCCCTTAGTTTTGTGTATTTCTACCACATCTCCATTGTCAAAAGATAAATCTTTTCTCTTATTTCTGTGATTGGTTGGTACAATCAAATTGTCCTTCTCCTTTGCTTGATCAGGTTCAGAAGATATTATCACTTCATGTTTAGTGGTTTTCTATGAACAAGTAGATGCCAGGTCTGATCCCTTCACAGAATCAGAGGCACATTGGTGCAGTTTTTTGGTATTGACCGGCCTGGATTTCAAGTGACGGAAAGCTTGAAAAGCAGACACAAAGTGGCTTGTCATTGTGTCATGGAGCCGGTTTAGTCTGCAAATGTAGTTATTTGATTATTGGGTCTGATGGTGTCATGAAAATTATTGGTCTCATTTCCTCGACAAACAAGGTGCACCTTAATCTAGTTTCTGTACTTTATGTGGTAAGGTCTGAACTGATTGGAAGTTTCACCTCTGTAATTTGCTTGGGGGTCACCCTTGTAGGCCTCAGTGGCTTAAGAGGATGGTGCCAACAGATGCCTTCCTGTTTGAGTTATGTGCACATAAATGTGAAGAGGTTGCATCTGCATTCTAGTTGGCATATCAATTTGTTGGAGTTGAGAGAAGTAAAGTTAGTGCTCTTTTCTTTCGTTTTGAGAATTCAGCCAAAATAAGTTCACCTGTTGGGTGATTGTTTGCATCATGAAAGTGGGAGGTATAAATGAATGCGTGCTCTGCAAGGAATGGGTGGTTGGCAGGTTTTACGGCATTGAATGAAATACTGGATTGTTAGTATTCATCCACTAAAAAGGCGGATGTTCTTAGCAGACATTCCAATGTTCATGAATGGAAAATTGGGGGGTAGGGAGAGAAGTGTATATGCTTTTCCCAAAGTTGTGGAGGTCTCAAGGCCATTTTCAAACCTTTGGGAATAGTAAGTATTAGATGCTCTGTTCCATTGAGCAACAACAATGAAGGATTCTTTGTGGATACTCTATTCCATGCGACATCCGTCTCTGCTATGCATCCTGTAAGCTCTTTTGATGTAGATGGAACTACAGAAGATTGAATAGCTCATGTGATTTTGATTGCACCGGAATGGGCGAGGTGTGCGTAGTATGTAGTCCTGCTGGATTTGAGCATGGAACTGTGGCATCTGACAGTGTGGGATAATCTGTTACCCTGTGTTCCAGTCATTGTCACAAGTTTGATAAGTTGTGAAAGGATTAGACCCTTTGAAATCTAAAATGGTGCCTGTACTGCAATTTGCTATTTTGTTGGCTAAGGAGGGCATCATTTAAGATACATTTAAAGATTATCTGGGAGCAATATCTGCCTGTTTGTTTTCTCGAATTTGGTTCTCACATTTCTGATGAGGCAGCCATGTGAGACACTTTTGTTTGAGCCCCTTTCTTCTTGTGATTTTAAGTTTTGATCAGCCAATATGGCACCAATAGGAATAATCATTTTTAACCAAAATTAGCTTTTGAATTTCATCTAGCTCAGGTGGTATATGCGTTTTAAATTTTTCTTTTATCCTACTCATTTCTCGGGAGAGGAAGACAGTCTGCATAGGCTTAATCCGAGAAAAAGATGGAGTCATCTCTTTTGAACTAAAGGTTTTAAAATAAACTCTTATTAGGTTTTCACGGCCTAAGACTTAGTAAATCTGTTATAAAACACTATTTTATGGTGGATTCCTCAGTGATTAAATTGTTATATGTATGGCTTCAATAGGTTTTATAGCTCCTCATGCTATGGGGAAAGGCAGCAACTTCTGCACTGTTCTGCAGTGTTCCTGTAGAGAACATTGGTACGGCTGCACCTCGGTCTTTCTTGCAATCTTTCTCCAAGCGTAAGTGTTTGGATCCTTATTCCCAGTTTGGTAAGGCTGTGCTTTGTGCATCCTGGCGTAATTTTGGAGTGTAATACTTCCTCCTCGGTTTGCTGCTATGTGAGTGGTTCACGTATGAAAGCTGCAGGAAGGAGTATCCACTAGAAGACCAATTATGAAACCAATTCTAGGGCCCAGTTGAGGATTGATACCAAGAGAGCATAGAGAAAGAATATATTCTGTTGGCAGTAGTAGATGAAGGCATACACTGCAGTGATGCTAAATCTGAGGTCTTTCATTAAAATGTTCACTGTTAATGGAGAAAGTCAGCCTTTCCCCAACATTTTTGATGCCGAGAAATAGCACACTAGTGAATCTGTTATAATTCAAAGTTCTGATCCAACCAAGTAGAGTAAATTATGTTCAAGATAGCTGTCTTTGGTTAAAAACACTTATGCTAAAAGAGAGTATTAAAAGAGAAAAAAGACAAAGAAAGACAAAGGACAAGAAAGCCATAGAAAGCCATAAAAAGAGAATAAATGAAAGAGAGCACAGTAAAGTATTGTCAAAATGTTCACAGGGAAGCCAAAAGAAGAACAAGTTACTTACCTTCGATAGTGTTCTTTCTGATGGATATGTATCTTCCAACAGATTCATGATGGCCTGCCCGCCTCCCTCACTTTCCATTTCTGATTCTGTCTTTTTCGGCTGGGTGTTGGTTGTGGCATGAGAACATTGGAAACTATGTCCCTGGTGTGCATGGTGTAGTCATACGATCTATGATATCATTACCCATGGAACCTCTTTGACTAGGGTTGAAGCAGTGTTCCCTCACCTCCCTCCCCTATGGAGGTATTTCTGATTAAACGTTTTGTGGATCCAGTCTTGGCATCTGGGGTGTTCACCTAAGGTATGATAATACTGATAATAGATTGAATGGTTTATATTGAAGGACAGCGATATTGTATCCACCATATTGACTTATCCACTAAACGCATAGTGGGGTCTATGTAAATAGTGATGGAATTAGGAATAGTAAATATATACTTAGATGACAGTGTAGAAGTAGGAAATTTAGTGGATGCAATATTTTTGTAGGTTGACATAGTGTCATATAATCTCACGTGAGGAATGTACAGGAATATAGGTATCCATCAGAAAGAACATCTCTAAACATAAGCAACTTGTTCTTCTGACTTATTGAGGCAAGACAAAACGGAGATTCTTTTTGTTCCTCTTGTTTAAATGTTGAGGCAAATGCCCCTGCATTCTTTTTGTGAATGTCTAAGCAGCATTAAGCTACAAAGATCCATGTAAAATGGTCTACATGTGAAGTGAGAAGCTAGGTTCAGTTTGGGCCGATGTGTCCTCATCTGTGGCCGTATGTGGTGGTGTTGGAATTTCAGATAATTAAATTGGCTTAGAGTAACAAACCTCTCAAAACTGATGCAAGATTGATAATGATCAGAGTTTGACTGGCTACTACGAAAGAAGTAATTGAGCGGAAGCTGAATGGAAGACAAAGTCCCTGTAACTGTAAAGGACCAACTGAAGTGACTTAACCACAGCTTCAAAAACTGAGATGAGGGGTTTAACTATACAGGGCTTCAGAACGTTTAGATGAGATGGTTGTGGGGAAATTGGCTTTTTTGTTTTACAGATAGGGGTCACCAGGTTGATGCTCTGCCATTCAGGAACATGGTATCACAAGGGTCCGTCTGAGCTAATGGGGTACTTTGCAGTGCTGGGTGCAGCAGTGATTCATGGTCTATTTTGCCTGACCAACAGACAAGTAAAATCATGTGAGCTCTTTAATGGGATCTCTTGCTCGCTCCTGGCTCTTTTTCAGGTAGATGGTTGTCTTAATTGACAGCCTGATCCAGAGGAACTCTGCCATTTCTTGAGTGCAACTTAGTCATGTGGTTATTATAGCTGTGGATTACACATTCGTATGAGTTAGTTTGTACCTCCAAACCTTTTACAGTGTTCTAGTACTCGAGCACGGGTTGATCCTGACTTAGAATGAATGTGGGGTTCTGTGTGTCATTCTTAGTGACTGTGTTTTTTCCTAAAAGGACAGACACAACTTTACAGTAATTTCCTCTGGACACAGTGTTAAGGATTGTGCCTGTCCCAAATATATTTCACAGAGCTCCTGAAGATGTTGCCCCCATAGTGACAAGTTTTTCCATAGGCATTTCCACTTGAACATTATAATAACAAAATTAAACACAAACACACTAATGTCTGGGTATATCATATTTTTTTTATATTTTTGTACAGAAATATTTTGGTGTTTCGTTTTGTAATGGATTCGTGTTAAGTATATTCTGTCTTGGAAATTGAAAGAACAAAGCTATAATACATGGTCACGTCAGTTGTGTACATTACATCACAATATATAGCACATTTAAATAACTGTCTGAAAGCCTACGAAATTGTAAAGAGACAGCGGGCGATTTAAACATTTAATTATTTTTGTTAATAATTGCTTGTGACGTTGCAGTGTGCACTTAAAAAGGCTTTCTTAGAAGTATATATTTGTACGATTTCTTTTTTTAATCAGTGCCCTCACACACTGAGAAAATGGTCATTCAGGACGGTCATTACAATTGCGTATTGCTGTAAAAATGCAATTAAATGTATTATTTCAGCGTGTGCAGTCCTACAGAGTGGTGCCTACGCTGGCCTTTTATTAAAAAAAAAAAAAAAGCACAGGGCAGATGCCTGTAGACTGACAGTATCAGCCCTTTTAAAGCACTGTTGCTGATACAAGATTTGCAGAACCATGAGCAGCCAGCTGGAAGAAGCTGTTCGGTCCCAGTTTTTACACCATCTGTGAATAGCAAGTCCATTCCATCATCCTCCAGCAATGCATACAATTTGTTTAGTGCCGGGCTAATAGACTCTTGTGTTTTTTGTTTCGTTAATGTTGTATGCATCGAAATTTCAAAGCAAAGCATTCACAAGGTTTCCAACCATTTCAAACACTTTAGCACTCGAACCTTGAGCGGCCGTCATTCCATGCTTAGTACTAAACTGGCCTCATATCTGTTGATGTGCAGTAGCACCTTTCTTCTGTTCCATGCTTGCTGTGTCGGCTCAAAGGCTCAATGTCGCTCATAGGCACGAGGCTACATCCTCTTGACTCACTCCACCCATAAGTGGCTGCAAAGAAAACTGAAATATTTTAAGTCCATCAATATATTCTTGCACATCAATACAAGCTTTACTCCGTTACTCAAACTTCGTGAGCAGACACTTCAATCTCGGCCTGTAGACAAGAAGAATCTACCATCTTTTGTTGTGTCTCTCCCCTTTGGTAGCCAGCAGTCCTTATGCTGATGCCTATGAAAGAAATGTGTGCTCTTGCTCATATTCTGACACACTGTACAATATCCTCCCCTATTGTTCTACCCTTCCCGCACCCACAGCTGTCATTCCTCAGTCACCAATGTATATGATTAAGTACATAAGTCTTGGTACAGTCAAGTCAGGAGCTATGTCCTTAAACGTCCTCCGTTGTACCCACACTCAGACAGTTTTGACAAATCCACCTTTTTCTTGAAGACCCTCCATTAACATTCTATGGAATCTTCTAAGAGCTGCATCAGTGATCCTGGTGTGATGACCTCACTGCCGTGGCATGGAGTGTGGGATTCTTCAGGATTATCTTTCTGGGCCGTTGTGTTTTTTAAGGTGTTGTCATCCAGTGGCTCTTCATTCGTTTCTGCTAGCACAGGTAGCAAGACTTGCAGCTGCTCCCCCGACTGATCAGGTGTAGACACGGTCTGCAGATCCACATCAATGGCATGTACCTCCTCAATGTCATCTTTAGACTTTATTTCATCTTTGTTGTCCGTGCCAATCTTTGCCTTCTCATCGTCTGATACTTTGTTGTTGTTGTTTTCTACAGTGGCAATCTCTGACTGAAGGTTAGTAACAGGGAACAGTCTGTTGCCTTCACTTTCACCAATGACCTGTGTCTGGTTTAACTTTTCTTCCGAACCAATTGGTGAGTGCTCATCTTGCTTTTCTAGCAGTGCTTGGACAGGCACCGTGTTTTCTTGGGTTATCTGCCGTGGTGAGGGTAATCTGCATTCTGATGAGCCCACATCTTCAAACCACACTGTTCTGCCTGCTGACCTTTCACCAGTTTTGCCATTTGTGAGAATGGACCGGGTGGCCGACTCATTTTCTACTGGTGTGACAGCAAGGATAGGCACATGTTTCACCTGGTTCCCTTGTACACCATCTGTTTTGCCACAAACACTGGTCATAGAATGGGCTTTTACCATCTCCGCACGCTGCTCTTTGAAATCTGGGGTGAGTGGTTTGGCTGCACAGTGTTCTGGGCTATCCTTTGATTCATCAGCCAATTCGCTATAGCCCTCATTTTGGAAGCAAAGTTCACCCATGCTGGTTGCTGATTTACTGGAGTTTACCTAGAAAACAAGCCAGACATTTACAGTTAGTGAATCATCAATAGAATATTGACTTCAAGCCCTGTATGCTCTTCCAAGTAGTCTGCATCCCCTTTTGTGTCTAGCATGCATCTTTCTTCCGCTAAAGGGTCAGCTCTCTTGATTTGCCCTTTTCTTTCGGACCATTCTCCAGCTTGCCTTTCTTCCTAGCATAGGTATGCCCCAAGATGCATGATGCTATAAACCAAATTTTGTAGCATTTGAGATTCCCAATATTACACCCAGGTACCTAGCAGGTTGTGGTTGAAACAGAAAGCAAAACTGTTGTGATATAACCCATGAACTCACTGAGGACCTGATCCACAACGAGGCTCCACATTTGTGGCGGGTTCTCTGCATTGAGAAACTGTGGTGCGGAGATCCCGCCATGACTCGGCTATGAGTCAGGGAGGCTCTTTTGGCCTCAGGTCCCAAGAGTTTTCAGCAACATTGTAGCTAATTTACCTAGAGGCATTGATTTTAAAAAGCTAGTTTCAGTTTCATTTCACAGGCCTTTCCAGCTTTCAAACAATGCAGTGTGTTGGAGAATGGCCTGGGTATTCTTTGATGCCCACAAAATCTACTGACCAGTCCATCCAGCCAATGTAAAATCAAACTAGGTGGTACTGTGAAGGTGATAATACCTTCTATAGTTTCTGGGCAGATGCAGTGTTTTGAGAAACATTTGTCCATCTTACTATCGAGCTATATGGACCTCCTACATGCTGCCTCCAGCCATCTAGTACAAGATCTCAGTGAGTAGTTAATAAAACTTAGGAAGTACTATGTCGTTAATTGCTCTAATTTACAAGAGAATCATAAGTTCTTGGTGGGTGAAGTGTAAAATTAATGTGTCTCCAAAACAGGCCTTGTCAAAAATATACTAGCCAGGTGAAGTGTTCACATTACTGCACTGGAAGATTAATCTTGACTATGTCGCCCGTCAACTAGACATTAGTTTAGCAATTGTGCAGTTATTTGCTATGGTGACGTTTACTTTTTGAATCCACGTATGTCTTCCTGTGGCCGATACTAGGTATTTCTGATCTAAGACTGTCTGTCTACATTGAAACTGATATATGAATGTGTGTGGATGGGCAGTACTGGCATTGCTTCTTGTGCACTGCAGAATCTGCATAACCTGTTATCACTGGAAGAGCGTGCATTCTCCAAGGTGTCCTGCAGGTGGCATTTTGTTTTATGTGTTCTAGCTGTAGGTATTGCTAGCCAGTTCTGGCATAGAGTCTGGTGATCAGCAGGATGTGCACAAGCCCTGGTCCTGGAAGAAAGACTAATAGCTCAGGTATTTCATTGAACATGCATTGCTTGCCATGGGCTTTAGATCTGGAGCTGGGTGGGATTGCTATTACCTCTGCTGCTCAGCAGGATGTGCATAAGCAGGATTGGTGCTGCTAGTCATACTAAGCCGGATATGCGTAAGCCCAGGTGCCTGGAAGAATACCTGTTAGCTAAGGTGCCTGGATCGATTTGCATTAGCTCTGGCGTTCAGCAGGAAGCACTTGGGTGTGCTTAGAAGTGGTAGTTTTCGTACAATTGCGCCAAAAATACAGCCAGGTCCAGTTAATCTTAGAGCATCAGTTTCTGTGACAATCACAAGATCCGTATTAGTGGTCCACTTTATCTGCATATATGCAGTTTAATTTTAAAATGGCCGGCCCCAATAGCTAATAAGCCGTAGTCTAAATAAGTCCTATTTTTATGTGTTCATGGCTTAGTCTCGCTTGCGAGCTTGGACAAGCTGACGACCATGACATTTGATGCGCCCAATTACAGTTAAAGTAGACGCAGATTAACAAGGTCTGGCTGTACGATGCGCCTTAGACATATGAACTTGTTTCTTGTTAATGAATTACTCACGTGTGGTCAGAGAGGCAAAGGGCGAACAATAACACTTGGCACGTTGTGCATTGAGAAACAAGACACAGCGGGCATTAGAAACCAAAGCTTTTTATATGGGGGAGTGAATTGCCCCAAGCAGGTATACTCAAAGTTTGCAATAACAATATCACACATGACCTGAATATACCAAGTAGTCAACAACGGAGAAGGGACATTCATAAGGTGAGCAGTAACATATACCAGACTCAGAGGTAATTAAAGTCGTGAATAAACAGGCAGAAACTGGCCAGTTTCAAAGGGTCCTAGCGTATTAAGCAAACAACAATCTAGATTGTAGACTGAGGAGAAGGAAAAGATTGGAGAGATGTGATAAGAAGCAAGAATAAACAAGACTGCATTAAGCCAAGGTCTACAACAAAAAGCAATGCCACAGTAGGATGTGTAGTACAGATTGTCTAAAACACTTTTGTGGCACAATAGCTAATTGTATTGAGCTTCTGAAGTGACATCACAGAGTACAAGGATGTAGGCGAAACCCTTAGCGATGTCACAGAAGCCAAAGGGAGACTTATAACCCTGATACTGCAGTTATAGGTATCCCAGAACTCGCTGGAGTTTTCTCTGCGTCACACTCTGTTGCAGTCATTGTTTTCTGTATGAATGGGACATTCACTTGAATGGGCTTTTCAAGTTTCGTGCACAAAGTGTTTTATTTTGTTTTTCCCAGTTTGACGGTGAGTGGCTCCATGTCGGCAACAGATCCTACTAGAAGTGTTCAAAGAGAAGGCCAAAAATTACTGAAGCCACTTATCGATGGTTAAAAAGTTGCAAAATGTCATAAGTCAGTTCTTCACACAATAACTCTTTCTATTGCCATTTTTCTTAGTTTTTGTAAAGCAGTTTGGGTTCTCTTTTTAAATATAAACACAATTAGTATTAACTCTTTAAGCTGTCCTATGATATTATTCTACAAGCATTGTTTATTAAGATTACCCATAGCCTGCAATTGAGAAAATATTGAAAATAACTTTGTCTTATTTTTGAGTGATACCTTTCTTTCAGACTCTACACTTCTATGGAGTGAGCAGAGCTGGGCAGGACAGTATGACTGGGGATGGTTGTATGGGAGGGGTTGTTATGTTGGGACAACAGTGCTGCTACCCATTTTTGCTGCACTTCCATGTTCATACTTCTGCTACTGTGGAGCTGTGACACTAAGGGCCAGATTAGGATGGCGGGTGGACCGCAACCGACAGGCCGTCCGTAAAGGTTCGCCAACAGCTAGGATATTGGTCTGACCGCTGCATTATGATGCAGTTGGTTGGAGCTCAGCGGTCGGAAGGGCTGACCGACGCCTCCGACAGCCTCAAGGAGCCCTTCAGGGCGTCAATCGAACGGTAATCCCTATAATGGGGGCGATCCCTGCTGAGGAACTGCTGACTATGCCGTTGTTTCCATTCCCACAGCGATGGTAGTCGTACGCTCGTCCGCCCGCAATCGTAATCAAGCCCTATGCATGGTGTGCAGACAGAAATGATAACACACAGACGAATGTGTATTGAAAACGCAGTTTAGCCACTTTTTTTCAGAGATGTGTGCACTCTCAAGCACAAATTGCTAAATACCGATACGTTATGAAGTGGAAATTAGCAGGTGTGCAATTTTCACATCATGCTGGCATCTGAACTAAGGAATGGGTAATAATTTAAATAGAACAGCCCTCCCCCACCTATTTCTAAGGTGCATGAATTGAATTATTGCAATATTGCCCTAGAAGATGTTTACCAGTTTATATCTGGTAAAAGTCGTATAGGCAAATAGAGTGGGGTGTGCAATTTGCCAACCACTCAGAGTCCCCACCTGAGTTTGCGCTCAAAACTGGGATGAGCTCAACCATCGGAAAGAGGGCCTTAATGAGGACTTGGAAGCTAGAACAAAAGACGGATGTCTGAGAAAGCGCAATGCATATTTTTGTATACAGAGCAGCACCTTGCTGCCTGTGCACCAAGTAAACAGTACATTGCAGTTAACTTTGCATGACCGTCTATACTAGCTTTCAGTCATTCAAACATTTGTGATGCTCATAATGGGAAGGAAAAGCTCAATTTTTGGGAGAAAATGCGAGCAATGCTTTCTGTTCCAATGTGAAGGCAAGAGATCCTGAGTATACCTCAGTGGGGACATTTTAGAGACTGGTTTCGAATATACAGCCCCTGAGGCAACATTGGGCTTCCCTCTGGCAGGGAGAAAGTTAAGTATGAGGCGACAGGGAGGAGGGTGCACAGGGCATCAAAGAGGTTCAGATTTCTAACCTGCAGTTTGTATGGACTTGCTGCTGATGAAGCAGCGGGGTGTCCCTGGACGGCCAGCAAGGGGAAGGATCTAAACATTGTCAGCATTGGCAAGTTACCCATTATTAACCCACCTTAATAGGCATGTAGAGCTGCTTAGCTAATAGTTGAGCTCTCTCCTCATTGTGCATCAGCTTTACCACATCAAGCCTTAAACTCACAGTGCGCAGTTACCAAATTTCTCTCCGTTTTTGGCCAGGACCACTTTTATTTTAATTTGTATTTATAGCGTTTGCTTGTCTCACTTCGTGGAATTCAAACACTGATTGATGAGAAAGGACACAGGTGCAGTATGGATATTGGCAAACATAGCCTGTAATGTAAGATCATAACATTGACAAGTGGTCAAGAAGACAAATGGATTGTGATTCACTGGCTGGATTCTAAACACTCTAGACACACCACTGTATGGAATAGTGTGTAGCAAGCTGCCATTTGAGCTATACTGATTAATTCATATATATATATATATATATATTTATATATATATATACCATTGTAACGAAATGCTGTCACTTGGTGCAAGAAAAGCATTCTTTGCATCTGCTGACCTTAGTTACCCGTTATCCACACCATACACATATTATACCAGAAGCGACCCTCACGATGCCCGCGAGGTATGAAAAAGAACATGGCCGTGGTTGGTGTTCTTAAGATAGCGCCAACAGATCTATAATAGCCGATGGCCATGGGCACTGACCGGGAATTGTGAAGGGGTGGAGTACTCGAGGGGGCACAGGAGTGACTGACTACTCCTCTCAACATTGTGATGTCACCTGCAGGCAACACAGAACTCTGAACAGACAGCTTTTCACTTGCGTGCTATTTTAGTGAACCCGCCATCACAACATTGTCAGTGAAGCCTGCTCAGCGGATAGACTTGGCAGAGTGATTATGGGCAAGCGTACCTTGAGCTTGGAGCTCAAAGGGACCATTCTGCGCCCGATCTGGAGATGCTTTAGTCCACGATTAAGCCCAATGTCTTAAAAAAAAGAAACCCTAAGGGCCTGATTTGACTTTGGGGTACAGGCTACTCTGTCACAAAGATGTACTGGCCGCCTTATTACAAGTGCCTTATACCCTATGGCACTTGTAATAAAGCACACGGGAAATCTGTTACGTTTGTGAGGGAGTAACCCATTCTCCAAGCAGGCCCTAAATGACTACAATGTATAAGAAGCTCGCCCACTCTATGGTCACTGACACAATAGTTGCATAGCCCTATATTTCTTTAACACCACACTGAAAAGTAGGACACTAGGTGACACTGTATTGCTTCTTTCTTGGCAAAAGCCCTTTTGTCATATCAGGACTGAGAGGTATATTCTAGTCACTCTGAAACTAGGCAGTGCCTTATGTGCATTTTATGGGCAATTACAAATGTGTCTGCCTGTTCTGAGAAAGACAGCTAGTCGAGACTTAGTGGATACCACCCCTGAGTGTGTTGCAAATGTGTGAAAAACAACAAATGCCCTTTTTCTTTAACAGTTAATTTGATGCTTACAGGCCAGAATGGATTAACAAAAAGATCCCCTTCAGTGTCTTGCACTTTTGAACCGTCTTATGTGATGCTACCGTAAATTATACTTTTTGCTGGTCTGAGTAAAGGTTTAGCAAGCTGCACCTTGGCTGCAACCATTCACCCTTTTTACAAACATGAAAGGCAACTTTTCCCACCCTTCCCTTCTGCTTCTACTGCACATGACACTGCCAAATGTAGCAACTCACCGACTGGAACCACTTTAAGCTCTTTCAGGCAGCAGGAGAACCAAAGAACAGAAATAATGAGAAAAGGCAAAAAAGCTGTGAGAAAGGAGGTGGGAAACTGGACAAAACAGCCACATTCAACAGAGAGATTGGACATCCGCAGCATGGACAATCACAAGGTCAAGCGATGCAAGCTGCAGGCCTGTGCTGGTAGGTACCTGCTGCAACTAGTCCTAGCATCTACTGCTGCCTATGAACTGGGCTGAACACTTTCTGTTTAGAAAAAGATCTACAAAGGGAAAGAGACCTAACTGTGCTACACTTCCATATAAATGCGGGGTAGGGAAAGGAGTTAGGAAATAATCCTGGTTTCAGATACTGAGAAACCAGTGTGCTATTCAGTGGCGCAGAAGGAATAGAAAATTCACACCGGGGCATACCATTGGAGTGAATTGGTTCTTTATGTACACTCCAGCTAGTTCATCTTCGAGCTGGCAGGATCTTACACTAAAACCTTTGTGACTTAGTCAGTATGGAGCATATGGTATTATTATCACTTGATCCAAAGTGTGATAATGGAATTTCCCATGTAGTTTTACCCCTCTGTACTACAGGCCCACTTGTCATGATAGCTTGAGTCTGGGTAAATATGACCTCTGACAAGTAGCAGGAAAGGCCGATCGTACTGCTGTGTTGGGAAGCTGAGAGCTGAATAGTCCCAGAGATCCTACACTCTGCTCTATCCACCTGGAGTTCTTGATCTCTGCGTGTTTCCCTCTTGCAGGCTGTTGCAGACCTGGCTCACTCCTCATGGGCTGTGGATGAAGAGCGCATGTGTGCAACCGATTTCTGTGATGGCGTTTGTTTTGTATATCCCTGTTTTGTGGTTGGGTGGCATAACACATGGAAGGGCACTAGACCCGTGGGTGTTAATAATGTCTCTTCCAGGTTGGCACCGCACCAAATGTGGCACTTACTTTTTCTCTTTCTTTTTCTTAAAGTACATTATTTTCATGATCTTTTATTTTGGAGAGTTCTGATGACATCACTGACATGTGGTTAGTAGGTACCCTCATCTCCTCCTCAAGTAGCCTGTGTGTTTTTTTCTACCCAGGCCTTTGACTGGATTGTGTGACGTCTCTCTGTGCCAACACATGCGAGTGTATTTCAGCTGATAACTGGGCAGGGATGGGTATTCGATAGTTTCCATAGAAGAAAGTATGAGTATTGTGAGAGTTCCAGGAGAAAAGTTAAGAACAGTTCAAACTGCGGACTGTAAGGCTCTATATAATGGTTTTGATTAAAATCACATATAGTGCCCCAGCTAGGATACTCGAGTCCCTATAAAGGACTTTTGTGGTGGAACATCCTTTGTTTAGGGAAAGAAAATAGGACTGTAATTCAACAACAATTGGCGGTGTGTTCTATAAGCTCAAGGCTTGGTTATCTGCTATTAACAACTTATCCCATCTCCTATCCTTTTGCTAACAGAGTTTTTGCTGAACTAATGCTACAGTGTTTTAAACAAACCCTCAGTTCACAGGTGCCAATTTAAACTATCCTTCAAAAAGTTAGAACTTTCCAGTTTTATAGGAGGATTCATATCTCACTTGACCTAAATTTAAATAT
Organism: Lissotriton helveticus; assembly: GCF_964261635.1. Lineage (NCBI taxonomy): Eukaryota > Metazoa > Chordata > Amphibia > Caudata > Salamandridae > Lissotriton > Lissotriton helveticus. The sequence goes on from NC_136057.1 coordinate 1,033,082,047, forward strand.
GTTGCAAGAGATAGCGTTAGAGCATGGTACACATCAAAATACGTCAGCTTTACCTCGAGGCAGGAATAATGCCCACAGTTTTTTTTGTTTTTTTTACTCAAGACTAGGTGCTCTACTGCCCTGAACTCTCTTCATTTTTATGGTCTGGCTTAACAGTGCAGCTGGCCCACATTTTGGGAACCAGGAGTACATGTTTTGATTGGGCATAATTTGTGTGCTTCCACAAGAAAGGTGCTTGCCCTCACATAGCTGTGATTATTTTGTTTATTTATCCAGCTGCCTGTTCATGAACTTTCAGAGCCATACACATGCCATTGTAATGCTATTAAAGTGTCTTAGATAACTAGATACTTTATTGTGTTTTACTCTGGCAGCAGAACAAATGTGAGGAGGGCAGTCATTAACCTACATGGATTTTTAGATCTGGCTTGATCATGCATTCATAATCATGACCTATTGGAATTGCCAATGCTTGTTTCATTTTAGGTCTGGGTTGACCCTGTCCTCCAAATTGAGGGAGCTGGAGGAAGAAAAGGGTTGCAGATGAGGGATCAGGGTTTATTTAGGTTCTGTGATGAGGAAATTAAATCATCTTGTCTTTTATTATTGAAAAGTTATCTGATGAGGAACAGGTACATTCTAATAAAATTATGGAAACAAGGCATCAAACGGAGCTCAGGTTATGCTCATTCACATGAATCATACTTCAGGCCATGTTTTTTTGTTGACTAAGGAATTTAAAATGTTAACCAAGGAATATTTTGAGAGTTGCTAATTGTGTTAAATTGTAAGGATCCTGTTTTTCTCTTGTTTATTTTTCGAAAGCGAAAACAATATTTTGCTTTATGGCTGAAGGGAGAAAATATAACATCATTTGGGGATTTTTAAGAAATGTATCCGTTTATGACTGCTTTCCCAATATCTATATTAACCGAAATAAACAAAGGTTAAAGTAACATTATAATTAGGAGTGATAAAAAGATCTGCTTTTGTTTAGAAAAAAACTTAGAAATCCACTGAAAAAACAATGGTTAAAGTGACATCATAGTTAGGTGAATATCTCAGTGACAACATTAACGTTTTGAACTAAAAAACACAGAAATTCACCAGCTATAGTTAACAGAGCTAACTATATTTTGCACCCTGCCATGCACTGCTTATGACCTCACATATTACATCACTCATGATATGTTGTATGACATTTACTGATGACACTTGAAATTACATCAGTGATATCACACAAGCTTCTTTTGCACACATTGCTCTATAAACGAGTTTGGCATTAGAGGTCTGAAAGTAAGTACAAACTAGATCATAGTAATAAGAAGCCTCTTTAATGCCATCATATAAACAACCCCCTTAGGTGAACCAAGCTTGTGTTATGTGCAACATTGACCCTAAGCCATACACTTGATGGGTAGCCGAGTTCATGCTGACTATCATAATATCTCTTTCTCTCTCTCTCTCCCTCTCTCTCTCTCTCTCTCTATATATATATATATATATATATATATATATATATATATATATATATATATATTTCACCAAATTGCCCAAAGCGTTTTTTAGAGGGCACACACAGAATTCCAACCGTCCGGCTTTCTCACTGTTGGACTTGCCTTTGATATCACGAAATGTTTGTTTCTTGCCCGACGCGTTTCCAGGATTCAATCCTTTCATCAGGGGCTTGCTTTACAATGTCAGGAGGATACCGGCCAGTACTTCTTTTATGTTACCTGGCAGGTGCACGTCATTTTCTATGTAGTAAAACTGCTCAGTGCAGAATGGCATGCTGGAATGTGTAGTCCTATTGTCTTTACCCTAAGTGGGTTCAGTTCCTCCTGCTCTCTTTTAAAAGCATAATTAATTTCCTTCGTAGGATCGTGACATTACTGGCAAGTCACCTTTAATTGAGGTCATCTGTACTGCATCACGCTAAAAATCGTTTTCAGCAGCAGTCTCCATTCAGGTGTTTGGATGGTGCTCCTCCGCAGAACAGAGCTGCCCTGCTCGAAATGTTTTACCAAATTGCCCAAAGCGTTTTTTAGAGGGCACACACAGAATTCCAACCATCCGGCTTTCTCACTGTTGTACTTGCCTTTGATATTACGAAATGTTTGTTTCTTGCCCGACGCGTTTCCAGGATTCATTCCTTTCATCAGGGGCTTGCTTTACAATGTCAGGAGGATACCGGCCAGTCCTTCTTTTATGTTACCTGGCAGGTGCACGTCATTTTCTATGTAAAACTGCTCAGTGCAGAATGGCATGCTGGAATGTGTAGTCCTATTGTCTTTAAAAGAGAGCAGGAGGAACTGAACCCACTTAGGGTAAAGACAAAAGTTATAAACTCAGTGTCATTGCCCATACAGGGCTTAATTGTTTATCCATTTTATGTTTTCATGAATGACATAATATATGACTTACAAGTATGGCGGGTTAATAACTCACAACTGAAATTATGGTTTATTATTTTATTTAGTGTTGAGTAAACCACTTCAAAATGGCCGCCAAAGTCGTAATGAGAATCTTGTCCGTCTTTCATGTTAATGAATTCACATGAAAAAAATGTGTAACCAATTTTGTTTGTAAGCTTTAAATGGCGGCAACTCTTGTAGTACAGGTTGACACAGAAGAAAAAGGCACGTCTGCCGAAACGCGTCCTGTTGTTTGTGCAATACAATTCATTTGAAAACTTCCACGCGAGTGCGGCCGCTTCCTTCCCTGCCTGGGGAGGGGGTTCTTTGGAGTCGAATATATATATATAAATATATATATATATATATATATATATATATATATATATATATATATATATTTATATATATATAGAGAGAGATAAAACCAGGAAACAGAGTTCGCCTTATATATATATATATATATATATATATATATAGAGAGAGAGAGATAGATATATATCTACATCTATATCTATATCTATATCTCTCTCTATATATATGTATATATGGAGAGAGAGAGAGATAGATGGATATCTACATATATAGATATATCTATATAGAGAGATATATAGATGCTCTTTGTAGAAAAAACGAAAGGCGAACTCTGTGTTTCCTGGTGCAAATGTATTTTATTTTGCCCTTTCACCACCGCCATGACGCGTTTCGGCCTGAAGAGGCCTTGATCACATGACGCTATATATATCTTTTAATAACTCTTGATGTAGCTTCACTATATACAAGCATTTGAAGAGGCCTTGATCACATGACGCTATATATATCTTTTAATAACTCTTGATGTAGCTTCACTATATACAAGCATTTCTCGTGACGATGGACTGAGGGCAAATAGAAATTTTCTAAATTCAAAACCCATTAATTTATATCAGCACTCAGAGATGATACTTGAAATTACTAGGCTGTGCCTCGAGAACAACAACTTCTTATTTGGGAAGGATACGTATAGACAAGTGAAGGGAACAGCAATGGGCACCTGCTTCACCCACAGCTATGCGAATCTACGCATCGGCTGGTGGGAGGAGCAGGTGCTCATGGTTAAGTATGCAGCAGAGGGGAGGGAGAACGTAGTCATCTGGACTAGATTTACAGATGACTTGTTCATCCTCTGGAAAGGATCAAAAGAAACAGCAATGAGCTTTGTGTCCGCTTTGAATGAAAACTCCTTACATTTACAATTCACAAGTACCATCAGTGATTCCCAGGTCTGTTTTCTTGATCTTGAAGTGTATGTGAAGAATCGGTCTCCAGGAAAAGTAGGTGAACAAGGCTGAGAGGTTATTTTCTCCAATGTTCAAGACCTCTTAAGTTCCTCAGAGACCATGAAGCACATTTTTGCTATTTAAACAATACTACGTGATCATTGCATCATTATCGTATTTATTAATCTGGCTTGCTTAATATTTACAGCGCCACCTTTTTCCTCACTTTAGACCGCTTTAGGAGTGGTACACGCAGAGCTGGACCCTGTTTGTCCTGAAGAAGAGCACTGGGGAAGCTTGAAACTAGTTGACGTCCACTAGGGACCCCTGACGCATTGTAGAAAGAAGCCCTAGAGACTAACCCCATTTTTAACATATCAACTAGGAGCCAGAATAAAGTTAATTCGCCCACTAGTTAGATATTTTTAACTCACCCACATCACCGCACTACACATAGCCACTCAAAAAAACAGTGCTCCTATGTAGTGTCGCAGGTCGTAACACGCCTCAACCCGCAGCGGGTTGGGATGGTCCCTATAATGAAGCATGTCACTGTGGGGAAACCCTGGTGATTGAGGGGACTCAAGAAAGGAAATTTTTTCTTCCTTGCCAGTTTTTTCTGACTCTAACAGAGAAGAAAACCTTTTTTTCCTTTTTTGCAAGCTAGGTTCTTTATCCAAGACTGTGGATTTGTGTGGATTTATATTTGAGAATCGGAGAATACACACTTGTAGCCACAGATCTCACAGAAAATCCACGGCAGGGAACTCCATCTTACACTCAGATAACTTCCACCGCAGAAACTCAGAGTATTCCTTATGCGGAACACCTTCGCATGAAGTGAAACTGTAGTGAGCTGTTTTCCATAAGAGAAGCTCAAATGAAATTATCCCGGAGATTCATCCAAAGAGGATACAGTGATCAGGTCCTGAATCAAGCCCTGAAGAAGGTGGAGGGGATCCCAAGAGATTCATTATTATTCCCAAATGCTGCAGGAGGAACTAAAAATGTTAAAAATATGGATGATTCAAGAATGATTACGGGATACAATGCCTATCATGCCAAGGTGAGAGATTGCATGAACAGGTATTGGCATCTAGTAAGAAATGACCCTACAATTGGCAGCACTGTTTCACGTAAACCCCCTTCTGACATTTAGGAGAGCAAAGTCAATGAGACAACAATTGGTGGTTGGCAGCACTGAAGTGAGAGAAACGGAGGAGTGGTTAAAAGCCAACCCGGGGTTTTCAAGATGTTTTAAATGCAAGGCCTGCCAACATGGCATAAATAAGAATTACATTCAATCACCCTTGCTTAAAAAGCAGTGGGAGATCCCTTGCTTCTTTAATTGTAAAAGAGATTATGTGATTTATATCCTACAATGCACGTGGCCCAAAGTATATGTGGAGAGCGCGATTCATATGGTGTATGTAAGAATCCTCCAGCACCTAAGGGCTGTGTAAAATAAAGACAGGACCTCTCCCGTAGCAAGACCTATCAATGAGGTTCATGGTAGAAATATTAATGAATTTTTTTACTTTGTAATTGACTCAGTCCCTAGGAACAGGAGAGGGGGAAACCGAGACCTAAACCTCGGGCTGCTAGAGTCAAGATACATAGTTATGCTCAATACGAAGATACTGCATGGCTTCAACTCAGAAGAAGACATGTATGTCCACATATAATCGCAGCCTCTCCCCGAGCTGGCGATTTACAGTAGGAGAGCACATACGGTTATACTGATAGATGAAACACATGCGGTTATACTAATAGATGAAACAGAAAAAGTTACTCACTTATTACCCATTTTTTGTCTCTGAACTTGTATATCTAAGAATGGGTAGGGGAGTTAGATGATAAATAGCTATATGCATTTGCATATTTTAGGCAATCAAAACAGGATTCAGCTTATTGTAATAATGCACTGACACTTTATTCGCCCCCCCCCCCCCCCCCTCTTCTTCACGTTGGTCAAGGTCTCAAGATTAAAAGTATGGCGACCTACTGTAGAATTGTATAGCATTCTACTTTTATAGGCACAAGCACTTTAAAACTCGCTAGATTATGAATTTGGTGATAGGTGCAATGTGGTGATATTTTATCTCTTTTTGGCACTTGCACTTTAAATTTGATGAGTGATATGGGCATTTAGCAGTAACTGGATAGGGTGCATAGTTATAAATCAAATCTGAGTAATGTTGTATTTTGCACTTGCACAATGCACTTTATGGTAGAGATTGTGATAGTGACATGGCACCCACATCAGTTATGAGTTCAAATGTATACAAATGTTGGCCCCTGGGATTTATTCCTGTTTGCATGTGCACTTTATAAACATGAAGTGTCATCTAGTTGTGTAGCAATTAAGTAATTTGGACCTATGAGCACTTGCACTTTTTCAATCACAGTGAATGTACATTAAGCACTAGAGAAAATAGTTTTTGAGAACAATTGGTACAAATTGAAACAAAATTGTCGTAAGAGAATTGATTTTAACAATGTTAAAGAAAATGTTAGAAAAATTAGCAAATAATATAAATTAAAAAAAATCATAACAAAAATTTAAAACAAAAAAGTGTGTGTTTGCTATAAGAAACATAGGAGGAAATGTAATGATTTTTTGGCAATTGTTCGCACTGTAATCTTCTTAGCGGTGAAGTATGTCTTCTATGTCAGTTGCATCTGGTGACGGACTCCTCTCAACAAAGACCGTAGAGCAATGGTGCTCAGTGTGTGAGCAAGGCAGGAGATACAGACAGACTTGATTGCTCCTTCCGCCCCCACACGTCCGTGTGTAGTTGGTGCGGTGTGCTGTGCTGGCAAAGCCCACCAGTCATCATATAATCGTGAAGAAGACTTCTCTGACAGATGAAACACGTAACTGGTAATAAATCTTTGGATCAGCAACTTTCCCCTGAGTGTGTGCTTACTTGGTTTCTTCACGAATATATATATGTATATATATATATATATATATATATATATATATATATATATTTCCAAGTTGTTGTCCAAAATTGAAGACACACTCAGCAAAGGATGTTTCAACAGAACTTTACTTTCAAACTGGCATTTCATTCCAAACATTTTCTATAGCCTTGCGCATTTCAGACCTCCTGCTCTTTCATCAGAGGCTCGCAGTCCACAGAAGCAGTAACTAAACCTCTTCTCCCCTCTGCATGCTAGTAGGTAATTGCACTCAGGTGGGCCTCTCAAGTGAGTTCCAGTGTGAAACGTTTTAGGCAAGAGGAAACTAAGCCTAAGTATTGCCGGTTTGTGCCACAATAATTGAAGGCCCTGGTGACAAGTGCATCTAGGTCTGAGGGCAAATTGTGGAAAAAATATTGACGGCAGTCCAGCCGTATAGACTTCACCACCGTGCTGTACACAAAATGCGGGGCCGAGGTTTAGAACTATCTGAGCTGGGTACGGATCGTCAGGTACAAGAAAAATAACGAACTGTGCAGTTGACTTTGGCGGCCCACTGGAGGGCAAACAATAATTGGAATAAAAATATGTGGCATCACAACAGCCACTGAAGGGTTAGTAATGACAATACAAAACTACTTATTCCAGAATGCTTTGTTTTACTTGAAAAAGTCCACCAGAGGACAATAAAGATAATTGAAGAATGAATAAGTAGAGTCTAACGTGATTGTGTTTCTGCATTTCCAGCCTGTGATCAAGGACTTTGGCAGTCCAACACCCATTAGGCGAGAAGAAACAAAGCCTAAGGATTGCCGGTTTGTGCCACAATATTTGAAGTACCTGGTGACGAGTGCGTCTATGTCTGGGGAAAAATTGTGGGGGGAACATACATATATCTCATTGCTTGTTAAAGGTATCGAGTTGATGGAAATGTACATTTGAACAAGGAGAAATACCAGCAGTATTAACACTAGGACTGACCAGAAGATGAGTAAAATGAATCCAATTACAAGGCTGGACAACTGAACCAGACAAAGCCTCGATGCCATTCAAAAAGCATGTCCATTTGGAGACCAGAGGCATAGCCTGTCAGTTGTTTTAACTACCAACTATTGAACATCAGACACAATGCCATAAAGGACCTGTATAGGAGGTTGGTAAATTTGTTAAAAAGGGTAAACCTTTTAAATGCACCCCAAGCAAGCTGGATGTATTAATGTGCAATTTGATTATTTAAGTTTAGTGTTAGCTCCATCGTCTACCCTAAATGGACAGCAAGTGAAGATTTGGTCAGCTATGAGCCCCACCATTTCCATGAGAAATGGAGATCTGGTATAGAAAATGCTCTTCGTCGTTTCTGGTACAGTGACCTGAGATTTGCAGATGAGGGAGTGGTTGCCTACTGGCCATGCTGGATCTGTGTGCAGCCTTTGATACGGAGGTCCATTCTTTCTTCTTGGGAAGATTGGCATCAGTAGGCCATATAGATCTTACCACATTAAGTAATTTAGTATTTTGGGGGTGAATCAAGCAAAACAATTCACCCTGTACCCTTGCATCTCACAGGAAATGCCCTTCTATTATGAAATTCTGCCGGGTTTTCTACGTTGGCTTGCTCTTTTTAGACTGGCATTAGCCAAGCTCTTATGATTTTGCTAACATTATAAATAATATACTTACTCATAGGCGCTCTCGGCCATTCATTGGTTAGTTGTTGTCATTCATAATTTTCTCCCACCCACTGCAGCATAAAGCATGGGGCAGTGGGTCAGCCCTCTTCAGCCATTGGCTAACTTCCCTATGAATGACAGCATTCTGTTCTTTCACATAGAGCACATCAACAGAAAGTATTTCATCTCACTACCATGGACTGCTATGACAAAGTGTGCTTTGTGAGGCTAAAAAGTTATGGTTTGAGCCAATGTTTATTTTTTATATTAGTGAGGGCACAACATCTCATGAAAAATAAGGTTTTGTAAAAACCATGGCAAAACAAGCATTGACAAAGCCAGGAGGCTGTCCTCCAACATCAGACCTATTAGCTTTGCCAGTGCTCATTAATGCATTCCTCACTCCCTTACTTAACATCTTTTAGGATATGCAGGTCGGCATTTAACTATATACCGATAACAGCATGGTGTACATTAAGTGGCTAAGCTAAAGAAACTCTTCCCAGAAGTGGAGACTTGCACGTGTAACAGCATTTTACAACTACACAGCCAAAACAGACCCTTTACGGTTTCTAACTTGGGGACGCTATGCCTTTGATTCGCTAACAGTTGTAGACTTGCTGAGTCAATCCTTGCCTCTTCCCATCTAAGTTAAGAACTTAGGTTTTCAACTTCATGCTGATATGCTCCGTTCTGCACATATTTATCATGCTCTGCAGTCATTTTTTAACTAGCTTAAGAAATTACATCCCATCATTCCCCTTTTATAAACCAACCATAAAGCCGTGGTCATAGAAGCTGTTACAAAATACCACCATCTAGAAAGTCCTCAAACCGTTCCTTATCTGGATGACTGGATGCTCCTTTAAGAACCTGCCAAATAGAGAGTGCATTCAATAACATATATTGATATGGCACCAGCTAAAGTGCTCAGAATACGTAGGAGACATAAACAAATTGATGCTGGACCAGACCGTATGATTCCATTAGAGATTTTTAAATGCAGATTCCTTAGCTTATGAATTTTCCAAGGCGCCAAAGGGGGTCCAGAAAATTATAATGGCTATTCACTTGCATTTTGGTAGGTGACATTGCGTGGCTGAGGGCTGGATCTATCCCTCCCCAGAAGTGAAATTTGGCCATTATATCTGGGAGAGGATGTGATCCAGCAGCCAGAGCTGCCGACTTGGTAGCTGGGGATCCGGGTTTGCGGCTCGGCGTTGGCTCAACATCCCGTGATTCTGGGCAAATCACATAATCTCCCCCGTGCGGATGGACAGAACCTGGATAGCCTCATGAGTGAAAAGCCACACTATATAAATCTACAAATTATAATTTATATCTGCAATACCTCCGCATGCTGAAGTCAGTTCCTTTCTTTGCACACCTTCTGACATGGATCTGAAGCTCGATTGAATCCTGTCAGCCTGACAGGATTTCTGTTCCCTCAAACATTTTCCAGTGTTCTAGGGATATGTCCCCTCCAAAAACCCCAATGTTTAAAATGTCAAACATTGGTGACAGACACCCATAAAGTCTGCCTCTGGTGTCTCAGCTCCAAGCACGACTTTAAAATTAACTGAAAGGCCATCCATGACTACAAAGCCAAACTTGCTGTTGCAAAACTCAGAAGAAAATCGAAAGAAGCTCTTTTTGGTTGAAGTTGATGGTGCTCCTGATGCTGATCTTGCGAGCGATCATTGATGAGATCTCGCTGCTGAGGTAAGTAAAAAAAAAAAAACAATCCTGAGAACATAAGAAATACAAGCACAGCGCTCCTTCTTCCCGCCACTCCCACTACTTGGAGTGGAGTGGCAGGCAAACTCAGCTGACATTGCCTAGAGGAATACGAATGGCATTTAAAATCAGAGGTTGCACAGGGCATGTTCCTACAATAGGGAGAAACGTGGCTCGATCTATTTGCCACTACAGAGAGCGTTCTGTGTCCAAGCTTTTACGTGTAGGAGTTCCCAAGAAGATTCTCCCTCAGGGATTCTTTTGCTTCTACTTTAGCTCTGGTCTCATGTTTGCTTTTCCACCCCTGCTTGACCTACACAGACTGCTGAAGAAAATCATTAAATATCAGGCCCAAGTCATCTTAGTTTCTCTGGACGGGTGAGGAGAGTGTGCTACCCATAACTTCTAGCCATGAGTATATGTCCTATGATACGGTTGCCCTTTTGGGGGGTAAAGGGCAACTGTATCAGCAAACCTTTGTTTACAACAAAAAAGGCTGGGTCCTGCATCTAAGGCAGCACAACTTGCACCTCCATGTGTGGAGATTGAATAGCGACAGTTGATGGCTTTCAGTCTTCTTCCTGAAGTGGTTGTTGGCATTTTGTCAGCCATGCGCCCATCCATTAAATCTGCATTTGCAGGCCTCTGGGAGAAGTTTGCTGTTTAGTATTCCTTCCATGACATCCAACCATCACATTCAAAGTTGTCTGACATCCTTTTGTTGTGCCTGCCCTTAGCCAGCAAGGCCTTGATGTGGCAACAGTTAAGGGTTATATTTAGGCCCTTTCAGCCTTTTTACATTTACTGGGTCAACCATGCCTTTTCAAGTCACCTGTTGTGATCGGTTTCTTAACGGCACTGACCCACATGTTCCCGCAAGCACCTTTTGTGATGCCGCAGTGGGACCTTAATTTGATTCACACCACCTGATGTGCAGCTGTTCTCTCTGTCTAATGATGAGAAAAACAGTGCCCCTCACTGCCTTTACCTTTGCCTGGTGAAGGAGTCAACTCCAGACGTTGTCAGTGAAATAGTCATATACATCTTTATTTTTAGCAGTCTGATCCTCTGGCCAAAAGCAGCATTCCTGCCGAAGGCAGTGACGCCCTTCTGCATATGACAATCCATCACCCTGGCAGCTTTCTATACCTAGCCTTGCACCTCTAAGGAGGGGGAACATCTTTATTGTCTTGACTCTAAGTGTGGTCCTCAGTTTTTACATCAATAGAACTAAAAACCATGGATTGGATGATCAACATTTTGTGGGCTTCTCTGGAGCTAACAAAGAGGAAAGAAGTGCAAAAAAAGAGCCATTCCCTGAGGATTCTTTTATGCATTAAGATCTGCTATGGGATAGATAAAAGCAGCCCCCAGAAGGCGTGCATCCTCATTCTACCAGAGGAAAGTCTGTCACCACTGCGCTGAAGTGCAGTGTGCCTGACTTGGGCATCTGCAAGGCTGCTACGTGGGCACACTTCTAAATGTTCATAAAGCACTACATCCTGGATACCAGGTCTGGCAGAATGGGCTCTTCGCCCAATCTGTCCTGCAGGATTTCCTGGTCTCAGTCATTCCACAGTCCCACTACCTGGTGAGGTATGGTTTTGTTATCTATTCACAAGGTGAAGAATCTACGGTTAGAACTCCCTATCAGTAGAACAAGTTACTTACATTTATTTAATTATTTATTTATTTGCTTATATAGCGCAGGACTCGATCCCCTTAGGGCTATCTCCGCGCTTATGTTCTCCTAAGGTGCCTAAGCCAAAATCATAAAGTGTGCACATTTTTATGATGTCAAGAACAGGTATGTCTTTAGAGATTTCCTGAAGGCTTGGAGGTTGCTGTTTTGCCTCAAGGTAAGGGGCAGCGTGTTCCAAAGGGTGGGGCCCTTATATGACAGTGCTCGACCACCCTGTCTTGCCTTCTTGACATGTGGGATGTGGAGCAACAGTTGGTTACTAGAGCGCAGGAGACGGCCAGGCTTATAAAGGTTAAATTTTTCTGTCAAGTATTTGGGACCTGAGCCAAAGAGGCTTTTATGTATCACGCAGCAGATTTTAAACTTAACCCGCTGACGAATAGGCAGCCAGTGAAGGTTGTCCAGGAGGGGGCATGAAGGAGACCTGGCTGGAGCGTTAAGAACCAGTCTGGCAGCCGTATTTTGAGCTACCTGCAGTCTGCTAAGCTGTTCTTCATTGGCAGATATAAAGAGGCCGTTACAGTAGTCTAACCTACTGACCACAAGCGTCTGGACCAACGTTTTTCTGTGGCTGTCGGCCAAAAACGGGAACACGCGCCTCAGGAGTCCGATAACCCGAAGGCAGACCCAGTTACCTGATTTGCGTGCTCCTTTAGTAGCAACGCCTGGTCAAGTCGTACCCCTAGGTTCTTCACTACCTGTTTAGGGCGGGGAGCTGGTCCTAAGTCCGGTAGCCACCATTCTGGTGACCACAGGAGGGCGGCCTCCCCAAAGAGCATGACCTCCGTTTTGCCCACATTACATTGTAGGCAATTGGAGGCCATCCAATCGGACACTGCTCTCATACCTGCGGCAAATGAATGTTTAATTGCCGGTGTGAGGGTTTGGAATGGGAACAGAAGCTGAGTATCGTCAGCATACGATACTGGAGTGAACCCATATTCTCTCACAATGTCAGCCTGGGGGGCCATATACACATTAAAAAGTGTAGGGCTTAGGCAAGAGCCTTGTGGGACCCCCTTGGTGAGCTCCCTAGAGATGGAATAATGGGAGCCCAGCCGGACACTTTGTGAGCGGCCCGAGAGAAAACTCTCAAGCCAGGACAGTGCCAGGCCGCCTATCCCCACCCTATGGAGACGACCGAGAAGAATATCATGTGACACCGTGTCAAAGGCAGCGGACAGATCTAACAGCACCAGAATCATAGAACCCCCTCTATGCTGTGTCATCCTGATGTTATCGGTCACGGAGAGGAGGGCTGATTCGGTGCTGTAATTGGGTCTAAACCCAGATTGAGAGTGGTCAAGGCCTCCCGCTGCCTCGATAAAATTGGACAGGTGGGTGTTCACATGCTTCTCGGTCATCTTGCTTAAATATGGCAGAAGGGAGATAGGGCAGAGATTGGAAAGGTCTGACCATGGCAGGGCTACGTTCTTCCGAATAGGGTTCACTACCGCTTTCTTCCATTCTTGAGGCACTAGTCCTTCCTTAAGGGAGAGATTAATTACGGTTCGAATTCCAGGCAAAAGCAGATTACCTAAAGAGGCGACCATTTTCGCAGGCAGAAAATCCGTAGGGGATCCTGATGTAATTTTACTAATCAAAGAGGTGACATCAGTTTAGCTAACCTCCGGAAACACAGTGAGTGAACTATTTTTATGGCTTGGTAACAGAGGAGGAGTGCTAGTGACGTTACTCATGAGTTTCGCGGTCTTTGTGATTTTTCCATAGATTAGCTCTATTTTGTTCCCGAAAAACAGAGAGATATCGTCACACAAGGTTTGGGAAAAGTCATCTGGACTCTCACAGGCCACAGGTTTCACAAAGGACTGTAAGATCTTATAAAGTTCTGTGGAGGAATTGCCTGCTTCGGCCAGGTGTAAAGTTAGACAATTTCTCCTGGCCAACATAATGTTTTTATGATAAGTGGCCAAGGCATCTGAGTACACTTTCTTACTTTCTTCCGTGTGGGATTTCCTCCAGGTTTTTTTAAGCTTTCTGCACCCCTGTTTCTCCACTCTGAGTTCTTCGGTATACCACACCTCTTGTTTAGATGCGGGATACTGTTTGTGTAACTTCAAGGGAGCCAACAGTTCAACCGCCTCTAAGAGGGCTTTGTTGAACTTAAGTAGACCAGACTCCACGTTATCTGTCCCTAAGATGATAGGTTCCGTTCATACCTTCTGTAGCTCGTCCAATGTCACTTTGTGCCACTGTCTTCGCCAAACAGCAGGAAGAGATTTTTGGTTTGGCTTGTCAAGGCCTAGAAGGGAGAATCCGACCATAAAATGGTCTGACCAGCTCACTTGGGCCGTTAACCGGCATTTAATTTTGGGACAGTTGGAAAAGATTAAGTCCAGAGTGTGTCCCCCTATATGTGGGGCCGCTGTTCTGTATTTCTAGCCCCAACAATGAAAGATCGGAAAGCAGGGACAGCGCATCTGGATGATTGGGGAGGTCTACGTAGGTATTAAAATCTCAGAGAAGAATAAAATCTTCTTTGGCTTTAAAATGTGGAGCCAATAATTCCATAAGGGAAAGTGAAAAGCCCACACTCGTCCCTGGAGGGCGATAAACTAGTGCTCCCTTCCAGTGTGTTTTCGAAGTCGAGCTGATCTTAAAGATCATAATTTCTATCATGGAGCAACTCCTTTGTTCAAGTAAGGAGACCTTCAGACCCTCTTTGTAGACCAAGGCAATACCCCCCCCCCCCCCCAGTTTTAATTGGACGGTCAAGTTTGAGAACCTTGTATCCTATAGGGACCCCCAGCGTGATGACGGGAACCATATGTGGCTTCAACCAGGTAGTTCAACATTCAGTAATGGCTTTTCTGGTAGAGACTCCATTAACACCACAATGGAATCCTAGCTTTACTTTAGGCCAACCACTATTGGAAAGGTCAGTAGAGCAAGAACACCACTTACTAATGACTCACTTTCTTTGAGACTTTCAAGGGGATTTGGGTGCCTCTTAACACTCCACCACGTAATGGGTGTTGGAAGATCGCTATGATGAAGCAGAGTAGTGTTGTGCACTATTGCGATTATCCTTTCCCTCTGTACTGGTGTAGTGCTGCATGCTTAGAGAGCACAGGTTAGTTCATGGCAGACCACTGAAGTGAGCAGGAAATGCTAGGTTTGCCCGGGCGCATCCTCCTTTCCTTCAGGTTTGGGTTGGGTGAGGAAGAAGCGCACAGAAGGAGCCAGTGGGCAGATGCCAAGAAGACCAGACCAGGAGGGACCTGTGAAACGTTGCCCACCTCTCTACAAAGAGTGGAGTATGTGAGAGAATAGGTGGCTTGGGAAGAAGAAACACACGGTGATGTCACCTTATCAACAGACAAGAAGAAGAGGGTGGAGTAACTATATAACAAAAGTAAAGTTAGCCCTGAGGACCGTTCTGGAGACACCAGTTTGGAAGCTTGTACCAAATGGAAACCATCCCAATTGTAACATCTCGGATGACAAACCGGGGGGACGGCTCCAATACAAAAGAGTATCAAAGGGTATTTTTCCTGATGGGGAAGCAAGATATAAGCAGGAAAGCATAACATTTGCTCTTTGCTCCAGGCATCTGTCCTACCATGAGGTTAGTCTGTAGTGAGGGAGAAAAGTAGTGTGCCAGCTCCATTATTATTTTTTTCCCATGGAGATCTGATAGAGCAAGATTTCGCATCGCGACTTGCTCGAGTCAAGAACCTCGAAAATATATTATAATCTCGTAACTTCAAGTGTTTGTTTTACTAATTTTATGTATTTTGAATGTGCGTGGGTATCATAGAGATGCTTGCTTATGTGTTTTACTAATACGATTAATTCTTGTTCCTAACATGGCCGCTGCTTGACTTTCCTCTTCTGCGCATGCGTCAGTCACACTCACGTGACTACACGTAGAGATAGTTTTGGAGGGAAAGGGTGCGCATGCGTAATAGCCACAAGATGGCATTTCCCTGTATTAACGTGGTGAAGCTTGTGCTGTTGCTCTCGTGTCGTTATATATTGCACTAATATTTAAATTGCATAGTATATTTTTATGATGATAAACGTGAAGTACGAAAATATGACATATAATGCCTTCGTTTATTTCCATGCACTAATTTGTTTTCGCCTACTTTTCATGTATCCTCGGCACTGATGGGTGATGGGGCTGGGGAGTCCATCTTGGAGGGCACTACTGCGCCGAATCAGTCGATGGTGCGGTGGCATTGAAACCAAGCCAAAGAAGGTTGATGCCAGAGCATGCATGGGAAGATGCACCTTCACCCAGCGAGAAAGCCTAACTTGTACCCTATTTGAATACATTGTATTTCTTTCCATTGTATTCCCTGCGACTTCTCGTGGGAACCCAAAATCTTGCTAGGCGGCACCTTAGGATGCAAAGTAGGCCTTAGAGTAGTCTGTTCTGATTGGTGTGTTAACCAAATCCTACCTTAGGACCAATCCAAATTGGGGATTCTGACACTTTGCAACATTTGGGGGGTGGTACCCTGTCCCAAAATAGTATATCTAGCCTAGGTTTAGCTAGAGAAATTGTCCGACTTGTCTGAATAGCTGACCTGTCACTGACCCAACGCACTCAATAGGTGACTTGATACAGAGGTGCTGCGGAGCTCTCTGTCCGAAATCTGACCATAGACTCTGAAGGTTTTACTAAACCTTAAGTGCTGGCGGAGCACTTTTGCTGGGAGTTCGCTGACCCAATCGGGGTTCTGATCGATAGCTGCAGAGAGGGTGGAGCGCAGGCGTTGCTTCCGAACTGCGGGTGCTGGTCGTATCCTGGTGGTCCTGTCCTGATCCTAATCTGGGTTTCCTGTCCAGTCCTGGGGTGTCCATTCTGCACCTCCTGTCCCATTGATGACTGCTATTCCTTGGGGTATTTCCTGTCCTTAACTGACCCGTGGCCAGGGTTGGTTTTCACACCAGTCTAGGTAAATATCGCTCTTAAACTGCACCTTTCTATTTTTCTGTCTTTGCTTCAATAAAGACATACCCTTTGCATATGTTAATTTTCCATGTTTTTTCTGCAAATCATTGCATCTCATTGAAGTCATTTACAGTTTGCATTTCATAGCATGTTCCTATGTTCCCCTGCTTTGTTAGTATAAATCTTTCCATACTGTTTATGAATTAAATATGTTTTACAAATTTCTCTTAAATACTGAATCAAAGTAATAACGTTAGAATTATAGCGTGTTGCAAATTTTCTACCCTTCCATAGATATATAGGTTTCCCTAGTGTCTTTTCTCTCGAAATATGACCCAATGATAAAATCCTAATACGTGCATAAAATTCCTAGCATTAAGTACTCTCACTCGAATTTCATTTCCGGTATTTCTGAATTCCCTCATTATAGGGTTAGATGGTTGCCTGTATACTCTTCCTATATGGTTATGTGCTCTTCGTTATTCTAATTATAGATTACCTCATTACTATAAACTGTATGATTGCAGAATCTGAAATCTAAGATAAACTTTTAAAACTTCTCAGTTGTCCGTGGTCATTTTATGAAAAGTAAAGGTTTTAATGTTGGGTTTTGTATTTTGCTGCCTTTCCTTTTACAGCTAGCTCCCTGACCCATCGTGGTCATAGGTACCCATAACGGTGGATGGTAAGTTGGGTACACTGGAAGTCATCGAAAGGGACCCAAAATTATTGGTAGTAGATTGCGTGGTCATCTGATCAATGTATATGATAAAGTAAAGTATATGGGCCCGAAGCCAGAAGTGGCGAAATTATTGGTCGGGTGACCCGCGATCTCTAGCAGTAATTTTCTGGTAGCATCGAGGATGGTTAGGGAATAGTTAAAGGTTAGGTAGGACTAGTTAGTTTAACTAAGTCGGATGCTGCTATAAGAATAGACGCTTCAAGAGAATTGATCACTCGCTTGAAAATCGTTTACTTTGAAAAATTATGAAATGTTTTAAAATTGTTATTCTTGTTATTATACTGTTATATGTATTAATCCATTCGTACGTAAAACGTCTTGTATGTTGTTAAGGAATCCCCGGGAAATTGAATAGCGAGTGGTGAATAGAATCCACTTGCTTTGAGGTCACTGGCTTTTAAGGAAAGTTGGTGCAGGTTAGGCAGAACTGGAAGCACTAACTAGGGTTTTTTTCTGGATGTATGATTGAATAAATGTTAGTAACGAGGTTCATTGGCAAAATTCCTACTGTGGCATAACCTAGTGAGGGTCACACCGGAAGAGTAGCAGGTTCATCGGAGCTTGAGTGAAAGCAAAAGGGCTCGCTGGTGAAACTTTAGACTTGGATATATCCCGGAAAGGTGGATGAGTCTAGGGAAGTAGCAGGTGCCCCAATGCTAGTGTGAAGGGTAGGCAGAAGAGATCTACTCGTAGTGAGTGAAAAGTAAATGGAAGTAGTTTACTTGCAGCGAAACTAATTCTTTCCTGTCTAGACACTTGAGCACAGTGGCGAATGTGTATTCGTTGTTAAATAACCAAGCACTAAGCACTTTAGAAAGAAAGAAAGTTTCCGTTACCTTGTGAAGGAGGGAGTCAGTCGCGAAGCTGCTCTGACGTCACTCTGTGCTGCGCTGGGATTGGTAGACACAGCGGGTTGGTAGCGGAGCTGGAATTATAAAGGAGGGGCGAGCGCCGGAGCGTGGGAACTGTCTCGCGAAAGGGCCGCGCACCCATTGGTCGAGATTATTTGAACTTGTGCATTTCATTGGTCGCACGAAAATAATAGACGCACTTGGATTGGAATCGTTTTGTAAACAAAGTCACTCGTAAAAATCGTATGTGGCATTCGTATAGACCGCATACCAGACCTGATCCACGGCATATGGGATTTGCGGACGATCAGTGGAAAGGCGTTAAAAACAACATTATGTACGGAACTAAGAGAAAAGTATCTCTTGTAAACAAAGTGAAGAATTATTTCAAAAAGGACAAGCCGATTAAAACTAGAGAAGGTGTTGTCATACCGCAACCCAACACTCCCGCATCTTTCATGATGTTCGATAAAGAGTACAACACATGTGTATGGTTGGAGAATTGGGTGGAATACACGAAGGATGACGGAGTATTGGCTTTTCCGTTAGAGGGTACCTTTAACAGTAGGATTCTATTCAATCTTAGAACTCGAATGAATGACTTACATCCCAGACCTAGGTTAACGCAGTATGAAGCACTAGAGGAATGGGAAATTGAGGCTTTTGAAAGGGATAAGCCCCGAATGGATAAAGGGTTACTAAATTTTATCCAAAATTGAAGCAGGAAGCCCGAGCCAAAAAGATGAAACAGTGGAGACAGAATATGATTGTAGAAGGATTGTTTCCCATGATGCCAGCAGATGATCCTTCTGGGGGAAAGAAACGGTTGGAAAAATCTAAACATTGGGTACCCATCGGAGAGTCGGATGATGAATTATTAGATGACATATGTATGAGAAGTCCGCCTCCTTATAATGAAGGACACCGACCTTCAAGTGCGGGAGATATTTCCCGGAGACCTCCACCACAAGAAGAGATCAGGTCCGCAAGTGTAGGAGGGGGGTACCAAATTCCTCCCTATACTGAGAATTTAGGACCAGTGGATACCAGAAACATTTACCCCAGAATGTCAGCTAGTGGGGAGACAGGATATTCCCGTGAAGGAGATTTTCCTTCTCGACCTCCCTACGGAGGCGAGATGAGACCCTCAAGTTCAGGAATGCCGTTATTACAGCCACAGTATGAGGAAGAACGAAGATCCCTAGGTACAGGAAGTTTGTTCCCAAGACCAAATTATGGTGAAGGACCTAGTGAGACTCATCCTACTGCCCCGAGTTATGCTCCCACTCTGACCCCACAGGTGTTACATGACAAATCAGTAGAGAGATTGCTGGAAGAAAAGGAGCGAGAAATTCTAGCAAAACAAAGGGCTGAAATAATTCAGAAAATCTCCCAGTTAAATACCAGTCCTGAAGCATTGACAATCCCAGTAACAATCGGACCCGTGGTTCCATTGTACGGGGATCGGCATGAAAGTCCAAAACCTCCTGTCATTACTCCCGTCATAGCACAGCCCAGACCAGAACCCTTAATTGTAGATGAACAGACGAGTGAGTGTGAATCTGAAGTCTCACTGATGTATCTGCCCATTAGAAATACAGGGAAAAGAATGCAGAAAAGACTTAATCCTTTCAATGCGAGGGAGATTCAAATGGAATCGACTTCGGGTACTAGAAGTTTTACTTTGGTTACACCTGAAGAAATTGAAAGATGGAGTCAAGAATTGGAGAAACAAACTTTGCAAACGAAACCTTTAGACCTCTACAAACTGAGAGTAGAAATAGAAGAATTAATGGCAGGAAACGTAGGATTAGACCGATTAAATACCTACTCTGCAGAAGAGCTGTTGTTTATGTGCAAAAGTCTTACCCGCAATGTCCGAGTACTTCATGAAAAATTGACAGATACTGCTGCTAGTATGGGAATAGACATTTCAAAATCGAAACCCTTGCAGAAACCATACCGAGCAGAATTTTCAGACAGAGATTTGGAAAACCTGAATGTGTCAGGGAAAAAGGCGCAGGTCAAGGAACTATTGACAGTGTTACAGAAATGGGGAGATGTAGAAAGGTGGAAAGCCAGGTGGGCTCGAAAGAAAGATGAGGCCAGGTCTAAGCAAGTAACTCCCGAATTTGTCCTAAAGGAAGCAGACAAAACAGAACAGTTATGCCCTATGCGCGAAGTGCCAGGTGGAAAGTATGTACACGTTCCATGGTCCCGACAGGATATTGTGTCCTTTACCAATGACTTCCCAAAATTACGAGAAAAGCCAGTCGATTGGTACCGGCAGGTAGAAAGATTCGTAAAAGTGCAGAAATGCCTATGGAAAGACCTGGATGGGTTCTTCGACATAGTGGTCCCTGTAGATCTGTGGACTGAGTGTAAAATAGCCATAGCCTGGCCTAGTGAGGAATACCCAAGAGATGAAAAAACAGGGGAGCCATCGAAGGAAGTGATGAGGAAGTATGAACAAGTAATTCAACATTTGAAATTAAAAGTGCCTGCAAAGGAAACTGATTGGACCAAGATAGATAGAACCACGCAAGAAAGGGACGAGACAGTGCACTCCTTTTATGAAAGGCTGTTGCAGGTATTTAAAACATACAGTGGTATAGATAACATCGAGATGAAGGACATGACCCACTTCATTTACAGGTTTGTAAACGGTTTAAGACCCGAAATTTGTCAGTGGATAAAGGATAATAAAATCTGTTGGCATACCAAAAAGATGGATGAGGTCCTACGGTACGCAAAGTACTGTGAGGACGAAATGGCAGAAAAGAAAAAGGCCCTGAAGGAGAAGGTGATGTGGGCTCAAGTAAAGCTCGCAGAACAGCAGGAAAAGCAATTGAATAAGTTAAACAAAACTACTCAGAACCAAGGCCCTGGGGGTGGGGGTGGAGGAAAACCTAGAGCTAAAATGAGTAGAGAGGAAGCGAAAAAGAAATTTCCCTGCCACCAGTGCGGAGAAATTGGACATTGGAGAGACGAGTGTCCCTATTTGCAGTCTGATAATGCCCAAACACCTGATTTAATTCCACAGACGCAGAATGAAAAACAAAGAAAGACCCAGCAGCAGGTAAAAACGATTCAAGTGCCCCGAGCGCCAAAACCTATATTTAAAGGGAAGTCACCACAGGGTGATGATGTAGAAATCTGGGGTGGCAATGAGGATAGAAATACAGCAACTTCGCAGTATTTGTTGAACGACACCTTTTTCTGTGATGACCAATACTGACGGGGCCTGAGAGGGGAGGACGAGGAGTGCGTACTTGGCGCCTCTTTGCCGGTAGACCAGTCAGGGCCATACATTGAAGGAAAGGTTGATGGAAATGATGTCACCTTTCTATTGGACACTGGTGCTACCCGTTCTACTGTAAGAACAGTGGACGTTCCAAACCTACCCCTCTCGGGAGAAGCAATCCAAGTAGTAGGAGTATCTAATCAATTGATTAGTACACCTGTTACCGAACCCATGGAGATCTCAATTGGAAACTTTAAACAAATGCACAGATTTGTTGTCTGCGATACCAGTCCGGTAAATTTACTGGGACGTGATTTGCTGTGCAAAATGAATTGTACCATCTTATGCACACCAAAGGGCGTCGAAATTCAAACCCCAGATGAAGGCGGTTTCTACAAGCTAATGTTAATTAGACCTGACTCAGAAATAAAACGAATGACTATACAGGACTTACCTGAAGAACTCCAGCAGACAGTGAAACAAGAAGTGTGGGACTTTACAGGAAAAGATGTGGGATTAATGAAAAACATAGACCCCATACAAATAGCTATGAGGGAAAATGCAGTATACCCCAATACCAAGCCTTACAGAACGAGTGCAGAAGTGAGAGCAGGTGTTGCCATTGAAATACAGAAATTGCTAGAAGCAAACATCATACAGGAAGTAATGAGTAGCCCGTGCAACTCACCCATTATGGGCATCAAAAAGCCTAATGGCAAGTACAGAGTAGTGCAGGACCTGAGAAAGGTAAACAAGATAGTGGTCCCTTGCTGCCCTATTGTCCCGAACCCAGCAGTGATTCTGTATCAGATCCCCTGGGATGCTGAATGGTTCACTGTGATAGACCTATGTCATGCTTTCTTTTCGATCCCCTTGCATCCAGACAGCAAATTTCTTTTCTCATTTGCTTTCAACAGTAACGTGTATGTCTGGAACAGGGTCCCCCAGGTGTACACAGAAAGCCCCTCTATCTTTAATCAGATCTTGAAAAAATGCCTTGAAACTTTAGTCTTACCTGGAAAATCTGTTTTGGTACAGTACATTGACGACCTATTGGTGGCGTCTAAAAGCCATAGGGATTGCGTGGTTGACACCATTGCCCTACTGAATCACCTGAGTGAAAAGGGACATAAAGTGGCCCCTGAGAAATTACAGTTCTGTTCAAAATCAGTGAAATATCTGGGACACCAGATAGAAAAAAGGTATCAGAAAAGTCACATCAGAGAGAGTCAGAATAATTCAAAATATGCAGTTACCCCGTACTCAGAAAGAAATCAGAATGTTCCTCGGAGTTGTAGGTTACTGCAGGCAATGGATTGTGGGATTCGCAGTCCTTGCAAAGCCTTTGATACAAATGACAAAGAAAGGCGCAAAGGACCCAGTTAAATGGAATGACGAGAGCTTAACAGCTTTCACACAGTTGCGAAATTGCCTGTGTACAGCCCCTGCTCTGGGAATGCCTGACTACTCCAAGGAGTTTGGCTTATTCTGTGACACTCGTGACAATTGTGCATTGTCAGTCCTGACCCAGGAGCATGGTTTGACCAGAAGGCCTGTGGCATATTTTTCTGCCACTTTGGATCCAGTGGCTGCTGGACTACCTGGATGTCTAAAAGCAGTAGCTGCAACTTGCACCAGTTTAGAACAAAGTGAGTCTATTATTATGGGACATCCTGTAACTGTATATGTTCCACATGCAGTTGTGATCCTATTGACTCGTACAAAAACTCAGTATCTCACCCCTAGTCGGCTGACTAAATATGAGAGGATTCTCATGGGTGCTGCAAATATAGTTATTACCCGATGTAACATTTTAAACCCTGCCACTCTACTCCCTGACTCAATGGTAATGGAAGATAAGGGAGATAATGAGCATGACTGCATTGACCTGACAGAGTTCAGTACAAAACCTCGCCCAGACATTAAAGAAACTCCTTTGCCTGTACATGATGAGGAATGGTTCGTGGATGGTTCATGCCTAAGGCATGAACTAGAAGGCCTAAGTGCTGCCTATGCTGTGGTCACGTTAAACAAAATTGAAGAAGCATCTTATCTATTTGGAGTAAAGTCTGCACAAGTAGCAGAATTGATCGCCCTGATAAGAGCTTGCAAATTGGGAAAAGACAAAAAAGTAACAGTGTATACTGATAGTCAATTCTGTTACGGGGTTGTGCATGACTTTGGCCAATTATGGCTACAAAGAGAATTCCTGACTTCTTCAGGTACCCCCATTCGGAATGGAAAAGTTGTCCAAGACCTTTTAGAGGCAATCCAATTACCAAAAGAATTGGCAGTGGTCAAATGTGTTGCTCATAAGAAGGGCCTTGACCCTGTATCTTTGGGAAATGATTTTGCTGATCGGGTGGCAAAACAATGTGCTATGGAACAAATGAGAATAAATCCCAGGCGGGGTGGGGTTGGAAACAGCTGCCAACTTAGAATGTTTGAAGAAGTGCCTACATGGGATGAAGTGAGAGAATGGCAGCATGTGACGCCCTGGGAAGAGAAAGAGAAATGGAAAGAACAAGGTTGTAAACCGAGACGTGAGGATGGTGTCATTGTGGGCCCAAATGGTATGCCTGTGTTACCCAGACACCTGCTTGCCCCAATGGCTCGATTGATACATGAGGGATCACACATTGGGAGGGACGCCATGGTTCTGGTATTTCAACAGACTTGGTACAACAAGAAATTCAGGAAGGTAGCAGAATCTCTCTGCCAGAGGTGCTTGACCTGTCAGCAGTTCAACGCTGGCAAAAGAACAGTAGTTGAACTGATGAAAATTGGGAGATCAGGGGGTCCCTTTGTGAGAATACAAATTGATTTCATTACCATGCCTCGTTGTGAGGGAAAAAGGTATGTCCTTGTCATTGTCTGCCTATTTTCAAAGTGGGTGGAAGCTTACCCTGCCACACAGAATGACGCCATAACAGTAGCTAAGCTCCTACTAAAAGAATTGATACCTAGATTCGGGGTTCCAGTCTTGATTGACTCAGATAGAGGCGGACATTTTCAGAATGAAATTTTGGCCCAGCTTTGCAAAGCATTCGGGATCACACAAAAGCTGCACTGTGCATATCATCCAGAGGCTTCTGGAGTGGTAGAACAAATAAATGGCACTATAAAAAATAGATTGGCAAAAATGTGTGATTCTACTGGCTTGAACTGGATAAATGCCTTGCCTCTTGTTCTGATGGGACTCAGAAGCATTCCAGATCGAAGAACAGGCCTGAGCCCCCATGAGATATTGATGGGAAGAGTGATGAGACAAGCGTGGGTACCAGGATACAAACTGTTAAGCATTTCTGATGATTTGGTACTTGAATACTGCAAGCAACTGGGTGACCAAGTGCGTTCTATCTCTCGCCAGATTGGGGCAGACGCCGTCGCCAACCCGACAACCACAGTTCACAAATTGGTTCCTGGTGACTGGGTTAAGATAAAGAAGCATACTCGTTCAAGTTGCCTTGAGCCAAGGTGGGGAAAAAAGCGCCAAGTAATCCTGGTAACAACGACCGCTGTGAAGTGTGCAGGCGTGCCCAAGTGGATCCATGCCAGCCATACCCAGAAGGTGATACCCGATGAGGAACCTGGAGCCGAAGGTTGTCCAGCTGAGGGGTCTACAGACGTTGGTCCTGAAGTAGCTGATATCAGACGGCCGAGCACCAGTCCCGTTGAGGGTCCTGTAGGCGTTGGTCCAGAGGTAGCCGATGACGTATGGCCAAGCACCAGTACTGCCGAGGATCCCACAGATGTTGGTCCGAAAGTAGCTGATGACGAGCTGCAGAGGATTGGATACCCATAATCGACCTTCCTGGAGATCCACTCAGAACAAGAGAGCGAATAAGAGAAGACAGAGAGTGGAATAGAGAGGTTGAGCAAGGCACAGGCGAAGACCCTCAGATCATTGAGATTCACATCAAATCTGAGGACGAAGAAGAAGGTCAGACAGGGACAGAACAAGTGATCGATACTCCTCCACTGACTCCTGATATCGAAAAGGGACAGACTAGACATAGTGTAATAGTTCGAGCAGAAGAAAATCAAGGGATCGAAGTGCTCGAGCAGGATCAGGCAGAACTAGGAGAACATGTTCAGGACATAGAAACAGAGACATTTGAAAGCGAAACGCAAAATATACCTGAACAAGGCCAGCTTAGTAACCAGGCAGAAGAAATAGATACAAGACCTGGGACTAGTCAGACGGAAAGGGAGAAGGCAGAAATTGAAGTGCCCCAAACAAGTGAAAATAAAAGGACATTAGAAGAAAGCCAAATAACAGTGCCAGCTAAAAGACTCAAGAAAAAGAAGCACATTGAGCCAAGGTATATTAAGAGACTAAAATTAAGAATAAAAACAGTCCAAGAGAAACTTGCAGACATAAGAAGAAGTCCCCGAATTGCAGAAATACCTGAAGATAGCTCCAAGAGAAGGAGTGAAAGAATAAAAAGACAAAACGAAAAATACCAGGATCCGGAGTGGACCTACTTAATCTTGGAAAACTTTGAGGATCTTGATATTACTGACGAAAGCGACGGAGAACAGATTACTGATTACTCTGCAGAGGAAGAGGAAGAACCGCCGTGAAATTGCTCAGCAATAAAAATACCTGGGAAAAGCTACAAAGTGGGGTTGAAATTTCCTTCTGAGCCAAAATGTCTGATTCAAACGTGAGTGGTAGATCTAGCCGCAGTTGTTGCAAAACATGCTGCAAGGTGTGTATATGTAGTATAGTTATAGTAATATTAATTTGGATAGGATTAACAGTTTTCATTCCTTTTATGGTAAGCAAAAATGCTAATATTGACCCTAACCAGACTACCGACACTGAAGAACTGACAACACGAAGTGTAGAAAGACGTGAAAAAGCACTCAGACAGACAAAACGAGACTTAGAAGCATCAGATGAGGAAGGACTACATTACCACGGAGTTAGAAACCAGACATACTTAAATGTTTTCGCAAACCTGTTAGTGCATTATGTAGAAACTATGGAAATAGAAGATTGCTATGTCTGCATGAAGCTACCTACTTCTGTGGCTGAAGGCGTGACATATCATCACCTACCTCTGACCTATGGAATCTCCTGTAGTATTTTAACAAGCTTATTTTACAAAAGAGGACCGTTACAGTACTATTACTCTAACAATGACGTGATCTTTTCTGAACTTCCTATACGTGGCAATCTGAATCCTGTACATACCAAAAGTGACGTTACACGTTATATGGGAGAATACTTTCTGACTATAGGTACAATAGATTTAAATGAAGCACACAGAGACAACTTGACCTGTTCATTACATGAACAAGAAAATATATTTTTGAACATGGCAGAGAAGAGAAGGGAGAGTTTCCAAAGGAAGGCAAATGACAAAAGGCAGAAAACACCTAAATGGGCTGAGAACATGGAAAGCACCTCAAATGGCGGGGCAGGGCCTGCTTTGTTGCTGGATTTCGAGAAGAAAGGGAAACTCTGTCTTCATCGTGAGAAGACTGATTATTATAATAACATTTTCATTGGTTCCAGTCAATGTGAGCACAATTACAAGGTAATTGGAGGTTGGGGATTCAAAAATGGGTCACAGCCTGTGTTTCCTGGAATTTATTATATATGTGGAGACAAGGCTTATTTCAAATTGCCGGATCACTGGTATGGAAGCTGCTACTTTGGCATTGTTTTCCCGAGAATATACCATGTGAATGAAATTGCTGGAAGCAGTGAAAACACTAATGGCTTAGTGCGTAGCAAAAGAGAAAGCGTAGGTGAAATAATGGGTAGTATTTTTAGTGCACTGATACCTGGAGTGGGAGTGGTTCTGAACACTCACATAATTTGCAAATTAGCCACAATAGTGGATGTGTTGTCTACTGACACAGCTCATGGATTTCTGCTGGTCAATACCGAAATGGTTGCGATCAGATCAATGGTTTTGCAGAACAGACTTGCTCTTGACACCTTATTAGCAAAAGAGGGCGGAGTCTGCCGGATGCTGAAGGCGCAACATTGTTGCACTTACATTCCGGACAAAAGCGTACAGCTCAAAAGATATGTGAAAAACATTACTAATTTGGAAAAGGAACTCAAACCACTCGAGGTTGACAGTGCCTGGAAGAGACTAGTTGATGGTCTCTCCAATGTAGGTCATTGGTTTGCTAGTTTAGGTAAAAGCTTACTACTTAAGGTACTGATGCCAATTGGAGTGATAGGTCTTATCCTATTTCTCATATTCGTCTGTTGCAAATGTCGCAAACACACAAAGAAATACCAAGTGAATGCGAGAGGAGTGAAACGGAGTGCGGATGAGCTTGAATTGGAAGAAATGAATAATCAGATTTATAAAAAGGTGAAAAATTCTCACCCTACCAAAAATGAGAAAGAGAAACTGAATCGCCTGTTGAGATAGAAATGTACAAGGTGTGAAAGAAAGTTGGCATCTGGTTCAATTTTTTTGTGATGATAGTAAATATCATCAAAGAGGGGATTGATAGAGCAAGATTTCGCATCGCGACTTGCTCGAGTCAAGAACCTCGAAAATCTATTATAATCTCGTAACTTCAAGTGTTTGTTTTACTAATTTTATGTATTTTGAATGTGCGTGGGTATCATAGAGATGCTTGCTTATGTGTTTTACTAATACGATTAATTCTTGTTCCTAACATGGCCGCTGCTTGACTTTCCTCTTCTGCGCATGCGTCAGTCACACTCACGTGACTACACGTAGAGATAGTTTTGGAGGGAAAGGGTGCGCATGCGTAATAGCCACAAGATGGCATTTCCCTGTATTAACGTGGTGAAGCTTGTGCTGTTGCTCTCGTGTCGTTATATATTGCACTAATATTTAAATTGCATAGTATATTTTTATGATGATAAACGTGAAGTACGAAAATATGACATATAATGCCTTCGTTTATTTCCATGTACTAATTTGTTTTCGCTTACTTTTCATGTATCCTCGGCACTGATGGGTGATGGGGCTGGGGAGTCCATCTTGGAGGGCACTACTGCGCCGAATCAGTCGATGGTGCGGTGGCATTGAAACCAAGCCAAAGAAGGTTGATGCCAGAGCATGCATGGGAAGATGCACCTTCACCCAGCGAGAAAGCCTAACTTGTACCCTATTTGAATACATTGTATTTCTTTCCATTGTATTCCCTGCGACTTCTCGTGGGAACCCAAAATCTTGCTAGGCGGCACCTTAGGATGCAAAGTAGGCCTTAGAATAGTCTGTTATGATTGGTGTGTTAACCAAATCCTACCTTAGGACCAATCCAAATTGGGGATTCTGACACTTTGCAACATTTGGGGGGTGGTACCCTGTCCCAAAACAGTATATCTAGCCTAGGTTTAGCTAGAGAAATTGTCCGACTTGTCTGAATAGCTGACCTGTCACTGACCCAACGCACTCAATAGGTGACTTGATACAGAGGTGCTGCGGAGCTCTCTGTCCGAAATCTGACCATAGACTCTGAAGGTTTTACTAAACCTTAAGTGCTGGCGGAGCACTTTTGCTGGGAGTTCGCTGACCCAATCGGGGTTCTGATCGATAGCTGCAGAGAGGGTGGAGCGCAGGCGTTGCTTCCGAACTGCAGGTGCTGGTCGTATCCTGGTGGTCCTGTCCTGATCCTAATCTGGGTTTCCTGTCCTGTCCTGGGGTGTCCATTCTGCACCTCCTGTCCCATTGATGACTGCTATTCCTTGGGGTATTTCCTGTCCTTAACTGACCCGTGGCCAGGGTTGGTTTTCACACCAGTCTAGGTAAATATCGCTCTGAGTTCTTAAACTGCACCTTTCTATTTTTCTGTCTTTGATTCAATAAAGACATACCCTTTGCATATGTTAATTTTCCATGTTTTTTCTGCAAATCATTGCATCTCATTGAAGTCATTTACAGTTTGCATTTCATAGCATGTTCCTATGTTCCCCTGCTTTGTTAGTATAAATCTTTCCATACTGTTTATGAATTAAATATGTTTTACAAATTTCTCTTAAATACTGAATCAAAGTAATAACGTTAGAATTATAGCGTGTTGCAAATTTTCTACCCTTCCATAGATATATAGGTTTCCCTAGTGTCTTTTCTCTCGAAATATGACCCAATGATAAAATCCTAATACGTGCATAAAATTCCTAGCATTAAGTACTCTCACTCGAATTTCATTTCCGGTATTTCTGAATTCCCTCATTATAGGGTTAGATGGTTGCCTGTATACTCTTCCTATATGGTTATGTGCTCTTCGTTATTCTGATTATAGATTGCCTCATTACTATAAACTGTATGATTGCAGAATCTGAAATCTAAGATAAACTTTTAAAACTTCTCAGTTGTCCGTGGTCATTTTATGAAAAGTAAAGGTTTTAATGTTGGGTTTTGTATTTTGCTGCCTTTCCTTTTACAGCTAGCTCCCTGACCCATCGTGGTCATAGGTACCCATAACGGTGGATGGTAAGTTGGGTACACTGGAAGTCATCGAAAGGGACCCACAATTATTGGTAGTAGATTGCGTGGTCATCTGATCAATGTATATGATAAAGTAAAGTATATGGGCCCGAAGCCAGAAGTGGCGAAATTATTGGTCGGGTGACCCGCGATCTCTAGCAGATCTGGGTCTCTACAAGGACACAAACCTGGAATGAGCCAATTATGCTACAGCTCGGCCTGTTATCCTCTAATAGAGATGGAACTTGTATGAAATAGTACTGTGTGTGTGTGACAACACTGCGCAAATAAATACATCTTCAACAGAACTCTTGGATTTACCTGTGCCGCTTGACAAAGACCATTTTTTGGAAGTGGACTTATTAGAATCAATACCCGTGCTAGCTACACAGGATACTACATTGTTCCAACATAAGAGAATTCAAGGTGCTAAATATAGAGGGCAGGAATGCCTTTTTCCCAACTCTTCAACAAACAGAACATCATCAGTCTGTATTCCTCCCTGCCATAGACACAGAATCAGGCCATTTCTGCCTCTATCTGTGCCTGCAGGTAGAAATCAGTCATAGATAATCTAAGAACATTGTATGCAAAAGAATCACAGTATGTCTCTCTCAGGGTATGATTTACACCTTAAAGGGAAAGGGAAAAATCTCCTTTTTGTGGATTTAGTGCCACTAATCTACTTTTTGAGCCTATTGAGAAGGGTGTTTTCTGTATTCCTAGTTATTCAGGCTCGTTGATTGAAATCCCCTTGCAGGTACCCAACTTGTACTGTCTGTGTGTTTGTCGGTTTTATCTAGTGTGAGCCTAGCTACAAAGCAACAGAGCTTCGTAAGAGGGTGGGGGAATAGGAGAGGAGGACAGACGCTGTTGTATTAAGGGAGGGTATTACAAGCAGGCCAGGTGATTACAAACAGGGGTCTATTCTCCAGAGGTTTACGCTTGGATGAGGTGTTGCTTGAAGAGAAGGGGCTTCGGTTCCTGCGACTGAGAGAAGCAGTAGCTAGTGGCTCAAACTATTCTGCTTTGAACACACCCCCAGAAGAGCGAACCAAGTTCAGTCTGTTGCCTACCCTTCCAAGCGATTCCATCATTCATGTTTTGGGTGGAATTCTTTTATAGAAAACAATATTGCTAGTAAACCATACTCGATAAGTATTAGAGCCTAATTACTGTTGATTATGCTAAATGAGGGATAGA
Source organism: Lissotriton helveticus (assembly GCF_964261635.1). NCBI lineage: Eukaryota > Metazoa > Chordata > Amphibia > Caudata > Salamandridae > Lissotriton > Lissotriton helveticus. Next base: position 1,033,113,159 of record NC_136057.1, read on the forward strand.
GACTGATATCCTGCCACCTACACTTGTTGTAGATTTCATCTGATAAATCTTCATGAGGTTTGGGCCTTCTTTTTAAGTAGACAAAATGTCAGTTTCTGTGAAAAATCATGAACGACTAGTGGCATACGTGTGCACAGGAGAGTATGTCACATTCCTTGTACAAGTCATCAACATGGCACAAATGAGTAAACTGGATGATTAAAAGACAACCCTGCGGAATATGATGAAAAGATTGGGTAAGCCAAAGGATGATGAGAGATATGTCCCTAGTTGCTCTTCCTACAGGAAACTTGACTTGCGAACGAAGGGTGTAAACCCATTACACTTCTTGTTTCATGGACCTTCATGAGCACTCCATAGTTTGATCCATGGAGGGATGAAAAAGTGCTGTGGCTGACCAGAAGGTTTCCACTGTTTGCTAGGTGATGGGATGTCCGGCGTCTATGAGACATTACGTGTCCCTTGCCATGGAAAACCTAGCTTCTGCTAAAACAAGACAACAAACCAAAATTTACAATTATTCTTAAGTCAGCATCTATGAGGTTAGCCAGGTGGATGCACTGTTATCCCCAGTGTCGGAGCTAAATCAGATGGAATGTTATCACTGGCTGTTGTCAAATTTTCCTGCCAAAACAGATGCTTTTCCATACCATTTGGTGATTGCAGAGTATACATGTTTGTTGCAGAGATCTGACCAGGGAGACCTAGAAGGATTCCTTGACTTAGTGATCAGATCAGAGGTCTTTTGTGACTCTTCTAGTCCAAGCTCACTCCTTTTTGTACTGAAATAGCTTTCTCTACATGATGAATCCTTCGCTCAGCTGGATTGAGAGCGGCTTACCCAGATATGTTATTTCTGATGGCTCCTCTCAAGTGCACAATATATGAAAACTACTAATAGTGTTTGTGTCTCTGGCTGTACCGGGAATGTATAAAAATATAACATTTTGACTCGATTTGAAGTAGGGGTTGCTTGCAGCATTCATTTTGTCTTGTCCTGATGCATTAATAGGCAAGTCATCCAGACCGGCACCTGAGATGAGTCTTTTACGGGTATTGCAAAGCAATTTAAGACTGGATGGTGGGAACACCCTGTCTACCTAAGCCATAACAAGCGTCTTCCTCGACATAAGGAATTTGTAACAGTGAGAGAAACTGTGAATCTAAGATTCAGACACAAGAGCAAATGAAGCCTGACAAAATCTGCATGAATAATGTATGCACTCTAGCTATGGGCCACACATATTCAGATTTCCTGGGATTGGGTTTAATATTGCAAGGGGTTTAACTGGAGATTTACTATGACTAATGGCGTAGCTTTATGTCAAAAGAAGGCAGCAACATATCAACATAGCCTAGTGAAACATTCAAGTTATAACTGGGTATTATATGTGTATGCATTACGAGCCTATGTGTATTTCTTATTTCTCCGGTGGTGGATAAATACATGGGGGACTGGATAAGTGAATCCCGTGTGAGGAATCAAATTGGAAGGTTGAGATTGAAGTTTTTATTTCAGTCTTCTAATTTCACTTCTCACACGGGGCTCACTTATCTTGATCCCCATTTATTAACATTTACCGGAGGAATCAGAAATGCACACAGGTGTGTAATGTGGTCATTGTAGGCTCAGTAATACAATCAAGCCTACAATTTTCATTATTTCGTAAGTCTCAACGAATCATGCATAGTTTCCCTTTTGTGGGCCCTCCAGACTTGCACCACACCATGGTAGGTAGATGAATGTATGCTTGTAGGTGTGCAAAGCCTGCCTGTGGTGGCAAAATACATGTAACTAACTGAATTCTTAGTCGTCTGTAAAGAAGTTCAGGACCATGAGACAGATAGGTCTTGTATGTGCCATCAATAAATTAGGGTATTCCCTCATTCATTCGCTCACTTCTCCGCCCAGGTAGGCATATTTTCTATATGAAGCCATGCTCCGTTAGAACTGCGGTTATACATTTTTAGCATTTGCTGATGGCTACTATCTTTTTGTTTTTATTTATTTAGTGCAAAAACCCACCACACATGTTTCTCTGGATGTTTAGCCTCACATGAATAACAAACAATACAAGGAATTACAGAACATACATGCAGAAATGACATTCTGGAACAGAACACAAAAACGTTAAATATCTTGAAATCACATAAGGGGCATGTTAGAAATAATTGTGTTTATTTATTTTCTAAATATCTCTGCCAAGTAGGCTAGTTTGATGTTGTAAGTGTGTACCCTATCCAAGATATTCCGCAGACCTTCATTGATTCGTAGAAGTACTTGGGAGGGCCTTGAACGCATGACCTGAGTAGGGTAATGGAGTCTCACACACCTAGGATAGGTGTTCTACTGATGCAGGTAATCCAACCCTAACTGCTTGATAAAATAATTTTAATTTCAAAAGAGGTTTGAATGGCAGCCTGCCTATCATTGTAGTGTGACCTCTTCGTTGGAGCAAAGCGACAGCCTACTTGCATTATTCTACTTAAATTTAGAATGGTCAGGACCTTTTCTAGTCCAAGGAAAAATGCAATTCAAAAGATCAATAGCTTATATTATGTCAATGCTGTGAGTACTCAGAAAGATGGTTGAAACAAAATGCAATCTATGTAAATGGAAACTGGCATTTGCCCAGGCTTAGGATATGAATGAGAAACTGCGTTGAATAGTACTCTCAGATTTCTTACTTTCCCAGGGAAAACAGCCAACTCATTGTAAATGGCCAGATAGACCCAATGGCTCGAATTCAACAACACTGTAATTTAGGCTGAGCTGATAGTCCCAAATCTGGACGTGGGTCCGCTAATTTCACTGCACTTGACATTCAATTCTAACGCCTTCCTTTATATTTAATAGCATCTGTATTATTGGTCATGGTTCTTTATGAACCAAGCTGGAAACTTCACATTTGTGGTAGATTACAAAAGAAAAGAGAACAACTCTGATGGCACCTTGCACATCACTTCAACTCTCTCCTATGAGAATTGACTGTTTTTCACCTGCTAGACATCCTGTGATTGCAAGAACACACTTGGGTCAGACCTGACACAATCAGCCTGGTCACATACTTCGGCCAATTGAGAAGTAACTCATGATCACTCGTATAATAGACTGCTGGCAGATCTCAAAGACTCATAGAAGTGGGCTTCCTCAGTCCTTCTTGTCTAACATAGATGACAGTGGCTCCCAGCATTTCGCCAGAATGGTCTTGGTGGGCCACATTAGCTTGAGACCAGTTTGGCAGTGTGCCAGTTTATTCCCTTTTTAAATAAATACCTGAATCTGGCACATATCTACCCTCACTAGCATTGTTACTTCTCATGGAACATGTTGATGGTAGTTCTTTGAGTTGCATTGCCTTTGTTAGATGAAATGTACCCCGAAGTTTTGGCGGGCTAAAAGTTAGAGCAAACAAGACTTTTCAGGCAAGAATGCAGTAAGTGAAAGAATATTTACCAATTAAGTAGTGAAATGAACACCCTGTCAGGACATGATTCCTATGGGAGATTACCCAGAAGACCATCAAAGGATGTCCCATATTATCTCCTCTCTGATCGTTATGCTTGACTTTCTACTTATTAAGCCAGTGGGGGCCACATAATTTGTGCATGAAATGGAGCTCAACTGCACTCCAGCAAGAAGGGGTAACAAAAATGGGGAGAGCTAATCCCAAGACTTGTTAAACCAAAACAATTACTGCTGCACATGAAGGGTATGACTCTTTCTATTTATTTTTTACTGTTTGTTTCGTCATTCTGTTTTCATCAGCCTTTGGTTCTAACTTTATCTCAAATAAAACATTTAAAAATATTAATGTGAACAGTAAAAACTTCTACTTTGGATATTGGCTCAATCAACCAATTTAGGGATATCTTAAAGAAGGTATTGACTGCAAGATCTCTTGTTTTACACTTATAATAACCAAATTGACTCAGAACTCAAGATTGTTTAGTACATTCAAGGGATGTAGGGCCTGATTTAGAGATTGGCGGATGGGATACTCCGCCACAACCATGATGGATGTACTGTTCTCCATATTCCAAGTGCATGTACATCCTATGGCACTTTTAATATGGTGGACAAGGCATCTGCTACATTTGTGATGAAGTATTCTATCTGCCAAAGCCCAAATCAGGCCCTTGGATTCTTTCTGTGGTTTAATCAAGGGTTCTAGGAAGTCCTGAGACTTTTCTTCCTGGCCATGCATTGCAGGTCGGCAGCCACTTGACCCTGGAAGGAGTGATCTGAGGTTGACTCAGTGCTCCCTGGGGATAATGTGCTGATCAGGGCTGGATTTAATTAAGGGACGCTCTTACCACGCTTGGGTGCTTCTCAATGGCTAGTGATGCTTGGCCCATGCTCTGCCGGTGACGATGGCGAGCCTTCACAGCACGTACAATCAGGAAGAGCACACAGATCGTCAGCAGTGCCAGCGCTCCTAGGCCAGAAGCGAGGATGGCGAGATCTGGCATATTGGGGCCACGCAGAGGCTCTGCAGGATCAGGAGGCGCTGTAGGATAAAAGGAAAGAGAGAGGAGCATCAGGAGAGAACGAACCAACCACTCTCCTTCATGTGTTGTTCCAATACAAATATACTGCTAGCATGATGTTGTAATCCATTTAAAGATCAGAGTATTCAACATATGGTCATGTTTATAGATCTGTTCATACTCTACTCCGAGGAAACTGTTCACTTACATGTTTTAATAGCTTAGTTGTCTGTTGCAAGAGATATTGTTAGCTTACAGTGGGCTCCCCCTTCCCGGATGCACATGGCTTACCACTAATTTAAAATTGGCGGTAGGTGCAATTACTTTGCAACCACTTTTGCGGTCACAAAACAATCTTAAATTCCCTTGCAACTCGCTATTAGGAAGGGATGCCCCAGCCACGCCCCTTCCTAATAGCGACTCGCAAAGCCTATTTTGCAAGTCGGTAACAGGTTACCAACTCTCAAAATAGGATTGGTACATGCTACAACCATTTTTAGCGTTTGCGACTCCTAAAAACAGTTGTACATCTGGCCCCAAATCGCAAATTGGGCCTTTGTAAATTGAAAGATTTCTTTTTTCATACACTAACGCCCTGATTCTGTGAATCAGGTGGTTTGCGTATGAAAATAAGCTTTGTACATCTGGCCCCAAATGTGAAAACGTAGACCATTCTACAATAAACTGTTTCTCCACATAGACAAATATTTAAATCTAGCCTTTACAGTACTAGTCAGAAGCAGAAGTACTCTACCTGCTTGGCCAGACCGCAGCACATCCACACTGATGGTGCAGTTAGTTGTCTCCCCCGACTCTTCGTCTCTTGCAATGACCTGTGATCCCCGATGCGGAAGCCAAAGTTCAGGTTGGAAGGAAGCAGTGGAGAAATATTAGCAGGACAGCAATGGTGACTTGCTCCACATCAGCTTGTGCGCTGGTGTTCTATGTGCCAGCCTGTGATGCAGGGGTCATCAATCTGGGGGAGCGGACCACCTAGTGGGGCCTCAAGTGATCCCGGGAGGGAGGGGGCAGGCTCTGGCCAAAGGAAGCCATTATGCTGATAGCAGTGCTTCGTTTTAAGTGTAACAAGCATTTACAATGCAATGGTCTTGCCTTTGGAAAAGTTAGAGCTATTGGCATTGTAAATGACAACATTTTTATTTATGTGTTGGTTTTGAAAACGGATAAATAAATGGCATTATCATTTACAATGTCAATAGCTTAATCTCTCGCAAATGTGAGACCTATTGCATTTGCAATGCAATAGGTCGCGTATTTACGCGAGTTTGAGCTATTGACATTGCAAATAACAACACGTATTATTTAGGTTTCAAAAACACACACACAGAGCCACACACAAGTAAGAATAACCAAAGAATAACCTCGAGCACTACAAGTGGCGTATGAAGCAGGATATGGCTGGTTGTGAGGTGAAGAGGCAGGGAGGATGCTTCACTGCAGGCTTAGTGAGCGTACTGCACCTCTCCTTCCTCCCCTGGGTGTCTTTGGCCTGAAGTGAAGATGGGGGAAGGGAATAGAGCAGCGCTGCCCGGGGTTGTTATATAACTACAGAAGACAGGCGTTTCAAACCGCCTCCAGACCTCGCCCCTCCCTGTAGCCTGTCACCAAGCAAGGGCTAACATGGCCTGCCAGAGGGAACCCGATGTCACCTGCTCCGGGGAGGCAATGGCTTTCTCCGCCTACTGCTTCGCACCCTACACAAGGGGAGGGTCAGCCAAGGGGTAGCAGCTGCAGTCCCAGGTATGACAGGGGCGGGCATGGATCTGGAAAGAAGTGCAATCTGCTATGAAAGCAACAAGCCTGCTAGAGAGGAATTGCAGTACTTACAATTTGTTTTTAGAAACAGTATACGAAGTCACAATAGCTTTAACTGAACTGAAAGGTTGAGCGCGACCTCAAACTATTTGACATATAAATGAGCACAGTTTATTAATTTATCGTCCAAGTATTATGTAAACATCGACACCTCCTTTGCTAAGGCATTAATATTAGTTTACTTTGGGCTAATCTCACAATTTAATTCTAAAAGCAGTGGAAACGTACCATTTCAAGATGGTCAAAATGTTAACTGTCACAGGCGTACATGATTGCGAATCGAGTCTCTTGTCTAGTACCAGTTGGCTTTCGTTCACGCCCTCCTCCTTCCCCCATGGGTTTTTCGCTAGTTCCCTCCTGCTCTCCCTCCCTCTCCCGGCCCGGACTGCATGACCTAGCCACAGCGTGGTCGCTGGGTGGTATCGTGAGCAGCCGGCGTGCGTGCGCAGTGTGACAGCGCATTTTTGGGGGGGGGGGGGTAGTGTGTAGGTGTTGCACGGACTAGCCCGGCAGGAGCCATTGCGACAGTGTTTAAAAAGAAAGGCTTGGACTGGGAGTGACAGGCTGGAGATGACGGGCGCCCCCGGGGGACCCCGTGAAAAGCCTCTCCATGCCCCCCGGCAGTGAGCGGCGGTACTGGGTCGCGGGTAGATGCTGCTGCTTCCCCCCTGCACAGGATGTCCTCGGAGGCTGATCCCAGGAGCCTGGAGCGCGGATCCCCCTTCCGCCCCCTGTCGCAGTTGTGTCAGACAAAAGACCCCGAGGCAAGCCCCGCAAAATGGCGCCCCCCGTGCAGAGGACCCGCAGGAAGTAAGTGCCCAGTGGTGGGAGAAAAAGTAGCAGGAGGTCATGTCTTTGCTTTTGGTGGTGTCTGCTCGCAGAGACCACGAGAGAGGACAGTCTGGTTAATGCCTCTGGGTGCCATGACGCAGAGGTTTCTGTTAGGCATACAAAAATGGCGTTACCCGTAATATACAATAGCATACAGGAACATGTAGCATAGAAATAAAATATAAGATATTGAAAAGCAGAACATACCTAGACCCATACGTGTAGAATGCTCGCTCCCAACAGAAAACAAGCACTGCCTTACGTTTGTGGTAAAAGCTTTCTTATCTTCTTTATGGGGCGAAACAGATGGCCCCATAAAGAAGATAAGAAAGCTTTTACCACAGCAGTAAGTCAAGGAACCCAGTCTGAAAGGACGGGGCTTGAAGAGAAAGAAGAAAGTCACTAGGACCTCTTCTCCAATGGCTGGCCACCGTTTAGCATGAACAATGATGCCAGCCAATGGAAAAGAGGGGCGGGCTTAACCTTGATAGTGAAACTTACTGAATCTCATTAAATCTCGCCAGCTCGACTGCGCATGTGCGCAGTCTTACGCTAGCCGAGACATAAAAATTAGCAGCAGTAAGCCGCTCTCTAATGGGCCATCACTAACACTTTTTGTCATTTATATCCTGGCTCGGGGAAGGTGTCAAAAGGGAAGGGACTCCAAATATTCTTCGGACCCACCCACCCCCATTTCTAAAAATCACACTTGATACTTAACACGAATGTTTAAATACGTCTAGATATATGAAACATTGCCAATTTAACAGAATAAATGTGAAAAATTCTGAAGGGGGGCCCAATTATTTATTTTTCTACTGGGGGAGGGGGGGCATGGCATTAAAAAGTTTGATAACCACTGCTGTAGTGTGTAGCGTATCCGAACAGCTGCATAAACGTATTTTTGTGTGTTCAGGCCTGTGTGGCAGTGCACCCGGTTACACCAAAATATATCTTTAGCTTAGCTCCTAACTGCGCAAGCTTCTTATCAACCCACACCATGTCTGCTCTGTATACATGTGAACCGCTAGAACTGGAAGATTCTGAAACCGTGGAGCTGCTTTCCTTTTGAGAACGGTACCAGTCGGTGCTAGGCAGCCCCTTTTCCTTATAACAAGCCTCTGCGTTCCACCCGTTCCTGGCCTTAGAGGCACGCGTCCCTCTGGAGCGGTACCGAGTCAATGCAAGTGCAACCTGGTGTCCATCTCTTATGCTCTCCCAAGTGGGCAGGTCACTGCCTCACTAAAACTGAAGGGCATTCTCCTCCAGGCCATGTCTTTGCAGTAAGTAAAACATTGCATTGTGCGGACCTTACTGGTTATTACCCCGAGGAAGTGCAGATCGATGTAGCATAGCTCAGAGGAAACCCTCTCTACCAAGCAAAAAACCCTTCATTCGAGAGTGTGCTCAGAACATGGCGCTTACCAGCAGGAAGTACTGCTCCAGGGCGTGCAGCCGACTGACTCTTGCTAGCAGAAGGCCGTTTGGCATAACCTGGAAGAGTTCTGTGTGGTTCGATTGCTGCTTGAGGCTAAACTGGATCTTTGGATTGGAACCCTGTAATAAAAAAGAAAAGAACACACAGTTTAACCCAGTGTTGTACAAGACAGACACATAACTACGAACACTAGCACATCGTTTAGTGGGAGGGACACAACAGTCCTGAACTGAGATAGAGTACAACTCGAGAAGCATATTCAAGTAACTCAATTAATTGTGCACTTATTATAAACACGAACTAGTCAGTTGCAGCACTCATTATCTCATCATGCATGCACTCTGTCACTCACCTTTGCACTCATGCTGCCATTCAGCTACCCATTTTCTCATTCTTGGGTTCACCAAGTCATCTGTCCACCGTAACGTAATACACACTCAACAGAAAAATGCTACTTGCTACACATGGTGGGTATATATTTGCAATAAAAAATAAGTACGAAAATGAACATACAGTGGATGGTCATCTGAGAATGGCACTACGCCATTGTTTTAAAATTGCAGCATGGCTTCCACATTAAAAAGTGATGTGTCAGCTACGGTTGGGATGGAAATACCATTGCACTGGTCAGCCATCTGGAATTATATTGTGCATTTTGTATCATTGCTCCACCGATCTAAGATTGTCACTGAAACACTATGGACAATTCTAATCCAAGGTGTCCACCTGGTTCAGAATTAGTGACTGCTTGAAATGTGGCACACTCCTGATGTAATGAGCGGCAAGCCAGTGAGTCTCTGAAAATGAAAAAAAAAACTAATTTAAAAAAAAGAAGAAAAGAAATCGAAAGGGACCTATAGAAGGAGAAAAATAGAAAACTAAAAGCCCTGGCAATGAAGCACACTAATTTCCAAGCAAACGTGCACGTGTGGGGGGCGTGGCCAAGCGGTCCAACATGGCGGATGCGCTTTAGACTAGCTCCGGAGGCCTGCTCTAAAATCCTTCTCTTATCCTGTGCCATCAGGCCATATTTTCCCCCAGGCTCCCCTGTACTGTGCCTCTGTACACGCATCGCCTGGTGGATGTGCTCAACAGCAGACTCACAGCCGGAGCGGCAGCCTGGTGACGCCACAGGCCGACCCGGGGCTTGAGGTTCGGGCCCTGGCTGCATCACATCCTGGCTCCTCTGATGCGCTGTGGCTGGACTGCCCCTGGTACCCTCCGACGGGCGCATGCAGAATTCTTGGGGAAGACCAGAGCGGAGACTGTCCTGCATCTGCCCTGGAGACCACGGGGTGAACACACCGGAGCTATAGCACTGTGTCGCAAGCCCCGGACGGCGAGGAGATTCATTCCGGAGGCCCGAGCTCGGTGATTACCCACTGCCGGCTCTACACGTTGCCCGCCTGTTTGGTGGCTCCAGTGATGGCGGAGACCACTGCCTACCTCTCCTCTGACTGTTGGCGGCCCCTGGGGCAGAGCAAAAGATACCGCGCTGTGCCAAAGCCGAGCGCCTGAGCTGAGCCATAGCTGGAAGTCTCTGCGGCCGGTCAGATTGGTGACCGTTGGAGGTGGGCCCGGCTGCCTGGATGTAAAGGACCTTATCCATGTCACATGGCTTCTCGTGGCTGCTGAGGATCCTTACTGAGGTCAGTGTGTGGCCCCCCTGATGCAGCTACGCCCCAAGGGTCCCTGGATGCTTCCCTGGTGTGCCGCGCCCTTGCCTGGACTTTCTGACTGCACCTGCTGCGGGGCCCCCTTGGGTCCTTTGTGAGCCTACCTTTGCACCCCTTGCTGCTGGTGGGGCGGTGGTGTGATGCAGCTGTGAGTGCACGGGGTCGGCGCAGGGCTGCTCACAAGGCTCGATTCTTCCGTGGGGCCCCATTGTGTCCACAACAAACTGATGCCGCGAGGGCTCTATAGGGCCTAGACACCCCCCATTACCCCATGGAGCGGGCCCGGTCTCCTTTCCGCAACAATCCTGCGAGGCAACCGCCCCCCCGTACATCAAATGGGCCTTGGAAGAGAGCGGTTGCAAGAGTGAACTGGGGATCACTACCTCTTCGTCACAATCCAAGTGAAACACTCCCACATATGGAACAGGCAGCGCGGCGCATAGAAGCGGCCGGCTAGGTCCTGGTGCGCGTTGTGTTTAGGTGCTCTCCGCGCCAGCTTTCCTACCTGCCCTGTAGGTGAATGCTATCTGGATTGACTACTCGCTGTGAGACGTCCTCCCCTCCTCTCCCCCTTCAAGTGCTACTGCCACCACAACCATCACCTTGGGTGCGACCGCACTGCCTACTGGCTTTTACAGAACTCTGCTGGCGCTGCGAGGGCTTACCTGCTGTCACTAACCATGACTCGCAACAAGGTTCAGAACACCAAACAAAGCACACTAGACTGCTATGCCGCCTCAGGGGCGCAAGCAGCAGATCTGGCGAATCAGAGTTCTACCGGTCCAGACAACGCTGCATTGATGGCGGCAATAATGCAATTACGAGACGCGCAGGAGGCCAAGTTCGGGGCGATCGGGTCAGATGTGATGTTGACTTGCCAGGATCTCCGCAAGGCGGTGGACAGGATAACGGAAGCCGAAACCCGGCTATCAACCACAGAAGACACAGTTGCATCTCTTCACAAGAAGGTATCCTCTCTGGAATCCATGACCAGAGGCCTCGTGATCAAGGCGGAGGATGCCAAAGGCAGGGCCCGGAGGTACAATCTTCATTTTGTGGGCTTTCCGGAGGGCTGCGAAGATAACAATGTGAAACGATTCCTCACCGAGTTGATAGTAAGTTGGAACCCTCAGTCGTCTCAGTCTAAGTGTTTCATCATTGAACGCGCGCACTGCACTTTGATTCAAAAACCTCCAACAGGGGCCAGGCCTCGGCCAATCATAACTAGGTTCTTAAATTTTCACAACTGCAACGCGATCCTCACACAGACCAGATTGGCAGGCCAGCTTCACTTTGACTCCCACCGTATTCTAATGTTTCCAGACTATACAAGACTGGTTCAGCAACTTTGGCAATCGTTCATGGCTGCTAAAGCCAGACTGTGAGATCTCAAACTCCAATATGCACTACTCTTCCCGGCCCGGCTGAGAGTCATCTTCGAATCACGTACGCTCTTCTTTGATACCCCCGAGGAGGTGTTTGCCTGGACGGACAAAAGACGTAGACTCAAGCAGCATACCCCATCGCACTTTGACTCGGAGTCGTCCTTTGGGGATGCCGCGTGCCAGCTATCCAAACCCAAAGGGAAAGTAAATCGTAGATCACGCTAGAGGCGCCGCACCAAATCTCAAGGCGCTTCCAGCTCCCGAGTGGATGGAGGTCCACAAGACTCGTCGCCGTCGCATTGTGGAGACCGAGGGTCACAGGTGTCATATTTGTGCATACCAGACTGGCTTGTAAACCCCAGCTCACATCCCTCATTTTATGTACTTCTTCAGATTGTCCGGAACTGGTGCTGGGGCCTAGGAACGGAGACTTGAATGTTCACAATACTGATGTCACAATGCATGGGCCTATGTGAGGCCTTCTCCCCCATCCCTCTTTTCTCAGTATTTGAGAATGTAGTACTTGTTTGGGGACTGTTCTATGGGGAACCTTTGGTGTGGGGCAGTGGTATGACGTCCACCACGACAGATGCTTCTACTGTTTGGAGGTATTGGGTGGGGTGGGTGGGGGAGGGGTTGGGTTTCTTGAATTGGTTGATGCTATGTTTTACTGCCACTACCTCACCAGTCATATGTGCTCCTGGGATTGCCACTGTCACTCACGTCGCTGCTTTCCTATATACATGCCACGATCATCTATGCTACAAGATTTAGCGGGGGTTGAGAGTAGAGTGCTCGGAGTACTTAGTCGGAATGTAAATGGCTTACTCAATAAGATTAAATGGGGGGCTGTGCTGCGCCAGGCGAAGCGCCACAGGGCGGGTGTCCTCTTCCTGCAAGAGACCCATTTGGGGGGCACCAAGACACCTTGTTTGGTAAGGTTTGGTTTTGCACACACTTACCTTGCTGGTTTTACTAGTGGTTCCTGATGGGTTGCAATCCACATACACCTTGCAACCCCTTTGTTTATAGCCGAACATGATCTGACCCACAGGCTAGATATATTGTGCTATATCGGACATTGTATGGGAAACCCATTGTTCTGGGCAGTGTCTACGCCACCCCCCTTCTGTCTGACCATTCACCTGTGTCTATTTTCCTGTCTCTGGATCCCAGGCGCTCCCCATTTTGGTGGCGTTTGTTGCCTTGGCTGCTGCTGGGCGATAATTATAAGACACATATCCACAAATCATTAGCGGATTATTTCTTACTCAACACAGGCACTGTAGAATCTCCAGTCATCCTGTGGGAAGAAATGAAGCCCACTCTCAGGGGAGCAGATATCGCCTTCTGTACCGTGCAACGCCAACAGAGACGTGATAAGGGATTACAAATTGAGGCCCAGTTACTTGATCTGGAGCGTGCGAGTAGCGACACTGTTGGACAGGTCGCGCGTAGACAGTTACTAAACGTCCAACAGACGTTAGCCAGAGAACTCCTCGATGAAGCCCAGCTTTATTGGCTCGCCACCCGTAGTCGGATATACCAATGGGGAGACAACTCTAGTGCCCTGCTGCATCGCCTGTCTCTGCAGACACTGCGCCCCCAGACGCTCTTGAGTATACAAGGCCCTGCCAACATTGCTAACTGCTTTGCCTCGTATTTTTCAGATCTATTTGCCCCTCATGAAGTACTACCTGCTGCCCTTGTACAGAAATGTATTGCTGACTTTCCTCCTCAGGCACTGTTGGATACAATGCGAGATACACTGGACTCTCCCCTGTTGGTGGATGAACTGCTGGGTGCGCTGCTTGACATGCTGGCGGGAAAGGCACCAGGTCCGAATGGCTACCCCGGTGAGTTTTTCCAAAAATATCACCCGCAATTACTAAAACCCTATCTTGCGGTGCTGGAGGCATCATTGGAGAGTGGCAATCGTCTGCCGGATTGGCGGCATGCGGAGATTGTTGTATTTTTGAGGTCAGGGCGTCCGCCGGCACAATACTCGTCATATCGCCCGATATCATTACTCAATGTGGAAGCTAAGCTTCTGGCCAAGGTGATTGCAAACCGCATAGTCCCATATATTATGGAGCTGGTCCGCCCGGATCAGGCTGGTTTTATGCCGAACCACGCTATGCGGCACAATATCAGATGAGCTCATAATGTTATTGTCGTATTTAACAAGCTTGGCACACCTGCCGCCCTTCTCCTGGTGGACATGAACAAGGCTTATGATTCTCTCAGCTCGAGGTATCTATTTGCCTTGCTCGATCACCTAAATTTCGGCCCCCGGTTTCTAAGCCATATTCGCCTGTTGTACACAAACATAACCACCTCGGTCCGAGTGGTGACTCGGTTTCCAGAAGCTTCCCTATTGGGCGGAGGAAGCACTAGGGCTGCCCGCTCTTCCCTTAACTTTTCGCTCCTGCTATGGAGCCACTAGCGGCTTGGGTTCGCATAGGCGCGCAGGTTCGAGTGGACACCAAACATCTCCGACCACATAGCGCTCTATCGGATGATGTTTTATTCTTCCTCACAGACCGGACCGGGCGGCACCTTCTTCGCATTATGCAGATCTTTGGTGAAACCTCCGGCCTCTATATGAATCTCGGCAAATCATTTTTGTGGTCGCTGTGGGCGGAGATCAGCTAGGCAACTGGTTGCGTGAGGTAGTGGTGGTCCCAGACTGCTTCAAGTATCTGGGAGTATATCTCTCAACGTCCCATGTGTTGGCATGGACGAAGAACCTTGCCCCATTATGGACACAGGTGAGCTACCAGATGAGGGTGTGATCCCACCTGCCCCCATCTCTCTTTGATAGGTCCGCTATTTTTAAAATGATTTCTCTACCTCATCTCCTTGATCAATTACAGAACCATACCTATCCAATAAAACCAACATGGTTTCGCCAATTGAATGCTAATCTAGCCTGCTTTCTCGGGACTGGGGGGTGGGAGGGGGTGGCGCATCACGAGTAGCTGAGGACCTGCTTTCAGTCTAGAGGCCACCCCAGACGTTCAGGCGTACTAAATGGCCTCACACCTGCTCGTCCTCAAGGACTGGTGGTATGGTGATCGTGGGGACCTGGCATATGCTGTGGAACGCAGGCTGCTAGGAGACACCACCCTGTACATGGCTCTCTGTTCAGTGGTACTGCTTCGTGAGCTACCACCCGCTACAGTCACAATCTTCAAGATTTGGAAGTCGATGCTCCGTTTGATGGGTTGGTGGAGGAGACTCACTAGGAAAACTCAATTGTGGAACAACGGACAATTACCACAACTGGCGCAGCTGTCCGGCTTTCAGAGCTGGGAGGCCGTTGGGATTGACACAGTGGGGGCAGTTGTACATGGATGCACTCTCAAGTCCTTTCTTGGTATACAAACGGAATATGATATGCCCGCATGCAGTTCTACCGCTATCTCCAGTTTCGTCACGCCTTTACCCCATACATATCTTACCTAACAGAGATCCCTGAATTTAACCCCATTGAGGCCAAAGTTTTTATGGGCGACTTGGGGGACCACAAGATAACTAAAATATATTGTACACTTATTACGAATACCCCTACCACACTACATAAAACAAGATAGGCATGGCAGCAGGACTAAGGCCCCTTAGAGGAGGACAACTGGGTTCAGGCTCTGGAATCCCCCCGCAGTGCATCAATCGCGGCCCATCTGCTCCTTATCCAGTTTAAATACCTACACAGAGCCTCCCATACCAGGCACAGACTGTGGCGCGCTGAGCTCATCGCGTCCCCACATTGCTTACGCTGTGGATCTATAGAGGGTACTTTCCTGCACACTGTGTGGTCCTGCCCGACATTGTCAAGGTTCTGGAAACTAGTGTTTACATGCCTGTCCTAGGTCCTGGGGTGGGCCATCGCATCCTCACCAAGGTTGGCCATGTTGCATGTTACGGAAGATATAGGAGGCAATAGATTTAAGCGCCACCTCCTATTGGATCTCACACTGGCAAAGAGAGATATCACCCGGGTCTGGAAAAATGAATCTCCATCGTGGCTTGGGGTATGGAAGAGGGGTCTGGACTTTTGTATGGACCTGAAACTCCTGGTCTTTGAAGCGAGGGGATGCCCTCCTAAACACTACAAAATTTGGAAACGATGGGCCAATTACAGGGGACTATATCTGGAGCCTCCTCCGCCCATCTGAAGTTGAACAACTAGACTGGCATTTCCTTAGTTCTTTTATTCGCTGCAACTGTGGGTGGCAAAAACTTTCCCTCGACTCAAGACTGTTTTACTTGTGGAACCGAGGCAATGTGGCGCAGTTGTTTCTTCTTTTTTGTTCTTACCTTCCTTCGGAATATATTTTACCTGCAATCAATCATCTAATGTTGTTGAAAATGTTGACTGTCATATATGTCGTCCTGATTATGTACCCTGGGTGCCCTGCAAGGCCCGCATACTGTATTGGTTGTCAACAATAAAATTATGTTATGAAAAACAAATGTGCACGTGTGATCAGACAAAATGCTGCCATGCACAAAGCAACTGAGCCAATGGCTGAGGTGGACTGACCCATTACCCCATGTACAGAGTGGGTAATCAATAGCAACATTCTTCTCTTTTATGAAAGTTTGGAAACTTCCATGTAACAAAGTATCCGTCTGCAGGCTTTAACACAATGTAATTAACATTCCACTCAGAAAGATCTATTTGCTTTAAAGTATCCATTTCATAATAAATATATCATGGCTCCTGCCTCTGTCGTATCTTTAATAATGAACATATTAGAACAATTTGAATTTTAGCTATTTTTTCTCAGTAGACCAGTTGGGCCTATTGCCTTTATCATTGACTTGTGAGCATAACCATGGTGCTAAAACAGTGAATATATGCAGGCATATATACATGACAGTAATCAAGCGTACTCCTACGATGCGGACCCTACCTAAGTGTACTTTGCATGTGTGTGGGTGTGAAGCCAAGAATACCCTAGGAAAGGGGCGTGGCCAGCAGCATGGCCGGTTGAGACGTGCCTTGCAGGAGCTCCTGACGAGCTGCACCCAGATCCGCCGTTACACTATCCCCAACGAAGCGCCAAACCGATCAGCGGGAGCCGCAACACCCCGGGGGCTGCCAGAGGTGCATCAACTGCACGAACTGCGCGGGGTTTTGCAGAAATCCGAGTCTTTAGCCCCGACTCGGCGCTTCCCTGCGAGGCCAAGATGGCGGCCGTGGAGCCCGAGAGTCGCCGAAGCGCCTAGGATCCCTCCCAGGACCCAGCGGGGCTGGAGCCCGCTGCCTGAAAGACGCTGCAGGGAAGCCTGTCCGCGGTGCTGGCCACCCGGTACACGGAGGGGGAAAAGAGAGGCACAGAACACCGTCCGCCTTTACCAAGATGGCAGCCGGCGCGACTCAGAGCCGGTAAGAGGGAGCCGGGGCCAGTCACCTCCATTCCCCCCTGGCCGCGAGACCTGCAGACTGTGGAGTCGGGGGGCGGAATAGCTCCGGTGCGCGTCCCCAGGGGAGGTGATTCCGGTGGGGGCCGAGGGACACTGGAGCATCGAGCCCTTTACACGGTCCCGGATCCTACACCAGCATGGCGGCGGTGATCGGGGGACACCCGAGGGGGTTGAAGGCCACGGGAGCGCTTTGATTACGGTGAGAAGCCAGCGCTCGCCCCCCCCCATTTCCCCCCCCCTGGCCTCCGTCCGGAGAACTGCTCGCTCGACACCCTGATTGCCTGGCCACCTGAAGGGGGACCCGGAGTGCCAGTTGCGAAGACTGTTGTGGAGGTCCTTGGCGTCTGACGGCGCTGTGCTCATCGTGGGCGAAGTAGAAACCGCGAAGGGTCCGCTCTCACTCCGTGGCAGCTGGTGGGAACACGTAAGAGCGGGCACAGAAGGCGGAGAGGGACATACACAGAGGGAGCTGCGTCTACTACTAGCGGGAGGGCGGTCGACGGGGGAGGCAAGGGGTTTACAACCTCCACGATCCGACAGCGCAGGGAGAGGAAAGAGGACGCCCCCCAAACCCCCCCCCCCCTGCCCAGCTCCAGCCATACTTTCGGCTCGACAGGGGTCTGAGGCTTGTGGCCTGTTCCGGGGGTCCCCACCCGAAGAGTGGACAGACATGGGGAAAAGAGACGTGGTCCCTAAAACCACGAAACAAAGCCCCATGGACAACTTTGCGGCGCCAAGATACACGGTGGAGCACCACTCGGTGGCACCCGGAGCGCGGACAGACACGGCGCTGTTGATGGAGGCCATTCAAGCATCCAGAACGGACATACAAGAGTCCCGGGCGGCCCTGGAGGTGAAGATCGGGGAAGTGGGCTCCGAGGTTACACTGCTACGGCAAGACTTCCGGAAACTGTCCGATAGGGTGACGGAGACTGAAACGCGGATAAGCGACAATGATGCATCGATATCCGCCTTGAAGAAAGATATGGCGGAGCTACAGGCCTCGCACCGCCAGCTGCTGTGGAAGGTGGATGATGCGGAAAATAGATCGCGATGCAACAACCTGCGCTTCGTGGGATTTAGAGAAGGAATTGAGGGGACCAACATGGCATCATTCCTCCACGCTTGGTTGAAGACCACCTTCCCGACAGCACAGTTCTCCCCGTGTTTTATCATTGAAAGAGCGCACAGGGCCCTCCTGGCGAAACCTCCGGAAGGGGCGAGGCCGAGGCCGGTCATAGCGCGCTTCTTGAACTTTGCGGACAGAGATCTGATCTTGAGAGAAGCCAGAAAAATGGGAGAGATACGTTCGGAGAATACGACCATAATGATCTTCCCGGACTACAGCCAGGAAGTTTCGAAACAGTGTCGATCGTTTGACTCAGTAAAGGCAAAGCTGAGGACCTTGGACATCCAATACATGCTCCTTTTCCCCGCTAAGCTCAAGGTACTCTACAAAGATAAGTCCATCTTTTTCTCGCACCCGGAAGACGCGTGGCAGTGGCTCGAGGAACGCCCTGTACTGAATAGCAGAGAAGCCGTGGGGCGAGAAGCACTGGAGAGATCACTGCGGGAAAGGGCACGATGGGAGATGCCGAAACCACAGAGACGGAAATCACGAAGGGTGAGGAAGCTGACACCGGCGACACCGTACCAGGCCCATGGCACGGGTGACAAGAGGGGTGGTAGATCAACATCACCTGGAAATAACTCAGTGGCAGGCTCCAGGTTCAGTTGCCTGCGCAATGGAATCCGTTCAGAAGGAGATGAAGAGGAAGAATCGGAGGGCCGCGCATCTGGAAGAGAGGAGGAGGTGGAGGTGGGAGACTCGGTCCACCCACTAGTCAAGGAAATTCATCACTTGGAGCAGGACTCCTCGGGCAGTCCGGCGCACCCGTAATGGACACACAAGACTCACACTCATGAAAGATGGTGCTCTGGGACTTGGGAGATGGCAGCTCGACATACGAGAGCACGCAAGTTGACACGCCCTTCTATGTTCTTTAAGTTTCTCTTACTGTTTTTGGGTTTGTGAAGGGAGGGATGTGTGGGAGGGCGACAGGCCTTCGCCTACGGATAGTTTGGTCCTATGTTAGGATGCAACTGGAAGGGGAGGGAGACGGGGAGGTGGGTGGGTGGGGTGGTAGGTTTTCGAACTCTCTCAAGTTGGGGAACTAGAGGGTCAAGGGGGAGAGGTGGGCCACTTTCGCGAGATTCACGCAGCAGCGCACATTGAGCTCACGCACCACCTGCACATGCCAGGATGGACCATATGCAGTTACCTCGTAGTCCAATGGCAAGTACCGTAGCCGCACCAAGAGGAGTAGATAAGAGATTGAGCATCCTTACATGGAATGTCAACGGTTTGGGTTCTAAAATCAAAAGAGGCCTGGTGAACGCCTACATTAAAAGGGTAGACCCAGACTTTACCTGCCTGCAAGAAACGCACCTCAAGGGTACTATATGCGCCTTTCTCGCTAGGGGGAGACACAGGGTATTGGCACATGCGGGATACACATCTGACTCTAGAGGGGTGGCAGTCATCGCTAAAAAAGCCTCCCCATTTTGCATTACCCGCACCTGGCTGGACCCACAAGGAACTTACGCCAGAGTGCAGGGCACCTGGAACAGACGCACCTACACGCTTGTCTTGGTATATGCACCACCCAAACTGCAACCGCGTACACTCACGGCGCTCAACCGCATACTCTTAGAGACCTCTGATACAATACAAGTGGTGGGAGGAGACTTCAATGATGTTATGAACACCAGACACGACAGATCAGGAGACGGGACGAGAGGCGAGTACCAGACAACACTCTGCAGCCAGATGTCAGCCATAGGACTTACAGACATTTGGAGGTGGCTTCACCCGACACTACAGGCATACTCATACTACTCCGGGGCACATAAGGTGTTCTCGCGCCTGGCCTACATTTTTATGTCCCGCCAATACCTGAGGGCAGATGATGTTGCAGAATATAGGGCCAGGGGCATATCGGACCACTCGCCACTGTATGTAAGAGTAGGACGAGACCAGATTAGGCACGCGGGGGCTTGGCGCCTGGCGGCTTGGGATTTACAAAACGCGACTCTACTTAGAGGTATACGGGCTGACATTAGGGTGTATCTAGCTGAAAACGAGGGCACGGTAGACTCAAGGGTTACTCTGTGGGACGCCCTGAAGCCGGTCCTTCGGGACAGGATAAATTCTAGGTTGGGTGAAGAAAGACGTAGACTCCAGGCTGAGGTGACCGTCCTAGAACAGGCGATCCTAGAAAGGGAAAGGGAATATCTGGCCCAAAAACACGACGAGACCCTCAGAAAGCTGCTGGATGTCCAGAAACAGTACAGGGAACTGGTAAACGAAGAAGCGAAGACCCAGGCCCTTGCCACCCTCCACAGGCTATACGATGTAGGGGACAAGTTGGGGAAGCTCCTGGCGTGGCTCAGCAGGAAAGAAAGGGCGGCGAGATGGATTGATAGTGTAAAAGCCGGGAATGGCGTTCCTGTCAACACTGATAGGGAGATAGCCAAAACTTTTGCCACGCATTTTGAGGCATTCTATGCGGCGCGAGACCTTGCTACGCAGGAGGAGGCGCTACAATATTTAGGTGCAACAGTCCTGCCGACCCTCCCCCCCGAGTCCATGGAGGCCCTAGAGGCGGCCATAACGGTGGATGACATCACCGAGGCCATTGCCAGATTGAGACCTGGCAAAACCCCGGGTCCCAATGGCTTCCCGGCAGAGCTCTTTAAGCGGGCTGCGGACCTACTGTCGCGACACCTTGGGGGACTCTTTACAGGTGCCTTTGAGGAGGGTGAGCTGCCCCCTGACCTGGCTAGGGCTATGATTGTCCCGATCTATAAAGAGGGCATACCACGTGAGGATTGCGCCTCATACCGACCCATCTCCCTACTGAATACGGAGGTAAAGCTGTTGGCCACCATCCTGGCAGCTCGACTGCGAACAGTTATTACGGATCTGGTGCATCTAGATCAGTCGGGCTTCTTGCCAGACAGGGCCACTAAATTGAACCTTAGAAGGACCCATAACTGGTTGCAGGAGGAACGAGACCGCGCTGATCCTCACTGGTTCCTCTGCCTAGACGCCGAAAAGGCGTTCGATGCAGTGCACTGGCCCTTCCTCTTTGCAGTTCTATGTAAGTTCGGTTTCGGGCCCAATTTCATTCGGTGGATACGGCTCCTCTACACTGCCCCGATGGCCAGGGTACGGGTGAACGGGACTCTATCCCGAGAGTTTCAGATCCAGAGAGGGACTCGGCAGGGATGCCCCCTGTCTCCCCTCTTGTTCACGCTTACAATAGAGGTGCTCGCCGCCAGGGTCCGACAGAACAATGACATTCGCGGGTTTACAAGCAGTGCCGCTGACTCGATGCCTGAAAAAATCTTGCTCTACGTAGACGATGTTTTACTCCACATAACGGAACCAGAAACCGCGATCCCAGAGCTCTTCCGAGAAATAGAACGGTATGGCAAGATGGCCGGACACAAAATAAACTGGGACAAATCAGTACTTTACGACCCTAGGGGTTGCAATCGATGGGGGAGTTTACCAGAAGACCTACTGACAACTACCGAGGGCTTCCAGTACCTCGGGATATTCATTATCGTGAGCGAGGCCCTCTCCTTTAGTAGGAATGTAGAGAGGATCATATTTAATGCAGTGGCGGATATGAACCGGTGGAGACAGCTCCCGCTGACTCTCCTAGGTAGGGCGGCCATGTATAAAATGGTCGCATTGCCGAAATTCCTATATGCTCTGCAAAATGAATACTACCCGATACAGGCATCGGTCTTCCGCAGGATCCATGCAGACCTGCAATCCTTCCTCTGGTTAGGCAAGCATGCCAGGGTGGCTTTGTCCACTCTCCAGAGACATCAATACAGTGGTGGGATCTCACTTCCTAATCTAGAGGCCTACTACTGGGCAGAACACCTAACGCCAATAAATGACTGGCTCCATGCCCCAGCGGATCACCCGACATACGCACTAGAAAGAGCGACAATGTCGGCCAAAAATCTGCTATGTTTCCTCTATGGCACTCCTGGATGGACCTCCCTCCTCCCGGCCATGTCAGTGACACTGTCCGCGTGGACGAAGGCTAACCGTCGCATGGGATGGGATAAGCCCACACGACAGACACCACTGTGGCATTGCCAGTGGTTGGCGGAACTCCACAAACTAAGAGGTTTCCAAAGGTGGGACGATATTAGCATTTCTACTATAGGGGATGTAATTGCCAAGGGGGAGTTCAAATCGTTTCAGATCCTTAAGTCAGACTTCGGGCTTCACGACACACAACACTTTAAATATATACAACTTCGGCACGCCTGGAAGGCCCAAAATATCGCGCTCGTAGATATTCCTGAATATGCTCCTCTGGAGGGAAGGCTCCTACAGGAGCAGATGCCGGGAAAGGCAGTCTCCCTGACATATAAAACGTTAACTAACCATATGCTGGGGGATCTGGCAAAGCTCAGGGCCACTTGGGAGGCGGAGGTGGGAGAGATGGAGGACTTGGACTGGGACACAGTACTGATGCATCCCCGGGAGGTGGCTATCAAATCCCGACTGCGACTGATTCAGTTGAATATACTCCAGAGAACCTACTATGACAGACAGCGACTATGCAGAATGGGGAAAGTAGAGGACCCAAGTTGCCTTAGATGCCCTCAAGAAATTGGGGATTTCTACCACACGATATGGTCTTGCAGTGTCATACAAACATATTGGACCCAGGTGTTCAAAGAATTGGAGGAGGTCCTAGAGACCCCGATCCCACAAGAGCCCAAACTAGCTTTATTGGGCATGACCAACGAGGTAGACCTGACACGTCCCCTTCTTATATTTCTGGTCCTAGCATTGGTAGTGGCAAAAAGGGACATTGCAAAGCACTGGGGAGCGCCAGACCCCCCCGACCTGGAAGAATGGAGAAGGGGGCTTGATATCTACATGGCAGCCGAAAGGGTAACCTATAAGGCATGGGGATGTCCCAAACAATTCCGCAGAGTTTGGTCTAAGTGGAGACGATACCGGGGGCTGGATGGGGGGATGTGAAGGTGGGCTTCCCTGGATGAGTGTGAGACGGATGGCCAGGACTGATGGGACAATGGCACTGAGAAGTTGTTAATCAATACTGCACTTGTGGAATGTCGTAAGATGCCTCCGAGTTGTGCCGCAGATCTAGAAGTGACATATCTGGCACGGGCAGGGGGGATGTGGGTGGGAAGGTGTGGCTGCTGCTGAGTTTTTCTGTATATAATCTGATGGAAGCAAATACCTGTGTTTTTTATTGTTCTTGGGGGGGGGGGGGGGGGGGAGTTTTTCAGCAAAAGAAAAAACGGCAGAGGTTCAGAATGGCCCTTGAAATGCTTAGAACTATATACTGGTCTACACCAAAAGCGCTCGATTGAAAGTTGCCGCCCGACCTCCGGGGTGTGGGCTAAATGGCCGTGTATCCAATTGCTATTGGTGAGAGGCGCTAGTTGTGGCTATTGGGAGTGCCTAAGTATTTGTTACTTGATCACTGTGAGTCTGCAATAAAAATAAATAAAAAAAAAAAAAGAATACCCTAGGAAAGAGCTAACCCCATTACCTGATGGGAAAGAATAAAGGACCCCGTTGTGGTCACGGGTTGGACACCCCACGAGGGATGTCAGACCGCTGTGCTGTGTGTTGAAGGTTCAGCAGGCCTAGACCTTAGTGTCTTGTGTCGGTGTGGAAGAGACTCGTCTCCTTCACTAGTGAAGGTGCAGTTCTTTTATACCAAAAAGGTAGCCTCAGGGGCTCTACCACAGTCAATATGTTGTGAGTATGAATATGTAAATGAGCCTAAATCAATCATTGTGATTACGCAAAGTAGCCTGGTCGCCCTAGGATGAAAGACAGCGATTACTTTTGTACAGAGTATGATAATCCTGTTATGTACGTCATCTGCAGGGGATTTTACTAAGAATCCTCATGCATAATAAATTAGGCTAGTTTAAAGGAAACCAACTGACATTTTATTCAGCACATAACTGGGTAAAAGGTCAGTGCTAAAACCGTTATGCAGAGCAAGGTAGGAAAAATGTAGGTAAAAGGTCACTTTGCTACCTAGGCCTAGTTTAGGGAACATAACACTAGGGGGTTCGCTGCTAGGAGGTACCTCTTGTACCTCCATGTTCTCGGTGTTTCTTCCTCCCAGAATTCCTAGGGGCGAAAGTGTATTTGTCCCAATGGTCTCTTACCAACCAATCAATTCCTGATGTAATTGCCTGGGAATTTCTGTATAAAAGGAGATGAGAACTGCCTTGCCTTTGCATTGCAACGCTTTGTCAGTCTTGTTAAGGGTTTCTACTCTTCCTATTGTGTTCCTGAGTCCAGGTTCCTGTCCTACTATTCTGCTAGTATCCGTCCTGCTCCTGTCTCCACTACCAAGTGTATTCCAGTTGCTGTCTCCAGCGATTTCCACCTTCTGGAGGATTTTTGCCAAGTTGGCTCTTTCCTCCAAATGTGCTTTTTCTGGAAAGCACTATCCACTTAGGCGCTTTCTGGTGTCAGCGGCATAGTAGCTACCAGAAGGGGTCACCCATACCTCTAGGTAGACCAAGGCGGTGAAGTCCTGCTCAGTCCACTCTCATCGAACTGAAGGGTCCTTAGACAGGTATAGTTCCCCTGAGCCTGACAAAAAATAACAAATATTTACAAAATGACAGTTGGCAAAACAATATACAAAGCCTCCTACGAGGGCCTAACAAGGATTCATTCTCACAGTGCAAATCTTCTGTCCCTAGTGTTTGTTTAGAGGGTTTAAGCAACACCAACACCCTTGCTGACTATGATAATGTGTGAGTTTCCTTGTGACAAAGTTCCTGTCTAGAGGCTTAAACACAGTGCAAGAACAAACGAACCTCGAAGGTCTATTGGGAAAAGTTATTGTCAGATGCCATACGTTTGATATGTTTTTATGATAAGTTAAAACAAAGCCAGTAGGGCTGACTTGCTTGACTAGCTGAATTGTGAAAAACATTTAAAGTAGGATTTACTTAGACAAGTTTTTGAACACATTTGTTTGGGCAACTCTGGTAGAAATGGAGTATGCTTGGCTGGCCGAGCAGTGGAGACAAACGGGTATTGGAACAACCTGTATCCCCTGTAATGGCAGGATGGATGATGCCTTTTGTGGTTCTTTCTTTCCAGAGGTAGAGGGATCACAGCAGTCTGAAGAGGGGGCCAGAAGTCTTCATCAGAGATTTATTCTGGTGGAGTCCTGCTCTAGCAAGACCCACTCTAGGGGGAAAGGATAGCATGCAACTTTCACAGTAAGCACACAATCTCACAAGATGCTAAGGTCTTACAAATGCTAAAGGGCTCCATTTAGAATTCTCAGGTTGCCCAGTCTAGGACCAAACCCCAGTTCTGATTGGTTCTCTAAGGAGGCATTTGAGATGATAACCAGAGAAATAGAAATTGGAGAAGAAAAAAAGCTATCACCCATGAGTACACCTCGGTTACTGACTTTTGAGCAATGTCTTCTTGGTCTCGAAGAAGGATTCAATGGACTTGGGATCCATCATGAATTTACAAGAGCTGAACCAATGGCTTGCATACCGGCTTTTCAAAATGTAGGGATTAATCTCCTCTTAGATATTCTATGACTGAAAAACTGTACGACATGACTAGATTTAAGGACACTTGCTTAATGGTATCCATTTGGGAACCACATCCAATGTTTCTCATATTCCAATGGAATGTACAGATTGTGTAAATTTCCAGCCTGCTATCAGATTGGTGCTTTACGGAACTACTCAAGCCAGTGGTGGCGTACTTTGAGGCCCAGGGGAATTCTGATCATTGTGTACCTGGACGATAGGATCTTTATGGCCCAACATTAATCTGCACTACCGGGACACATCTTAGGGGTGATTTCTATGCTACAGGAGCTGGTATTTGTCATAGATCGGGACAAACTAATTATGGATTCACTAACAAGCTAGCTTTTTTTGGTTTCACAGTGGATTCTGTCCATGCGGTCTTAAAATTGCTTATGAAGATAAAAATCTATAAAACATCCGAACAATAAAAAAGAGATTCAGAAAGTTACAGCAGAGCTAAAAATAATCCTTCTAGGGTTTAACAGAGGGGTAGGCTGAGTCAGGTTAGATATGAGTGATCTTCCCAGGCCCACTGCATTATCGGCCCGTGTAGCGAATGAAAATTCTTCATCTTTATCATGGCTTATTATATAATGATTGAATGCCATGGTCAGAAGAAGCCAGGACAGAACTAGCTGGGTGGTTGGCACATGAAGACCTGGAATGGACAGGATATTTTTGACACAATATCGGATATGATAACAGAATTGGACACAAGCAGTTCTTGAAGGGGTGCTGCTGTGACGAGTTATTGATGGTGGGGATTGTGGATGCAGTAGAAGTTAAAGCTCCACATGAAATATTTGGGCTTTCAGCAGGATCATTTGCAATAAGGAATTGTATCAGAGAGTGTGCAAAGCCTGGACCTCTTCCGTATGGACAACATTGTTGCATTCTAGTATGTCAACAGACTTGGAGAGTGAAATTGAAAGCGTTAGTCAAGTTGGCAAAACGTTGTGGTCTTTTTACCTGGGCTATCAAATATTAGTAGTGGCAGAATAGCTTCCAGTTCTGCCCAACAAGCTAGTAAACTGTAATTTTCACCATGCAGTCGAACCGCAGCTACTGGAAGTTAGAGCTGTCATTTGTACGGACTCTACAGGGTTGTTGTGGCAAATGCCACATAGATCTGCAGCTGGAAATAAAATCCCGGAGTCATGGTGACCAACACCTTCGTACATTATCTGCTTCTGAATGAAGTCTTCCCATCATTCAGGATGATTCCAAGGACAGCAGCTTCCGTCAGGAGGCAGACAGCAGATGTCATTTTGATTACACCTTTCTGTAAGCTTCAAAGATTGTACCCAAATCTTCTGAAATTGTGCTGTTGAACCTCCGATGTTGCTTCTGCTAGTATTCACACTTCTGCAGAACCCGGAAGAGGAGACTCATCTCCTGATAGTGGAGGGTCTCCTAAGTCTGGTGGCATGACATATTTTCAGGAAAGACAGACCATCAAAAGGCATTAGGAGCACGCTGAAGATTTTATCAGAGAGTCATTGACACCAAGCACATTCAAATCTTACAGATCTGCATAGGCTAGATGGTCTTGTACTTTAAAGACCATCCCTCTTCCGTCGGCTGTAGGACATGTTCTGAATTTTATTTTGAAGCTAATATTGCGGGGATTCTGCTCATACACAGAACTATGCACAAGAAAACAGGACCTCAGTAAATAGGGGTGTACCTCCTACCACATTAAATCCCAACCGACTAGCAATAGTGTCTCATTTGGTCTCCTACAAATATCAAGAAGCTACGAATGTTTAGACAACCCAGAACACAAGCATTCCCGACTCACCTCAGAGTTGCGGGACCAAGACAATCTTTTGCTCTCTCGTACTTGTCCACAATAAGAATAATCAGAGTCACTAAATAAGTTCAAAAATGTTTATTTTGACTATAGTGATTCATGAAACAGTATGTGAACCACGGCTAGCAGCAAAATGCATAAAGATAGTATCATCGGCATTGTTACAATACCATAGAATACAAAAGGAGTTGTCATTTTATAAAGAGTGTGAAAAAGGCAAAACAACTAAGCCTAATCACCCTCCCCTTAGCAGTAAGAAGTTATTTTATATAACAGAAGATCTCTTGGCGTTGTTAGCAGACCCCCTACCTGAAAGCCTAAATGCAAAGGTTTACATCATAGGAACAGCAGAGCTCAGCTCCATGGAACGGCTTTCTTCGAGTGTGTCTCAAAAACATGCAACAATGCTATATCCAAGCACAATTCTTCCATTTTGACATTGTTGATTGACCTTGCACATTATGTTCAGACAGAATTGAAGGGAAAGATGAGAACGTGAAAAACAATCTGTTATCATGTACGGGCCAGAGGCAAAGTATAGCGAAAACAAACTCTAGCAGATGCGTGCGCAAAAGCAGCAGCATAGGGCAAGCAAACTCATGCTAACTTAGCAATATTGATAATGTATCGTCCTAAGAACCACATAACCCCATATAACACTAACACAGTAAAACTGAAGAAACAGAACAGTAAATTCTTACTTGACTGACATTTTGGTGGGCCATTGCAATGTGGATGGTGCTCCAATAGGGGAACATTCATCTGGTCTGTGGGCTGATGAGTGTGATACTGTAAGTTCCTCTTCAGCCATGTTATGATTTACTCTGGGGTGTGAACCAGGTGTTAGAACTCCTCACAGTCAATTAGGGAGCTTTCTTGAATGCCATAAATGCTCCTGTGAATTCTTTTTTATCGAAGGGTATCTGACATATGACCTCTAGACGTTGTAGGGTGATCCTTCTCTCCAGAGGGTGTTAAATGTTTTTATTTTGAGAAGAACAAAAGCAAATTCTATGAAGGCAAGACCGAAATTATGTGGGGTTCTATATTTAAGACAATATGAGCCGCAAGCAAAGACACTAAGACCTCATGGGTTAGGCAGCTACTTATTGCCATGAAACCTATTTATCAAAGGGTAGTTTCCCCCCGCTTAGGCCTTTTGCCTTAGGTGGTCTACACAGTAAGCAGGAATTAACACAGTTGTGTTTAGTGTCAATTCCGTTAGGGCTTCAGTGGCCTCGAATGGTTTCCGAGTTGGTACTCGGATATTATGAAAGCTGCAGATTGGTAGGCAGATTTAGTTTCCAAAGAGTTCTATTTTAACCTAGTTGAAGGGGTAGCTTCTGGTTCTGAATAAGCTTTGAAATAGGATAATAGAAGCTTCCGTGACTTGTCATGAAATGGTGATTTTATGAACAATGTTAAAGAAATTCTAGATTCTGTTACAGACACAGAGGGGAGTAATATACCCTATCTGCCGCGAGAGGTCAACGTATTGCTTCAAGTTTTTCGAATGGTACAAAACTAGACGTCAAATGGTATGAGAATGTTTCGTCTTTAATATTTAGTATTTAGATAGTGGTTGACTTAACAGTTAAAAGATGAACACAGACGTTGGACATCATTTCATCAAATTTGGTTCAAAGTTTTAGACTATAACACCTTTCTCAAAGAAAAGAGGAAGAAGTAGTCAAGATGGGGAATGTTATACGTCAGAAAGATTAAATTGGATGAATAAGTTGTTTATATTTATCACTTGACTCATGCGGGATGTAGTATTTTTAATATAAATTGTAAATGTGTTATTTCTTTGCTGCTGATGGGTAATAGAGTAAAGAGAGAGCACAATACTCACCTCTGTATCTTTAATAGAGACAATGATTTCTTTAACTTTCACAAAATCACCATTATTGGCTTGTTATCTTAACCAACATATGCCTACTCTGTTGAGCATTAGCTTCCTCAAAATCCAAAACAAAGACTATTTTCTCAGTGGAAGCACACACCTTCTGCCCAATCAAAAGCTTGTTGATAGGAAGATCACCAGATGGATGGAGTATAGCTTCTTAACCCCTTCGACGCTCATGACGAGCTGGGCTCGTCATGAGGTAGCCTCCTCGCACGCTCATGACGAGCCCAGCTCGTCATGAATAATGGGTTTTTTAAAAAACGAGCACAGGGGCAGAATTTCGCTAGCGCTCATGTGGTTAAAGCTCTATTCCCGGTGATAATGCACAGTCTGCCTACAGCAGCGCTATTAAGCCAGACCCAAAAATGATGAAGCCCAAACTGCAGGTTGTTAATAAGGTGTCCAATGGACAGGTGCATCTGGCAATGCAAGTTCACTGCGATATTCTGAGAAAGCATTGTGTGTCTACAGGTGGCACACTAATAATTAGTTTGTTCCCAGTCACAAAGAGCGGGTTTGCAGAAGAGCAGACTAAACTATAATTACTCTTTCATCCTCAGGAGAAGGGCTCAGCAGCACAAATAACACTGCTGTAGCACCACAAGCTCCCTGATGCTGGTGTAGGTTACACAGTGGCCCTAAGCAACTATGACTGCACTTTTAGTTTTTTGAAAGTACCTAGAGTTTCTTTGGGAACAGACTCCGTAGCGTGATAGACCTTGCAGAGATGGGGGTGATCTGGTTTGATAAGGATTTACCATCACTTTGAAGACGGGTCTGGTCCTGACAGTTTGGATTGCAAATGTACACACACACACACTCATGTAGGTACACAGACACACACACACACGCAGGATTATCATCCAATCTTCACACGGATCTATCTGCATGCTAATATCATACCACACGCGGACTGTTCTTCGAGGTCGGGATACAGTTATCGATTTGAAGGGCAAGGAACTGAGGCAACTTTACTAACATAACACAAAACGTCCTCTAGAAGGAATCAATTAAATGAGGTTAGGAAGAAGGGGTGCAGGAGATGAAAGGAAGCAGAAGGACTGTTTGACAGACGTACAGGAAGGCAGGATCATTTGGATGAGATAACCAATGACACGGGATGCTAAGGAGGAGTTCCCACTCATGCGCAGTGTCCACACCACTGTGAACCTCGTGGTGTGTTTTGTACTCCACGTACTTACATTGTTAAAATCTGCATCGGAGGCGTTCAGGCACAGCACCCGCCCGCTGTAGGTGGTCACCAGCGCTGCCAGGCTCTGGTCCTCCTGGATGTAGCCATGGTAACGGGATGCGCTGAACCGCGGAGGATGCCTGTTGGCTGCCAGGACCTTGATGAAGACGTCTGTGATGGAGTACTTCCTCATGTCGTTCACCTGAGAAGCCTAGCAGCACACAGTCACATGGTAGAGACACATATAGATAAACCACAACAGAGGACTGCATAATAATCATTTGTACTTGTTAGCCCCATTGCGGACCCAGTGAAGATGTGAGTGAGATGTCAGCCTTTTATCTCTCCCAGGGAAGAAGAGGCTAGTTGTGTGTCTTGAACATGGTTCTGGGATGGATAAGAACAAATATCAACATTTTATCTTTTCAAATAAAATAACATGTGGCCTTATTATGATAATTTTATCCTCGCAGTAAATAAAACAATATATTACCACTATCAATAATCCATTCTTCTCATACAGTTCAATTAAATGTCAAGTGTCCTTCTTTCGTCTAAGACCAGATCAGCGGGCATTGCAGTGAGGTCTAGTGTAATGGACGTCGCTGGCAAGGCCTTACTAAAAGGTCACGGCTAGGACGTGGAGCACCCTGGGTACAGCTATACTCACGCCCAGTGGGCATCATCCGGGGCACTTCTAAAGGTCATACCCAGCAAAAAGGGACTTGATTGTAGGTCCTGCTCCTAGAGCATTGTCCGTGCCAGGGCTAGCACCCAGTACACATTTGGCATATATGGATTGTGGCTGTGGAGCAGAGGTAAAAGGCCAGACCCTGCCCCTAGACCCTTCTCTCCAGGGCCAAAGCAGGCTGTACTCCTAGCGCAACAAACCAGACTAGGTAGGGGAGGGCCTGAGGGGAGAAGTATTTAAAGACTTAAAGCGCGCCTTCCCCCAGCCAGCCATCCTGACTCAATTCTGCATTTAAGGTGCAAATAAAATGTCAAGGATAGACTGAATAAGTATACAGATGTGTGTCCTTTTTACTATAGATGTAATCTGTGAGTTTCTGCAATATTTCATTTGTATGTATGGAAAGGTGCTTTGACGCTGGAACCAGTGCATACTCCGGGTGTGAGTTAAAGTTGAGTGGGTAAGGCGAAGGAAGGAGGTAAGGTTAAGGACTCTGATTCTGAGTGCTCTGTACTTCCAGTGGCAGTGATTGATTTTAGGTGCCCTGATTGCACCTAGTCTTGTTGTGGACTTAAAACTTGTCCTGTCTTTGTCTTCCTCTGGTAAACGCCCAGGGGCAACGGGGGATGGGGGAGTGCCTAGTTCAAAAGGGCTGGAGTGCCTCCAGGTCCCGCTCCCGGTCCAGCTCCCAGAGTGACTCTGGTGAGATGGCTTTGTAATCATGAATACCTCTGGTGATCACTTTGCCTTCATTCACTTAAGGGTTGCTCTCTCAATCTGTTGCTACTCCAGTTCGAGGGGCAGATCTCTTTGTCAGCAGCTTAATCCCCCTGTTTTGGCCTTGGTGTTGTTCTGTGCTTTGGATCCTGCCAAACTAGGCGGAGGTCGGGTGCCTTTTTTTTCGTGCCGGCGAGCACTTGAAAGAGGTCCGAGAGACACGTAGTATTGCCGCTAACAGCAATTATTTTCTTACTTTTGGTCCAGCCGCACCTCCGGTTCAGCTGGGAGACAGGATAACGGTGCTTCTGATAGATACATCCACCAGTGGATTCCTCACCTTGTGAATATCCCCTTGCGTAAGCAACAATCGGAAATTCTTTTTGTAGCTTTGCGCCGACGTGGACGACGTCACAGATGCACGACACCGCGCGAGACTCCGCTGACGTCACCAACACGATAATAGGCCCACGCCGGCGTGATGACATCAGTTCCCTTTTTTCCGCGTCATCGACGCTAACGGTTTTCAAGGGATCGTCTGTAGCTGTATAGTAACTTTGTTACTTTGTGTTTCTACTGGTGTTTTCTTTGTCTTCTGTCGTGATGACTTCGAAGAAGACTGGATTTAAAGCGTGCGGAGAATGTGGCAAGACGATGTCTATCACTGATCCACACGAGTGCTGCGTTTGGTGCTTGAGCTCCGATCATGACGTCGAAGATTGTCCTTCTTGTAAAAAGATGACTCCGTAGTCGCTCCGGGAGAAGGAGACGAAACTCCTCGTAGCGAAGTTGAAAAGCAAAAAGGATAAAAAGAGTTCGAGGTCACGAACTCGGCGTTCGAGGTCGAGGTCTCGTTCGAGGTCGCACTCGGATTCGTCTTCGGCGCATGCTTCGAGGTCTTCGAGGAAGAAACATAAGAAGAGGAGTCATGAATCTCGCCATCATTCTGAGAAAGACTCGAGTTTAAGGCCAAAGTCACAGGTGAAGTTACTTCAAAAGTACAGGTCTCGGAGGGTGAGGCTTCGCGTGCGGATTCGCCTGTGTCACCGAAGCAGTTGCCGAATCCTTCTCCGAATCTATCCCATCCTTCTGGTCAAGAAGATGAAGATGAAGGTGAAGGTGATGTGGAAGAAGAAGGAGAGGGCGAGGCTTCGTTCCCTGCGGGTTTCGTCGACCCCGGTGCACCAGCCTGAGGTGGAGGCCGAAGTCGAGAAGACTCCGCTGCCTCAAGAGCAACCTGGGGGCTTTTATCCAGCCTTTCCGGCTCCAGGTCAGGATCCTACTCAGTTTCTGAATGCCATGTTTGGAGTTTACTCCAGGGCTATGTACCCCTCTGGTGCACCGGTTGGTCCCACGGGTCCATTGGCATTTAATCTGGGTGTCCCCCAGGCTTATGCTCCTGCGCCTTTTATGCCTTTCATGCCGGCTCCAGCTCCGCATTGGCATTTTCGTCTGTAGCTGTATAGTAACTTTGTTACTTTGTGTTTCTACTGGTGTTTTCTTTGTCTTCTGTCATGATGACTTCGAAGAAGACTGGATTTAAAGCGTGCGGAGAATGTGGCAAGACGATGTCTATCACTGATCCACACGAGTGCTGCGTTTGGTGCTTGAGCTCCGATCATGACGTCGAAGATTGTCCTTCTTGTAAAAAGATGACTCCGTAGTCGCTCCGGGAGAGGGAGACGAAACTCCTCGTAGCGAAGTTGAAAAGCAAAAAGGATAAAAAGAGTTCGAGGTCACGAACTCGGCGTTCGAGGTCGAGGTCTCGTTCGAGGTCGCACTCGGATTCGTCTTCGGCGCATGCTTCGAGGTCTTCGAGGAAGAAACATAAGAAGAGGAGTCATGAATCTCGCCATCATTCTGAGAAAGACTCGAGTTTAAGGCCAAAGTCACAGGTGAAGTTACTTCAAAAGTACAGGTCTCGGAGGGTGAGGCTTCGCGTGCGGATTCGCCTGTGTCACCGAAGCAGTTGCCGAATCCTTCTCCGAATCTATCCCATCCTTCTGGTCAAGAAGATGAAGATGAAGGTGAAGGTGATGTGGAAGAAGAAGGAGAGGGCGAGGCTTCGTTCCCTGCGGGTTCGTCGACCCCGGTGCACCAGCCTGAGGTGGAGGCCGAAGTCGAGAAGACTCCGCTGCCTCAAGAGCAACCTGGGGGCTTTTATCCAGCCTTTCCGGCTCCAGGTCAGGATCCTACTCAGTTTCTGAATGCCATGTTTGGAGTTTACTCCAGGGCTATGTACCCCTCTGGTGCACCGGTTGGTCCCACGGGTCCATTGGCATTTAATCTGGGTGTCCCCCAGGCTTATGCTCCTGCGCCTTTTATGCCTTTCATGCCGGCTCCAGCTCCGCATTGGCATTTTACGGCGCCGCCGAAGCATTCGACGCCGAAGCCTCCGACTCCGAATCTATGGACGACGAATCCATTAATGCCGATACCCTCGACGCCGATGCCGAATCCAGTTCGTCCTCGGGTTAAGCTGCCTCTTCCAACTTCGAGTTCGGCGTCGGCTCCGGTGGAGTCGGTCCCGGATCCGTCGACTTTGTTTATGAAGGAGAGGTCGAGGCGTGAGGCACAGAGGCTTCTGGAAGAGGAGAGGTATTGTGATGAAAATTTGGAGGAAGGTGAACTGCAGGATTCGGAGGATCCTTTTGGTGACCTGAAAGAGGCTAGTGGTCTTGAGCTGTCTCCTGAGTGGGATTTGGCTTCTGTATCTGACGTACCTTCCAAGGATGTAACACCTTATCACGTTGTTATTAAGAAGGCTGCAGACTTGTTGAATATTACTCTGCCTACTGCTGAATACAAGTCTAACATTCTAACTGAGGTCCTTCACTCGCCTTCCTCCGTTATTGAACCAATGCTCCCATTTAATGACGCCTTGGCTGAGCCTATTTATGAGGTGTGGAAAAAACCTCTGACAGCTCCTGCTGTTTCAAGGGCTGTTGCGAGAAGGTATAGAGTGGCACCTGGTGACCCGGACTTTTTGTCAACGCACCCCCTGCCAGAGAGTTTGGTTGTGCAGGCTCCCTGCTCAAAGAAGTCTACGGGTGCTTTTCCACAGGTTCCTGGGGAAAAGGAAACAAGGAAGCAAGACCAGGCGGCAAAGAAAATCTTTTCCTCAGCCAGCATGGCGCTAAAGTCTACAAATGCAACTTGCCTGATGGGTAGATACATCCATGCTTTGAGGGATTCCGTCAAACAATTGGTGCCTAAAATTCCTGAGAATGATAGAAAGGATTTTCAGGAGGTGATTTCTGACACTCAGGCTGCGGCAAGGCAGGTAATCCAGAGTGGGCTGGACATGGCTGATTCAGTGGCGAGAGTGATGGGCTCATCAGTGGCCACTAGGAGAGCTGCGTGGTTGAAATCTTCAGAATTTTCTGTGGATGTTCAGTCTGTTTTGAAGGATTTGCCCTTTGAAGGGTCAGGATTGTTTGGTAAGAAGGCTGACGCTGCTTTAGAGCGGTTTAAAGACAGCAGAGCGACAGCGAAGTCTTTGGGCCTTCAGACCAGGGGCTCTTTTGGGAAGCGATTCAGAGGATTTGGCAGATCTTCCTTTCGGGCCTATAAACAATCACAGCAGCAGCCGCAAAATACGCTGTATAAGTCGTACAGGGGCAGACAAAGAGCTCGTCCTAGAGGTCGCCAAGCCTCCTCCTCCTCCACTTCCCCTTCCCAGCCTTCTGCCAGCACAGCAAAGCAGCCCTAGATCTGCCATTCCGGATCATGTGGGTCCAGTGGGGGGGTCGGCTTACCCATTTTCTGCGAGATTGGGAATTGATTACATCAGATCATTGGGTTCTCA
This sequence comes from Lissotriton helveticus, assembly GCF_964261635.1. Taxonomy (NCBI): domain Eukaryota; kingdom Metazoa; phylum Chordata; class Amphibia; order Caudata; family Salamandridae; genus Lissotriton; species Lissotriton helveticus. The sequence goes on from NC_136057.1 coordinate 1,033,149,040, forward strand.
ATCTCGTGAAGAATGGGTATGCTCTTCCCTTTTGGGATTTTCCCCCGATTTCCCTCCGTTCCAGGGTTATTGTTCGGAGGACCACCTGCTGCTCCTGCAGGACAAAGTCCTGGCACTGTTCAGACAGGGTGCGATAGAGGTGGTTCCGGAGCAGGAGAGGGGTCAGGGATGCTACTCCCAGTATTTTCTGATCCCCAAGAAGGGTGGCAGACTTCGTCCAATCCTGGATCTCAGGATCTTGAATCTTTACCTGAAGCAGGAGAAGTTCAAGATGCTCACCCTTGCACAGGTTCTTCAAGAGCTGCTGGAAGAAGACTGGATGGTGTCAATCGACTTGCAGGATGCGTACTTTCATATTCCCATCCTGAAGTCGCACAGGAAGTATCTCCATTTCACGGTTGGGTCGCAACACTACCAGTTTGCGGTCCTTCCGTTTGGTCTTACTACTGTACCTCGAGTCTTCACCAAGGTGATGGCTGTGGTGGCTGCACATCTCAGAAGATCGGGGATACCAGTATTCCCGTATCTGGACGATTGGCTGATCAAAGCAGAATCTCCAGAGATAGTGCTCCATCATCTGCAAGAGACAACTCAGTTGTTGCACAGGTTGGGTTTTTCGATAAATGTACCCAAATCTCACCTGGTGCCCTGCCAGCGTAACCTGTTCATTGGTGCGGTACTGGACACAACTGTATGTCGAGCATTCCCTCCTCCTCAAAGGATTCGCGACTTACAGGAAATGATTCCTTTATTTTACAGTGGAGCGGTCGTTCCAGTCCTGAAGGTCCTTCGTCTGCTCGGTGTGATGGCTTCTTGCATTCTGTTGGTCAGCCATGCACGCTGGCACATGAGGAAACTCCAGTGGTGCCTCCGCAGGCAGTGGTATCAGCACAGCGAAGATCTCAGGGAGTCAGTAAGCATCTCGAGAGAAACTGCAGCGCATCTGCATTGGTGGAGCGTGGAAGGCAATCTGTCACAAGGAAAGCCTTTTCAACTACCTCCATCGGTGGCCACAGTGATAACGGATGCATCCACTCTAGGGTGGGGTGCTCATCTGGGGGATCTGGAGATCAAGGGTCTTTGGTCTCCAGAGGAAAGGTTGCTTCACATCAACCTTCTAGAGTTGCGGGCTATACGTTTAGCGCTCAAGGCCTTCCTCCCTTCCCTCTGCGGTCAGTCAGTTCAAGTCCTGACGGACAACACGACCGCGATGTGGTATGTCAACAAGCAGGGAGGAGTGGGGTCACAGTGTCTCAGCAGGGAGGCTCTGCGTCTCTGGTCCTGGGTTCAGGACCATCAGATTTGTCTGATGGCAAATCATCTGGCCGGAATTCTGAACGTGCGTGCAGACAGTCTCAGTCGGCAGTTCTCATCCGACCACGAGTGGAGGCTTCATCCAGAGGTAGTTCGTCACGTCTTTCGGACGTGGGGGACTCCTCAGGTGGACCTGTTTGCCACTCGCGAGAATGCTCACTGCCCGTCATTCTGCAGTCTTCAGTTTCCGATGCAAGGAGCACTGGGGGACGCGTATCAGTTGAGTTGGGACTCTCAACTCCTTTACGTGTTTCCTCCCATACCCTTGATTCCTCGGGTTCTGAGGAAGATTCCTCAAGACCGGGCCCAAGTTATTTTGATCACCCCGGATTGGCCAAGAAGGGTGTGGTACACAGATCTTCTCCACCTCTCCTCGTGCCCTCCGCTCCATCTCCCTCACAGGGCAGATCTCCTCTCCCAGATGGAGGGGCAGGTTCTACACCCCCACCTTCAGACCTTACACCTTCATGCCTGGAGATTGAGCGGGGCAACCTGATTTCCTTTTCTCTCCCACACGATGTGGTGGATGTCATCTTATCGGCCAGGCGTGACTCCACCAAGTCCATTTATTCTTATAGATGGTCTAAATGTGTTGCTTGGTGTGGGGAGCAGTCCTTTGACCCTTTAAGGACTAGTTCGTCCAAATATACTTCAATTTGCACTTTCTTTGGCCCAGCTGGGTTTTGCGGTGGCAACTATCAAAGGTTATTTGTCGGCCTTATCGGCTTTCCTTTGTTTGCCGGACCAGCCCTCTTTGTTTAAACATCCTATTGTATTACGATTCATTAAGGGCCTTACCAATAAATTTCCTCCAACACCTTTTATTGTGCCTCAATGGGACTTGAACCTTGTTCTTACGTTTTTGATGGGTTCGCCTTTCGAACCTTTACACAAGTGTCCCTTGAGACTTTTGTCTTTTAAGACTATTTTCTAGTGGCAATTACCTCGGCAAGGAGGGTAAGTGAGCTTCAAGCTCTTAGTTCAAAGCCCCCATTTTTGTCCATTCATGCTGAAAGAATGGTTCTCAGGACCAGGGCTGCTTTTCTACCTAAGGTGGTGACTCCTTTCCATCTGGGGCAGTCCATTACCCTCCCTACCTTCTATCCTCCCCCTCACCCTTCCAAGGAGGAGGAGAGACTTCACTGCTTGGACCCTAAGAGGGCGGTGAGCTTTTACCTGGACAGGACAAGAGAGTTCAGGTTGGATGACCAGCTGTTTGTTGGATTTGCTGGCTGCAAGAAGGGGAAGGCGGTGCACAAGCGCACACTCTCGAGATTTTCCTCTGCATTAAGATCTGCTACGCCCTGGCGGGTAAGGAACCTCCAGAGGGTATAAGAGCTCACTCTACTAGAGCAAAGTCTTCTACATCTGCTTTGTCTAGGGGTGTACCTGTTGAAGATATTTGTAGAGCGGCGAATTGGGCCTCCCTCCACACTTTCGCGAAGCATTACTGCTTGGATATCGAGGTGAGGAGGGAGGGCCTCTTTGCGCGTTCTGTCCTCCAGGACTTTCTGGTATAGAAGAGTGGACACCCTCCTCCGGGAGTGGGGACTGCTGTGGGACTCTATTCACAAGGTGAGGAATCCACTGGCAGATGTATCTATCAGAAGAACAAGTTACTTACCTTCGGTAATGCTTTTTCTGGTAGATACAATATCTGCCTGTGGATTCCTCACTGACCCACCCGCCTCCCCGTTGTCCTCTCTTCTATGCCTGAGTTACTGTAATGTATATATTTTTCTTGTCAAAGGAAATGTTTATTGCAATTAGTTTTCCTGCATTGGTTTCACACTGTGTGTGTTATCTTAACATTTGTGTACTGTGTATACTGTGTATATATCTGCTGTCATCGGTCTGTCCATGTGCCTCGAAGGCATGGAAAAAAGGGCGGAACTGATGTCATCATGCCGGCGTGGGCCTATTATGGTGTCGGTGACGTCAGCGGAGTCGCGCGCGGTGTCGTGCCTCTGTGACGTCGTCCACGTCGGAGCGAAGCTACAAAAAGAATTTCCGATTGTTGCTGACGCAAGGGGATATTCACAAGGTGAGGAATCCACAGGCAGATATTGTATCTACCAGAAAAAGCGTTACCGAAGGTAAGTAACTTGTTCTTTTGTGACAGAGATCATTTTCTTACTTGTGGTTCAGCCCAACTGCGGCTGAGCGGGAAGACAGGATAACGGACTTAGACATGGGTGTAAAATCCCCTGCTCAATAGTTACTTGTCTAGTAGCAGTTTTGACTCTCCATAAAATTGTGCATATAGGGTTAAAATGCATGCTGCAAAGATCAGCTGCTTTGCACCTGTTTCAAAATGTTAGTTTCCCCATAAACAAATGGGTGTAATTTCTGGTATTTCGCAAGACGTACAAGTAGGGGTTATTCAGTGCGAGGAGGAGGCAGGAGAGAGCAGCCATTGCGAAGAGGAGGCAGCCGAGGCAGACACAGCAGGTAAGTGCCTTTTTAATTTCTTTAATAACTTTGGAAGGTTGGAGGGGCCGATAACTATGCTCCGCCACGGAGTCGTAGTTTTGCCTGAACTCCGCGTTCGCAGCGGAATGCGGAGTAGGCAAAACTCCGCAAACTCCGCTGGCGGAGCATAGTTACCCGCCCGGGGTTACTTACAAGAACATCCCAAGTTGTCTGCATGTAATACCGTCATAGAAACCCCAATATTCCCCCTACCTTCCCACCAGCTTGTGCACCTGGTTTAGAGCTACCTGCCCCCCAATACCCGTGATGTTTGTCCCCCCACCATAACCAACTCACACATCACCAACTGTAACTCAGGGAAACCTGTTGATCCTGCAAGACATTTCCCCACAGGAAGTCAGGTCTCACTTTCTGTAGCCATCTCGGCCATCCAGGCCCTTCCAGTCCATGTAGTTCTTGGAGTAATGCCATTCCTTGGGTTATATCATCTGCGGTCATTGGTGTGACCTCTGGCAGTTTCATTTCCTCTTATTCCTCATCTAAGGTCTCAGTGCTATTCCCGGATTTCCCCGAGTCTCCAGTCAGCAGTGACCACATGTTCCCATTCATCCATGGGAGACCCCGCTGCACCTCCTCCACCACTCTCGCTCTCTCCATTAGTACCTGGTCTTTCAAGGTGGATGGGGAGGCCTGTGCTTCGGTTAAAATGATTTTGTTGAAGAAAAGGGAGGTCAGGCTGTTGCACTTGGACTGTGCCAGAGAAGGCACCTGTACATTATTTCTGTACATTGTTTACGTACAATTTCAGGAAGGTAAATGGTACGCTGCATGTAGGTAGTATGATTGCCTTGCTGTTTTGTGTTTGAATACGTGGGGAATGTTCTCAATCTGCTTTTCAATGAGATTTGCATCTTGGTTATGTCATCAATGTACCAGTTAGATCTCCCTAAATCATATGTTTTGGGAGCTTGTTTGTTAATGAATATGGGAATAACTTGTGCCGTCATTATATAGTTCTAGTAGCAAAGAAGGGTGAGCAATATGTTCTATGAGCAGTTTTACTGAAAGGATAACATAGTCTGTGGCCTTTTTGCCGATGTGTTTTAAGGTCTCTCAAATTTACTACTACAGTTTATGGTTCCGCATGTTGAGGGCGAATAGATGTAAGCTATTCAAAAGGATTCTTCATCTTCTCATTCCACGCACCCACCAGAGACCTCTGCTCCACCCATCTGGCCTTGGCCACTGTCCCAAGTATCCGCAGGGCCCCGGCTGGAGGAAGATCCTCATCCTACCTTGCAGCAAAGAACTGGAACACCCTGGCTCTCGACCTTAGGCAATCACAGTCACTGCCGCAATTCAGGAAGGACCCCAAAACCTGGCTCCTTGACTGAACCACAGTGCCTTTGGAGAATCAGCAGCCCCCCCTATAAACTCTCCCTCAGCGTTTTGAGACCCTTACAGGTGAGTAGTCAAGCTTTACAAGTAACTTGATTGATTGATCTTCTACTTGCCGATCCTCCCCACTTGGACTTTCCCAGTACCCCTTACTTCCTGCCTCTTAGCTTGGGACCATCACTAGCCTTGGTGGCCACAGTGACAAAAGAATGTCCTTGAGAAAGCCTTTGTTGGTAGCGGAGAGGGGGCCGTGAGGTTGTCTTGTTATGCATAGCTTTAGCGCCCTACCATATGCAGGTAGGTTGAGAGAATCATGCAATGTTTTGGAGTGTGCCTTTGTGCCTGTGGGCTCACACAATAATTATCCCTGAGAGTCAGCCGGGTGTCCATTTCAGTTTCAAGTTATGATTTCCCTTTTTCAGTCCTTCCGCTCTCCCCACTGCCAGGACATGAAGTCGTTGATCCCACTGTTGCATAGATGCCCAAGTCTTGAGATATAACTTTTCACTAATAATAGAAAATCATAGCTCAGGAGTCAGAGCAGTTTTCCCAGTTTCGTATCTCTTAACTGTGATCACTGACGCACTAGATTTTACCATACTAGAATGTTTTTTTCCATCTCTTCAAAGTGCACAATTTATGCCCTTTGTTTTTCTAATTTACCTACTGGTTGTGATCAGCTAGGGATCATGAACAGCATTTTAGGTATTATTGTATTGACAGGATTCTCCGTGATCCTCTGTATTTTCATGTATTTTATAACCGCACAATTAACAGAAGTTGTAGGTAAACTGGGATGTGCGTGTTGCACCTCTACCTCCTGTGCGCGAGGCATTAACCATTCCACCACCAGCGCTTGCCTTTGTAAAAGTTCCAGACATCTGTTGGAATGTCAACCCACTGACTACAATGCACTTTTCCATGATAGCACACCTCTAGCTGAACTATTGACTAGCTGCAAAAGAGGATTGGAAAACCCTTGTGGAATAGGAAAAGTGGGACTTGTTCAACCTTCTTGCACTGGCTGTGATAGCCCGCATATGGCATGGACTGTGCAACTGACACCAACACCAAGAACCTGGGAGCTTGGGTGGCTCCTGTGGATGGTTTGGCAGCAGGTATTGGTGGGTTAGGGAGCCCAGCTACTCCATAAAAGCAGTCTAAATAGACCCAGGGATCCATCATGGACCCCTGGCACATGCCCCCACTGTGTTTCATGACACAATAGAAGCAAAGGAGGGAAAGTCTGGGAGGGTACTTAATGGGCAGGAGTCAAAAGGGTACCTCTTACTCTTGCAACTTATCTGAGGGGAAAATACATTATGACTGTTTTCCCGTATTGAGGAAACCGTGATCAATAAATGTAATAATCTCAGTCTTTCTTGATGTGATGTACCACAATCAATAAACCTTTGAAGAAATTCAAGTGACTCGAGTGAACTTACCACATTTCTGACAGCGGTATCGGCAATGGGACTGAGAACCCGTAACTGAATCCCTTTTCCAAAAGCTTGTATAGGTGCAGCAGTAATTAACTCATGTTATTTGTTTACAACATCAACAAGCTCAAAAGGATCGCTAAACCTTTCAACAAACAATGAAATGCAAGAAGCCAGATAATTATAGCTTTCAGCCCATGAGAATAATCAAAAAGCCATAACTGTTAATCGATGTAAATGCTACTTCCAGAATTAACTTAAACATACATTAGTCACTACAGCAGTAGCATAGTAAGGGGGACTACCTGGAAGACATCTTTACATCATTTGAGGGAGTGGCAAGAAACACCTCCTGGCACTGAAGCAAGTATATTATCACTTTGTTAGTCTGAGATATGCAGAATGTGTATCACACATCAAATCCCATGAAACTACCTTATATTCTGATATCAAGCATGTTGTGCTAGACAGCCTAGAGTTCCAACAGAGAGACCGAATTGCAACATTTTCAGAACTTTAGAGTGAATTCAAGCAAACCTTCTCGCCAGTTGTACTACAGGATAAAGGACATGGCTAGTAAGTGACCCCATACTATCACATCACATCAGAGACAACAACATTGTGGTGCAGTTCATAGAAGCACCGCCTCCTTCAGTGCAATGCTGAGTAGCCATACCCAAATCCAACCATAACCGACATTATGAATCTGGCCTCTGCCTACCAAAGTATGTCTTCCAGAAGACCCCTCATGTAGCCACAACCCACAGAGTCCCACCCGTTATAACTATCAGTCAAGGAAGAGTGCAAAATGCCATCAAGTAAGACTTAAATTGTCACTACGAGATAGTCCTGTTAGGAAAGTCTTACTCTTCAACCGAGGGCCCCCAGTGTTAGAATTGTGGCGAATGGAACCACTTTGAATGTTTTAAGCCCACACAAGAGCACACCTAAACCTATTGATGGCAGTTTTGCAGCTGCTGACTGCACCAAAACGTTCCCAGGTGGTTGTTCTTACATCAGGGAGGTACTCACCTGAGGTTTGGTGGATCAACTGATGCTTATAGATAGTCAGAATTTCAGACCTTTGTACTGATGTTCAGACAGAAGAACAAAGGCCAATGACTTGTATAGATGGCCATACCCAAACTTATCCTAATAAAATGATACATTTGGGTATAATAAAAAAACCTGAGAACTGGTAACCAGAGAACTCAATTGCCCGAACCTGTGAAATTTGGGATTAATGTCTCTGCGTTCAGTGACCCATTCCATTCCTTACATTCGTTACAGATATAGTGGATGGAAGTCCTGTATGGGAAAGCTGACCTTTTCAAGGGAAAAAATAAAATTCGGAAAAGCAAAAACCAGAAACAGAGAGAGCCTAGGGTTCAACCTTTCGCTCTGTGGATTGGAATCAAACAATCATTGTATGTTCCAGCATGAACAATGACAAGATGCTTCTTTGCAATATGCCTTGCCTCAGGCAAGGAAATATGGAACTATGGAATACATACATACCTGCCTTTGTTTTAAAAAAAAGTCTTAGTGTACAGGATGGAATCCAACAACTCCAGAAGTAATCATTAGTAGCAAACCCTTACAGAAATGTTGCTCTACCATTATGCGAGGACACCAGGTTCCAGGAAAAATACAAAATCGGTGCTCTAAAGATTATTATGGTCTAGTCTTTATGCACAAACCACCTGGTAGTTTAAGAAGTGCATAAAGTGCCAACTGAAGAATCTAGGTGGACTGTTATCAGTTCCACTCAAGCCTATACCCATCATCCTAAGTACCATTCCAGAGGATCAGAATGGACCTAGTTGCCTAGGAGAGCCACCCAGAAGAACCCACCGATGCACCCTTGTAAATGTAGACTGTGCAACTTGAAATCCTAGCACATTTCCTTTGCAATGTACCACTGCAAGACATATCTGTGATGTCCTAATTTCTTTCTTTGCCAGAGTTGGTGTTACGAGTGAAATCATCATGGATCAATGAATTCATTTGTATGTCCCAGATAATGTCATTAATGTGTAACCCTTTGAAAATACATCACATTAAGACCTCAAGGTATCACCCCAGATGGGTAGTGGTAAGATTTAATCAGACGATCAAACAAATGCTAAGGTAGGTGGGCTGGTCCTGAAGCTGCAGAGTGGTATAAAGTATTATCCTTGATTTTGTTCACCCTGAGTTAATATCAATGATCTTTTCTTACCTGATGGTGTACAATTAATAAACCATTAAAGAAATTCAAGTTACCATTGGCCTCCTTCATACCAGCAACTGGAAGGATCAGAGGAAGAAGCAAAACAACCCCTCATTTAGCTTTAGAACTCACAACCAGGACATGTATTCGGAAGCTGAGGAAGCTACAAGTAACTTGAGTACTCTGTGTGCACAACAAACGTAAGGGTTTCAGTGGTATTTACTTACTGAGGTGATATACGGGGTACATGACCACACAGCAGACCTACCATGATACGGAGGGCGACGGATGATGTGCTTTTGCTGCTCTCCACCGGTTTTAACTGGACAAGTGCACCAGTAATGTTGTCAATTTGGAAAAGCTCAGTATCTGCACATGAAATAGTAACACAAATCAACAATATAAATAGGCAAATAAAAAAAAAGTGAATTAAGGTTTTTACATTGATTGTTTAGTTAAAGTGCAAATTGATTCCCCTTAGTGGACAGCATGTTGCTGACATCAGCGTTGATTATACTGGGGCTATGTGCTGACAAACATATTGATCCACTCTAAGTTTGTACTAAATACATCACCGTTTGCCATTAAAAGAGCATTAATAGGACAAATTAATTTGTCACTGAAAATATAAGGAATCAATAATTTAGAAACAGATCTCCCTTCATTCCAAGTGGGCCAGTTTTACAGTGAGCTGATTCCACCTGAAGGAAAACCCTTAGAGCATATTGCAGCTTTTTCTGGGTGTGAAATTCCTGCATGATTTAGAATTGATTATCACGCAGAATCAGTTATTGTGTCCAGTTCCTCCACATTATCCTCTTTTCTACCAGATTTTAGCACATGGCTACTGAAATGTGAAGGAGTAAAAAAACTGCAAAACTCGGAATATCAGGATCGGGTGCAAACAATCTTTGACCCTGATCCCATTATGCCAAGTCCACTCGGATTGAGGGACATTGGCTTTTATCCAAATTATCGTGTATCACTGATTGATGTATCTTCCAATAAATGTACAATAATTCTAGACAGCATGGCTAGAGATGTTAACTTAAGCAGTGCCCTTCACAGCTTTTGCTTGTTGCTGTACATAACTTCTAAGGATCATCATTGAATATTGCAATGGAAGCACTGTGAAGTATGTGCTGGCAGTGGGCTTGCGGATTCTTTAAAGTTAATTATAGCCAGAAGATAACACAATGGCCATCTTATTGTCCAGAGGCAGATAAACATTTTTTGTATGTGGGGGAGGAAATGAGTTTAGCCTCACCTATTGGTGTACAGAGTGGACATAGTGTACTACTGGGACAGATTGTTTTTTATAACCAGGAGCACATTGGTGTGGTGTGACACCCTGGTTTACACTTGCAGGGTCTGTCCCACTGTTTACAGCTAGAAGGCTCCTTGGAACCTAGTACTTGAGCTAGGAGAGAAACCAACACTCTCCTGGTGAAGCTGTTCCGTAGGGGTTCCGTGTCTATTCAGGGCTGTGGCTGCGGCTTGGGTCTTGACTTGCTATCACACTAGTGGGTCACCTCCTTACGAGGCAGTACAGGGCCTGCAGTGGAAAAAATATACTCTGCTGTGCAGCAATGTTGGCTCTTCAGTGTGTATGGAGAATAGTGAACTGCTTTGGTTAGTCCGTGATGGCCTTGCGTGGTTGCTGGGGCAGTGGGACATTCAGAGTGGTAGCATAAAATGTCAGTTTATTCCGGGAACCAGCCTAAACCACTCAGTCAAAACAAGGTGTGGCTTAGCAACACCAGCGGAACCACGAACGTCTAAACCAGGCATATGCGTGGTTTAGACATTAGTGGTAGTTAGCGCTCTAGTGTCATAACGGACTAGGCGGAGGGTCGGAGGTGACTACAATTTTTTGTAAACTTTTAATTATCTATACTTTAAATCGGGGTGGTTTTCGGGCTTAGGGCTGGGGTGAAGGTTTTAGGGTTTAGGGTGCGGAAGGTCAGGATCGACTTCTGGGGTGAAGAATTTAGGGTCAAGGGGAGGACTCGGGTCGATTTTAATTTTGAATTCTTTTTTTAATTTTGAGTATACTTTAAATGGGGTGAAGGTTTTAGGACTTAGGTCGGGGGGGTCGGTGTCGAGTTCTGGGATGAAGGTTTTCGGGCTCATGACAGGGGGGTCGGAGTCAAGTTCTGGGGTGAAGGATTAAGGACTTAGGGGTGGGAGGCCGGGTCGATTTAAAGTCTGGGGGCCAGGTTTTAGGGCTCAGGGCATGGAGGGGCTGGAGCGTTTTAAGGGCTGGGATGGGCTTCATATTTAGGACTGGGGTGTGCTTTTAGGGAATGTATGATGTTACTACGCATAGTAGTACCACACATGCCATTACAATGCTAGCACACTTCCAACGACCTACCGTTACAACGCATTCTTTTACCACTCATATGCCTTTACCACGCATGTCATTACAATGCAAAGACATGCATGGCAAAGGCAAACACTTGGTAAAAGTGTGTAAGGTAAGTAACACTTCCTTACCCTAAACACTAAATCACTACCCTTGCATGATCCCCGACCCCCAGCCCTTGCCCTTTCCTAAATCCCTACTCCTACGCAACCCCCAATCCTTTTAATACCCTAAATCACTACCCCTGCACGATCCCCAATCCTCTCCCTATTCTGAACCCTAAAACACTACCCCTGCACGACCCCCTGATCCCCAGTCCTCTCCCTACCCTAAACCCTAAAACAATACCCCTGCACGACCCTCCCCCTGGCCCCCAGTCCTCTCCCTACCCTAAAACACTACCCTGGCCGATCCCCGACCCCCAGTCCTCTCCCTACTCTAAACCCTAAAACACGACCCGCCAACCCCCAGTCCTCTCCCTACCCTAAACCCTAAGACACTACCCTTGCACGACCCTCCCCTGACCCCCAGTCCTCTCTCTACCCTCAAACACTACCTTGCACAACCCCGATTCCCTGTCCTCTCCCTACACTAAACACTAAAACCCCACCCCTGCATGACTCCCCGACCCCCAAGCCTTTCCCTGCCCTAAACCACTATCCCTACATGACCCCTCCGACCCCTTTTTACCCTAATTTAGTAACTTCCACATCAGGCCCAATCCCCCTTACCTCTCTCTCCTCATGGTTCTTATCTCTCCTCGTATTTCCTCACAGCAACGTGGATGGCCTATATTTTTTATACAAGGTATGTGCTTTTACCATACATAACTTTACAACAAAATTCCTTGTAAAGGCATGTGTGGTAAAAGTACATGCGTTGTAAAAAAATGCGTAGTAAAGACTACGTGTTGTTACAACACATGAGTGGTAACATTTGCGTTGTAATGGCATGCGGGGTAACAGCCACGATGTAATGGCTGTTCCCCGCTTTAAGAATTCAGTAGGGGGCTGGGGTGTTTTCAGGGCTGTGGTCGTACTCAGGGCTGGTGGCTGGGTTTTAGGACTTAGGGCGGAGGCTAGGGCAGAACATTAACCATGCATACGCCTTTACAAAATATGTCCTAACAACTAAATTAATTGTAAAGGCATGCGTGGTAAAGGCATGTGTGGTTAAGACGCGGTCGTTGTTAAGGCTGCGTTGTTCAGCCTTGCATGGTTGGGGATTGAGTGGTTGCAACATACAACTGTTCATTCCATGTGGCACTCCTGCTTCCCATGGGGGTCCCATCAGATCTTTCCTTCTCTCTCTACTGAATAGAACTTACATAAAATTCTACAAGTGCTTAGTTTTGTAAAATTATATAAAGATGCAGCAAATTGTGTTCCATTAACCCCCTCTTGCAAATATGAACCATTTGCTGAGGGTCCTCGTGTACAGGGCAGGCTCGTTTCAGTCGCAGCTCGCAATAAGTGTCACATCTTCCCAAAGTCTCAACTTGATTCCAGTTACTCTATAAAAGTGAGTACTTTCTTGGCTCTAGTTGCACCTGCATTGATCCATATTTCACTTTCACCCACTTCCCTGGTAAAAAAATGTAAGTTCACTAGCTTACCAATGATGTGAGTTACTTAAAACTGTAGATACTGCACTGTACTAAACCCTCTTTTTAATATTCAAAACCGCTACAAGTCTCAGCCAGGAACTCAAATTAAATGTTGTCACATTCCAAAGGACAAGTGGTAAATCTTATGACGAGTTATTGTGAGTGTGACCATGTGCACTTCGTCTTAAAGCAGTGACTATCTGATAGAGACTTTTAGCTGCAGATTCCTTACCTTTTGAATTCCCAGGCAATACCCCTTACGCGTGTCGGGTGGCTCCCTGAGGGATTAAGGACCCACTCCACCAGGGGAAAGGCTGTGACTACGGCCTTGGCTCGGGGTATCACTTTGCAAGACATATGTCAAGCTGCAACATGTGCATCTTTGCACACGTTTGCAAAACATTATTGTTTGGAGCATTTTGCTCACTCGGTCCTGCAGAACTTCCTAGTTTAGCAATTGGTCCGCAGCCCACCACCGGGATGGTATGGCTTGGGTATCTTTTCAAAAGGTAAGAAATCGCCAGCTAGAAGTCTCAGATGAACAAGTAACTTCCCTTCAGTAACACATTATCTGGTAGAGACTCTAGCTGCAGATTCCTTACAGCCCCAACCATGCCTTCCCGCTTTGCAGCCTAATGTTCTAGGGCTAGGGTTATTGCCCCTTTTCAAGGCCTTAGTTTTGCACATGACTACGTCAGTTACTTCGTGGCTCTGCGCTACTGGAGTGTAAGAAACAAAAAGTACTGACGTCCGCGCACTTGGATGGCTCCTATATAGACACCGCACGCGGAGCTGAATGGAGCTACCGCATGCCGCGCAAAAGGGGTATTGCTCAGTAAACGTTCTGGATCCAGCCTGACGCCTGGGATTTCAAAAAGTAAGGAATCTACAGCTAGATAGAGTTTCTACCAGTCAATGCGTTACCGAAGGTAAGTAACTTGTTCTTTTCTTCCAATGTAAGTTTCTACGGAGCTGTGTTCAATCTACCCAATCCCACGCTATTTACTGTACTTAAGTTGGGCTAACATCACAAACAGCAACCAGTCTTGTTCTTCAAATCACCCATTCATTCTAATTAAACATGCTTATTTGGCTGAGGCAAAATGCAGCCTTTGCCTTGGCACAGGAAATTATTCTTGGCATGGATGGAGTGTTCACTGTACACACTGCAGGAGGTTAAGATGCAGCTATTAATGTGGTTGGTGCTCCTACAAATATTACACCAAAACCTTAGAGTTTGTTCACGCTGCCACAGCAACAGCAAGCCACACTCCAATTGCAACCGCATCTAATATAATGCCACACTACAGTCTGTACAGTAATTATCACACCCACATGTGCACTACAGGGAACACAGCCAGCTAATCAATACCACTCCAACACCAAATCCCCCCTTATGCTCTTTGCAGACTGTGACGTACGAGTGTATATCAGTTAAAGAAATGCTGCTTTCACAATCCTACTAGAAGGCCCAAAATATAAAGATATATTCGACCTTAAATCACATGTACAAGACAAATTAGAGCCATATCTTAATGTGCACAATATGATACCCAAGCCAGATAGGTGGCCAAATGCTTCCTACTCAACAGCACATCTCTATCATTCTCCATTCTACATATAACTATTCACAGCATGTTGATTCAGACATTCCACACCGCATGCACACAGCACTACATCCAAGGCATATCATCAGCTAAATATGCCTCTTAGCAGAACATCCTTCGCACACCGAGCAATGGACAAATCATGCACCATAGCTCATCAAATTCAAAGGCAAAAGTAACGTGGCGCATGCATTTAAGCATGCAGCACCCTACAAATATCCCTGACAAGATCATACACTTCCTATTCGGCCCATTGTCAAATACAATAATCTCTCAATCAATACATAACTGCAAGTTTGCCACAATCCAAACACAGTTGCATAAGACAACTCAGTTCTGGTGCATTCTCAAAAGAGAACTCATTTGATATGATGCTCCATTAGGAGCTCACTTAAAGCAGTAAACACTATAACGTTTCAGAGATGTGAAATGCAGGATCCCACTCCTGGTTGGTGCTGGTACACTGTCATCTGCTTCCGGTGCTGGTGACGGCATGCCACACCTAACAATGTTGACACAGTTTGCAGATCAGACTACACAACCTCAGTTTCATCAGTTTGCATGTGGATGTTTCTCTGTTGATCCTCTGGCATTATTAATGGGACATCTGGGACTGTGTTGGTGCAAATCTAAACCTTCTACCATTCTTGTAATTTTAATATTATCTCATTTTACTTAATTGTCTGCCTTTTCTAAATATAAAACACTTGCCTCTCTCACATCCCTCGTCTTCTTTGATGGCACATGATTCTGCAAATTCCAGGATTGGTCCAATCCAGTAGTGTTTGCAATCTCATGCCTTTTATTTTGCAGTTTGTATTCATGTATCCTTTCTTATTCAGCTCGTCTCTTTATATCGTGCCTGCATACGCTCATTACCGGTTTCTTACCACAGTCATTTTCACATTTTGAGTATTGTCTGAAAATGTTTTCACTCTCGTTCAGCACAATGAAGAAAGCTGAAAGAACATTCCGACAAGGGTTGAATTTAAGGGTAACAAGGCTAATCCCCGATGGGAACCTATTTTTGTTTGGTACTCAACAGATTTGGCAGCAGTGGTCCAAGACCACGTCCCGACAACAAATCAACTTTGGTACTTTAACCGTCGAGGTCCAACTGCCAGAAAACCACATAAATGACACGAAATCACAAATGCACATTAGGGAGAAGCACTCAAGATTTTGAATAGTCCTTGATCGTGTATCACTATTTAATTCTTCACCTTATTCCTCCTGGCAAATTGGAGACTAAGGTCAAAGCAAAACTTCAACTTCCACCTCCTTCACAAAATGCTAATGATCGTACTGAACACTACAACAAATCCATCATTGAGGTTCTTGTCCTAATTGCTCCAGCCAAATTGAAATCACAAAAAACATCTCTGCCAAATCCTGGTTTAATGCGGATCTCAAGAGAGACACGCACTTAGGATGACCGAACGCACTTGGAGACAACACCCCCCCCCCAAATCTTGCCCTCCTCAGAACCGCAAGGGTTAATTATAAAAAACACATCCTCAATGAAAAGGCCTCCTTCTTCCGCGAACAACTCGACTGTGCTAAGAATAGACCTAGAGAACTATTCAGTATCATCAAAAATCAAACAGCTTCTGCTCCCCCCAAATTGATGGCCTCCACCGAAAGATGTGAGGAAATTGCAAATGAATTTTCTGATAAAATCGCCAAGATTGATCTATCCTGTGCCGCAACTCACTCTCCTCAGTGCTCATCACCCCTCGATGTCTTACCATCCAAGTCTCCTGTTACACCTTCGCCCCCTTCTAATTCTGTTTGTCTCCCTCACACCGCCCCCCCCCCGAACATTTCCTCACCAGTCCACAGTTAAAAAAATAATGCATCTTGGCATTACCTTAGCCCAGTTACTGATCAAGATGTCCTAAACATCATCGCTAAGCTTAAACCCTCCTCTCATACCTTTGACCCTCTCCCCTCCAAACTCGTTCAAGATTTAAAGCATATCATTGCTCCTTATTGGACTACCATCATCAACTCCTCCTTGACCACAGGGTGTGTCCCTGTTTCCCTTCAGCTAGGCCAAATCTCTTCTACCCTAAAAAATACCACTGCTGACCCAACAACCTTGACAATTTGCGTCCTATCTCTAATCTGCCTCTTCCAAGGCCCTTGAAAAATGTGCCTTGCTCCAACTGGACAAACCCATTGACTCATTTAGCCTATTGGACACATTACAGTCAGGCTTTCAAAACTGCAATGCTCAACATTTTTGATGATATCCACCACTCCCTCGACAAGGGGGAGGCCTCCCTTCTGATTCTTCTTGACCTCTCAGCTGATTTTGATACTGTAAACCACTCTGCCTTACTCAACACCCTCAAAGGTCGGTTTGGCTTCAATGGTCTTGTTCTTGAATGGTTCACCTCCTTCTTTCAATACAGAATCCAATACATTAAAATCAGCAATTGCCGGTCTCCTTGGGTGTTCCCCAAGGCTCTATTCTCTCTCCTTCTCTATTTAACCTCTTCATGAAACCCCTCACCCTCATTCTAAAGCAAGCAGGAATCAACTATCACCTCTATGCGGATGATACCCAGCTTTACTATAAAATCAATTCCCATGCAGACATTACTCACCTCAATGATGCCCTGACTAAGATTCAACAATAGTTCCATCACAATCACCTTAAACTCAATCCTAAAAAAATAGAAGTCATTCTCTTTGCTCCTAAAAATAACCGACTCCCCATTCAACATTGGATCTCTGAGCTTAAAGCCCTCTACTGCTCCTTATCTACCTCTAGCTCATTAAAATCTCTCGGAATAAGTATTTATCAAAACATCAGCCTTTCTCCCCACATAAAAAACGCAGCTAAAGGCGCTCTATTTCCTCTACATCACCTCAAGAAAATTAAACCCTTCATTCCTCTTGATGACTTTAAATCTGTTGTTCAATCATTAGTACTCTCCAGATTGGACTATGGTAACGCCATCCTCGCCGGAACACCTTAAGTCCCCTTAGCCCCAATCAAGTCAGTCCTTAACCTCACGGCCAGGCTTATTTCTGATTGTAAGAGGTTTGATCACATTACTCCCATCCTCAAAGATCTCAAATGGCTTCCTATCGAAGGCAGATCCACCTACAAGAATCCGTGCATTACGCATAAAGCCTTGTATCTTTAAACCCCACTGTATCTGTCACAAAAATTTCACAAATCAGGCTGTGCCAGAGAAATGAGGAGCACAAATACCCTCATTCTGGTACCTCCCTTGGTAAACAAGAAATCAACCTAGTCACGCTCTTTCTCCGAAAACGTGCCTACTATCTGGAACTCACTCTCCAAAGACCTGCATTGCAACCCCTCCTACCTCAGCTTCAAAAAAGATCTCAAGCAACATTTTCTCTACAAATACTGGGGTCCTTAATCCCGCTACTTAACAGGGTCTCTCAACCTGCCCATGACGGGGCTATGTTTCTCACCACATTATCCTTGTTTTACTACCCCCCCCCACCTCTCTCCCTCACATATACTTCCACCCTCCTTCTACTAGTCCTCATATTATCATCACCTACTCCTACATGCTATCTCCTCTCCTTTCACCTTCCTCGGTTCCACCCTACCTCCATACTTTTCCCCCATCATCTCTGGCTACCCACGCTTGCACAACTATCCAAATCATGGTTATGGATTATATGTACTGTTGATCTTCTTGTCCATGTATTTATTGTTCTTTGCATTTTGTTCATATTTTTTCACCCTTTTCCTTTTTGCATGAATGTAATATTACAATCTGTTTCTACTTCCAACCCCTGTAAAGCGCTCTGATACTATTGGGTCTAGCCAGCGCTACATAAAACCGTTTAAATCAAATTAAAATTAAATAAATAAAAAATTCATTGAACTTCCATCTACCCGTATGGTACCATAACCGTTCGTCTTCAGTCCTTCCATTAAACTCTAGCATCATTAGTTGTAAAACACATATTCAGAATGTATTCTTCAATCTTCTTTTTGTCTTATAACAAACATGTCCGCCCAGCCAACGCGTTTTATGCCAACAAAGGGACTTCATTAGGGATCAATTATGGGTATTGTCATGAAAGAAATGCAAGCCATGCAATTCTTCAATGACCACAGCTAATACCCTAATAAGCAACAACAGTGCAAACATAGAAAGAGACTACATCAGTGACAACAGCTGCCACCATGAACAGGGATACAATAGCAAAAAACTGTTGTTGCACAGCAAAGGTAACTGCTACCACCTCGGAAGAGACAACAGCATGCACAGCAGTGGGAACAAATAGCATCAACCACATACGTGAAAACAACAGGCCCCATTATAACAACATCTTTTATGACAGCGACCACAGCTACCACCAAAGCAGGGACAAAAACATCTGACAGCGTATCAGGGACCAATGTTGTAACCAAAGCACTGACCACAGCTGCCACCACGGCAGGGCCAATGTCACCTGCAAGCAAGGCATGGGCAAAAGCAGTGATCACATTTGCAATAACAGCAAGGGCAGTATCAGTAACAGTGGCAATCACAGCAACAACAGCTACAAGCATAGAAGGGACCACAGTAGCGACAACAGTTTCAACAATTGCAGGGTTCACAGCAATGACCATCACCATCAGCAAGAATCATGGTAGAGCCCTTTGCTGCCACCATAGCAGGGATAACAGTGGGAACCACAACAACATCTGCTACTACAGAAGAGAGTAAGAGACCACAACAGCAACGACTATCACAAGAGCAATGACCACTGCTGCTGCAATTGCATTGACCTCAGCATGGGCCCACCAGTGACCACAGCAGAAAAAACAGCTTTTCAGCAAGGATAGTACAACATTATTGACCACAATTATAATCACAACATGAGCAATGGAAAAAACAAAAGAAGGTCAACACCAGCGACTACAGTTTTATCCAATGGGAAAAACAAAAAGTGATGATGTGCGGTGTCTCAGCCACTTGTAAAATCTCTGGGCCGTATTCCAGGCCATTGTGGTTCTGCTCCCTGTGCCAACACAGACAGGAGCAGGGGGCAACCACAAGCACATCAATCTTGGTTCTGCTACAGTAGGAACATTCTTACTCAAACTGCTAAGCAGTGGCCTCTTTCAATGTTAGTACATGTAAACCCAGACTGGTGTCAGCTTACTGGGACATATCATAGATATGCAGCTCGAGTTTTATGGCAAAGCAAGTGTGGCACCGATGTTTGAGTATACCTGTTACACGTTGCCATCTCAGGGCGAAAAACAAGCAAACATTGGTAAAGCCAGTGAGTCTGGATTAGATGTGCAAAATATAAACAAATGATTTGACAACTTTAGGCCTAACCTACTGCACCAACCAAAGAGCTCCTCTGTCAGTGAAAGGTTGTGCCCATTCGAAAGGCTTGTTGTCCTCAGCCATACAATTCAAAGCAATGCATCCCTGAGAGGCATCAATCAAACTTTATTTCCTCATTCAATAAAAGAATATTCAGCGGACATAATAGGCAAGACTTTTTGCTCTTCAACATGGAGCTTCCTCTGGGTATACTAGTATACTGATAATGAAGAGTCCTATTCCAAAATATATAGTGCACATATGTCTGCACACGTACTCATAAACCCAATCACAAATTGTGGATATAATTTTCTGTTGTTGGAGCATTCTCAAATGACACATTGGATTATCATGAATGAATGTGTTTGAATCATATGATTTTTTTATTGGTATAGATGTCTGCAAAGACTGTGCTTTGTATCTGATAGAGACTTCTCCTTACCTTTGAATTTCCTAGGCTTGAGGCTGGATCTGGAAACTTTTGGTGAGCAATACCCCTTGCGTGCGACGTCAGGTGGCTCGATTCTGATCCGCGTGACTTCATTGGCATCAGTAGCGTTGGTTATAATGCCACGGTGCCTATATAGGCGCCACCTATGCGTGCGGACATCAGTTCTTTTCTTTCCGCGCCAGTTAAGCATCAATCCGGGAAGAGCTACCCCTCTGCTGATTTTTGTCGACTTTTGTCTAAATTTTGGGAATCAACTTTGTGTGCAAGGGATGTCTTCGAGGATGACAGGTTTCAAACCATGCGGGACTTGTTCCCGCATGATGTTGGTTACTGATCCCTACCGCATTTGTCTTTGGTGTCTCGAGAGCGACCACGATACAAAGTCGTGTTTGGACTGTTGGGCGATGACTCTGAAGACCTTGAGTGAGCGAGCAATGAAGTTAGGTCGAGGTCAACACCATCAAGCGAGACTCAGAGGAGGTCACGGTCCCGTTCAAAGAAGAGGAGGTTGCGAGACCGCTTCCGGAGCCCTAAGTCCTCTTCCTCCCATTTGAGGTTCTCGGGACACTCTGGGAAGAGGCACAAGATGTAGAAGTCCAAGCGGACTAGGTCTTCGCCTCAACTGATGTCCGTCGTCGAGAGAGGTAAGGAGCACCAATGCTCTAGGCGAGCCAGAGTCAACTTCACACCTCCCCCTCTTTCCAAGAGCCGGAGCAACTCCCGCTCAAAAAAAATTATTTTACGAGGCCATGTGCCCCGTATTTGAGCGGAGCGACCCTGCTGGAGAGCCTTCAGGGTTCGAAGGGGCCACATTTGGTTTGATGCCATTGGCTCCGGCCATGAGGCCGGTGGGTCCTCAGGGATCTGATCACGGATCAGGTTCGACGCCAGTCGTGTCAACGCTACCTTACCCGGAGTCAAACCCGAAGTCGGTGCCTGCGACATCGCCAATGCCTGTCGGTGGCGCAAGCCCTATCCCCATCCCCGATGACACAGAGCTGGAACGACATCGATCAACGCCGATTCCTACGTCGACAGAACTTGTAGGTTCTATGTTGTCACCTGATCACTTTGAAGACGTGCTAGGCTCAGGAGAGGAATGGGAGGAGTCTCTGGACCCTCTTGAGAACCAGGAAGTCTCTGATGAGAATTTGGTCTTGTATGGGGAACTTGGGGAGCTCAGTGGTCTGGATACTTCCCCAGATACTGGCAGGCTTTCACCTCCTACGGTGGCTACTGAAGAGGGAGTGTCCTATGCCATGGTGGTAAAGAGGGCAGCTGAGGTTCTCGGACTGGAGCTTGCCTCCATGCAAGTCAGGACTAATCTCCTGACTTAGGTGCTTCAACCTGGGGCTTCCACTTCTGAACTCCTGTTGTCCTTTAATGAGGCCTTACGAACGTCCTTCTAAGAACTTGGTCCAAACCTAGCACAGGGGCTCCTGTGAATTGGACAATTGCACGCCGCCATCACCCAGCTCCGGGTGACCCAATGTTCCTCAGCCTACACCCCACCGCAGAGAGTTTGGTGGTGTAGGCCTCTTCGTCCCAAGGCGCATTCCCTTCAACCTCTCTGGATAGGGAATCCAAGAGGTTGGATTAATTTGGGAAGAAGATGTTTTCTTCCTCCAGCCTTGCATTGTGGTCAGTGAATACCGCATGTTTATCGGGCCGTTTCTCCCATTCCCTTTGGGAGATGGTTGCGCAAGTGCTGCCAGAAGTCCCGGAGGAGGCCACGGTGTAATCTCCCAAACTTTCAAAGATGGGAGGGATGCAGCAAAATTCACCATACAGTGACCCTGAGACTGGCTTCGTAACACTGGCTTCTTGGGCGATGTCCAAGCTAATTTGATGGACAGGCCCTTCGATGTAACCTGCCTTTTTGGGGAAAAAGGCAGACTCGGCCCTCGGCAGGTTCAAGGAATCTTGTGCTACGGCCAGGTCCTTGGGCCTTGCCTCCACTCCTCATGGCCAGTCTGTCTACCTTTTGTGGCAACCGAAATGGTTTAATGCTGCGTCAGCCCTACCCTTGCGACCGTCCCACACAGACTGCCCAAACCATGCTTGGACATGGACACGGTGCATTCCGATCTCTGAATGGAGGCCAGAAGTCATCTACCACACTGCCCCCAGCAGCCGCAGCCTTCAAGCACTCCTAGTCTGATTCTGCGGGACCAAACTACTCCAGTTGGTAGGAGAATTCGTCATCATCTCCCCGACTGGAGATCCATAGCATCAGACAAGTGGGTCGTGCAGATCGTCCAGGAAGGCTATTCTCTATCTGGCCTTTCTTTTCCTCCTACTATTCTGCCAAGTCAGGAACGGCTAATGGAAGATCATTTAAAGTTGCTCCATGAGGAAGTAATGGCTCTTTTGGCCAAAGGAGCTATAGAAAGGGACCCAGTTTCAGAAGTAAGCAGTGGCTGTTATTCCTGCTACTTTCTGCTTCCAAAGAACAACAAGGGGCTATGGCCCAATTTAGATCTTCGGACCGTCAATCTCTTCCTCAAAAAGGAGAAATTCAAAAGGCTCACTCTGGCCCTGTCTTGTCTGCCCTAGGTGGAGTTGGACCTGCAGGGTGCTTATTTTCACATTCCCATCCTACCGGGCCACAGGCGTTACCGCAGTTCAAGGTAGGCAGCGAGCATTTTCAGTTAATTGTGCTCCCCTTCGGCCTTACCAATGCCCCTCGGGTGTTCACCAAGGTGATGGCAGTGGTCGCAGCTCATCTGCTCAGGTTAGGGGTGTCGGTCATCCCCTATCTTGACGACTGGCTGTTGAAATCGTCTTCGTCCTAGGCAGTCGTCTCCAACCTTCAGACTATGGCTAACTTCCTGCATTCGCTTGGGTTCTCCATAAACGTGCCGAAGTCACACCTGGCTCCTTCTCAGACGCTCCCGTTCATCGGAGCTGTTCTAGACACAGTGCAATTTAGGGCTTATCCTCCCAAGCAGCGAGGCCAGAATATTCGGGCTATGATTGCGATATTTCAGCCTCTATTCTGGATTTCGGTGATACTGACTCTGAGGTTGTTGGGCCTCATGGCCTCCTGCATCCTGTTGGTAAGACACACAAGATGTCGTTTGCAGGCTCTACAGTGGGGCTTGAAGTTTCAATAGGCACAGCTTCAGAGAAATCTCACCGACATGGTTCAGATCTTGGAAGGAACTGGGAAAGACTTGCAGTGGTGGTTGACAAACCGCTATTGGGTCAACGGCAGACCCCTCTCCCTTCCCCAACCAGATCTCACATTCGTGACAGATGCGTCACTTCTGGGATGGGGCGGCCATCTGGGAGAGGTGGAGATCAGGGGACACTGGTCTCCAGCAGAGTTGGAGCTCCAGATAAGCTTGTTGGAGCTTCGAGCGATTCGGTTGGCACTGAAAGCATTTCTTCCCTTGGTCAAGGGGAAGCTAGTGCAGGTGTCCACCGCCAAGTGGTACTGCAACAAGCAGGGCGGAGTGGGGTCATGGACCCTTTGTCGAGAGGCCTAGCGTCTCTTGACATGGCTGGAAAAGCAGGGCATAACCCTGATAGTTCAACACCTGGCAGGGTCTCTGAATGGCAGGGCAGACAAACTCAGCCGGCGATGCCTAGTGGACCACGAGTGGCATCTGCAGTCAGTGGTAGCGCAAGGTCTCTTTCAGCAGTGGGCAAAACCTTGGTTAGATTTGTTCGCCACCGAAGAGAACAAACAGTGCAAGCGGTACTGCGCGCTGGAATTTCCAAGGCGGCTGTCGATTGGCGACTCCTTTCGTCGCGAGTGAAGCTCAGGCCTATTTTATGCCTTTCCACCCATGCCACTCCTATCCAGGGTTCTGAAGAAGATCAGGAGCGACTGGGCCCAAGCCGTTCTTGTGGCTCCAGACTGGGCAAGGAGTGGCTGTTATCCAGAGCTTCTGAGAATGAATGTCGATCCTCCGATCAGGCCTCCCCTTCGGGAGGATCTTCTGTCGCAGCATCAGGGGAGGGTTCTCCATCCGAACCTGTCAACTCTACACCTCCATGCGTGGAGATTGAGTAGCGACAGCTGACAGCCTTTGACCTTCCTCCAGAAGGTTGTAAAGTTAGTCAGCTGGCCAGGCGGCCCTCCACTAAGACGATATATGGCTGCCATTGGCAGAAATTTGTATTATACTCTACAGAAAGGTCTATTTACCCTCTTTCTGCTTCTTTTTCTACTGTCCTTTTACTCATTCTAACCCTTGCCCAGCAGGGCTCTGCCTTGGAAACTCTCAAGGTTTACCTTTCTGCTCTGTCTGCTTTTTGCAGCTGCCAGACCAGCCTTCTCTCTTCAAGTCTCCTATTGTAAATAGATTTCTAAAAGGGCTGGCTCACTTATTTCCACCACGCCCTTTGTCATGCTGCAGTGGGACCTTAATTTGGTCCTCACTTACCTGAAGAGTGCTCTCTGTGAATTTTTGCATAATTGTCCCCTCCGGCTGTTGACCATCAAAACAGTCTTCTTAGTGGCGATTACATCTGCCCGGAGGGTGAGTGAGTTGCAGGTTTTATCCAACTTGCCTCCTTATATTATGTCCTTTCCGGACAAGGTGGTGCTTTGCACCAGCGCATCCTTTTTGCCAAAAGTTGTGACCCTATTCCATCTGGGTCAGTCCATCACTTTGCCCACATTCGTTGCTCCTCTGCATCCTTCTAAGGAAGCGGAGCGTCTCCACCGTCTGGACCTAAAAATAGCATTGGTGTTCTACCTTGACCGTACACAAGTGCTCTGGGTGGATGACCAACTCTTAGTGGGATATGTGGGAGGAAAGAAGGGAAGGGCAGTGCAGAAAAGGACCATCTCTCGCTGGGTCGTTCTCTGCATCAAGATTTGTTATGCCTTGGCAAAGAAGCAGCCCCCTGAGGGATTAAGAGACCATTCCACCAAGGGAAAGGCTGAGACTACGTCCTGGGATCGGGATGTCCTAAGACATCTGTCAGGCAGTGATGTGGGCGTCTATGCACACGTTTGCAAAACATTACTGATAGGCAAGTATGCAGGGACAGGCATTTTGCCTGTTCAGTCCTACAAGACTTTTTATTCTAGGATGTGTGTCCGCAACCCACCACCGTGATGGTATGTCGCAGGTATATGATTCAAGGTAAGGAATCTGCAGCTAGAAGTCTCTATCAGATGAACAAGTTACTTACCTTCGGTTACGCATTATCTGGTAGAGACTCTTATCTAGCTGCAGATTCCTTACAGCCCCACCCATGCCTCCCTGCTTTACAGACTGATATTGTAGGGATAGGGTTGTTCCCCTTTTTAGGGCCCTAGTTTAGCACACAATTACGTCAGTTGCTTTGTGGCACTGCACTTCTGGCGTGCAAAGTACGAAAAGTACTGACGTTCGTGTGCCTGGGTGGCGCATAAATAGGCACCGCGACATCATAACCGACACTGCCGATGACGTCCCGCAGAGCTGAATGGAGCCACCCGACATCACGGGCAAGGGGTATTACTCAGCAAAAGTTTCCGGATCCAGCCTGATGCCTGGGAAATCCAAAGGTAAGTTATCTGCAGCTAGATAGAGTCTCTAACAGATAATGCGTTACCAAAGGTAAGTAACTTGTTCTTCTGTGCAACATGCCTCTATCTCTGCCTCCTTTGTATGTCTCCTGTTGTGGTACCATGTACCAGATTACACAGAGTGACTGCTCAAATTGTCTGGTGGATTTGTGCATGCCTGGTTTGTATGCATAAGTACATTAAAGCCAGTCATAGTGGTTTTGACAATGCTTGTTAAGAATTTCAGTGCCCAAAAATATGTGTAACTCATTTATTTAAAATGGAGCTACAATCACAGTGTTAACCACACATATTTGTAGTAATTAAGCTTACCTGGCAGGATGGAATAGGTGACAACAGCCATCAGTCCCCTGTCTCCATCTTCAGCATAGATTGGTCCTGGAGTGAGCGCCAAAGGAATGATCTACAGGGAAACATTGTAGATATTAGTCATCCACGTCATGCAATAGTGAGCTGGTAAACATTCTGACCTGTGACTAAGGTTCTTGCCAGAAGAAGTATCTATGAAAGAGGAGTGAGGACACCCAACCCATTCCCGCCTTTTAACAAAGAGTCATATTTGAGCAGCGCTGTAATGAAATTGCTATTGTTTGTTAGGTGCTGGGAAAGCGAGGAAATCTGGAAGAAGAGGTACAGAAATAGCATGTCCTTCCACCGTCCTGCTACATGCAATTAGTTCAAACCACAATGGGCCATACAAGAGATCTTCGATAGCTGACTTGTGGAACACTGTCCTTACACTACTAAGGCCCCCTATTAACAACAGCTACCCGGCAATATTCCTCACCAATATATCTGACTATATGGATAGTGCTTCACAGTTGGTTAAAGAAAGCACGCTGATGCACTATAAACCTCAAAATAATTAAATGAATAAATGTTGATGGGTCTCAGATGGCTGGCCTTATATCCAAAGGCAGTTGACCTGCAGCAGTGAAGCAATAGGCCTCAGCTCTAGAACATATTTCAGCTCTTGCTTTTCAGACAATATGGGGTTGTGAACTTTTGGAATCTTTGTAGATTACTTTATAGGAAATGTATGGTAGCTCTACACTTTTTGGGGCATGGCTGTGTAGGAAACTATAAGCTACGCCGTGGCAGTTCCAAACAGCCAAGAGGATGGGAGCGGAGAAAGGTGGGACATGATGCTCATGAAGCCTTGGTATAAAACCACAGGTTTGCCGTCATGTGGGTCTGAGATCTGAGCAGGTCTGTTCTTCACCTCCCACGCTCTACCATGCAAGGCAGATCTAACTACAGCACTGCCCGTGTTTGTGATTGCCTGGAAATGAGAGATAACTACTCTCAACCCTGAGTGAAGTCTCATGAACACTGGCCTGTGATTGGTCACATTGTATTCAGCCTGTCCAATATTAATAATTTGGCTGTATGAAGTCCGGCCGCCTTTCAATGACCTTCCTGCTTTATGCAGATTTGCTAAGAAAGAAAACTGGCTGCAATGTGGATTATTTGGGGTTTACAGATCCTGCATACTAAGGGAAGGATCATAGTTTAAGTACCTTAAATACTCATACCCTTTCTGTGCTAGACAAAGATATGCCATGAGGTTAAGACTTCAAACCCATTCTTTGAAAATATTGTATTCATTGATGTATTAATTCAGTGTCAGTTTATTATGAGTGACTCGTCTGGCTTCCTTAATACTTGACATCACTGGCAGCTGTAGCCAGTATCCATGCCGCGTCACAAAAGCTGCACTTACTTGGAGTACACCTTCTGTGATGTTTGCTGTGTAGGTGGGGTTCACGCACACTTCGGTCCCCTCATGGGTCAGGAGCTTGCATGGCAGAAATTGGGGATACTGATCGTCTCCATCGAGGACACTGATGTGGATCCGAGCCGAGGTGTTGTATCTTTCCTTAGTATTCATTTCCTGTTGGACAGATAAAGCAAGGACACTTCTGTGAATTGGAAGCATTCACAGTGGTAGAGTTTACTTCAGTAGACGAATGAGATTTCAAGACTATGCCCCATGGTAATTTAGTTTTTCCACAGTCATACTTTGCTCTTCGTTGAGCTGATGTGACGCTGAGGGACAACTACGCGTTTGGCCTCAGAATCCCAATGAGAAACTAGGACGTATTAAGTATTAGTGCCTTTGCACCTTGGAATCAATCGGAGTTAGCGCTGCTGCTTAAGTGATGGAGACAATGTGACAAACTAACCAAATGTTGGAGCCGTGAATAGAAAACAAGATCTCATCTGACGCTTTGATGAATGAAGTATGTGTGGCAGTCTCTTCTCAAACAAATAGGGCAAGTAATATTATGGTAACATTGACATTCTATACATCAGGAACATTACACGCATTCAAACTCCCTGGTCCTCTATCGTTTACACAGCAGCGAGCATTTGTGCTGGTGTCTCCCTGATCTCTGCAAGTGGTAGGGTATGCAGTATTTGCATAGGGCCCATGTTCCTCAGAGGTACTTCAAGGTGCTAGGAGTAGAGCACTAGTAGATTTAACACAGAGTAAAAAGCATTGGTAAAGCCAACAGGTTTCGCCTGCGTGATTGATTAACTTGTAGTGCCAGAGATAAGTAGAATCAGTCATGCAGAAAGTAGGCGACAGGAAAACTTTAAAAAGAAATACAGGTGCACTACATAGAAGTCAAGACAAGTAAGTTCTTCAAAGGTTCTTCTTTTTATTGAATTTCTTTTGAAAACAACAACGGCACACAGCCAACGCGTTCAGCAAATCCTGAGTTTGAATGTTATCATGTGGCCTCCTAGAACATGTCTTTCTGCTACTAGTACTTGGCTTCGTATCTGTTTATGCCACATTACTACTCTAGATAAGAAGCTTTCCTAATGTGATAAATTCCTAGATGTGTTTTTTAGAGCAACAATTGTTTCTTCTCTGGACGCTCACTTGTCACCCTCGAACGGATACGAGACATATCATCGAAGAACTTACTTGTCTTTACTTCTATATAGTGCACCTTTCTTTGGTCTTTAAATCTTATTGTAAATAGGCATCTTTCAGCAGCAGCTGTCAGAAGTTGTTGCACTCAATTTGTTAATTGTGAAACTAAACGAGTGAAGGTGCTTGACCTTGGTCTGCTGCTGTGTTCTTACGTTTTTCTAAAAGAAATACAGCAATTTTACTGCAGCAGCTGCTTCGTGAACTAGCACACAAGAAATACAGCTAAAAAAACACATACACTCTTATGCAGCGCCTCACTGAAAAGAAAAAAAAGAGTCCCTGGAAAGTGAGCACTCCTGGAAGAATACAAGGAGATAGTCAGAATGGTGGCAGACAGCCTATGCTCCACAGGAAGGACACAACATGCTAAATGGCCTACAATAAATAAAGCCAGCGAATAAAAGCAACACATGTGAGTCATAGAACTGTGATAAAAAGCCCCGCTTTAGAAAGCATGCCATTTGGTAGTTTTTTCAGTTTTATTCAATGTAGATATTTACTTATATTTTGTCATTTTTGGTTTGCTTTCTGCCAATTGGTTGTAGACAGATTAAGTAAGTTGAGAGGTGATGTGTAGTTATTAGTGGTTATTGTGAGGTTTAGTTTAGCGACTTCTTTACATATCTTTGACTGGCGTACTGTTTCTGGGTGAATTGAGAAGTATCCCTTTTCACCTGCTCCCTTCATTAGCCTGCGGTCTCCCACCCTAGTTTGCCTCTCCCTTCAACGCCTTATCCATCTGTTACAACTCCTCCCTATTGTGCAACCCCCCCTTTCCAGATTATAATGTCCACCCCACTCTCCCCGTTGATCTGGCACTGCCTTTCTTCCTTTTGCATCCCTCTGACATGCACCCCTAGCCTCATTGCATTGTGAGTCCCCTCATTCATTGTGCAGGGTACCCACCCTCTGGGATTGTGTACCCCAGCCCTAAATAGAGTATTCTTGCTTGGTAGCAAGCTTTCCCCCAAATAAATCACATATATAGATGCATAGAAGGCACAAGCCTGGAGTATTCTTTATCCCCATACTTTTGTGGTTTGTCTCTTTCACTCACTCTCATACACACACTTACACTCTCGCTCACACCCCACCTGAATTACATTTCAATAACACATCACCCGGATTTAGCTAGTGTTAGCATAGGCTGTATTCCCTCTCTCCTCCAGAGACATTTGTTTTGCAAACAGAAAGAGTGAGCTGGTAAAGAAGTACAGTTAACAAGGGAACCACCTGAGTGCGACCTGAGACAGCGTTGACTGTGAGGCCCCAAGATGACACCTAGTGGTTGAGCCTCAGTTACAGGCTCTGAGAGTTAACATGTATGCAGGGTTCCTTTAGCATTTATTTGTGATACGATCACCATACTGAGCAATGGAGCGCACAAGGTTTAATATAATCAAACGCGCTAATATGGAATGATATGAGTAAAAAAAGAAGAGTTTCAGTTAGGGTGGCACCGTGTTTTTCTTTAAAAGATTAATTTTTTTGTAAAATCTTCATATACCTTAATGACTACGTAATTGCATTCAAATTAATTTCCTCATAAATGGCTATTATGGAGGGATTATGGTCTTGAAGGGCAATCCAAATGAGAAGTAGGTCAAAATCAAACTTTTTTCAAGAGGGCAGATTGCCAAACTATTGACATCAGATGAGCAATTACTTTCACTTCGAAGCAAGAATTAATGGTTATCTTGATGTGTACACAACACCAATAATCAGCAATGCCTTAACGTTTTTAATTCAGAAGTTAGTGTACTTTTGTGGCCCGCCGACCTCTCATAAATAACTTTACTGCCCTACTTTTAACAATCTTTTCTAAACGTAATCTACCGTTAGTGATTTCTTTGGTGGTTTGTCGACATTTAATAAATAACTTTCCTGCCTTTTAACAATCTTTTATAAATGTAAGCTATAGTTAGGGATTACTTTGGTGGTTTGTCGACATTTAATAAATAACTTTCCTGCCTTTTAACAATCTTTTATAAATGTAAGCTATGGTTAGGGATTACTTTGGTGGTTTGTCGACATTTAATAAATAACTTTCCTGCCTTACTTTTAACAATCTTTTCTAAACGTAATCTACCGTCAGTGATTACTTTGGTGGTTTGTCGACATTTAATAAATAACTTTCCTGCCTTTTAACAATCTTTTATAAATGTAAGCTATAGTTAGGGATTACTTTGGTGGTTTGTCGACATTTATTAAATAACTTTCCTGCCTTACTTTTAACAATCTTTTCTAAACGCAATCTACCGTTAGTGATTACTTTGGTGGTTTGTCGACATTTAATAAATAACTTTCCTGCCTTTTAACAATCTTTTCTAAACGTAATCTACCGTTAGTAATTACTTTGGTGGTTTGTCGACATTTAATAAATAACTTTCCTGCCTTTTAACAATCTTTTATAAATGTAAGCTATAGTTAGGGATTTCTTTGGTGGTTTGTCGACATTTAATAAATAACTTTCCTGCCTTTTAACAATCTTCTATAAATGTAAGCTATAGTTAGGGATTACTTTGGTGGTTTGTCGACATTTAATAAATAACTTTCCTGCCTTACTTTTAACAATCTTTTCTAAATGTAATCTACAGTTAGTGATTACTTATGTGGTTTACCGACCTCTAATAAATAACTTTCCTGCCTTACTTTTTACAATCTTTTCTAAACGTAATCTACTGTTAGTGATTACTTTTGTGGTTTGTCGACCTTTAATAAAGAACTTTCCTACCTTACTTTGACAGTCTTATCTAAAGGTAAGCTATAACTTTCCTGCCTTACTTTGACAGTCTTTTCTAAAGGTAAGCTATAACTTTCCTGCCTTACTTTGACAATCTTTTCTAAAGGTAATCTATAGTTAGCGATTACTTTTGTGGTTAGTCGACGTTTGATAAATAACTTTCCTGCCTTACTTTAACAATCTTTTCTAAATGTAATCAATGTGTTTTAATGCTACATTCTGTTATGTCTTATAATATAGCATGTTGTCATAATGTCTGTACCATTGTGTTTTGTTATGATTTATATTATGTTTGAGCCAGGCTACATTATGTTATGGTATGATATGTTATGGTCATTTGTCATTCTGTGACATCTTTATTTTTTGGGAGTTTTTAACAGGCATTTGCAGTATTGACTTCATGCCCTCATCAAAACATTTTCTAGGCTGACAGTGTGGAGATAGTTCTGCTCGGTTCCTAAAGTGGTGTGGTCCAATGCCTCCGAATGGAATGGCATGAGTGGAGGGTGTTTGGTAGACTAGATGTGCAGGCTGTGTCTAAAGTCCTTGATTTGCACAGAAGTAAAGGTTCCTATTAGCATGCCTCACTACCAGTATAGCAAGATATATGAAACTAGGCATTTGTGTAATCTGGAGAGACAGAAACAAGCAGTGCCAGGCCCAGTTGCAACTGCCACATACAAATGGTAGTGGGCGGGAGTGTGCGGGAGGGAGGGTGCCGGGGGTTGGGGAAGTATTAGAAAAATAAAACTTACTTTGAGTTGCCGGCCGCATCCCACGTCGCACGGGGTGTTTCCTCTTCCATGTCCCAGCAGACACGGGGTCTGCAACAGACTCCATTTTCAACCCCCTGTGCTGCAGAGCAGCATGGGAATTGGCCTGAACGGGCTGAAAAGACGCTCTACTCAGGTCAGGGAGTGTGAGGGGTTTCACCAGATTGGCTGCTTGATGCAGCCGGGCTGGAGAAACCTAAGTGCGCATGGGTGTTTAGGTCGGCCTGAGATGACCGACCAAAAACACACGTGCACTTAGAGAGTGCACATAATACTCCTACTACCCCCCTCCCCAGCTCCGCCCCTCACTGCACATGCTGGCTGAGTCAGCTGAACAAAAATAAAACGATAATCAAATATCGTTTTATTTTTTAGCTGCTGGCTCTGCCAATGGGGCGACGCTCCTCCGCCATTGCGGAGGAGCCGGTCCTGGCCAGACCTCTCCTATGCAAGTTCTAGTCCCTACTTTTGTAGTTCTCTCTGGTTGAGGTTACAGTCAAAGCAGCCTGCTATACTGAAAATGCAACTGACCTGGGGTGCTGGATGTGCAAGGAGCCGACACCCCTACTAGAGCCCAAGGAAACAAGTGCAGTCGTTCTGTAAAAACGTTACCCTGATGGGTTTACAGTCACTACTGGCAGCCCCCTCTTTGAAATATATTTTACACTTTGCCATCTATAAACATGCATGAATGTTTTGCACAGCAGCACCGCGTTCAAGTCTTCGCTGCAATATTGAAGGAGATATTTTACCCACTTGCATCTAAAAAGCATCAGGGTGCATGACCCTGTTAATATCTACAACTGGTAAAAACCCTTTTGATAACTTTTCTTGAAAAGAAGCAATAAACTTCTAAGTGTCATCATGTCTGTAAATAAATATAACAAAATCAACGTACACATCGGATTTTGATTAATTACACTTTATGGCCATAAATTGTCAGTTTGCCTGTCTGGAGTTAAGTTATAATGTTAGCCAAGGGTAAACCTAATGTTTTTAGCTGAGCTACCTGTGGCTCACACGTCATTGTCTGCATTTATGGCCAACCTCTTCTTGCGCTATCCTTGTTGGGTGCTTGACTTCGAAGACTTCCTCAGATAATGAGCAGCAGAATGAGAGGGAAATGGCTTCTCCCTGCGGGGGTCACAGCTTCCTGTGAAAGGAAGGTACAACGCTTGGTTTCTGAGTCAGTGGTGGTCCTTTCCAGCCAAATACATCTTTTCACATCGCAAGATGGAAGCAGCTGGAACTTTAAGAGGTCGGAATTTTCTTTCAATCTTGAGAGGCAGCATTGGGTCGGTATTGGGAGGGGTTTACCGAGGCAGAGAAATTGACAAAAATAAAACTGGTGCCAGATCTGGATTACCAAATAGGCAAAGTAGGTACCGGCTTATAAGCCCCACTCCTTTTAGGAGCCCCGCGATAACGGATAAAAGTAATATTGGTTTGATCTAGAAAGAAAAGTATAATCAAGCTTTCTTAAATATTGTTACCAAAAAATAGAAAAAATGAATCAACTCGAAGAAACAAAAAATTAAAGACTCTCCAGAGAATATGCTGTACTAATGTAATGTACCCATTGACAACTTAAAGTACATAAACCAGAGACATCAGATTCACATAACAGGTTGTCTCTTAAAAGATCATCTTCTGGCAGCTGTCAGCAAGTAAAAGTTGGGTATTAGGAAATAATTTGTAAGAGGGGCCTCCAAAATGTCAACTGAGTAGGGCCCTCCAAAGGGTTTTATCCGGCACTGCTGGCGTCTTTGTTTGCTATTCCATTACAGCACATGCTGAAACCTGAACTAAGGGCCAGATGTAGGTCACCAAATACCGGTCGGTAACGGCCGAATTCGGCCGTTACCGACCGGTATTTGGTGATTGAGATGTAGGGGCCATTATTTTACAGAATCGGTAAATTTACCGATTCGGTAAATCCATATAAGAGTGCCACAGACCCTTAAGAGTCGGTATTTTACCACCCAATCCTATTGGTTGGTAAAATACCGAATTCAGGTGTGCATGCACATCTGTGCATGCACACCTGTGCCATGTGACACACAGACATGCCCTTAGGGCATGTATGTGTGCCACATGTCACACAAGCCTATACTTGGGGTGCTAGAGGGTGTCAAAGGACACCCCCTGCACCCTTGCAGGATTCGGTATTTACCGAATCGGTAAATACCGAATCGGTATTGCCCATTGATTCCTATGGGCTTCAAGGCCCATAGGAATCAATGGGCAATACCGAATCGGTATTTACCGATTCGGTAAATACCGAATGTTACCGATTCGGTAATTCAAAAACAGAGATCACCTACATCTCCCTCCTTCATATTTACCGATTCATAAATACCGAATGGGTAAAAATCGGTATTTATGAGTCGGTAAATAGAAGTTACCTACATCTGGCCCTAAGTCACTTTGCTGAAAATATTAGGTGGGCAATTTGGTTTGCTCAAATGAATCGCAGCCTGCGTTCACCTTTTAAAGCTCCTGCATGGCCACTCTCAGACAGCTGCCTATCACAAAAAAGAATAGAAGACTGCCTGCTGCTGCTAGAAGCATTCCCCTCTGCCTGATAGAATTGTCTGCAACTACTTCGCCTGATATAATTGTCTACAACTTCATCTTAAGGATCTGGGACTAAAAATCTATTCCAGTGATTAAGGAAGATACTCCCTTGTTGACCCCCTAGAACATGGGGGCCCAGGTCCAATCAAAAAACCTCCATACCCTGTAGCACCCTCTCTCCTTGAGTTAGAAAGTGCAGAAGGCCCTGCAGTTAGGTATACACCCAGCTGCAAAGAGACTGGTAAAGTAGTAACGACCAGATATTTCTGCATCCTACGGTGTAAAACTTCTCATCCTTGAATGGGCGGTAGAGAAGGATCTACGAAGTTACGGAGTTCAAGCTTCCTGCATACAAAGCCATGAATCAGTTGTACAGGGTTATTTTGCAGTGGAACTGAACTGGAATTCTTGTAAGTCTTCCTAAGGGATGTATGTCACTACAACGCGGGCTATTACCACGCGTGCCATTACAACGCTGTTTTTACAACGCAAGTCGTTACAACGACTTGCGCTGTAAGGGCTGGATAGTGGAATAGTTTAATTTTCTATTCCAACTCCAGCCCACGTTGACAGTAGGGAAGGTAATGGAATAGAAAATTAAACTATTCCTTTGCCAACAGCGCCCTCCAGCGCAAGTCGTTGAAACGACTTGCGTTGTAAAAGCAGCGTAGTAATGGCAGCGCGTGGTAATACCCGCGATGTAAAGGCTGTTCCCCCTTCCTAAGCATTGAACTCATGGCCTGGTAATGAAGAAGCATTCTCTGAAAGTCTGGAGCCTTTTAGAGCATCAGGAAATCGTTGCAGAACCTTTACTAAAAAATGTGCCTTAGAAATGTTTAATCTCTGGAGGCCTATGACAAAGTTTCACACTTACCTGTAAATTGGACCACAGCCTTGGCTAGATTTTAGAGGTTTGTCCTGCTCAGAGCTATTGACTACTAACCTTAAAGGCTACTACAGGACCCCTAAAAAAGCATCATCGCACCTGTGAGAGTGCTATTTAACTACATCTTTCAGCTTTACCCTCATGGAAATTTCAGTCTCTGTTTGTAGAATTCTTGACCAGGAGGATAAGCCACGAAGGGTGTCTTTCTTCCATCCATCAAACACATATGGCCCTTGAGAACAATTATCTTTTGTCTGTGCTCCATTGTTGGCCTTTGAAGGTTTTCAGGTGACTGTCTACTGCATCCCATTGACTAACATTGCCGTTTTGTTTTTTCGCTCCCCTTGTTTCTTATGGAACTATTTTGAATAACTCCTAAAGCCTCCCTACTTATGGCAAGCAACCAAGAGTGAGCCTGGTATTCTTCACTGAAAAGAATTTACTTAATAGAAATTGATTGTTTTTTTGGTTTCTAACTTTTTAATTTATTTCAAAAGTTGTTTTTTGGTTTCTAACTTTTTTATTTATTTCAAAGAGATAATGTAGTAATATACAGTAGCATGTTGTTCCATAAACATCTCCGAGGTTGCAAGATGCCAAGCGGTCATCCAGTGGCTGTAACTGAAAAAATGTAAGCAGTATGATGAATAGGAAATAACCCCTCAACTACCCCCTCTCTAAAGCACCCTTCCACCTTTCGGATTCACTTATTTAAAAAGAAGAATGGTATGAGTAACATTTCCATTCTGTGGCCCAGCCCTATGCTGTATTTTGGTGATGGGCTTGACTTGGGTAATGTACGATAGAGTGAATGGGTGCAGCCCAAGCAGAGGATTCTTAGGTACTGGGCCCGATGAGCTCCCTGTATTCTATGGACAAGAAGTCAAAGCAAGTACCCCATGTTCTTTCAAACTGAGCTTCCCACTTTTCCACATATGCGGTAATCTTCTCGATACCAAGCAAGCTCCAAAGCTTTTGAAGCAATGTTCAAATACTCTGGCATTTGTTCCTTGCCCCAAAGTGACGTTATGGCCTGTTGTGCTGCATGTTAAGTCATTTGGGGGGAAAGTCAGCTTTTTGGAGAGACCCAGTACGATATATGCACGGATTTGTGGTATATCTGATAGAAACTTCTAGCTGCATATTCCTTTACTTTGAATTTTCCAGGCGTCTGGATCCGGAAACTTTTGCTGAGCAATACCCCTTGCGCGCAATGTGGGTGGCTCCATTCGACTCCGCGTGACATCGTTGGCGTTGGTAGCGTCGGTTATGAGGTCATGGTGCCTACATAGGCGGCACCCAGGTGCGCAGACGTCAGTTCTTTTCTTTCTGCGCCAGTTAAGCGCCGATCCGGGAAGAGGTACCCCTCTGCTGCTTTTTGACAGGCTTTTTTCTCGACTTTTGTCGACATTTTTGAGTACGACTTCATGTGCTAGGGATGTCTGGTAGGAAGACAGGTTTTAAACCATGCAGGACTTTTTCCCACATGATGTTGGTTACGGATCCCCACCGCGTATGTCTGTGGTGTCTTGAACACAACCACGATTCGAAGTCGTGTTCAGACTGTCGGGCGATAGCTCCGAAGACCTTGAGGGAGCGGGCGAAGAAGTTGCTCGGTGTTAAGGGTCTGCTAGCTGCTTGTTTCATCTTGGGGATCTGTAAGTGTCGGATCTGTAAGTAGCGTAGATGTTTTGTTTCTAAAATGCAATAGTCATGTTTTAGTTTGTCAAAGTACAGAACGCCCTCTAGGTTGTAGAAATCCCCTGCCCTTTGGCTCATTGTTTTTTACTTAAGGTTGTTCCTTTTAAACCCTGATGCTTGACTAAACTGTTCTAGTTCCCCAAGGAGGGCTGCGTTAGAGATCGTAGGGTCTGACAGCATCACCGTCACATCCATCAGCATACAGCGCTAGTTTATGCTGTTAGCTCCCAAACCGTATTCCCTGTATTTGCACGTTCAGTCGTATCCTCTCCGCAAATCGCTCCATATATAGTGCGAACAGGAGCAGAAACAATGTGCATTCCTGCCTTGTTCCTCTAATCACAGCCAATGCAGGTGACAGGGACCTGTTTGCTCTAACTTTAGCCACAAGGGCAGAGATTAGCCGCTCAATATCTAGGTTTTGATTCTGGGGCCCAGGCAAATCCAACCGAGTTTCTCAGACAGGAAAGGCCAGTGGACCCGATCGAAGGCCATCTGAGCATCGATGGAGAGTAAAAAGGTAGGGTTCTGTGTGCGTTTCACCTTATCAATGAGGTGTATTATGCGTTTGGTGTTATCACTGCACCACCTTTTACGGGGAAGCTTGTTTGATCCATATCTACCAGTCCCTGCATATATGGACCGAGACAGCGTGCCAGTAACCCCATGACTATCTTCACACCTACATTCAACAAAGATATAAGGTGATATGATGAGCAGTGTGCCGGTTTCCTGCCTGGGTTGAGGATGACAGTGATAACCGCCTCACACATAGCTGGAATGAGAGTGCCAGTGTTAGCAAAGTGTTATACAGGCATGTCAGGATTGGGGATAAGAGTTGGAAAAATATCTTACAACAGGCTGCTGTGAAGATGTCAGGGCAATCTCTAAGATAACATCCATCAAAGATATATTCATGTTCAAGCTGTGGCCTGTTGTGGCGTAAGGGATGGCAGTTTTACGTTTGAGATGTAGGACTGAATAGTGGGCACCAGGAGCTCTGAAGTTTATTGGTCAGCATTAAAGCATTGGAAGAGATGGGCTATTTCTTCATTATCCCATATGGACTCCCTCATACGCATGGTCAGTTGCTCTACAGCACCTCTCTGTTGTTTGGCCCGTAGCTTACTTGCTAATAACCTACCTGTTTTATTCCCTCCTTTGTAGTAACATAGTAGCAAGCACAAAAGGCCGTGCTCTGCTCTATCCATGTCTAAGGATTTCAATTGTTGTTTTGCCAGTGAAAAATGGCGGCTGATGCTACAATCACTGGACTCTTGTGTGCCTCTTCTAGCTTATTTTTAATTTGTTTGTTTTGATTTTGTGGGACCTCAGCTAACTCTTGCCTCAAGACTGCAGTCTCTCTCCTCCATAGAGCAACAGTCTGGTTTTGTAAAGTGCATGACCAAGAATTGTTTGTATGTTCAGACCATCAGTGAGGGTTGGTCTGTCTGCTTTCAAATCTTGTTGGAAAGCTTAAGGGATGTCTGATGCTTTGGTGGGGCCTCAGATCCCCTTAGACTGTTCTCAATCCCTATGGGGATTGTTTGATTAAACCATTCGTATTGAACATCCTTTCAAGATGCTATAATTTCTGTCTCTGACTAAAACAGGCAATAGGTGAACACATTTTAATTAGTTATCTGAGAGATGGAGTTGTTTATACTGGTAAGTGATTTACCAAACGGATCCTGGAGTGCATGAGTGCTATTTTTAGGTCAAGCCTAGGCAGCACTTGCTTTCTCTTTGAGAAACGCTTTATACAGTTTGTGGGCTTACAGCCCACCCATTGCCTTTTTATTGGTCTGCTCGATTGTCCTTCAAAAATACTTGCTTGCTAGTGGTTAATCCTGCTCTTTCTCCCTC
This sequence comes from Lissotriton helveticus, assembly GCF_964261635.1. Lineage (NCBI taxonomy): Eukaryota > Metazoa > Chordata > Amphibia > Caudata > Salamandridae > Lissotriton > Lissotriton helveticus. The sequence goes on from NC_136057.1 coordinate 1,033,188,212, forward strand.
CTTTTTGTGCTTTGTTTCCTTCCACGGAGCACCACCCAGTTACTAGTATCTTTACATTTGTGTTTATCTGTTCGTTTTAGGGGACTATTTTTTTCTTTCTTTTCTGCTTTTGTTTGTCTGTATCAGCACCTGTCCTCACCTCACTACACGTCAGTCCTTGCACACGGCCCACCCCGTCATGCGTATGATGTTTACTCCCCTAATTGCTTGTTTATTTAGCTTCAAGCATTTGAGAACAGAAGGGGCTAGGACGTGCTGCCAGAGCTGCATTTCTGGATTGTGGTTGTCTTTGTCTGCACCCGTCCCCGCCTCGCCACACCTCAGTCCTTGTAAAAATTGCCTCCATGACATAGTTCACCATGAAATTTTTTAATGAACATTTAGGCGTGGATGTTTCCAAATTTTAGACCCTCTTTATGTGTTAATGAAATAACATATGTAAAAGCTCTTCCAACAAAGTAGCCATATTCGAATGGGGTGAAAGTAGTCCTTCTGTTTTCATGTTCGCTATCATAGAGATGACAAAGGGAGATAGTGGCTGAATGGAGGAGCTATCTTAGGTTAGTGGACTGACTGTACTGACATATCGTGTTGTTTCTTCGCAGTATATGACATCTGCTTGTTGATTTATAGCGGATTTAACAACAATTTAAAATGCCATAATATTGCGTTGCTGTAAATTGTAGAAATCGATGTAAATCTAAATGTTTGGATGAGCAGGAGAGGCCCATCACCTTTCATAGGTAAGTTCCAAAACTTTTTGTGTAATTTGACGTTACGTCGGTCTGTTCAGCAACGCCATCCAGCATGAGTTAGTTGAGGGAAGCAAGAGTAGTGCAAAAGAAATTCCCAAGATTAGTTAAAGAACACGAATAGGGATTTTGGCACCATTTGTCCTTAATACTTTTTAGTTGCTGGGGGAAATGTGGCTTTTCATACTGGAATGTTGGATGGGTGTCAATGCAGAGATAGCGATCGCAGAAGAGTTTATAGATGGTGTCACTGTATACATCATTGTTGGTGTTATTTTATTAAAGGGATTTATTTATGTGTGTACACTGTAACCTTCGGAGTTGTACCCCACAAGTTGTGTGCACATAAAATGCGCTGCATCTGAAAGAAGGAGTTTATTATTAGTATAAATTGTGTAAAAACTGACATTTGTTTATTTTGTTTTTAATGTATGGGAAAAGAGTACTTCTACTTTTATCCTGTTTGGTTGAGTCCAGATATTCTAAATGGTTGAATCTGTCCATTAAATAGTCGTGTTCCGGGAAGGTAAGGTATAAGATAGCATTTAGAGGTACTTTTTTTAATCTCATACCTTAATGTGGGCTATATTATTTTGATAGGACTGTTATTTAACATTTGGGAAAAGAACGATGTGACCAGATGATGGTGTCACTTGTTCAGTGTCCTTTATCTTTTGCATTTATGCATACCTGTCAACTAGCCCACTTTTTACTTCTGCTCATTTGCTTGACAAACAAAACGACCCCCTAGGCTTTAATGGAATCACCAGGGCACAAGTCGACATTTGATTGATAATCTGCAATGAATTTTAAAATGACTTGTTTTTGCTTTTATGGGCTTGTGAGGCCGAAATAAAGTATTTCTTGACTTGACTAAAACTCGACAGCCCTGCCCATAAGGCCACATCCCTTTCCTGATACTTTACGCTCTCTCTGCATTCCTCATCTCGTCCATGTGTACAAAGTGAGGAGTATTTGTGAGAGGGGTGGAGAGGGAGCCATAGGAATCCCATTTCAGTCAGACATCACAAGTCCTCGTTTAAAGTGGAGACAGGGTAATGCAGTCAAATTATTTTTTTGCCTACAATACAACAAGGTGAATGGTGGCAGTCCATGAACAGATCACACTGGTCTGGCGGTTCGGAGACAGCCTAAACTCACATATAGCAAGGGTCCTGCGCTGCTCCAACAATTCGACTTTTGTAAATTCAGTGCACAGTTTACAGCAGGAGGTGTGATGAATCTGTCATCGTATTATGTTAAAAGCTTAACTTGTCCCTGATGCTGATTCTTCAGGCTGTTCAATACTCTAGTGATGCAGCCGCACACAGAATGTTATAGTGATGTTGACTTGCATCAAAGCACTTGTCTTTCTGTCTGTGCGTTAAAATGCTTTGGAATGTGTCCATAAATCTCTCCTGAGGCAAGAATCTATTCCTGAATCAGACGGCATGACCCAGTGTGGAGAAACTGTATAGCTCTTCAATACCTGGTGGCAGAGCACCCAGGATAATGTGCTGCATGTTTAAACACTTATAAGGTTCAAAAGGCGAGACCTATTGGCTATGTCAATGCTTGTTACTGCTGCTGTTTTCTCTCCTTTATATAGTGCACAGATTGCCATAAGTAAGATATCGCAGAGCATACAGTAGTCTAGGAGAGAGTGAAATGCTTCTGAGGTTTACTTTGCAAACTGGAGTGTGGGTGTAGATTAGTGGTTGTATGGTGTGATTACAATCAGAAATGTGTCTTTGTTAGATCATTGTTTTTTGCGGTCGGGTGCCTAAGTAGCTGTACAGTATGTGTCTGTTTGGGAAATCAGGCAACACAGCATGCAGCAATTTTCCCATAGAAGGGAGAACAGTGGAACATTCCAAATACCACCACTCCAGTGTCTTTTTATGGCTGCACTTACAATTCCTTCTGGACAGTTGAAACACAACTTACTTCCCTGATATTATAATAATAATAATAATAATAATAATAATAATAATAATAATAATAATAATATTCATAATACATGTTATAAAGCACAACAGCTACCTCTAACAGAGGTGTCCCAGTGCTAACACAGTCAAGCAGGGCAAATAGAATGTGAGGGGACTAGCATTGGCTGAATAGCCATGTCTTTAGTGCTTTCCTGAATTCCAATTCAGATTGGATTAATCGAAGTCCATCAGGGAGGGAGTTCCATAATCTGGTCGTCTCCACCGTAAAAGTTCTGCCCTCAATGCGGGACTTCGCAAATTGGGGTACGCACAGCAGATTCTGGGAGTTCGATCTTAAAGAGCGTTTCTGTTGATATGGTCAAATACAATTCCTAATGTAGCAGGGACAGATACCTCTCAGGGCCCTGAAAGCTTTCGTCAGCACCTTGAATTCTATCAGTTTAGCTACCAGCAGCCAATGGAGCTTTTTGATATGCGGAGAGTTGTGTTGTCTAAAAGGTACTCTTCTGATTAATCTTGCAGCCGCATTCTGCACCATCTGCAATCTCTTAATTCAGATATGCAGGCAGCCCAATGTAGAGACTATTTACGTAGTCCAGCTTCGAGGTCACTGTTGCATGGACAACAGATCTTCGACAGCTCTCAGGAAGGAAGTGTAGAAACTTCCTCAGACCTCTCAATATGCCAAAGCAGGAGGATACAATAGAGCGTATTTGGGTTGAGAAAGTCAGGTTGGATTTCAATTTTACACCCATATTTTTCGCTGTGGTTGAGGGGCAGGGGGAGACCCATTTCCTTCGGCCACCACTGTCCAGCCGTTGGTGGGGGAGCCTTGCCAAAAAACAGGACCTCGGTTTTCTCTGCATTAAGCTTTAGCTTATTATTGTTCATCCAGCTGGATTGTCCCTCAGGCATCCCCTGAGCCTCGCAAAGGAATTTGCCGATTGGTCCTTGAAGGAGAACACCATCTGGGTGTTGTCTGCATAGGAGATACTTTTTATTCCCCATTTTGCAATGAGTGAAAAGAGTAGAGCCAGATAGATATTGAAAAGTAAAGGGCTCAGTGCTGACCCCTTTGGTACCCCACACCATAGAGGTTTGGCTTCCAACTTAAAAGGGTAAAGAGTGACCCCTTGCGTGCAGTCGCTGAGATAAGACTTTATCCAGGCGAGCGCCGCCCCCTCCTATATACTAAGTTGACATCATTGATATAGCTGCAAAACAAAAAGAATCATTTGAGATTGTGACGCCTTCACTTACACCTACTAAGACTACACAGATATATTACAATTTAAGAATTAAAAGCTACAGAAACAAAATATCCAGCAGCGCCCACTGTTTCCCCAGGGGCGTAGCTTCAGGTTGGCAGGGGTTGGGGGGGTGTTTGGGTTGTTTCACCCATGTATTTTGTGATAAATAGTTGGGTGCAGGTGCTTTCAGTCAGATTGGGTGAAAAGTCTGTCAGATTTCACCAGGATTTCTCCAGGAATATTTACATACACACAGACAAAAACGTACACACACTCTCGCCCTCTCTGTTTTGAAAGTCCTCAAAAATATTGTTTATTTTTTATTTCCAAAAATTGTGTTGTCTCTCTTAGTACTCTTACCAATCCACATTCCTCTCCCTTTCCACTGCCATTTAGGCCCCTCTCATGCACCATGCGTGTCCAATAATGTATTTAAACATTAAATGCCAGCCTGACTGTTGGAAAATCTGAAGCTCACCTCCCATCCCCCCACTCTACTGACCATGCTACGCCCCTGTGTCTCCCTTGGCCCAACTTCTAGTCTAGTCCACCACTGGGGAGACAGCAATTTTATGTTTCTGTTCCTCTCACTCTAGATTTAGACAATGTTTTCACAAAATGCACAGTGCATATGTCATCTACAGAGGCAACCAGGATGTGCCATTCGATGCATGCACACATAATAAACCCCTGCAGGGTCTCGTGCGGGCTGCATGTCTCGGCATTGGGCTTTGACCACAATTACAATGTAAACGCTTCTGCAGTTCTTGGAAAAATACAGTCAAGATGTGGTGGGGTGATGAGAATTTGACACACCAGCAGTGATGCCTCTTGAAGGTGTGTTAAATGTGGGGGAGACGTTTCTGGACAGCTACTATATGCGCATTTCCTTCTCATTAGAATTCTTCAGGAACAGTGTGGTCCATATCTTTTCAGGTTTGAGGATGCTGGCCATGCTCCTTCTACATTCAATTGTGGTGCACATACCATGAGCTCAGACAACTCCTTATTTTAAAAACATATCATGGCAGCACACTAGATCAGCGCTCCAGCATGAGCCTCCCTAGGCATTCTAGTCTCTGTAGTCTTCTTACCATTATTCCACAGTTTACTAATTTTGAAGCGAGGAGAGGTGCTTTTCAAGAGTACCCTTCTATGCAGGCGGGTGCTCCTGGAGACCTGCGATATTCCTACATGTCTGGGCAAGAAGATGTTCCAAAAAGCAGGCAAGTCTCTGCAGGAGAATGCTCCTGCAGGATGCATAGGTCTGTGGGGGAGATGTACTTGTAGGGTGGCCAGGTCAGTGCAGCAAGATGTTCTTGTAGGGTGATCTTATCTTTGCAGATCAATGTTCCTGTACAGGGTGCCCATATCTGTGCAAGAGGAGGATCCCGCAGGTTGGCCATGTCTTTACAGGATATGGTTCCTGCAGGATATACCTATCAGTGGAAAAATATTCCTGTGGGTTTGCCATGTGTATTTAGAAGGATGGTCCGTCGGAGTCGCCATGTGTTTGCACAACAATATTCCTGCACAATAGACCCTTCTGAGCCAGAGGCTGACCTGCAGGCTGCCAATGATAGCGCAGGACAATTTTAATGCGGGATATACCTGTTTGTGCAAGAGAATTACCCTGCATTCCAGATGTCTGTGTAGGTGAATGATCCTGTAGGAATGCCATATCTGTGAAGATAATGTTTCTGCCGGGCTATGCTCCTCTAGTACAAACTTGTCTGGCCAGGAGGATATTCTAGCAAGAAAGGAGGGGAAAAGAAGTATGTTTCATATTCTTCAGGGAAAAGGATCCTCCAGGCAAAGGGCTGCCACTGGGGAACACAAGTTCTGTCCTGGAAGACTCTCCCTCATTTCCTGGTTTCTCAGGCTGCTGAAATTGTCATTTGTGACGTTTTGTAGAGGGCTAGTAGTAGAATGTCATGAAGGTGCCTTAAGTGTGAGAAGTGGAAGGACAGATGTATGTACTCAAAGTGGATAAGATTTTCTCTTCTCTTGACAATCAAGTCTGGGCCCCCTCCCCCATTGCTGGTCTAGAGACAGACAGTAATTCAGAAAAACTCAGTCAATTCACCCAAATCAGCGAGGAGGAGGTAGTGAGCCGACTACAGAGGATAAAGTTGGGCTCCCCTCATGATCCTTGTCCTGCCGCAATTGCCAAATTAACTCCGACCATTATTGCAGCAGGACTCACCCCCCTATTCAACCTCATGTTGGATAGTGGGGAATTCCCCTCAAAATGGAAACAAGCATCCATTCTGCCCCTCCTGAAAAAATCCAACCTGACATAACCGAGATGAACAACTATCGGCCTATTGCCAGATTAGGCAATAGGCCCAACCAAAATCATGGAGGGCATTTTAAATACTCAGCTGAGTACTTTCTTGAGAACAGGAGAACATCTAGATCCATCTCAACATGGATTTCGAGCCGAGCACAGTCTGGAATCGGCTCTGATCAAGTCTGTGGAAGACATCAGAGGAGTGATGGATGCAGGAGGCAGAGCCGCCCTGATCTTTCTGCGGCCTTTGACACGGTCCATCACAAGTTGTTGATGGACCGGTTGGGGGCCTGCGGAATTCAAGGAAAGGCACTAAAGATCTTACAGGCCTTCCTTTCCAATAAGACTCAGACGGTGGCCCTGGGGGACTTTGAATCACGTCCATTTGTGCTCCCCTGTGGAGTTCTCCAAGGGTCTTCTCTGAGTCCGACCCTTTTTAACATGTATGTCTCCACCCTAGCGCCTGTTATTCGATCCTTTGGCTTTAATCTCACAGCATATGCAGACGACACGCAGATTGTGGTGTCGCTGCTTCCAGGTGAAATAGACAACACGGCAGACAGGTTTAGAGGCTGTATGCGAGAAGTGGGCAACTGGATGGCACAAAACTGTCTTAAGCTTAACTCAGCAAAGACGGAAGTGTTACTCTTTGGTTCCAAGGATAACTTCTGTTCCCCAAGGTGGTGGCCAGAAGAAATGGGAACACTCCCCTCGCCAGTGACGAAGGTTAAAAATCTGGGTATACTGATGGATGAATCATTGTCCTTTAAACCACAGATCAATGCACTATCCTCAACAATGCATTACATCCTTAAAACCATTCGGAAAGTTCTGCCACTTTTGGCGGTAGAACATTGGAAAACAGTGGTAACAGGACTGGTTCTCTCACGCCTAGATTACTGCAACGGCCTTATGCTGATTGCCCAACAGGGCGTATTAAACAAACTCCAGATCCTGCAGAATGCAGCCGCTCGCCTGATTACGGGCACCCCTAAGTTTGCTTCGGTAGCACAGGATCTGGTGAAGCTACATTGGTTGCCAGTCCGTAAAAGAATAGTCTTCAAAGCACTCTGCGTGGTCTTCAAGGCACTGCATGGCCTTGGCCCCCGATGTATGAAGTTGCTTTTCCACTGGCATAAGCCTGTAAGATCCTTAAGATCTGGCGAGCAGGCGTTGGTAACAGCTCCTAGAGTTAGGAAAGCGCGCTGGGGGGGCAGGAGCTTTTCCCTGGGCGCGGCAGTAGCGTGAAATGGATTGCCATTAAATCTCAGACAGTCATCGGACCTTTTAGCCTTTAGAAGAGCGCTAAAGACCTGGGTCTTTACACACTAAGCTCTTAGCTTCCACACACTGGATCAATCATTTAGCGCCAGGACACCTCCGGGTAACAGTGCGCTCTAAAAATGTGAAAAATAAATAAATAAAATCAGCCATTCATTTCCATTTGTAGTTTTACATAGGGTGATCCAAGCCACGGTTGGCGTCAGGGCGCTGTACAGGAATAAGTGAACACCTGAGGGATGCAAGTGACCTGGTTAACACAAGAAAGAAAGCCTCAAAGTAGTAGTCATGGTAACATATGCTTTAGGAAACCCTGACGCCCATGGTGACGAAAAGGATCAGTGGCGAGGGAGAGGATTTCCCTGCTGGGGCTGTGGGTGTGGGCGAGGGACAGCTTTATCCAATAAATAGGAGCGTCCATGAGAACCTATTAAGGAAATTGGAAATGAGGATTTAAGACTCCAACAAGGAACGGAAACTGACAGCTTCAATTACAGTGTGGGTCCAGACGCTGGGAGTCACCCTTTAAGGCGCTGTCTAGAGGGGGATGGGAGGCAGGATCTGGTAGAGGTTGCGCTGGGATTGTAGGAGATGTTGATGGGTGAGGGGCGGTATATCCTAGGATCGCGGACTGCTGGTCAGATATGGTGATTTGTTGCTCTGCTTTTTATTGTGGTCCAAAATAATTGGGTGATGTCACTATGTTGAATGACTGAACAGGGCGATGGGGCTAAAGGGACAGTCATCACAAGAAGTTCCGATGGTTTTACAGATTTTAAGGATTTTGTTTTTCCAGATCATTACCTGCCCTGAAGGCTCAGTTGGATGTGTGAGGCTATTTCTTCTAACATACATAATGTAGGTGCACTCAAGTCAAGTCAAGTCAAGTCAAATAATTTATATAGCGCGCTACATACCCAGAGGGTCTCAAGGCGCTTGAGGAAGGGTGGGGAATTACTTGTCGAATATCCAAGTTTTAAGTTGCTTTCTGAATGCTAGGTGGTTCTGAGTGAGGCGAAGGTGAATGGGGAGTGAGTTCCAGGTTTTAGCTGCCAGGTAGGAGAAGGATCTACCTCCCATGGTGGTTTTGTTGATGCGGGGTATGGCAGCGAGGGCTTGGTTGGAGGAGCGTAGCTGGCGGGAGGGGGTGTAGAAGGAAAGTCGTGTGTTGAGGCATTCGGGTCCGAGTTCGTAAAGTGCTTTGTGTGCGTGGGTTAGGAGGCGGAATGTTATCCTCTTATTGACGGGGAGCCAGTGGAGGTTTTTCAGGTGACTAGAAATGTGGTCTTTACGCGGGATGTCTAGTATGAGTCTGGTTGAAGCGTTCTGGATGCGTTGGAGTTTTTTCTGAAGTTTTGCGGTGGTACCGGCATATAGGGTGTTACCGTAGTCCAGGCGGCTCGTGACCAGTGCGTGGGTGACCGTTTTTCTGGTTTCGGTGGGGATCCAGCGAAATGTTTTTTTGAGCATGCGAAGACTCCATCAAACCACTCTGAATAATTTTCACACGTGTTTCTTAGCTTTACTAGCCTTACATCACAGTGAAATGTAGTTATTGGCTCAACAGCCCATCTACAGAAATCCTATTGCATTATTATTATTGTAGTTGCTGACGTTGCAATACATTTCGTCACACGTTGCTTCAATGTGCCTCCTTGTGGTCTATGATATACACGTGGAACATTTCCTCAAGCTGTGCATCATTGTAACTCCTAGTATATATGTATCTTCAGGTGGTGCTCTTCAGAAGAGTGCAGCAGAACTAGAATGTTGCTTCATCTTCCCAGGATAGCTCCTCAATAACCTACTCACTAACTGCCTTTTCTGCAATCGAACGAATAGTCCTTCTTCAGTCTTCAGGGACGCGCCCCGCATCTTTCAACATGTAGAGAGTGTAAGACAAGAGAGTATGGGAGAGGGGCGGTTTCCCCACCAGGCAGTAGTCGTGGTAGGTTTACTTCAGTGTTTTGAATTGATCCGTGCAGTTGATTCTGAATGACTGACAGGTCATAACCCCCCAGGCCTCGGTCTGCTGCAACTTGTTGTGGTGCTTCTGTGGCCTTCCTTGCAGGGGTCTGGATGAGTTCCACCTGCGGACGAGTGATTGCTCGGGATCTGGAGAGGTGTGTCATGGGCCCGCCCCTCGTGTGAGGAGCGGACACTCGGGCAGGGGCAGCGGATGCCATGATTCGCTGCAGACATCAATCAACGACAGCAGGTGCTGATCCCGGCTTCCTCTGTGGTCCCATCTGGCACGAGCCTCGCTATTCGTGGTCTCAGTTGTGCTGAAGGATGCGGGAGGACAGGAAGCAAAAGGGGCCCCAGAAGCCCTGATTTGCAATCTAAAATGTACATTCCTTGCCCTTCCGGTATGCCCACTAGGAAACAGGAGTCTCTTGAGTAGGGTGACCAACTGGCATGGATGCAAATTCAGGATGGTGAGTGTAAAAATGCAGGACAAAGGGTCAAAATTCAGGATAGAAGGTCAAAATTCAGGGCAAAAGGTACGTTTTACACACACATCAGAGGAGGCCAGGCAAGATGCAGATACAATACTCTTTTTGAAATCAAGCACCTTATGTCCCATATATGCAAATGCCATGAAGTTGTACAGATGTTTTCAAGGGCTGAAAGAGGCATTAGCATCAAACCATGTGTTTCTCTATTAAAGGGGTGTGGATAAAGTCAGAGGAAGAGAGAACAAGAATAACTTCCTATTTAAAGGTTTAATTTTTTGCCGAACTGAGTTGTAAACAGTTTATCAGACTTTGAAGGATGAATAGCTTAGCGAGCCCTGACAGGATTCAGACTTGTGTGCTGTAGGATATACGGAAGTCAGCAACGGGATGAGGCATCTTACAGTTTACGGTGCTATTGCACACTTTTCCATGCTGTTTCCTAAAGTAGAAAATATATACTTAGAGGACCATATTCTCTTTGCCAAACTACTAGATGGCTATCTCACGGCTTGCCATACAGCAGTTTAAAATAAATCACACATCAGATGGTATTTAGCAGTTCGATATCTGTACCTTTTTATTTCTCAAGTTTGCTGTATGCTTCTCTCTGTCGCTTGAACTCCTCTTTCACAGCTTGCTCTATCCTAGTCTCCTGGCCTTTCAATAGATTTTCGAGTTCATGAACTCTGCCTACTAACTGTACCTCGCAAAAACAAAATATTGTGTCATCAGGAAGCTCCAAGGATTGCATCAATTAACACCTATCAAGCAGCCTTTCACACATTTGCATTTCTTTGTGGAATCAGACACCATGGACTTATTTCGTTTCAGCCGTCTGCCCCTCCCTCCAGAATGCAGCACAGGAGACTCCCTTGCCCGGAAGCTGCAGAATCTAAATTGTGTTAATAAACTTTTGCACTTTAGCTGAGAGGCTGAAATTACGGACAAATGCTGTCTGTGAAGACATTCATCACGGACAACAGACTTAAGGGCTAATGTACGGACTGTCTGTGAAAATTACGGATGGTTGTCACCCTACACTCGAGGGCTAAGTAAGAGACAAAGGGTCATCTCTGTAATGCCATCGGAGATCGAAGCCCTGAGGTAAACAAAGAAGAGATCGGTGGAATGCATGAATTAATCTCAGCCTCTGCTACTCACTTGGTGCGATGTGATGAGAAGACACTGCCCTTATCAATGGCATTTCGGTCACTCGACCGCTGCTTTAGAGCCCTAGGCAGCCTTTGTCTAACTCATTCAGCCCATGATACAATAATTACACTGGAGCTGACCGAACCCCAGGGTTTGAATGGAAAAGTGTAGAAAGCTGGCTCTGTATATACCATCCCAAAAAGAGGCATAGTGTGAACAGAGTCCAGTGAGGCCCTAACAGTAGGTAGAGGTTAAAGCAGATAATACCTTACTCTCAAGTTAGTGGTACCTGGGCTGAGAAGTTAGGCTTACCAGAGGGTAGTAAGCATTTGTACACACTCAGGCAAGAAATGATGTCACACACTCAAAGACTGGATCCAGACGAATTGGTTGTATAAATAGTTTCTTTGTTGTTTTATTTCTAGAACCAAGAATCACTTAGTGCAGGTAAGTTTTACAGTTTGTAAAACTGGCAATAGTGTTCAAGAATGCTGTATGGTTTTGAAAATGCAGTAAATACTTTACACTTTTAAGAAAGCTTTCTGTAAATGTCAATCAAATACAGTGTTAGACTTTACAAAGAGAAAGATATGCAATGCAATGTAGTGATACAGTTCAGTGTGTTCCTAAGTAGGAAAACAAGGTTAGTGATTTACAGGTAAGTACTCGGTTTTGTGGTTCAGTCTCGGGCTTGTAGCAGTTACACCGGGCAGGGGTTAGGTAGGTAAAGAGAGTGCAACCTCAGGAGCACAGGGGCGGCTGGGGCAGTGGTCAAACTAGAGGTCGGGGCCCAACCTAGTGCTATTCTGAAGGGCACCAGTCACAGGTGTCCTTTTGTGTCAGGTTTTCTCTTCAGGTCCGGTCGCTGTGACCCTTCAAGGTGAGGCTGCAGGCATCGCAGTGGAGGTTGGAGGAGGTCATCTATCACTGGATACCAGGTCAAGATCGCTGCGGGGACCTTGTTGTGGTGTTGGGCCACACGGACTCCGGAAAAGGGGCGCCAGGTGCTGAGTGGTGCAGACACGCGGTACCGTCCGGATCTGGTGCCTGAGCTGAAGTTGGTTGTTGGACAAATCTGGTGTCCACAGGAGATCAGAGTCTTTTCTTGAAGGCAGGGCAGGTCTCCGGGGACCTTGGAAGATGCTGGCTGCAGGACACGCTGGGTTCAGCCTGCAGGGGTTCTGAAGCAGGAACCAGGCCAGTAGGGCTGGGGCCAAAGCAGTTGTCGTCCTCTTCTCTGCTGCATGGCTCTTCGGTCCATCTTCTTCTTGCCTTGCCGAATCTAAGGAGAAATGTTCCGGGGTGCCCCATAATGCTAGATTTAGGGGTGTTACAGGGGCTTGCAGGTTGGGACCAATTAATCCCTTCCCTGCGGTGTATATACCCCCCCTCTTATGCCACTCTCCAGTGGGAGGGGAGCACATGCCTTATCATGATTGGGGGAGTCCTCTCATCTTCAAGATGGAGGGGATTGAGATGTGTGCTTTACTTTACCTTCCCCACTTGAGGGGTGGGGTTGGCAAAGGTGGGAACGCCTCCCTTTTCTCACTAGGTTTTCCCGCTGATTCTCCCACCCAAAGTGGAAGTCAGAACCAGTGGGAGCCAGCAGCTGTTGATATCAGCAGAGGCTAAGGGTAGCTAATAAAGGCGGCAAGCCTTTGAAGTTTCCCCTTCATGGACCCTGCTCATCCTGGGGAGGAGGCATGGCAACTCTACCCAGGATGAGCTTTGTTTCAGGACCCAGAGAGTGGAAGTTTCTACCTAGGGGTCCAAAAACTTGTCTGGCAGTGGCAGATGGCTGGTAGCCAGCCAGGAACAATGCCAGGGCTGGTTGTTTTTCAGGGGGCATCTCTAAGATGCCCTCTGCATGCAATTTACATTAAATCCCACACTGGGATCGGTGTGGGTTTAATGTGCTGAGAAACCAAATTTCTCAGTCTTCAGTAAAGCCATCATGGAGCTGTGGAGTTTGTGCTAACAAACTCTCAGCCCGCAAACTCAAATTGGCTTCACTGCACTTACAATGTCTCTGAATGGCACAAACACTGTAGGGGCATTGTGATCATGCAGCTATGCCCTCACCTGTGGTATGGTGCACCCTGCCTTTAGGTCTGTAAGGTATGCTAGAGCGGTGTCTTACCCATGCCACAGGCAGTGTTGGTGGACACGGCACACAAGGATGTGTGTCATATCACCACTTCAGTTTGGTCTGCACCTAAACACGCAGCCTGCAATGGCAGTGTGTGTCTTAGGTGAGGGGGTGGCACAATACATGCTGCAGCCCTCAGAGGCCGTCCCTGGTCCCAAGACCCTTCGTACCAAGGGTACCTTTTAAGAGTGACTTACATGAGGCCCAGAGTTTAGCCAAATGTGGAGACAAAGGTACAGTTTTGGAAAGAACACAGGCCATGGGAGCCTGAGTGGCAGGGACCCAGGGCACACTCAGTCAAGTTGACATCCTGTATCTGGCAAAAAGTTAGGGGGCAACCATGCAAAAAGGGCACTTTCCTACAAAAAGTGTTTGGGCAGAGTCTGCACGAGAAAACAGTGACCAGCACAGCCGTCCCAGTTACTGACTTCTCTTTCGGTATGCTGACCACACCGGCCAATGTGCAGAATGGTTTATTTAATGGACAAGCATTAGCAAAGCCACCTATACAAGAGCTTTTGCCTTTGCCAATATGTTTTAGCAATGCTGTACACCAGCTTGGCTGCTGTTCAGCGTGGCTAAAAGTTAGTGCCAGAAAGGACAGTGGCATGGAGTGGAGTGTCATAAAGTAGAGTGTTTTGGAGTCGAGTGGAGTGTTATGGATTGGCGTAGAGTCGTGGAGTGGTGTAGAGTAGAGTAGAGTAGAGTGGAGTGAAGTGGAGTTTCATGGAGTGGCATTAAGGGGAGTGGCGAGTGTCATAGAGTGTAGTGGAGTGTCGTGGAGGGAGTGGAGTGTCGTGGAGGGAGTAGTGTTGTAGAGTGGAAGGGCAAAGAGTGGAGTAGAGAGTCGTAGAGTTGAGTGGTGTAGAGTGGAGTAGAGTATCAGAGCGGAGTAGAGTGTTGTGGAGTGGCATTGAGTGTCATGGAGTGGTGTAGAGTGGAGTGGCATACGGGGTGTTGCATTTAGTGGAGTAGAGTGTTGTAGAGTAGAGTGGAATAGAGCAGAGTAGATTGTCATAAAGTAGAGTGGCAGAGTAGAGTAGAGTCAAGTAGTGTGTCTTAGAATAGAGTGGAGTAAAGTGGCATAGAGGGAGTTGCATAGAGCGCCGTAGAATGTAGTAGTATTGTATAGTGGCATAGAGTGGTGTATACTCTTGTTGAGTAGAAAGGCATAGAGTGGAGTAGAGTTTAATGGAGTAGAGAGTTATAGAGTAGAGTATCGTAGCAAATAGTGTCGTGTAGCGTCTTATAGTGCAGTAGAATGGCCCAGAGTGAAGTGGAGTAAAGTACAGTGGTGCAGAGTAGATTGGCATAGAGTGCATTGGTTTTGAGGAAAATGTTGTGGAGTGTATTGGCGTAGAGAGCAGTGGCATGGAATAGAGTGGTGCAGAGTAGATTGCAGTGGCGTAGAGTGCAGTGGCGTAAAGTAGATTGTTTTAGACTAGAGTGGAGTGATGCAGGCTTGAGTGGAATGGTCCATGGTAGAGTGCAGAGGTGTAGAGTAGAGTGGCGTGGACTGCCTGTGGTGCAGAGTCCAGTGGTTGCAGAATATATTAGAGTGGCGTGGAGTGATGCAGAGTGTAGTGGCATAGAGTGCATTGGCATAGAGTGCAATAGAGTGGCGTAGAGTTGAGTGGTGCAGAGTAGAGTGCAGTGGTGAAGAGTGCATTGGCATAAAGAAGAGTAATGCCGAGCAGAGGGGTGTGGAAAGCAATGGCATAGAGTAAAGTGGTGCAGAGTACAACAGAGGGGCATAGAATGCAGTGATGTAAAGCACAATGCTGTAGAGTGATGTAGCGTGCAGCGGCGGAGAGTGCAGTCTCACACAGTAGTGTGACGTAGAGTGCAGTGGGGTTGAGGAGAATGGTGCACAGCAGTGTGGTGCAGAGAGCAGTGCCATCGAGCACAGTGGTGCAAAGTAGAATAGTTTGGCAGAGTGCAGTGATGTAGAGCGTAATGGTGTGGAGTGGTATAGCGTGCAGTGGCGTAGAATGTTGCCTAGTAAATTATAGTGGCATAGAGTGCAGAGTAGTTAGCGTAGAGTGCAGTGACGTAGAGTAGTTAGTTTAGACTGCAGTGGCGCAGAGTAGTTAGTGTAGAGTGCAATGGCGTAGAGTGCATTGGTTTGGAGTAAAGTGGTGTAAAGTGTAGTGGCGTAGATTGCCGTACAGTGGCGCAGAGTAGAGTGGAGTGGTGTGCAGTTCAGTGGTGTAGAGTGCACATTTCCTAAGTGGAGTGCTATAGAGTGCAGCGGTGTAGAGCGGCATAGGGTGGTCCAGAGAAAAGTGACGTAGAGTGCAATGGTGTAGAATAGAATGGCATAGAGTAGAGTACAGTGGCATACAGTGCAGCAGTGCAGAGAAGAATGGCATAGAGTGTATTGGCTTTAAGTTAATTGCTTTAGAGTGCATTGGTGTTGAGTGCAGTGGTGTAGAGTGCAGCAGCATAGAATAGAGTGGCGAGGAGTGGTGCAGGGTAGTTTGCAGTAGTGTCGAGTGGAGTGGTATAGAGTGGAATAGAGTGTCTTAAAATTCCGTCGCATAGAGTGCAATGTCATAGAATGCAGTGGTGCAGAGTAGATTAGAGTGGCTTAGAGTGGATTGGCGTAGAGTTCAGTGATGCAGAGTAGAGTGGTGTATTGTGCATTGCCATAGAGTGCAGTTGAGTGGCGTAGAGTAGAGTGTAGTGGCATAAAGTGCAGTGGGGCAGGGAAGAGTGGCATAGAATTCAGTGGCGGAGAGTGCAGTTGCAGAGTAGAGTGTTGTAGAGTGCAGTGGCATAGAGTGGTCCAGAGTAAGAGTGCAATGGTGTAGCGTAGAGTGGCACAGAGTGCAGTGCGCAGAGTAGAGTGTCGCAGAGTAGAGTATAGTGTTGTACACTGTAGTGGTGCAAAGTAGATTGGCATAGAGTGCAGTGCATAAAGTGTATTGGTTTTGAGTAAACTGGTTTCAAGTACATTGGTGTTGAGTGCAGTGGTGTAGAGTGCAGCGGTGTAGAAATGAAAGCTGTAGAGTGGAGTGGCACAGGGTAGATTGCAGTGGTGTAGAGTGAAATGGCGTAGAGTTGAATTGAGTGGCGTAGAATGCAGTTGTGTAGAACGCAGTGGTGTGGAGTAGAGTGCAGTATCGTAGAGTGCAGTTGTGCAGAGTAGATTAGAGTGGCTTGGAGTAGATTTGCATAGAGTGCAGTGGCGTAGCGTGGAGCGATGCAGAGTAGAGTGGTGTACTGTGCATTGGCATAGAGTGCAGTAGAGTGGTGTAGAGTAGAGTGGTGCAGAGTAAAGTTCAGTGGCATAGAGTGCAGTGGTGCAGAGAAAAGTGGTATAGAGTTCAGTGGCATAGAGTGCAGTGCTAAAGAGTAGAGTGGAGTGGTGCAGGGCAGAGAGAAGTGGCACAGAATGGAGTGAGGCAGAGTGGAGTGGGGCAGAGTAGAGTGAAGTGGTATAGAGTAGAGTGGTGTAGAGTTCAGTGGGAGAGAGTGCAGTGCTGCAGAGTAGATTGTTGTAGAGTGCAGTATTGTATAGTAGAGTGACGTAGTGTGCTTTGGAATGGAGTGCAGTGGCATAGAGTGGTGCAGAGTACAGTGGAGTAGAGAGCAGTGGCATAGGGTACAGTGGTGCAGAGTAGAATAGAGTGGCATAGAATGCAATGGCGTAGAGTGCAGGGACGCAAACTGCAGTGGCGTAAAGTGTTGCAGAGTGGAATATAGTGGCGTAGAGTGCAGTGGTGCAGAGTGCATTAGTTTTGAGTAAGGTGGTGTAGAGTGCATTGGCATAGAGTGCAGTGGCACAGAATGGACTGGAGTAGTGCAGAGTGGAGTGGTGTAGAGTAGGGTTGCATAGAATGCAGAGTACATAAGAGTGGCATAAAAAGGATTGGTATAGAGTGCACTGGCATAGAGTGGAGTGGTACAAAGTATAGTCCAGAGGCGTAGACTGCAGTGTTGCAGATTGAAGTGGCATAGAGTGATTGGTGTAGAGTGCACTGGTGCATAGTAGAGTAGTGTAGGCTACAGTGCATTGGCACAAAGTAGAGTGGTGTAGAGTAAAGGTGCCTAGAGTGGAGTGGTGCAGAGTAGAGTGCAGCGGCACATGATGGAGAGGTGTGGAGTCACGTGGCGCAGTGTGCATTCTTGCAGAGTAGACTGCAGTGGCAGGAGTGGTGCATTTGCACGGACATACATTTTTACTGATAAAAGTATATAGCGCACAAACGATGAGGTGTGGAAATGTCATTACCTAGTGTATGATTTGTTCTTATCGAAATAAAATATTTGTTTCCATCACACTTCAGAATTACCAAAAAATGTGCTTCAGTTCTTTTCTAATTCTAACATATTCTGAAATAACTGCACAGTTCATCTACAGATATTTGAAATTGTGTTGCATGCTTGAAAAAAAATAACATCCTACAGTTTTCCTCAAGCACACCCCCAGTAGACAACATGATTGTCACATAAATCCTCTCACTTTGAAGTCAGAGAAAGAAAAGAAAAAAACCAAGCACCAAGCTCCCTGACATTTGACCTCAGGCTTTGAATGCACAGCAAATGTAACAAGATAAGAACAAGATTTCAAGGCCTGTTTACAGAAATTGAGCACTGGTGGGAGAATACAGTAAATAGAGTTTGGGTAACGGAAGGAACAAACTCAAGCCTGACAGCCTAAAACAAATAGAGCGAGCAAATAGA
Source organism: Lissotriton helveticus (assembly GCF_964261635.1). Lineage (NCBI taxonomy): Eukaryota > Metazoa > Chordata > Amphibia > Caudata > Salamandridae > Lissotriton > Lissotriton helveticus. Next base: position 1,033,206,186 of record NC_136057.1, read on the forward strand.
AAGCAACAAATGTGCAATACAAACCACAAAGTCAATGGTATGCAATAGCGGGAATGCATTTCGTGGGGGGGGGGGGGGGGGTGCCAGCATGCTGGTGTGGTGGCATGCTTCATCATCGGGCTGCATTCCTCGTTGGGCCTGCACTGCAATCACTCCAAACCAATCTTCCTAGATAGTTCTCTTTGTGTCCTTCAACATTGAAGGCATTCAAGTTACACGTTTGCAACCTGTCTGGTGATAAAAAAGACCTCAACGGGCTCATTGGGCATTGCAATGTTGGCCCAACTAGGAACACATTCTTCATCATAGATGAAGCATGTGTTCTCTAGGGTGGGTGATGGCTTGTGCTCCACTAAGCGAACGCTTCCAGTGGCCACTAGGATCTGGACACTGAATACACTGTTTAGGATCTCTTACGGAACGGCATCCTTCTTTTATATTGTCGCTTTCCACTGTGGACATCATCTCTACTTTCTTCTCAGCCTTCCTTATTTTAGAATGTGTTTATACAAGGGCAGTACATGCTGCAAGTGCTTTGCCCGGACAGCGACCTGTGGTGTGTGTGATAACAGAGACACATTAGGGTGAGAGGCTGAATAGTCAATGTAGCTGCACTTGTCCTTGCTGTATTCTGAGCAGTAGATGAGTTAATGACTGGGGTGGTGAGTGAGTAGAATCTAGAGCTTCTTTTCTCAGGGGGATAGATGGTTCATGTGAAGGGGGTGGGTGACTGACACCGAAGGCACCTGCACGCCCGAAGCGTACATTAAGGAGACTGTGTTCGGAGGGATGGCCCTTGCACTGAAGCATATCCTCAAATGGGGCAGCATCTACCTGAAGGGTGGTACCTACAAGCGTTGGCTCAGCTGTGTCTTTCAGTTATAGAGGGTTGTTGCACCAGGACAGAGGGCAGCGAGGAGGGGGTGTAGTCCCCACTGACTCTGATGATCTGTGGACTCCTTTGAGTACTTTTGCCTCTGAGCACACAGCGGTCTCTCCTTTAGACTCGATTGAGTATGAGTGCAAGTGTTGGTGGTTCCTTAAGAAGCTTGGAGCGGTAATTGCAAACACAACAGTGATGGACAGAATGTGGATCAATGTCACACATTCACCCCAGTCCAAAGATCTGGGCCCAAATCCATTGTTTTTCCACTCCACACCACCCTGGGTTAGACAATGGCGATATGCAAATCAGCGCTGACCCTGTGCCCCATGGGAACAGTCCAGTCCGAACTACAAAAACCATGTCCTTCCCAGAACGGAATCAAGCATCCGAGGACCGGCCCGGTTTCGAGGTAACACCTCTCATCAGCCCGGCTAGCTTGACTCCAGTGGTGTGGAGTGCCTGGGACTCACGTCTGAGCATCCCCAGTACACTTAGAGCGGTAATTGCAAACACAACAGTGATGGACAGAATGTGGATCAATGTCACACATTCACCCCAGTCCAAAGATCTGGGCCCAAATCCATCGTTTTTCCACTCCAAACCACCCTGGGTTAGACAATGGCGATATGCAAATCAGCGCTGACCCTGTGCCCCATGGGAACAGTCCAGTCCGAACTACAAAAGCCATGTCCTTCCCAGAACGGAATCAAGCATCCGAGGACCGGACCGGTTTCGAGGTAACACCTCTCATCAGCCCGGCTAGCTTGACTCCAGTGGTGTGGAGTGCCTGGGACTCACGTCTGAGCATCCCCAGTACACTTAGAGCGGTAATTGCAAACACAACAGTGATGGACAGAATGTGGATCAATGTCACACATTCACCCCAGTCCAAAGATCTGGGCCCAAATCCATCGTTTTTCCACTCCACACCACCCTGGGTTAGACAATGGCGATATGCAAATCAGCGCTGACCCTGTGCCCCATGAGAACAGTCCAGTCCGAACTACAAAAGCCATGTCCTTCCCAGAACGGAATCAAGCATCCGAGGACCGGCCCGGTTTCGAGGTAACACCTCTCATCAGCCCGGCTAGCTTGACTCCAGTGGTGTGGAGTGCCTGGGACTCACGTCTGAGCATCCCCAGTACACTTAGAGCGGTAATTGCAAACACAACAGTGATGGACAGAATGTGGATCAATGTCACACATTCACCCCAGTCCAAAGATCGGGGCCCAAATCCATCGTTTTTCCACTCCACACCACCCTGGGTTAGACAATGGCGATATGCAAATCAGCGCTGACCCTGTGCCCCATGGGAACAGTCCAGTCCGAACTACAAAAGCCATGTCCTTCCCAGAATGGAATCAAGCATCCGAGGACCGGCCCGGTTTCGAGGTAACACCTCTCATCAGCCCGGCTAGCTTGACTCCAGTGGTGTGGAGTGCCTGGGACTCACGTCTGAGCATCCCCAGTACACTTAGAGCGGTAATTGCAAACACAACAGTGATGGACAGAATGTGGATCAATGTCACACATTCACCCCAGTCCAAAGATCTGGGCCCAAATCCATCGTTTTTCCACTCCACACCACCCTGGGTTAGACAATGGCGATATGCAAATCAGCGCTGACCCTGTGCCCCATGGGAACAGTCCAGTCCGAACTACAAAAGCCATGTCCTTCCCAGAACGGAATCAAGCATCCGAGGACCGGCCCGGTTTCGAGGTAACACCTCTCATCAGCCCGGCTAGCTTGACTCCAGTGGTGTGGAGTGCCTGGGACTCACGTCTGAGCATCCCCAGTACACTTAGAGCGGTAATTGCAAACACAACAGTGATGGACAGAATGTGGATCAATGTCACACATTCACCCCAGTCCAAAGATCTGGGCCCAAATCCATCGTTTTTCCACTCCACACCACCCTGGGTTAGACAATGGCGATATGCAAATCAGCGCTGACCCTGTGCCCCATGGGAACAGTCCAGTCCGAACTACAAAAGCCATGTCCTTCCCAGAACGGAATCAAGCATCCGAGGACCGGCCCGGTTTCGAGGCAACACCTCTCATCAGCCCGGCTAGCTTGACTCCAGTGGTGTGGAGTGCCTGGGACTCACGTCTGAGCATCCCCAGTACACTTAGAGCGGTAATTGCAAACACAACAGTGATGGACAGAATGTGGATCGATGTCACACATTCACCCCAGTCCAAAGATCTGGGCCCAAATCCATCGTTTTTCCACTCCACACCACCCTGGGTTAGACAATGGCGATATGCAAATCAGCGCTGACCCTGTGCCCCATGGGAACAGTCCAGTCCGAACTACAAAAGCCATGTCCTTCCCAGAACGGAATCAAGCATCCGAGGACCGGACCGGTTTCGAGGTAACACCTCTCATCAGCCCGGCTAGCTTGACACCAGTGGTGTGGAGTGCCTGGGACTCACGTCTGAGCATCCCCAGTACACTTAGAGCGGTAATTGCAAACACAACAGTGATGGACAGAATGTGGATCAATGTCACACATTCACCCCAGTCCAAAGATCTGGGCCCAAATCCATCGTTTTTCCACTCCACACCACCCTGGGTTAGACAATGGCGATATGCAAATCAGCGCTGACCCTGTGCCCCATGGGAACAGTCCAGTCCGAACTACAAAAGCCATATCCTTCCCAGAACGGAATCAAGCATCCGAGGACCGGCCCGGTTTCGAGGTAACACCTCTCATCAGCCCGGCTAGCTTGACTCCAGTGGTGTGGAGTGCCTGGGCATGAGTAGGTATAATATTTGATTTAGCGTATGTGATGATTTAACATATGCAAATATGTTCTTTTTAAGCCTTGTTTTTTTGCCCACAATACATTTTCTGTCTCTTCAAAACTCGGGAGAGAGAGTACACCCTGTTGAATTGGAGGTTCCTTTAGGATTGTGACCGTGTTTGTATATGTCCTATCACACCTCCGCACTCACAACTGTTTGCAAAAGCATTACAGTTGCTTTGAAAGGCGAAAGACAAGTCGTGTGGTTTCATGGCTCGTGCCATCTCCTAGGTCAGTACGGATGCCCATGTTCCTGTGACTGGCATGGGAGTGAGGGCATCTGTTACCATCCAGTTATTACTACAGACAGACAACACTACCTTTTAGAACACGCATGCACTTAGAAGTGGGTCATATGGCAATGCAACATGCAGACGCTGACCAAACACTCACCACAACGTAAATGACAAACTCCAGCTCTTGTTTGGTCTCGTAATCAAGCGGCCGGGCCAGCACCACCTTCCCGCTGTTTGGCATGTCAATCCGGAAGTACTTGGCGTCAGCCTGCAATGCAAACACAATTTCACTTAAGTACACACATCTACAAATGTCACTGCTGATCTGAGGGAACTAGCAAAAAACACGATGGGCGCAGCTGCCTGTCAATTTCCAATGCCCTTGTTGAGCGTGTTGAGACGGACACATGTAAAGGGCGTGCTTTAACTCCCCAATAATAGACACTGAGAGGTCTACTCTGGCTGGCCTTGCAATGCATTGGGAAGATAAAAGGACATACTAAAATCCCCTAGTGCAATGTGCTGTGGCCTGGTAAGTGACTTCCTCTAATCCCACGCTGACTGACATTGTGACACAGTGGCGGATGTGATCCAGCTGCCCGTTGACTTGTACTGGGCACGGAAACATGCTTTAGCAGTCATTGAATTCCACAGGGGCGCAATGAGGGCTTGGACTCTGAATTAAAATTCACTTGGTAACCCGAGGGACATGCTCCAGCTGCCATGGAGATGTATTTGGCACAGTGGCACAGAGGGGATTACGTTTAGTTTAAAGCTGAGAAATATAAAGAATGACCAAAGCCAGTGATAGTAAGGATATATATGCTGAAGGCTCAAGTAATAACTGGCCTTACCGCTTCCACCTCTTTCTTGATATACATGACACAACACACACATAGGTACGAGTATGGGATGATGACAGAGGTGGTACTAGCGATGCTATAGTTCTGCACAATTGAAGACAATGAGACGCAAAGTTGAATGTACATTTAAAACATGCATTAGCATTGCCAATAGGTCTGGCTTATAAATGAATGCATCACTTCAGTCATTGTTGGGTTTAGTCACTAAATCATTCATTATACATGCACTCAATCACACATCTTTACACACATGCATCCCCTCATACATCCACTAAGTCCTGCATTCACCTCCTTACACAGAAAAATAACACACTCAAATGTAACATCATATGCTAGAAAAATTAAAAGAATAAAAGTGGAAAAGAAAACATGGTGCTGGCTAAACATGGCTGGGACATGCTTGCAGTGACAAATAAACTAAAACATAGCAGTGGGTAGCCGTCTTGCCATAATATTGTAAATAGTGTCTCATTGTTTTAAAGTTTCAGCATGCCACCTTTGGAATCAATGTATCGGCCTTCTTGTATTGCTAAAACCATAATACATTGTGAACAATACTACTACTCATTCCATTAAGGTAGACCATTTTAGACGCACTGGCCCCAAAGGATGAGGTGCATACCAGATAAAATGAGCAGCATGAAAGCAGCCCTGGGGCTGTAATATGCGCTAAAATTCAAATAAAAAGAGGAGAAGGAAATAAATGAAAGGGAACCTAGAAAAAGGAGAATATGAAAAACTTACGGAATGGCCAATCAGCCCTGGCACGGGCGAACACTAATTTTTGAGGGGATATGCGTATGTGTTCAGACAAATGCATCACTTCAGGGTAACAGTCAGCGGGAGAAGTGAATTGACTCATTGAGCCCTACTATATGATATCATGGTTGAAAGAAGAGGGACCACAAATGGCGCAGACCAGTGGCAGAAGAGGCTGACCTAATGCCCTTATATATATATGTGTGAACAAGCTCCCTTGTGGAGCGAAACGCGTCATCCTCTATGGAATAAACCGTCTTCCTGCTCACTCATCTCGAGTAGTGATTCTGTTTGCTGGCTACTATTCGCTTCATTGTGAGAGATTTCTGAGGTCCAGACCTACTTTATTCCGTCGTCACTTGACGGAATTGGGACTGCTTGCTTCATGTATATATATATATATATGTATATGTAGGTATGTTGGTGAATAATTTTTTTCATTGCAAGATCCTGGCTGATGACTTAGTCTGTCAGGCATTCCACAGGGATTTTAGCACAAAAATACAGTTGAAATCTTCTACCCCTAGGGTTTTTTAAAAACCCTTATCCAGAACGTTAATATATGAAATTCCATGTTACAATATAACTACCTACAGGCTTTAGAACAGTGTAAAAATAATATGCCATTAAAAGCCTATTGCCTTTAACACGTAGCTCTCACAATAAGTAATTCAGGTCTACTGACTCTGCATATCTTATTAATAATAACAAGATAAAAACCATAGGACATGACATAGCATTTCCCAAGATCCCATAATACCTATGGCCATTACTATAGGTTTGACACTATAACTAGCATAGACCTACTGAAGTGTACACAAACTGGCAACCATCATGCCTACGGTTATAAAACTCCAAATATCTGCAAAATTACGCTTGTCAAAACAATATACAAACCATCTTAAAGAGGTCAAATAAAGATTATCACAGTGAAAATCATCTATCCTTAGGGTTTATCGGAGCTGGTGACCAACACCAAAATCTTGCCTATTAAAAGTAATCTGTGCGATTTCTTGTAGAAAAATACCCATAAAAATACCCATCGACAGACTGTACCATTTTGGAACAACAATCTACTTTTAGAGTCCTATAGGCTTAAGCAAATGCTTTTCACACTAAATCGGTCAGATCTACTGCCTTTGTCATAACATTTCATACTTAATAGAACAGACCTATTTCATCATACATAAGTTTTCACTCTTGAACCAAACCTCTATCATTGACTTATCGCCAGGGCCGGACTGGTAACCGAAACAGGCCCTGGCAAAGAGCTCGGCCTGCCCCAGGGGGTATGTGGGGGTAGGGGGTGCTAGTGGAAAGCTTTGTGGTCCTTTTGTTCCTGGGGGCCGATATTGCATCTATGTTGCAAAACCAGCCCCGGTAACAAAAATGGCACCCATGCCCCCCATGGGTCTAAATCTGCCCTTGCCCTGGCGGCCCACTGGGGAAACGACCAGAGCCCACTTCGGCCAGTCTGGCCCGGCTTGTCACCATAATCAATGTAGGCCTACTTCATTGAATTTAAGCTTTCCCACAAGGCAATCGCCAGGAATACGTTCATAACCTTACACATGTACACAAAATTAGTTGGCAAAGCAAAGTACCATATCTCCTAAAGATTATCACAGTGCAAATATGCTTTCCCCGTGGTTTGTGAAAGGGTATAACCAAAGACATTCCTTGCCTACTAATCTGTGGGATTTCATGTATCAAAGTGCCTCTCTGCAGGCATTAATAGAGTAAAAACAATCCACTCTTAAATGCCTATTGACTTTAACATATGTTGTTCACAATAAATATGTTAGCCCTATCTTTATTGTTACTTTTCATGACAATCAGATGAGACCTTCAGCCTTGATCATTGGTTTGCCATCATAATCAACGCAGTCTGGCTGTATTAAGCATAAACTGTCCCACAAGGCAATACATTTTTGAGTGGAAGCACACAGCTGTTGTCCAATAAAATGTTGTGCTTAGGAAAACCAACATGTTGGCGACGCTTAAGACCATCTCTCAGTAGTACTTCTGTTGATCACATAGTCACCATTTATGAAGCACAAAATGCAAACTGCAAAATCTAATGGGAGGTACCATACAGCCATAATATGATCAAAGAGAATGCCATTACATGAATCATATGAACCTAGCACCCACCTCAAAATATTAACTGCACAGAATATTCAGAGAATTTTCAGACACAGACAGCCTGAAAAGGCTATAAATGGTAAGCCTTTTTTTCTTATTTCCTTATTTTCCTGGACTGCCTCCATCATTTGTGCAGATCTAAAAGAGAAATTTACTGGCCTATAGCAAAGAGCATTGCATTTCTTTATATACATTCTTGACAACACAAAAAAGTGGAATGGTGCACCCGAAGTAAGCTAAGCAAAGATTCCTTCAGTCCATTTGGAAAGTTCCAGCTTTATTCACAATCGTGAAATCCAATCAGTAAAAAGCATCCATTAACGTGTTTTGTTCAAGCAGTTTGAAACTTCGTCAGGGCTCATATTTGTATATTGATGAGTATCCCTCTTGTAATAGAGTTCGTCCATTATGTATTTTTTTTTATATTTTTCATTTCACTTGAGGAACGAAGCGCAGTGTTTTCGATTGACAATACGGATTCAGGTATTGGATTGGGGAAAGGATAGTTGTCCTCTTGAAACACTTTCAATAACTTTGGCATTCATTCACAACGGTTAAATTAAAAATATAAAAATCCTGAAGAAGGAGTGAAAAAATAAATTAATATGTGTGGTGGCCTCATTAATTGTAGTAGTGCCACTGAGGGGCCCTAAAGATTGGTCTAATCTATTATGTGAAGGTATTCCATCAGCCAAACAAGAGTGTGCTTATCGTCACAGCAGTTGCATCGCTAGGCAAAGGCACTCGCACCTACCCAACCTCTCGTTTGCTTGAAGCCTACACCTAATAGATTGGACCAACCTTTAGGTCCCCTCAGTGGCAATTCTACAATTAACGAGGCCACCACACATATTCATTTCTTTTTTCACTCCTTCTTGGTCCTGAAGAAGTGCAAAGGATCTCCTACTGAGACCACATCAAAACGCGAAACATGTCGACCTGACCTGACCGTATACATTTCACTTTCACCAACAAGCACTATATCTTTCTAGCTACTGAGGGCCATAACTACCCTCGAGCAGCACCTAAACGTTTGGTTTTTTAATCATGACAGAGGGATCTCACCTATTAAAACTGACCTACCCTTGATACCCTCTAGCCATTTTTAACTCACTTCTCACCACTCATTGAGCACTGACCCATACACATCATACGGCTTGATCAACAAAAGATCTCCGATAAAGGGACCCTTCGGGGGAACCATAGGGCATTACAGCGCCGGCCCGACGAGGAGCACCGCCCAATGATGAAGCATGACATCCTTCGGGGTGTGTGAGGGCATCAAGTAAAAGTATCCACTACTTTTTTCCACCTTCCTCTAAAAACGACTCTCCCCCCACATTCACTTTCTTAGGAACAGTGACTCTCGTTAATAAACTATCTACCTCTCGGGAGCACGAGCCACTGGACCTATATCTAGCTCCCCGCCCCCCTCCTTTCTTTTCAAGTTTGAACGTGTAAGCCCATTAAAGTCACACCTGTTGGCTTTTACATTTTTTTGATAACTTTCATTATTGATACGCAATCATGTTCACTACACAAACACTGTTCTGCAGTGAATTTAACAGGGCACCCAGACCGTATAAGAATCTTAAATATGTTGAATCTCTTTTTAATATGTTAGTCTTGGATCATTATATACCTTCCAGTAAAATAAAGACATATTATGGTATGTACGCTACTGTTCTGCATGGACTGTTTATTAATTGGAAATGTGCTGCATCATTATTGCAAAATGTTCCTTTCTTTGTTATAAAATGTGTATTTTTTTGCCACATAATGATCATAAAGCATATAATACATTGTCTGATCAATTTAGTCCCCCTGCGTGTAATCAAACTCCCTGGACCTCTTAGCTTGTTCCGCCACTCCCCTACCCAAAAACCTATAGACCCTAGGTGACATTCGGAAAGAGGTATTTATGCACCTAGGCATATTGTGTGAGAGCGAAAGGTAAGTCATCGATGTTATATGAGATGAAAAGGAGTCAGGGAAGTTTGTGTGAAGGAATGTTCTTAGGCATTATATGAGAGGGAAATGGAGATTAAAGGATGTACGAGAGGGAAATGGGTATTGGGTATCATGCTGGAGGAGACGAGAAAGTCAACTTTGTGTGAGAGGGAAAGACATAAATAGGATTCATTGACGTTAAAAGAGAAGTTAGTGCCTCGAATGCGAGAAAAAAAGGTTGTTGCATATTAATTAAGACGTGAATGCAAATTTAGCTTTGTGTGAGAGGAAAAGGGGCATAAGAGAATGTCTGCAAGAGAAAGAGATTTTAGGGAACTTGTGAAAGAAAAATGGGCGTATGGCATTGTGGGAGACCAAAAACGTTTAGGGATCACTTGAGAAGATGAGAATAAGAACCGGGAGGGCCAAAACAATGTGTGATAAGCAAATGGATCTTCAAGACTGGGTGAGAAAGAAATGGGTGTTATGAATCAGGCGAGTGACAGAGACTTTAGGCATTGTGTGAAATTAAAATGGATGTTAGGATCAGGTGAGAGAGGAAGAGGAGGCAGTGAAAGAGCTGAAAAGGGAAGGGGTGAAACTGTTGTGTAAAAGGTAAGAAGATGTTTGATGTTTGATAGGCAATGGAATGTTAGGAAGTTGTGTTGATACCTTGTATAACACAGTATTGATTTAAGAAAGCAGCACATTTTGTTGATTGGGTCATAGATTCTACTTTTAGAGTGGAGTGAGTATTCTAGAGGTCTTTGTAATAAATTGCATTGTGTTTTCTGTAGATTAGAATTTCCGAGGTAAGGGACAGATGTACAACGGTTTTATGGCTGTTGTTAACCTTCCCATTCACTAAATAAGATAGTTTACTGCCAATAAAAACGTTTTCTAATGTACTGAACCCGTCTAGGGGAAAATGTTCCTGAATCGCTAAATGTGTTTAGAAATGATTACCGATATGCAGTTTGGAAGTGGCGAGTTTGGAAGTCCCTCACTAATTCCAAATCTGTATCCTATTGGCAATGGTTTGCCATCGTAATTCCACTTACAAACAAGTAACCAATTATCAACTCCAAAGTTGGGGTGGTAGTTGATTCGCAAAGGGCAAGGGGCCACATTTGGACCTCTTTCCCTTTGGGAATCATGGTGGCAGCTTCAAGGGGAGTAGACCGTGGTACAGGGGGCAACTGCCTGTTCACATTGAAGTTTCCAAAATGGACAAACTTTAGAAACAACATAATAATAAATCAGCCCTAGATCTGGCTGCTTTAAAAATAAAATCTATTTTGAAATACTTTACAGGGTTGGTGGTCTGCTGTCCCCTGCAGGTCACCACCCCCTTTGATGGAGTTGAAGGGAGTGGGAACTAACAGCCTACCTAATGAGTATAAGTTAGGTTGTTCTGTGACCTCCCCCGATTCCTTATTTTGTGAACCGGCCTATTATGATGAAGGTTGACTCAAATGACTGGTCGCAAAACATTGGTGCTTAATTTACGGCCACTTTGTCGGATAAGTGCAATAGTACATCTGGCCCTACATGGGGATACCCCATGCACTGCACTTATAAGTGTAACTAACCATTTAATAACTCTGGCTCACTTTGCTCATGCTCAGGTTGGAAGGCTCTTGTTGATGAAAGGAGGATTTATTTTCAGTCAAATATCGGGTTTGTGCTGATATTTAAAGCTAATGTACAGCATTCAGTGAGTCTTTTCTTTCCCCAGTCTGGCTTTCCTTGGTCAAGGGGACGCCACTCCTGGCCCGCATCGGCAAAGTCAAAACAACCTCTAGCAAAGCTAGTAGGTCACCTTTGACACCTCCTGGCTTTGCCAATGGTTTTGGCCTTGCTGCACATCATCCCTGATGCATCCCTGGTGCTGTGCAGCATGGCTAATAAACCAGAAAATACAGGAGTCGGTGGCTGGCTGTGTCATTTTGTAGTTGTGTGCACCAAGCGTGCTCGTGCCAACACAATGCGGCTGCCCGAGGCCACCGCAGGAGGCCACTCAAGAGGGCAGCCCTCTAGTAGCATCGGGCACCCCACACCCCCCTCCTCCTGAGGGGGCACGGACTCTGGTGAAGTCACCTTCCTTGGCGCGAACGGTGCTGCGTAAAGTCCGATGTGAGAGGCGGGGTGAGGGGTATATAGGTCCCCCTTACCACGCTGACGACCTCTTTGTCGCACCGGACACGCCGTCTCCCACCCTACCGCTTACCCGGCGTGGCTGGTGGCAGGAAGTATGGTGGGACTGTTGTAATGTTGTACTTTTTTCGTTGCAGGCGGAGTTAGAGGGCGATCTAGAAGCAAATGGGTACAGAAGGGTACCTCTGCACGACACATATGGGTGCCAGAGCCAAAGCCCAGGAGCCTCATCGGAGGTTCCAGGAAACCGTGTTGGCGCCCCGTTAGTCTGTTGGGCGGTTGTGGGCCTGAACAACCGGGGGCTTGCCTTGCTACGCTCCGCCCTGAAAGGGGCGTGAGTAATAAGGGACCAGGTGCCACATGATCCGGGAGGAGGATCACCAGAAGGGGCAGAACAGATGGGGTTCGCCCCAGTGCTGCTCGGCTCATCAGGCGGGCAGGCAGCACAGATGGTTGTCTGCCCTTGGATCGCCCGTAAGATAACCCACCATATTACATAACGTTGTATGTAATAAACCTGCAGCAGTTTTCCCAAAACAAAATCTTTGTGGTGTGTACCTATTTGTATGCATGCTATGTGCTTGGGGGTGGGGAGTGTTGCCATGATGGTGCTATGACACTGGTGTTTTAATTTTTTTTTTAACAGATACGACTTGCAGCGATTGAAAAGAATAAATAAAAGTAACTTGAGCAGCTGGCAAAAGAAGGGGGCGAATCACTGAGGGAGGTAAGCAAAAGGAGAGCAGGCAGAAGCAACACGGAGAACTTGGATGGGTGGGAGCAACGTGAAGGGTGTAGGGACTGAAGCAAATGGAGAGAGAGCAACGTTGGGAGTGGAAGTGAAGGAACAAGAGGGAGCACATGGTAGAGGTAAAGTGCTTTTTGGGAGAGCGGGTCGAAGGCCGAACCTAAATACGAGTGAAAGATTACGAAACAGCTGTGGAAAGTGACTTTTTTTAACGTTATAAAAATGTGCTCAGAGAATGGGGAAGTGCAGTCACTCTCGTTGAGTGCTTTTGGAAAAAGAAAAAAAAAATCCTGAAAACAGACACTTGTGGAAGGATAAAAAGAACGAATCAGAGAGATAGTAAACAGGTTATGCTCCACGTGAGGGACAAAGACTAGTCGAATGGGTTGAAAAATAAAACCATCAAATAGAAATAAATAAATTATGAGTAATAAAATAAAAAGGAATACAATGGGTAAAGGTGCTTTCCAGGTGACCACTGATTTGTCTCCGAGACTGTTACAACCGTGCTGTCCTGCAGATTTCGACCGAACGACTTCTGGTCCCTTTGTCAATAGTACACATTGTTACCCTGTCAGATAGGATTTAGCTGCTATGTCTAAAATGGTACACGCATCGGTGCTAGAAGATATCCAGCAGCCCTGAAATTTAAATGAAGACTCATATTTCAAATAAAAATAAGCAAAACTTATCCAAGTGACCTACATTGCACTGTGGAATGTTTCAACTTGTAAGTGTTTCACTTTGACAGCTCACTGGACAACTCCAGGCCATTGAACCCAGACCTCTGTGTTCCCAACATTGCACGTACAACATTGTAATGCTAAAAGAGACGGATATCAGTGCAAAGGAAACTACAGGTTTTACGGCAGATACTAATGTAGACACGGCTCACATCTTAGCAAGAAGTTGACATGGGGCATGTAGGAGAGTAGGGTCTGCTATCCTATGGTCACCCCAAATTTTTGCTTTTTGCTTCACTGGTTTTCGACTACTGAGGCTGTGGGCCTGCTGATCAGACCCCCAGCCTGCTGTTCTCTCACTAAATTAATGACACATGTGCTATAGGCACATACCAATTGGAAATGGACTCCTTGTCAGCCCCTGTAGAAGCACTATAGGTGCACAGGGCACAGGAGCCACTAAGGCCTACCAGGGGCTGCAGCATATCTTTTGCCACCCCTGGCTGGTTCTTAAATTGACACAACTGGCTGATCACTCAGCTGGGGTAAGGTGGTGTACACACCCCTTGCTTAGATATAGTATACCTATGTCTAAACCTATATCTGGACACATGTAAACCTGTGAGCCACTCCTATAGACAGGCCTCACCAATCCTGGAGGCTGGGTGCATGGTTTTTATGTGAGATGGAGCTCTAGCATGAGCTGAGCCTGTCTGCAGCCGTCGGGAACAAATCCCTAAGCTGTTTCAGGATAATGCCATACCATATACTATTAAGTGCCTTATAATCCTCGCGGTTATTTAGCAACTCTGGTTTGGCTTTATCAAAACATGTCGTGTAAGGTGTCATACGCTTTGGAATACCATCCCCTCGCCAGTTCTGGCGACGGGGATGGCATTCCACCCCTCTAGAGGGGTAAGACATGTTACTTCACTTTAATGCGGTTGATTTCTCCAAAGGCCTTAAGATCCACAAAATGGATGCCTCTGCCACAGACAAATGTCTGGACCCCTGGAGCTGACCGAAACCCAGTCAAGGGGGTCCTGGACAAAGGGTTTCCTGTCACAGGAGGGTGTCACCGCCCTCCAGACAGGAGATAGTGTATTGTAGCAGGGAGGTTTGAAAGAAACCAGACACTGCCTGGGGCGCACAAGGCTGCCCCTTGCATAATCCGGCCAAACCGGTTCTGGGGCACTCCAGCCCTCGTGCCAGGGCGGCCTGGATCAAAGGAAGGGGGTGTATCCACCCACTTCCTGGGTCCCACCCATAGGAGGGGACCTAGCAGGTAATCACGCCCACCAGATTCGAATAAGAGTGGGAGCAGTGCCAATGCACATCAGATTTCCTGGAAGAAACATTTGAAACGATATTCTGGACCCTTCGCCCTCCATCTCAACGTGGAAGCCCGAAGAATCTCCCTTGTGGTCAAGGAGTGACCACCCTGCAGCAGCAGGCACCATCCAGCCCTCGACGTCTACTTAGTTGCAGTTCCCGCCGGAACTCGAGCGACTGAGATCGACGAGATCAAGCCTGCCCAGCTTCTAACAGCCCGATCCACAGTCCCTGCAAAGCTGAGACCCGTGGAGGCGACCGGAAGCGTGGGGCACGCCATCTTGAAGTGACCACGAGACGCTGACCGTGCAGCCCACGAGTGACCCTCGAAGCTGTACACCGGGGTTTGAGAAGCCCCCACCCTGAGCTACTCCTGAGCCGAAGTTCAGCCCTCCACACTCGACGAGTGTTGCGTGGGGCCCTTTGGCACGATTTGGCTCAACGCGTTGGCCCGGTCACTTGCCAGCTGGCTTGTGGTCCCTGTGCCGACGAACTGCCTAAGAAGACTTGTGATTCTGGTTGCTCCAGATCCACACCAGCTCCCCTGAAAAGGAGCCCCAACTCTGACCTTCCTGGTCCGAGTGAGAAGCAATCTTCCGATCCTGCGTGGATTGCTCTTACCAAGGCTTGTTTGCTCCAAACTTGAAGCCGACTGCACCGACGGTGAGAGCCTGCGTGGGACAGATCGTGACCTGCTCCTGGACGTCGCAGATGCCCCAGAGCCCACGTGACAGCGGAGAGAAGCTCCTTGACGACCACCTGATTGCGCCCGACATTGCCTGGTTCCGTCCTGGTTCCACCCTGGTCACTGCTGAGTGACCCAGACTCTGTCCCCTCTGCTTTCAGGTACTCTACAACTTGAGTCCACCCTTGGACTCCACCGGACACTTCGTCTTCACCCTGCCTGCAGCCCTTTCAGCTTCAAGCACCAAGAGCCTGCGTGTCAAAACCCGACGCCACTTCGACCCTGTGCACCCACTTCCTGTGGGTGAGGTAACTTTGCTCCGCCGGTGTTCCCACACTGGTGCACACCTCTAGGGTCTGTGTGTTAAGTTTTGTTCCTCTAGGTTCAGCGGAAGTGTCCTTAAACTCTAACTCTTTGACTTTTACGCACCATTGGTTAACATTGGTGCATGCGTGCGCTTTCCGCACATCTCCCGAATCCCGAGGGCCATTCCCGACTTCAGCATTGCTTGTCCTGACTGCTCCCAGCGATTCCCTAGGCCCTAGGCCTAACCACTGCTCGAGTGGCCTTTCTTATACCACTTGTTTAGTATATGGTTTGAGTGGCCACCCGCCCTCATCCATAATTGTGCAACTTGTATGTTTAAACAGTGCTTTTGATTTAACGCTTGTGCCCCTTTATTCATAAAGAATACTGGGGATTGTTTTTAGTAATAAACACATATATTTTTATAATATATACTTGTGTGGTGTCCTTTCATTTGGTATTACAGGATTGTATGTGGTAAAACAGCTCGCTTAACACGACCTCTTAAGTTAAGCCTTTAGGCTGCTTAGTCCATGCTACCCCTAGGATAGCTTGTCTAATAAGGTTGACTTACAACCAGACACCATAAGGGATTGTTTGGTCAGGTAGTAGGTGGTTCCAGAATTGGAAACATCCCCTACCAGGCCAACTTCTCACATTGGTGAGCAGCGGTGCGGATTTGAGCTTGCTGTTGTTTTACCATTGCAATCTTTATATCAAATTGAAAGATCACATCAAGTACCTCTAGGTACATATAAATCAAAAGCTTAGCATATTAAGTTCTACTGAACTTAGTAGTTGTAGGTTGAAGGGATTAGCACACCCTGACTACAACTAACTAGCAAGGTACAGTAGGAAAACACTTAGTGTAGGTAAGTGCACCACTTACACCTCACTAGTAACCATGTCTGACACAGGAAAGGCCTCAGGGTCTAGTCCTGTGACAGTTGACCCTACCCAGGCAACTTTTGGATATGACAAACTAACCCGCAGAGACTTGATTGCCTTGTGCAAAGCAAGAGGGTTAAAAAGGGGCAGAAGCCCCACCTGCCTAATCCTGGTAGAAATCCTAGAACAGGATGACTTAGAGAAGGCAAAAGCAGCTTCCCTAGATACAGGAACTGGAGGGAACCCCCCTGCAGTTGATCCCCTTGAAGAAGAGGATGATGATGACTTGGATGAGGACTCAGATGCTGAGGACTTAGGAGTACAGGATCAGGGTAGCCAGGTTCCAGTTGGTAGGCTTAGCCAGGCCAACTTGGACCTACTGGGGAATGGAGAGGGCCAGCACCTCCCCAGAACCCAACATATGATTCCCCCAGGCAACAGAAGAGTGAGATCTCCCTCAGGGGACTCTCATCTTTCTAGTGCCTCCAGGGAATCACAGAGAGGCATGAATGCTTCTCAAAAGTTAGAGCATAGGGCCAGAATGAGGGCTGTCAAACTCCAGATAGAGAGGGAGGAGGTAGCCTTGGCTCAAGCTAGACTTGCCTTGGCAAGAGAGCAGAAATTAAGTGGCTTAGATGTCACTGGTGGCAGCAATTTTCCAAGAGAAAAAGACAGGGCCTATGATAATAGAAACCTGACCAAAATTGTGCCCCCCTTTAAAGAAGGGGATGACATCCACAAATGGATGACTGCTCTTGAGAGAGCCTGCATGGTACAGCAGGTTCCTGAGAATCAGTGGGCTGCAATTTTGTGGTACTCCTTTTCTGAGAAAGGGAGGGACAGGCTCCTCACAGTTAGACCTGAGGATGCCAAAAACTACTCTGTTTTGAAGAGTGCTCTCATTGAAGGGTATGGCCTAACCACTGAGCAATACAGGTTGTTGTTCAGAGACACCCAGAAAGCACAGACTCAAGACTGGACTGATTTTGTGGAGTGTGCCACTAAGGCTTTGGAGGGTTGGTTGCAGGGAAGTAAAGTTTCAGACTATACAGGATTGTACAATCTTATGATGAGAGAACAGATCCTTAATAACTGTACAAACCAGCTGTTGCATCAATACCTTATTGACTCTGATCTGACCTCTCCCCAAGAATTGGGAAAGAAGGCAGACAAATGGGTCAGAACAAGGATTAAGCAGAAACCCCAGAACCAAGGTGGTGACCAGAAGAAAACAGACCAGAAGGGTGGTAATCAGAATCAGAAAGATAAAGAAAAAGACCAGAAGTCTTCAGGCCCCCAAACTAATAGTAAGGAGGGTGGTTCCCAAACCGGTAACAAGAAGAAGAAGAACAAAGGTCCAAAGACACCTTGGTGCAATACCTGCAAATCAGTTTCACACTGGGGCAGTGAGTGCACCAAGGCAAATCCAGTTCCCACCACTACAGCTCCTAAAGCAACTGCAACCCCAAGTACAGTAAGCAGTGGTGGAACACAGTCCAAGGGTGTAGCTGGGTTGACCCTGGGTATTGAAGTAGGATCTGGCCTAGTCAGAGTCCCTACACAGGCAGTTCTCCTGTATGATGTGGACATTGAGTTGCCCACTGCAGTAAGCCCCACTAACCTGGGCAAATACAGGCAGACTCCCTTAATAAATGAGAAACTGGCTCAAGCTTACAGGGACACATGTGCTAGTGTCACCATGGTGACCCCTGGCTTTGTGGACCCTGGGCAGATTGTACTAGGAGAGAGCTACCTAGTAACCAATGCAAGCAACTCCACTACCTCCCATAGTGTGGCAGTTGTGAACTTCTCCTGGGGAGGGGTTGATGGCCTAAAGAAAGTTGTGGTGAGTGCAGACCTACCAGTAGACTGTCTGTTAGGCAATGACCTTGAAAGCTCAGCATGGTCAGAAGTGGAGTACAGGACTCATGCAGAAATGCTAGGGATTTCAGAGCATGTCCTTGCCATGACAAGGGCTCAGGCTAAGAAGTGCCTTCCTGAACCAGTGGTGGATCTTGAGACAATAGACCAGCCACAACCCAAGAGAAGGAGCAAGAGAGGAAAGGCCTCGCCTTCCACCTTGCCCCAGGTTGAGGATCAGGTTTCAGAGGAAACTGATTCTGCAGTCCAAGAGGAGACTGTCTCTGAGGAGCTTGAACCTGACCAGGTTGAGTTTCTGGGGACAGGGGGACCCTCAAGGGCAGACCTGAGGCAGGCTCAATTAGATTGCCCTTCCCTTGAACCCCTCAGACAGCAGGCTGCTGCTGAGGCTGCTGGGGATGCCCAAGGTACCCATACTGTGTATTGGGATGAGGGACTCCTTTACTCAGAGGCTAGAGCCCCCAAGCCTGGCATGACCAGGAGGTTGGTGATACCTCTGCAGTTTAGGGGATTCCTCCTTACCTTGGCCCATGATATTCCCCTTGCAGGACACTTAGGCCAGAACAAGACGTGGGACAGGCTTGTTCCACACTTTCACTGGCCTCACATGTCAGAGGATGTCAAGGAGTTTTGTCGCTCCTGTGTCACTTGCCAAGCCAGTGGTAAGTCAGGTGGCACAACAAAGGCCCCCCTAATACCACTACCTGTGGTGGGGGTCCCCTTTGAGAGAGTTGGAATTGATATTGTGGGTCCAATGGACCCCCAAACAGCATCTGGGAACAGATTCATACTGGTGGTAGTGGATCATGCCACCAGGTACCCAGAGGCTATTCCCCTAAGGACCACCACAGCACCTGTGGTGGCAAAAGCCCTCATTGCAGTTTTCTCAAGAGTGGGCTTTCCTAAGGAGGTACTATCAGATAGAGGGACAAATTTCATGTCCAGCTATCTAAAAGCAATGTGGAAGGAATGTGGAGTAAACTATAAGTTTACCACCCCATATCATCCACAATGCAATGGGCTTGTGGAGAGATTTAACAAGACCCTTAAAGGCATGATAAAGGGATTACCAGAGAAGCTCAGGCGGAAATGGGACATTCTTTTACCCTGCCTGCTCTTTGCTTACAGAGAGGTCCCACAGAAGGGGGTTGGCTACAGCCCTTTTGAACTTTTGTTTAGCCACCCTGTGAGAGGTCCATTGTGTTTGGTGAAGGAAGGATGGGAGTTACCTCTCAAAAAGCCCAAACTAGACATAGTGGACTATGTACTTGGTCTCCGCTCCAGGATGGCTGAGTACATGAAAAGAGCATCCAAGAACCTGGAGGCCAGCCAAGAATTGCAGAAAGCTTGGCATGACCAAAAGGCTGTGCTGGTAGAGTTCCAACCAGGACAGAAGGTATGGGTACTGGAGCCAGTGGCTCCAGCAGCACTCCAAGACAAGTGGAGTGGACCCTATCCTATTATTGAGAAGAAAGGGGAAGTCACCTACTTGGTAGACTTTGGAACCCCCAGGAGCCCTCACAGGGTAATCCATGTGAATCGCTTGAAAGCATTTGTAGACAGGGAGGACATGAGCTTGCTCATGGCCACAGATGGGGAACAGGAGGAAGAGAGTGACCCTCTCCCAGACCTGCTTTCTCAGAACCCTGATGATGGTTCAGTTGATGGAGTAGCCTTGGCAGGCAGCCTCACTGACCAGCAACAGAGGGACTGCAGACAAGTTTTGCAGGCTCACAGGCAAATGTTTTCACTCACACCCAGCCAAACTGACTGGTGTACCCATGTTGTGGACACTGGTGACAGTCTGCCTGTCAAGAATAAGATCTACAGGCAACCTGATCATGTCAGGGATTGCATCAGGGCTGAGGTGCAAAAGATGTTGGAGCTTGGAGTGATTGAGCCATCAGAGAGCCCATGGGCCAGCCCAGTAGTCCTGGTGCCAAAACCTCATACCCAAGATGGTAAGAGAGAAATGAGGTTTTGCGTGGATTACAGGGGTCTCAATGCTGTCACTAGGACAGATGCTCACCCCATTCCAAGAGCAGATGAGCTCATTGACAGATTGGCTTCTGCCAAGTTTCTGAGCACATTTGATCTGACAGCTGGCTACTGGCAAATCAGACTAGCTGAGGAGTCAAAAGCCAAAACAGCATTCTCTACCCCTAGTGGACATTATCAGTTTGTGGTAATGCCCTTTGGTTTGAAGAATGCACCTGCCACTTTCCAAAGGTTGGTGAACCAAGTCCTTACTGGGTTGGATGACTTTTGTGCAGCTTATCTAGATGATATTGCTGTCTTTAGCTCCACCTGGGAGGATCACCTGATCCACCTGAAGAAAGTTTTGGAGGCCCTGCAAAAGGCAGGCCTAACTATCAAGGCCACAAAGTGCCAGATAGGGCAGAGTAAGGTTGTATACCTGGGCCACCTAGTAGGTGGAGGCCAGGTTCAGCCACTGGAAAGCAAAATCCAGGCCATACAGGACTGGGCTCCTCCAGTTACCCAGACACAAGTCAGAGCCTTCTTGGGCCTGACTGGGTATTACAGAAAGTTTGTGAAAAACTATGGGTCTATAGTGACACCATTAAATGACTTGACATCCAAGAAGATGCCAAAAAAGGTTCAGTGGACAGTTAGCTGTCAGAAGGCATTTGAAGACCTGAAGAAGGCCATGTGCTCTGCACCTATCCTAAAGAGTCCTGACTACTCCAAACAGTTCATTGTTCAGACAGATGCTTCTGAGTTGGGGGTGGGAGCTGTACTCTCACAACTTAATCAAGATGGTCAAGACCAGCCAATTGCTTTCATTAGCAGGAGGCTAACCCCAAGAGAAAAACGTTGGTCAGCCATTGAGAGGGAGGCCTTTGCTGTGGTTTGGGCATTAAAGAAGTTGAGGTCCTACTTGTTTGGAACTCACTTCCTGGTGCAAACAGACCATAAGCCCCTCTTATGGCTTAATCAGATGAAGGGTGAAAATCCCAAACTGCTCAGGTGGTCCATTTCCCTACAGGGGATGGACTTTACAGTGGAGCACCGCCCAGGGACTGACCATGGTAATGCAGATGGTCTCTCCAGGTACTTCCACTTAGAACATGAAGACTTATCTGGTCAAGGTTAGTTTAATGTCCCTGCGTTTGGGGGGGGGTTGTGTAGGAGAGTAGGGTCTGCTATCCTATGGTCACCCCAAATTTTTGCTTTTTGCTTCACTGGTTTTCGACTACTGAGGCTGTGGGCCTGCTGATCAGACCCCCAGCCTGCTGTTCTCTCACTAAATTAATGACACATGTGCTATAGGCACATACCAATTGGAAATGGACTCCTTGTCAGCCCCTGTAGAAGCACTATAGGTGCACAGGGCACAGGAGCCACTAAGGCCTACCAGGGGCTGCAGCATATCTTTTGCCACCCCTGGCTGGTTCTTAAATTGACACAACTGGCTGATCACTCAGCTGGGGTAAGGTGGTGTACACACCCCTTGCTTAGATATAGTATACCTATGTCTAAACCTATATCTGGACACATGTAAACCTGTGAGCCACTCCTATAGACAGGCCTCACCAATCCTGGAGGCTGGGTGCATGGTTTTTATGTGAGATGGAGCTCTAGCATGAGCTGAGCCTGTCTGCAGCCGTCGGGAACAAATCCCTAAGCTGTTTCAGGATAATGCCATACCATATACTATTAAGTGCCTTATAATCCTCGCGGTTATTTAGCAACTCTGGTTTGGCTTTATCAAAACATGTCGTGTAAGGTGTCATACGCTTTGGAATACCATCCCCTCGCCAGTTCTGGCGACGGGGATGGCATTCCACCCCTCTAGAGGGGTAAGACATGTTACTTCACTTTAATGCAGTTGATTTCTCCAAAGGCCTTAAGATCCACAAAATGGATGCCTCTGCCACAGACAAATGTCTGGACCCCTGGAGCTGACCGAAACCCAGTCAAGGGGGTCCTGGACAAAGGGTTTCCTGTCACAGGAGGGTGTCACCGCCCTCCAGACAGGAGATAGTGTATTGTAGCAGGGAGGTTTGAAAGAAACCAGACACTGCCTGGGGCGCACAAGGCTGCCCCTTGCATAATCCGGCCAAACCGGTTCTGGGGCACTCCAGCCCTCGTGCCAGGGCGGCCTGGATCAAAGGAAGGGGGTGTATCCACCCACTTCCTGGGTCCCACCCATAGGAGGGGACCTAGCAGGTAATCACGCCCACCAGATTCGAATAAGAGTGGGAGCAGTGCCAATGCACATCAGATTTCCTGGAAGAAACATTTGAAACGATATTCTGGACCCTTCGCCCTCCATCTCAACGTGGAAGCCCGAAGAATCTCCCTTGTGGTCAAGGAGTGACCACCCTGCAGCAGCAGGCACCATCCAGCCCTCGACGTCTACTTAGTTGCAGTTCCCGCCGGAACTCGAGCGACTGAGATCGACGAGATCAAGCCTGCCCAGCTTCTAACAGCCCGATCCACAGTCCCTGCAAAGCTGAGACCCGTGGAGGCGACCGGAAGCGTGGGGCACGCCATCTTGAAGTGACCACGAGACGCTGACCGTGCAGCCCACGAGTGACCCTCGAAGCTGTACACCGGGGTTTGAGAAGCCCCCACCCTGAGCTACTCCTGAGCCGAAGTTCAGCCCTCCACACTCGACGAGTGTTGCGTGGGGCCCTTTGGCACGATTTGGCTCAACGCGTTGGCCCGGTCACTTGCCAGCTGGCTTGTGGTCCCTGTGCCGACGAACTACCTAAGAAGACTTGTGATTCTGGTTGCTCCAGATCCACACCAGCTCCCCTGAAAAGGAGCCCCGACTCTGACCTTCCTGGTCCGAGTGAGAAGCAATCTTCCGATCCTGCGTGGATTGCTCTTACCAAGGCTTGTTTGCTCCAAACTTGAAGCCGACTGCACCGACGGTGAGAGCCTGCGTGGGACAGATCGTGACCTGCTCCTGGACGTCGCAGATGCCCCAGAGCCCACGTGACAGCGGAGAGAAGCTCCTCGACGACCACCTGATTGCGCCCGACATTGCCTGGTTCCGTCCTGGTTCCACCCTGGTCACTGCTGAGTGACCCAGACTCTGTCCCCTCTGCTTTCAGGTACTCTACAACTTGAGTCCACCCTTGGACTCCACCGGACACTTCGTCTTCACCCTGCCTGCAGCCCTTTCAGCTTCAAGCACCAAGAGCCTGCGTGTCAAAACCCGACGCCACTTCGACCCTGTGCCCCCACTTCCTGTGGGTGAGGTAACTTTGCTCCGCCGGTGTTCCCACACTGGTGCACACCTCTAGGGTCTGTGTGTTAAGTTTTGTTCCTCTAGGTTCAGCGGAAGTGTCCTTAAACTCTAACTCTTTGACTTTTACGCACCATTGGTTAACATTGGTGCATGCGTGCGCTTTCCGCACATCTCCCGAATCCCGAGGGCCATTCCCGACTTCAGCATTGCTTGTCCTGACTGCTCCCAGCGATTCCCTAGGCCCTAGGCCTAACCACTGCTCGAGTGGCCTTTCTTATACCACTTGTTTAGTATATGGTTTGAGTGGCCACCCGCCCTCATCCATAATTGTGCAACTTGTATGTTTAAACAGTGCTTTTGATTTAACGCTTGTGCCCCTTTATTCATAAAGAATACTGGGGATTGTTTTTAGTAATAAACACATATATTTTTATAATATATACTTGTGTGGTGTCCTTTCATTTGGTATTACAGGATTGTATGTGGTAAAACAGCTCGCTTAACACGACCTCTTAAGTTAAGCCTTTAGGCTGCTTAGTCCATGCTACCCCTAGGATAGCTTGTCTTATAAGGTTGACTTACAACCAGACACCATAAGGGATTGTTTGGTCAGGTAGTAGGTGGTTCCAGAATTGGAAACATCCCCTACCAGGCCAACTTCTCACAGGGCACATATTCCTTACTCTGCAAGTTCACTTATAGTTTAAACCTACAGTCTCTCAATAATTGAATGTGTTGGGCCAGCCTTTCTCAACTGCACTTCGATCATTGATCTCGTATACCCACTAAACCTATACTAGCTGCTGCAGGGTCCATCCGTCAAGTTCTACCGATCCTACCCAACACTGTGATTCAAATATCAGCCCTCAGTGCTTTGCCATTTACTAAAGCCCTGCATAGATGTCTTCCATCAAGGTTATCCACAGCTGAGCTGTAAATTGAACCCCAGGACATGCACCAATGCCATAAAAGCTATGGTGGCAGTGAGTGCATCCCTACTGTCACATTATTCACAAGACTTGTGGCGTGCGCTGGCAAGTTCCAGCCCAGAAACCAACATTCCAAGACACACTGGCTCATTACAGCCGGTCCAACTACCCAGTCATCATTGTAAAATAGAAAGCAATACATTTTGAGTAATCAAATAAAAAGGAACACAATGGGTAAAGTTGCTTTCCAGGTGGCCAATATACCAACAGTCGTGGCACCAATTCCCAACAGTCTTGCACCTCATTAGGTTTATAATGATTTGCAGAAGAGAGACGACATGCAGAACTCCCTCCTCAATTGCCTATGGCCTCTTAGTGGGCGAAGAAGGGTCAGAAGTAATATTGTGTTGGCACAGACTCACCATTGTGTTGTCAAGAACGTACATGAGCGTGTCGCCATCTTTGTCCTCTGCTTGAGCTGTGAACACCACAGAATCCAATTCAGCCAGCTGTCGACAAGTGAGCAAATAGACTTTTAGAAAATAGAGGGGGGAACATCCTGAACATGACATCAAACGAATGCAGTCAGTCGAAATTAAAGCGGTGTGGCCACTGTTTAGCATAAGGATTTACCCTCCCACACCCAACTGTAAGTAACTCTTTAGTGGTTTCGTTTTTCTTCTTTAGTTAGTATAGATTTATCCATCCCTTTCCAACACCTGGGTAAAGCTGATGCAGCTCAGCATGGTATAAAAAACCTTTCTCTCATAGCTTCCTAATTTATAACCCGGCCTTGACTAACGTATTGCTACAAAATATTGGCTACTCGCCTGTCTCACGTGAATGAGCAACTACGCTGTCACAAGCACTCCAAAGTGTACCATCAGGTCAGTCATAAACATGCAATTTTTCACAGTTGTGTGATGGAACCACGCATGTTATTACCACACATGCTGGTTCAACGTGGTCTTAACCACGTATGTATGCCTTTACCACACATGCCCTTACAATGAAATATGCATCGTTAAGACATGCATGGCAAAGACTTGTGCTTGGTTAAAACTTACTATCTCTGGCCCCCGCCCTAAGCCCTTAAACACCCCCTGGGCAAAAATCTACTCCGAGCCTAGCCCACCCCCTGCCCCCCCACCCTGATTCCTAAAACGGCCCCCATGTCCAAAAAATTAGCCCGGTCCCTGGCCCCGGCCTGAGCCCTAAAACAGCACTCAGGCCAAAAAATACCCTTTCCTCCCCGCCCTGAGACCTAAAATTACTCCGCTCCCTGCTGAAAATTAATCGCCTCCCACCAAGCCCTATAAACTTCCCCGCCCCCAGCCCTATAAACTATCTCTTCCTCTCCACCCTGAGACCTAAAGCTACCCCATCCCTCCTGAACACCAACACCCTCACCCACCTGGACCCCTAAAACTTCCCTGACCACCCCAGCCCTAAACAATACCCCGAGACCCCTGAGTCCTAAAAACGACCACAATCCACCACTGAGCCCTAAAAATACCCGACCCCCCCGAGCCCTAAAAACTTCCCTGACACCCCGGAGCCCTAAAAACTTCACTGACCCCCCCTCAGCTTTGAAAACTACCCCAACCCTTAAAAACTACCCCCACCTCCCCAAAACCAAACCCTAGCCATGCTTGCCCCACCGTGTCCGCTCTCGATCCTTCCTCCTCCTGGGCCTGCCCATTCCGGACATCTAGACCGTGTATGTACCTTATCCACACGTATGCGTGGATAAGGCATATGCATGGTTAAGGCAAGCATGGTAGCGCTTGCATTGTTTGGGCACACATTGCTGAGGCCGCGTTGTTCCGGCCGTTTCCCGTTTTTTACTGTTGTTTGACTACTGTTACTCCAGGACATGGGCTTGTACCCAATAGCCTTACAATTCAGCTAAGACCCCTATTGTTCTGGCACAGAATTAGGTCAACACCAGACATGGAGTCCTATGGACTTACTCTTAGAAAACTCCTAAATACGCCTGGGCACCTGAGAATACCTTAACTGTCACACCTAAAAAGAATGTTTAAAGCGCTTGCCTTGGAAGCCATGGGGGTTAGACCAGATGAAGCCGCCCAGACATCAAGGCAGCTAGTTAAAGGTCGGTGCAGGGACTCCCTCTGGAGTGAGCAGATCAGGAAGTGCTCCACGGGAAGTCTAACTGATTTTCTTTTAGACCATAAGATCATTCCGTGCTACGAATCTTGACTAGATGCTATACAAGGCTCCTTTCCTAGGCAGCTTTACTTGAAGTTTCGCTATGAAACACTCACCTTGGCAGAATTTACAGGGAGATGGGAGAATGCTAGCATCCTTAGCTATCCCTGGCCAATATGTATTTCTGGTCTTGACACTCCACTCCACTTTGTTTACTTGTGCCCTGCTCTTAGGCAACCCTTTAAGAAATGGATCCTACCTGTGTGTAGACTCTTGGGCCTAATGTCTCTCCAGCCAGCCCTAAGAATCCTGAAATCTAACACTAGAGAAATGGTAGTGGTCAGTATGACTAAGTTCCTACACACATCTTTGATAATATGTAATCGTGTAGGATGGCAGTTGAAAACAACTTCTGTATGTGTCCAAAATCCCTAGAGGCTCATCTGATCTTCTGAATTGGGGTCCTTACTTGTTACTGGCTAGTAATTGTGTCTACAACTTCTGCTACACTTTTAAAAGAATTTTAGAAGGTTTTTATTGTCTCGAAGTTTTATTCTTTTTAATCTGAGAATATTATATTTATTGAATTGCTGGGTTTGATGTATGTGTTTTATGGATTTGTAATCCGAAATAAACAAATTTTGATGAGAATGAGTACTGGTACATGTGTAGCAGACTTTAAAATCTTCAATTTCTCCCTCATTCAATGCACCTAAAAAATGGTGATCCTGACAGGTGTTCTGCTGCAGACTTTAGGCACAGCTGTGTCAATTCTGACAGAGGCGCTATATTTAGTTTGGAATATGACCTATAATTAAATTAGAAGATCCAGCCATATTAGGGGTGGCGATGCATACAACCTGTAGGAGGAGCTAAACCCAGCAAATTGGGAAAATTACACTCAGTAGATGGGAAGAACAATATCCAGATTTTAGGAGAAGCTTCATACATTATGGATGTATCAGACTCTTAAGTGAAAGGAAGAGCTCTCTTTGACCCAAAATAGCAAAAAACTGATACAAAATGATATGTTAATTTATAAAAACATTATGTATTTCTCATATGCATTTGTGAGGAAAACAAACATATGACTCATGGAAAAGTTTCTTAACATTTGACCTATCTATGCCAGAGTGCCTAGTTGTCTGAAACAAGCGCCAAATATTGTGGAAGATGTGGGAGAATGTGATGAACGCCTAACTGTCTAAAGTGAAGGTCTTTCCTAACCAGGACCTTAAAATTAAAGCCTTTCACAGCCAGCACCTTTAGGACAAAGGTTCACCAGCCCATGTCTGGGGCAGTTCAAGGGCAGATGCTTGACTTGCCTTCACTCCACTTATAAACCAGGATTGAAGAGTAGTATGTGCAGTCTTACAGTGATGCAAGTATCAGGGGCATATAACCTCCCCTGTTATGATACCATGTACTCTGCAATATAATAGACCTTTGTACACTCTATAGAGGGCAAAGGTAGGTGCCTACAGCTGCTCCTTTCAAGAAGTGGTCTACCCTATGGTAGTGTAATGTTTTGAGCATACTGTAGAGTTCATTGTAGAGTGTGATGGGCTTCTCATTTGTATCTGTAGCATTGTGAACCTTTCTGTGATCTCCAGAGTGGACAGTGGAGCAGTGATAAGGTATAGGGAAGCTTCTCACCACACTGATGTTGGAGAAACGCTGTGGGTGGAGGCGACAACAGAGATCTTTGGACACAGTGCTGATGAGCAATAGGCAAAGGAGAGGTAAGTTGCATTAAATTGTTTTTAGCTACAAGGTGTTTGATGCTTTTTCGGAAGAATAACATTTGGACTAAGATAAGGTAAGAGAGGAAAGACTGCACTGTAACCATACAGGACAGCTGTCAGACTTTAGGGTTGAGGAAACAACATTAGGGTTAAACCAGTGACCTTGAGCTAATGTGCCTACCAATAAAACTAAATACACAAGAGGTTAAGGCAGGCGGATAATGGAAGCAAAGGAATATTAAAAGTGACAATTCCCACAGAAGATAATAAATGGGGGAAATTGTACTCTGATGAAGCAAATCAATATTGCAGTTTGAGATCTATTGGTGATAAATAGGGGGGGCTGGTAACCTGAGCGATATATAGATTAGGATTCACCTACTTCTCACAGCCTTCTAATATTCTCATGCTATCAATCTATCTAGATATTACCTGCTGGTGATAGCCAGTAGGCAGTTATAGTTAGAACCAACTTTTAACATAGATGAAGAGTTTTATGTTTTGCTAATAACTTTGGTGCCTTTTAACAAACCTTCACAAAATTTCCCCCAAAAAGTGCATGGAAAGTTTCGGTATGAGACATCTTGTGGGGGCTGAGAAAAAAGGGGGTGTCTGAAAATGCTGTTTCCCCATGCAAGGTATATGGGGATTTTGCATTTTTTTAACACAAATACAGCCGCTTAACGGATTTGCACCAAATTTGGCAGAAAGCTACCCCCCCACCGCGGCGATGGTTGTGTTAACGTATGGTAATTATATATATTACTTTACGTTTATAAAAACACACAAATGTACTGAAAAAAACAAAGGTTACAGGGCCGTTATAGTCAGGTTGATGTCTTACCCACACAAAACCATAGAAAGTCAGCAGTTATGGTTATACTTATTGTAGGAGGCTGGCTTAGTATATGGTGTTAATTTCAAGGAGTGATGCACCTTGCACTAATGCAGGCAAACATTATGTTGATTTTAGTGGTCTTTGATAACGTAAGGCTCTTAAAGTAGTAGCTGTAAAGGCCAGCCTTCAGGGTTATCTTGAAGTAATGCAAAGCAGCTTTTTTTACCACATTTAAATTAAAAGTACCACAAAGTGGTTATAAAAATAAGTCTATTTATTACACAACTCAATCACTAACACATTGGAATATCTCCTAGCCGGAAATATCAACGTTACACATGAAAATACTTAAGAAAAATCAGGTAAGTAGCACAAATATACACTGGTCTCCAGGGGGAGACCAAACCATATACTAAAGAAGTGGAATGCGAACTGCAAGGAGGAACGGGACTTGGACCAAAGGACGCCAAGGAGCTGGGATAACAAGTAACCACCCAAGGTAAGTACCCAGGAACCCACAGAGGCTGTGTGCAGGGTAGAAACACAGCCATGTGCTCAATGGCAGTCTATGGAGAAGTCGCGGTTGCAGTTTTAAAGGAAAAAGGCCCTTCCCAGAAGACCCTGAAGATACCCTTTCGAGGAAGGAAGGTTGGAGAGCCACCCCACCCGTGGATGCCCCAGGAAACAGGTTACCTGCACCAAGGACACCAGGTGCATAGGGCTGAAGTGAAGTTGGAACCTCCCGTAGACGACAATGGAAGACATGGGAAGAAATGCCTCTCGAGAAGTCTCTGAAGATGTCCAGTGGATTCTTGAAGAGGAGGATCTGCGAGAAGAGGGGACACAGTCTATGCCACTTGAAGGTGACCAGGAGGTACGGAAGTACAATGACCACCCTTGGCAGGGAGGTCAGGAGATTTGACAAGGACCTTGTCACTGCAGGTGTGGGGACCAGGCAATGCTAAGGAAAACCAGATGCCGTACTCGAGCTGTCCCACGTTTAATGTTGGTGTCTAGGTCGTTGGTGTCCAGCGGGAGCACCAACAAGCCTTGGTAGCTGCAACTGGCATGGAAGACGACAAGATGCAGTTGTTGAGACCAGCAAGGTTCAAGGGACTCACCAAGTGCAGGAGATTCAGAGCAGGCCCCAAGCAAGCAGGGGAGCCCACCAAAGCAGTAGAAGACCCTCGAGCGCAATCATAGGCCGAAGGCACAGGAGTCGCAAGAGGACCTCAAGCAGCTCACCAAAGATGGAGGCCCACGGTGCAAGGGATAAAATGAGGACGCTGATCTGCCAGGGATGAGATGCAGGACCTTCTTGTACCCCGAAGAACTCTGGAGTGCAGAGCCAACAAGCCTTGGCAAGGGCAAGTCAACACAGTGCACAGGAGTTTGGTCCCAGCGGCTCCAACAAGGAATACTGTCCTCCAAATTGCAGGGAAGACAGGTCAGGCCTCTGGATAACTGCAGAACCCCCACCTGTGCTTCTGGACCTCGGGACTAGAACAAGAAGAGTAGCAGAGCAGTCTGTTTTGTTGCAGTGTCTGCAGAGGCAGGGGAGTGACTCCTTCACTCCAAAGGAGATTTCTTTGGATGTCCTTGATGCCCTCAGGTCTTCTGGAGAACCTGAGCAAAGCACAGACACAGACAAGGCAGAAGGCTTGAAGAACAGCGAGACCAGGAGCAGCAGGAGTCTTCCTTGATGCAGTCCCTGTTCCAGTCGAAGTCTAAGTGTCCAGATGGTCGAAAAATGTCTTGGTTTCAGAGGTAAGTCTTGTTCCATGATGAATCTGAGGAGCTACCCATGGGGGAGCCCTTAAATACCCAAGGAATGGATTAGAACGAAGTGGGGTCCCACCAGAGGAGGCGCTGGACACAGGGGAGTATTACTTTGTCTACTTTCGCGCCACAGCAGGAACCAAGGGTTCCTAAACTGGCTCAAACTGGAGTATGCGAGGTGAGCACCAAATGTGCCCTTCAATGCACTCTGCTGGCGCTAGAAAGCACCTCCACCCAATACACCAAATCTTGTCTGGGAAGTGGTGACACCTCCCTGTGACAGGCAACCTATTGTTCTACCTTCCCCTGCCTAAGCTTACCTCTGCAGCAGGAGGGAAGAACAGTGTCTGGGGTAGGCAGCAACACTAACTTACTTGCTGGCAGAACCTGAAACGCTATAACGAGGAGTACAGGGGGCTCCCCGAAGTGCCCCCCCGAGTACATGGGATCATACCTCCAACATCGAAATCGGTATTGGGGTATGATTCCAACATGTTTGATACCAAACATGACCAGGTTTGGTGCAGCCATTATATAGTTAGAAATCTCGTAATGACTATATGTCTTAAAATGGCTGACCGCATTTACAAAGCCTGAAGAATCAACTCCGGGGTTTGTAGGGATGTCCTACTCATGCAGTAGCACACTCACATTTAAAATCAAGCCCCTGCCCTTAGCACTGACAGGCCTTCCATAGGGGTGACTTATAGGTTTTAAGTGTAGTGACCTTAGATATAAGAAAATATATATCTGTTGTGAGAGGTGCAAGCACCACCTCTCTTTGACTGCAGTGGCATTCGTAAAGTCTGAGTTGAATTTTACTCCAGTGGGCGGCACAATACCTGCTGCAGCCGATCCATGGGAGACACCTGATGTACCTATGCCCTGGGTACCTTAGCACCATATACTAGGGACTTATATAGGTAAACCTGTAGCCAATTGTGGGGTACAAAGGTACTTACCAAAGTCATTTTGGGAGAGAGAACATGGATGCTGGGGTTCTGGTTAGCAGGATCCCAGCAAACTACAATCAAAACACACTGACACACCAGGCAAAATGTGGGGGTAACCATGAAAGCAGATCCTACTTTTCTACACAACCACCCCCAAACGTAAGGACATGAGACCAACCTTGCCCAGTTGAGTCTTAATTTTCTAAGTGGAATTATCTGGAAAGTCCATCTGCGTTGGCATGGTTACTCCCAGGTCTATGTTCCACTGAAAAGTCCATCCCCTGTAAGGAAATGGACCACCTTAAAAGTTTGGGGTTTTCACCCTTCATATGTTTAAGTCATTAGAGGTGCTTACAGTCTGTCTGAACAATGAAGTTAGTGCCAAACAGGTATGACCTCAACTTCTTCAGGGTCCATACCACAGCAAAGGCCTTCCTCCCAATAGTTGACTAAAGCTTCTCCCTGGGGATCAACCATCTGCTGATAAAAGCTACTGGTTGATCTTGGCCTTCTGCATTACGTTGAGACAACACTGGACTTATTCCTATCTCAGAAGCATCTGTCTGGACAATGAATGGTTTGGAGTAGTCAGGACTTTTCAGAATTGGTGCAGAACAAGTGTAGTGACCTCAGATATAAGAAAACGTATGTCTGTCGTGAGAGGTGCAAGCACCACCTCACACGGGCTGCAATGGCAGGCCTGTAGTCTGAGTTGAAGTTGACTCCTATGGGTGGCACAATACATGCTGAGGCCCTTGGGAGACCACTGGTGTACCTATGCCTTTGGTACCTTAGTACCATATACTAGGGACTTATAAGGATACATCATTAGCCAAATGTGAGGCTACAAAAGTACTTACCAAAACCACTTTGAGAAAGCACAGATGCCGGAGTCCTGGTGAGCAGGATCCCCAGGCAAAAAGAAGAAGATCCTACTTTCCTACTCTTATAGTTATACTTATCTGAGCAATCTATAACTCATGCCTCTAAGTAACTCTAAGCCACCATTTCTAGTTTCTTAAAATAAGTATAACTATAACTGGTGAGTTGTTATGGTTTTGTGTGGTTAAAACATCAACCTAACTGTAACATCCTTGTAACCTTTGTTTTTTACAGTGAGAAAAAACACACACATACGCACACACACTCACACACACACACAACTCCCCCAACCCACCCCACCAGTATTCATTCCTCACAATCCCGTGCCTGAAGAAGACATCACTACACAGTAGTGTTTTAGGAACTCTACTTATTCATAATTTTATTATAATTTCTGTGTGAAAACGATTATTGTTGGCATGTTTCGACTTCTCCGCCTTACTATTGGACTGGGCATCTATCTATCTATCTATCTATCTATCTATCTATCTATCTATCTATCTATCTATCTATCTATCTATCTATCTATCTATCTATCTATCTATCTATCTATCTATCTATCTATCTATCTATCTATCTATCTAGTTAGTTAAAGGAAACTATTGGCCTTACACTTTGTTTATTCCATTATTTGTGCATATGGAATAGTGAGACTCACCACCAATTGCTGGGTTCTCACAAGTTAATATGTATGCATCACCAAATGGATCCGACCTACCATAATGGGGACTCAGTGATATTGATTTCTGCTAAGGTTGCAGGTAAAGGAACCTTGATAAAGTCTTCCTGCAAATTTATTATGGTGTGCCTTGTACATATGTAAAAATTGGCTCCAATACTGACTACATAGTTGTTTTAAATGTGATGAAGCAAGATTTCGCACATTACGCGACTTGCTGAGATCAAGAACCTCGATTTATGTATAACTCTGTAATCCAAATTGTATGTCTTACTAATTTCTTTTATTTTTGGGTATACATGTATCTTAGTGATGCTTGCTTATGTGTTTTACTAATACGATTAATCCTTGTGTTAAAATGGCCATCGCTTGGGAATTTACTACTGCGCATGCGTTAGTCACACTCACGTGACGTGACGTAGTCGCAGTTGTGGTGGGAAAATGTGCGCATGCGTATTTGCCGCTAATATGGCTGTCTGAAATACTCACATGGTGAATCTTGCGCAGATGCTCTCGTGTTATTGTGTGTTGCACTAATCTATAATCGCATAGTATATTTTTACAGTGAGAAACCTAAAGTACAAAATCATGATATGTAGTAAATTCATTTATTTCTATGTTTTAATTTGTTTTCGCTTACTTTTCATGTACCGCGATAACTGGGGGGTCTGAATGAGACGAGAACCATTTTGAAGGTCCCTTCTGCGCATGTCACGCAGCCAGGGAGAAGTTAGCCTTGAACAGTGGAACTCAGCCAGCTGGCAGCCACAGTCAAGATTGTCTTGTGAACGCCACCTCTGACCCAGGAGGATGGAGCAGAAATGTTCTTCACTTGTTACATTTGTAATTCTCTATTGTATTCTGTGAAACTTTCCGTGAGAACCCCAAACCTGCTAGGCGGTTCCCTAAAATGATAATTTAGGCTTGCAGAAGTTTGTTCTGATTGGTGTGTTAGCCTATCCGACTTGGGGACCAATCGAAATTGGGGATTCTGACACTTTGCAACATTGGGGGGTGGTACACTGACCCGAAAACAGTATATCTAGCCTAGGTTCAGCTAGAGAAATTGTCCGACTTGTCTGAATAGCTGACCTGTCACTGACCCAACGCACTCAATAGGTGACTGAATACAGAGCGCTGCGGAGCACTCTGTCCGAATTTTGACCATAGACTCTAAAGGTTTTACTAAACCTTAAGTGCTGGCGGAGCACTTTGCTGGGGAGTTCGCTTACCCAATCGGGGTTCTGACTGATAGCTGCAGAGAGGGTGGAGCGCAGGCGTTGCTTCCAAACTGCGGGTGCTGGTCGTGTCCTGGTGGTCCTGTCCTGATCCTAATCTGGTTTTCCTGTCCTGTCCTGGGGTGTCCAATCTGCACCTGCTGTCCCATAGATGCCTGTCCTTCCTTGGGGTATTTCCTGTCCTTGACTGATCCGTGGCCAGGGTTGGTCTGCACACCTTTCTAGGTAAATATAGTGCGAAAACTCTTCACTGCATCTTCTATTTTTCTGACTTTACTTAAATAAACTTTTAAGTGATGGGACTACATGTAGCCCCAAAAAACCGTTCGCACAGCTTCATGCCGCCCCTGGCGTGCATGTTTTCACCAAAATATTTAACCATTACTTTATAATATTCCAACTTTTCACCGTAATCTTTTTTCTTCACTTAAATCGTTATTTTTTTACTGTTTAATCCAAATCCACAGAACGGAAAAAAATGCCAATTTTCAATTTTCTAATATTCAGACTGTGCCAATTCAGGCCTTTTTGTAAGAATATGGATAATGCAAAGTCCAGCGCAAGGTGTGCATCCCTCCATTATTTAAAAACTTCATAACTACAGCCCTACCCAGGGAGTGCACCCGTTGGCTTAGCAATTATACGGAGAAAAATCAAAAGGGACTTTGAAATCCACATAATATCATCAAAAGAACGGAGTTCAACGCAAGTGGCAGATAACACACGGAGTGACTTGGAGATGGACATATTGAAGATACGGCACATTTTTTATATAAATAGACATGGCAATGAAAAGATGGAATATTTGACTGCACATATGCATTTTGGGATATGTAGTTTATAAGAGGAAGCAAGTACGCAAAGGCGGGAATCTGGTGTGGAGTTTCAGCCAATTGGGAGGTAGAATATAGAGGTACAGAGCTTTAAAAAATAGGAGGCGGTAACAGGTAAAGGGATTACTGCTCGAGTACGATGTTGATGAAGATGGGTTTTTAAACACAAGCACAGCAGGTATGTAGGAAGGGGGGTTGGTAGATACGTTTTGATTTGTAAAGAGGGAATGTGGGAGAAATAAGTGAGATGCCGAGGTTTAATTATTATGAGAACTGGGAGAACAGGACGAAAGACATTTGATCGCATAAACTTCAAGGAGCAGTTTAAATCTTGAGCCATGATGTTTTTCCACTTAAGGATATCAAGACGTTTTTACTTTGGGATATTTGAATGGATAAAGGAGGGTTTGAGCAGATTAATGGCGGATGGAGGGTGAAAGACTGGGACCATCAGGGAAGTACAATAGTTGGATTAAGAGGTTGGTTAAGGAGAAACAAGAGGATTCTGCGTGCTTAACACGAAGGACATAATGATAGAGGAAGGACAAGATGCAATGCGCAGACAGGCTATGTAAATGAATGTAAAAAGTATTATGTTTATGAAATTGTCGTAATTGTATTCAAGAGTGTTAACAATTATTCCGTTATTATTTATTGTAGTGACCCCCGAAGAAGGGCCCATGAGCGGCCCGAAATGCATTGGGTTTTATATGAAATAAAGACTGCTTGCGCTGGACTTTGCATTATCCATATTCTTACAAAAAGGCCTGAATTGGCACAGTCTGAATATTAGAAAATTGAAAATTGGCATTTTTTTCCGTTCTGTGGATTTGGATTAAACAGTAAAAAAATAACAATTTAAGTGAAGAAAAAAGATTACGGTGAAAAGTTGGAATATTATAAAGTAATGGTTAAATATTTTGGTGAAAACATGCACGCCAGGGGCGGCATGAAGCTGTGCGAACGGTTTTTTGGGGCTACATGTAGTCCCATCACTTAAAAGTACATTTTGACTAATGGCAGTGGGGCAAATGCCTAATAACCGATCTGCACGCAATTGGCAATAAAGAAAAGATAAAAATGGAGAAGAGAAGAAAAGTGATATAAAAAAAGGTGTGCATCCCTCCATTATTTAAAAACTTCATTTACTTAAATAAAGACATTTCTTTGCATATGTTAATTTCCATGTTTTTCGCAACCTATTATAAAAGTCATTTAGTATATTTTTCTTAGCATATTCCTATGTTCCCCTACCTTCTAGAACACATTCTCTCCATTCTGTTTATGAATCATAACTGTGGTATATAAATTCTCTTGAAATCTGTATTTGCATGAAGATACTAGAACTATAGCGGGTTCCAATTTCCCCCCCCCCTATAGATGTATAGGATTTCCAATCCATACCTTGCAGTAAATTTTCCCAACAGTAAAGTCTAGTTCGTGACTCAAGTTCTAAATCTATTTAGACCGCATTGTTATTGCTTTCTTGTAGACTTATAAATGGTTGCCCTGACACTGTTCCTCTATGGCTATGTTCTTTTCGTTATCTTGATTATTGATTGCTTTCTAACTGTAAACTTGCTAATTTCCGAACCTGATTTATAGATAAACTTTTAAAACTTCTCAGTTGTCTGTGATCATTTAATGCGAAATAGAAATAAGTTGAGTTTGTATTTTGCATGCCTTTCTTTTACAGCTAGCTCCCTGATCCATTGTGGATCTTAGGTACCTGCAACGGTGGATTGGTAAGTCAGGTACAATAGAAATAAGTAGGTAGGAACCAGGGTTACTGGGGGTAAGATTGGTAGGTCACCCGATTAATATAGGTGATGTATTGGAAAAATATGGGCCTGGTTAGTGTATGGTGAAAATTTCATTGGCCGGGTGACCTGCGATCTCTATCAGTAATTTTCTGGTAGCAGAGGTGATGGTTAGGGACTAGTTAAAGTTAGGAAGGACTAGTTAAGCTAGATAAGTTGGATGCTGCTAAAAGTTTTTTTTTTGGTTGCGTTTATACTGATACGGAAGTAAACAATTTTGCATGACTTGATCACTCACGTAAAATGTTTGCTTTGAAAAATTATGAAATGTTTTAAATTGTTTTTCCTATTATTGTACTGATATATGTATTAACACATTTGTAAGTTAAGCGTTTCATGTTGTTGGGAATCCCCGGGGAATTGAATAGCGAGTGGTGAAAAGAATCCACTTGTTTTGAGGTCACTGACTCCAGGAAAGTTGGTGCAGGTTAGGCAGAACTGGAAGCACTAACTAGGGTTTTTTCTGAATGTATGTTTGAATAAAGGATAGCTACGAGATCACTGGCAAAACTTCTATCGTGATATAACCTAGTAAGGGTCACAGCGGAAGAAGTAGCAGGTTCGTCGGGGCTTGAGTGATAGCAGAAGGGTTCGCTGGTGAAACTTTAGGCTTGGAATATATCCCGATAAGAAGTGGATGAGTCAAAAGAAGTAGCAGGTTCCCTAATGCTTGAGTGAAGGGTAGGCAGAAGAGATCTATCCGTAGCGGGTGAAAGGTAGACAGAAGGAGTTTACTTGCAGTAAAACAAATCTTTTCTGTCTAGACACTTGAGTACAGTGGCGAATGTGTATTCGTTGTTAAATAACCAAGCACTTGCACTTTAGTGAGAAATTAAGTTTCCGTTACCTTGTGAAGGAGGGAGTCAGTCGCGAAGCTGCTCTGACGTCACTCTGTGCCGCGCTGGGATTGGTAGACGCAGCGGGTGTGTAGCGGAGCTGGAATTGTAAAGGAGGGGTGAGTGCCGAAGCGTGAGAACCTGTCTCGGGAAAGGCCGCGCACCCATTGGTCGAGATTATTTGAACCCGTGCACTTTATTGGTCGCACGAAAAATAAAAGACGCACTTGGATTGGAAGTGAAATTGTAAACAGAGTCACTAGTAGAAATCGTATGTGGCACTCGTATAGACCGCATACTAGACCTGATCCTCGATATTTAGGGTTTGAGAACGATCAGTGGAAAGGGCATAAGACCAACATTATGTACGAAATAAGAGGAAAATATCCCTTGTAAATAAGGTGAAAAATTATTTCAAAAAGGACAAACCAATTAAAACCAGAGAAGGTGTTGTCATTCTGCCGCCTAATACTCCCGCATCGTTCATGATGTTTGATAAAGGGTACCACTCGTGTGTATGGTTAGAAAATTGGGCGGAATACACCAAGGATGACGGAATTTTGGCTTTCCCATTAGTGGGTACATTCAATGGCAGAATTTTATTTAATTTGAGAACCCGAATGAATGATTTACATCCTAGACCTAGACTAACGCAGTACGAAGCTCTAGAGGAAAGGGAAATCGAAGCTTTTGAAAGGGATAAGCCCCGGATGGATAAAGGGTTAACTAAATTTTATCCAAAACTAGAACAAGAGACCCGTGACAAAAAGATGAAACAGTGGAGACAGAATATGATTGTGGAAGGATTGTTTCCAATGATGCCAGTGGGTGGTTCTCCTGCAGGAGAGAACAGTACAGAAAAATGCAAACACTGGGTGCCCATTGGAGAGTCGGATGATGAGTTGTTGGATGACATGTTTATGAGAAGTCCTCCTCCTTATAATGAAGGACACCGACCTTCTAGTGAAGGGGATAATTCTCGAAGACCTCCGCCCCAAGATGAGGCCAGATCCGCAAGTGTAGGAGGGAATTGTCAAATACCTCCCTATACCGAACGTTTAGGACCCATAGATGCACAAGATATTTATCCTAGAATACCCGCTGGTGGAGAAACGAGATTCACACGCGAAATAGACTTTTTTCCCAGATCTCCCTACGAAAGTAAGGCAAGACCATCCAGTTCAGGAATGCCGTTCCTAAACCCTCTATATGAGGAAGAACCAAGATCCCTAGGCACAGGTACTTTGCATCCAAGACCTAGTTATGGTGAAGGACCCAGAGAGACACATCCCACTGCCCCGAGTTGTGCTCCAACTTTAACCCCACAAATATTACATGACAATTCAGTCGAAAGGATATTGGAGGACAGAGAACGAGAGGCACTAGCTAAGCAGAGAGCTGAAATAATTCAGAAGATTTCCCAGTTAAATGCAAGTCCTGAATCTTTAACAATCCTGGTTACTATTGGACCAGTGGTTCCACTGTATGGGGACCGACAGGGAAGTCAAAGAACTCCAGTTATTACCCCAGTTGTAGCCCAACCGAGATCAGAGCCCTTAATTGTAGATGACTTAACAAGTGAATGTGAGTCTGAAGTTTCGCTAATGGATCTGCCCATTAGGGAAACAGGAAAAAGGATGCAGAAAAGACATAATCCTTTCAATACGAGGGAGATTCAAATGGAATCAACTTCGGGTACTAAGAGCGTCACGGTAGTAACTCCTGAAGAAATTGAGAGATGGAGTCGAGAATTAGAAAAACAAACTCTTCAGTCGAAACCTCTAGATCTCTACAAACTGAGAGTAGAAATAGAAGAACTAATGGCAGGAAATGTAGGATTAGACGGATTAAATACCTACTCGGAAGAAGAGCTGTTGTTTATCTGCAAGAGCCTTACTCGAAATACCAGAGTACTCCATGAAAAACTAACTGACACTGCAGCTAGTATGGGAATAGATATCTCGAAATCAAAACCTTTGCAAAAACCGTACAGAGCAGATTTCTCAGACAAGGATCTGGAAAACCTGAACATGTCAGGGAAGAAGGCACAGGTCAAAGAGTTATTGACAGTATTACAGAAATGGGGAGATGTGGACAGATGGAAAGCCAGGTGGGCCAAAAAGAAAGATGAGGCTAGATCCAAACAAGTGACTCCTCAGTTCGTTCTAAAAGAAGCTGATAAACCAGAACAGTTATGTCCTATGCGTGAAGTACCAGGTGGAAAATACGTGCATGTTCCATGGTCCAGACAGGATATTGTGTCCTTTACAAATTATTTCCCAAAATTACGAGAGAAACCTGTGGACTGGTACAGGCAGGTGGAAAGGTTTGTAAAGGTACAGAAATGCCTGTGGAAAGATTTGGATGGGTTCTTTGATATAGTGGTTCCTGTAGATCTATGGACCGAGTGTAAGATCGCCATAGCTTGGCCTAGTGAGGAATACACGAGGGATCCTAACACAGGAGCACCCTCTGATGAAGTAATGAAAAAATATGATCAGGTGATTTTACACCTAAAGCAAAAGGTGCCTGCGAAGGAAACTGATTGGACAAAGATAGATAGAACCACGCAGGAAAGGGATGAGACTGTGTACTCCTTTTATGAAAGACTGTTACAGGTGTTTAAAACGTACAGTGGTATAGATAACATCGAGATGAAGGACATGACCCACTTCATTTACAGGTTTGTAAACGGTTTAAGACCTGAAATTTGCCAGTGGATCAAAGACAATAAAATCTGTTGGCAGTCCAAGAAAATAGATGAAGTTTTGCGATACGCAAAGTATTGCGAAGACGAGATGGCAGACAAACGAAAGGCTTTGAAGGAGAAGGTGATGTGGGCACAAGTAAAGTTAGCCGAGCAGCAGGAAAAGCAATTAAGTAAAATGAATAAGAATACCCAAAATCAAGGAGCTGGGGGTGGAGGGAAGCCAAAGGGAAAAATGAGCAGAGAAGAAGCTAAAAATAAATTTCCCTGTCACCAGTGCGGAGAAATCGGGCACTGGAGAGACGAGTGTCCATATTTACAGCATGATAATACTCAAACCCCTGATTTGACTCCACAGACGCA
Organism: Lissotriton helveticus; assembly: GCF_964261635.1. NCBI lineage: Eukaryota > Metazoa > Chordata > Amphibia > Caudata > Salamandridae > Lissotriton > Lissotriton helveticus. The sequence continues at coordinate 1,033,247,510 of NC_136057.1, forward strand.
GAATGAAAAACCAAGAAAGACTCAGCATCAGGTAAAGGCAAGTCAATTGCCCCGAGCGCCAAAGCCAAATTATAAGGGAAAATCATCACAGGGTGATGACATAGAGATCTGGGGAGGCGATGAAAATAGAAATACAGCAACTTCGCAGTTTTTGTTGAATGATACCTTTTTCTGTGACGATCAATACTGACGGGGCCTGAGAGGGGAGGACAAGGAGTGTGTTCTTGGCGCCTCCTTGCCGGTAGACCAGTCAGGGCCATACATTGAGGGAAAGGTTGATGGAAATGATGTCACCTTTCTATTGGACACTGGTGCTACCCGTTCTACTGTGAGAACAGCGGACGTTCCAAACCTACCCCTCTCGGGAGAAGCAATCCAAGTATTGGGTGTGTCTAATCAATTGATTAGTACCCCAGTTACCGATCCCATGGAGATCACAATAGGGAATTTTAAAGAAATGCATAGATTTGTAGTGTGTGATACCAGTCCAGTAAACTTACTGGGACGTGATTTGTTGTGCAAAATGAACTGCACCATCTTTTGCACACCAAAAGGTGTCGAAATCCAAACCCCAGACGAGGATGGCATATATAAATTAATGTTAATCAGACCTGACTCAGAGATTAAACGAATGACTATACAAGACTTACCCGAAGAACTCCAAAAGACAGTGAAATCAGAAGTATGGGACTTTACTGGAAAGGATGTAGGATTGATGGCAAATGTAGACCCCATACAAATAGCCATGAAAGAAAATGCAGTTTACCCCAATACCAAGCCATACAAAATGAGTGCCGAAGTGAGAGCAGGAGTTGCGATTGAAATACAAAAATTGCTAGAAGCAGACATCATACAAGAAGTAATGAGTAGTCCATGTAACTCACCCATAATTGGAATCAAGAAGCCTAGTGGCAAGTACAGAGTTGTGCAGGACCTGAGAAAGGTAAACAAAATTGATGTTCCTTGCTGTCCCATTGTCCCGAACCCAGCAGTGATCCTGTATCAGATTCCCTGGGATGCTGAGTGGTTCACTGTGATAGACCTATGTCATGCATTCTTTTCGATCCCATTGCATCCAGATAGCAAATTTCTTTTCTCATTTGCTTCCGACAGTCACGTGTATGTTTGGAATAGGGTCCCCCAAGGGTACACCGAAAGTCCCTCTATCTTTAATCAGATCCTGAAAAAATGCCTCGAATCCTTAGTCTTACCTGGAAAGTCTGTTTTGGTGTAATATATAGACGACCTTTTGGTGGCATCTAAAAGTCATAGAGATTGTGTGATTGACACCATTGCCTTGCTGAATCACCTAGGTGAAAAGGGACATAAAGTGGCCCCTGAAAAATTGCAGTTCTGTTCAAAGTCAGTGAAATATCTGGGGCACCAGATAGAAAAAGGCATCAGAAAAGTCACTTCAGAGAGAGTCAGAATAATTCAAAAGATGCAGTTACCCCGTACTCAGAAAGAGATCAGAATGTTCCTTGGGGTTGTAGGTTACTGTAGGCAATGGATTGTGGGATTCGCAGTCCTGGCAAAGCCTTTGATAAAAATGACCAAGAAAGGAGCAAAGGACCCAGTTGAATGGGATGATGAAAGCTTAACAGCATTCACTAAATTACGAGACTGCCTGTGTACAGCCCCTGCTTTAGGGATGCCTGACTATACTAAGGAGTTTGCACTGTTCTGTGACACACGTGACAACTGTGCATTGTCAGTTTTAACTCAGGAGCATGGGTTGACTAGACGCCCGGTGGCATATTTCTCTGCCACTTTGGATCCAGTAGCTGCTGGATTACCTTGATGTCTGAAAGCAGTAGCTGCAACCTGCACGAGTATAGAACAGCGTGAATCCATTGTAATGGGACATCCTGTAACTGTGTATGTTCCACATGCAGTTGTGATTTTGTTGACCCGAACGAAAACTCAGTATCTCACCCCTAGTCGGCTGACTAAATACGAGAGGATTCTCGTGGGTGCTGCAAATGTAGTCATTACTAGGTGTAATATCCTGAATCCAGCCACCTTACTCCCTGACTCAATGGTTGTAGAAGACGAGGGAGAAAACGAGCATGATTGCATTGACCTGACAGAATTCAGTACTAAACCACGCCCAGACATTAAGGAAACTCCTTTGCCTGTTAACGATGAAGAGATGTATGTAGATGGCTCATGTATAAGACACGAACTAGTGGGCCTAAGTGCTGCCTATGCTGTAGTCACTTTAAACAGCATTAAAGAAGCATCCTGTTTATATGGAATAAAGTCTGCACAAGTAGCCGAATTAATTGGGTTGATAAGAGCTTGCAAAATTGGGAAAAACAAAAGAATAACAGTATATACTGATAGTCAGTACTGTTATGGGGTTGTGCATGACTTTGGCCAGTTGTGGCTACAAACTGAATTTTTGACTTCATCAGGTACACCCATTCGAAATGGGAAAGTTATACAAGATTTACTGGAGGCCATCCAGTTACCAAAAGAATTGGCAGTGGTCAAATGTGCTCCTCATAAAAAGGGCCTTGACCATGTATCATTGGGAAATAATTTTGCTGATGAAGTGGCCAGACATTGTGCAATAAATCGCATGTCTGTAAATGTTAAACTGGGAGGACCTGGAAACAGCTGCCAACTTATGGTGTTTGAAGAGGTGCCTACATGGGATGAGGTGAGAGATTGGCAGCATGCTGTGCCAGCGGAAGAGAAAGAGAAGTGGAGGAAACTTGGTTGTCGACCAAGAAGTGAGGATGGTGTCATTGTGGGCCCAAATGGTATGCCTGTGTTGCCTAGACATCTGCTTGCTTCTATGGCCAGACTAATACATGGAGATTCCCACACTGGTAGGGACGCAATGGTTCTGGTTTTCCAACAAACATGGTACAATCCGAGGTTCAGAAAGGTAGCAGAATCACTCTGCCAAAGGTGCTTGACATGTCAGCAGTTCAACGCTGGCAAAAGAACAGTAGTTGAACTGGGAAAAATTGGAAAATCAGGGGGTCCCTTTGTGAGAATACAGATTGACTTCATCACCATGCCTCGTTGTGAGGGAAAAAGATATGTCCTTGTCATTGTCTGCCTGTTTTCAAAATGGGTGGAAGCCTACCCTGCCAAACAGAGTGACGCCATAACAGTAGCCAAATTGTTACTACGAGAATTGATACCTAGGTTCGGGGTTCCAGTCACTATTGAATCAGATAGAGGAAAACATTTTCAGAATGAAGTAATCGATCAGCTCTGTAAAGCATTCGGAATCACACAAAAACTGCACTGTGCATATCGTCCAGAGGCTTCTGGAGTAGTAGAGCAAATAAACGGCACTATAAAATCGAGATTAGCAAAAATGTGTGATTCTACTGGCATGAACTGGATAAATGCCTTGCCTCTTGTTCTGATGGGACTCAGAAGTATTCCAGACCGAAAAACAGGCCTGAGTCCTCATGAAATCCTGATGGGAAGAGTGATGAGACAAGCATGGGTACCAGGATACAAACTGTTAAACATTTCTGATGATTTGGTACTTGAGTACTGCAAGCAACTGGGTGACCAAGTGCGTTCTATCTCTCGCCAGATTGGAGAAGACGCCGTCGCCAATCCAACGACTCCAGTCCACAAATTGGTCCCTGGCGATTGGGTCAGAATAAAGAAACATACTCGTTCGAGTTGCCTTGCACCGAGGTGGGGAGAAAAACGCCAAATAATACTGGTGACCACGACAGTGGTGAAGTGTGCAGGCGTTCCCAAGTGGATCCATGCCAGCCATACACAGAAGGTGATTCCAGACGAGAAAAAGGGCGCTGAAGGTTGTCCAGCTGAGGGGTCTGCAGACGTTGGTCCTGAAGTAGCTGATGACGAACAACCGAGCACCAGTCAAGATGATTAGATACCCTTAATCGACCTGACTGAAGACCCAATCAGAACAAGAGAGCGAAGCCAAGAAGATAGAGAGTGGAATAGAGAGGAAAAGATAGGCACAGGCGAAGACCCTCAGATCATTGAGATTCACGTCAAATCTGAGGAAGAAGAGGAAGGTCAGACAGGGACAGAACCGGTGATTGACACACCTCCACAAACTCGTGAAACTGAAAAGGGACAGACTAGAACTAGTACAAAAGTTCGAGCAGAAGAAAATCAAGAGATCGTAGTGCTTGAACAGGATCAGATAGAAATAGAAGAACGTGTTCAGGACTCAGAAATAAAGACATTCGAAAGCCAAAACAAAAATTCCCCTGAACCAGGCCAGCTTAGTAACCAGGCAGAAGAAATAGATACAAGACCTGGAACTAGTCAGACAGGAAGGGAAGAGACAGAGACAGAAGTGCCACAAACAAACGAAAATAAAAGAGTATTAGAAGAAAGCCAAATCACAGTGCCAGCTAAAAGACTCAAGAAAAAGAAAAATATTGAACCAGGATATATTAAGAAACTGAGATTGAGAATAAAAACAGTAGAAGAAAAACTTGCAGAAAGAAGGAAAAGTCCCCGTATTACCGATCAAGCTGGAGAAAGCTCCAAAAGACGGAGTGACCGAATAAAAAGACTGAACGAAAAATATCAAGATCCTGAATGGACATATCTAGTGTTAGAAGAATTCGAAGATCTTGATATTACTGACGAAAGTGACGAAGAACAGATAGCTGATTATTCTGCCGAGGAAGACGAACCAACCTGAAGTTGTGCAGGGTAAGCTACCTGTGCAGAGTTACAAAGAGGGGTTGAGAAATCTTCTTCTGAACGAAAATGGCTGATTCAAACGTGAATGGAAGGCCTAGACGCAGTTGTTGCAAAACATGCTGCAAAGTATGTATATGTAGCATAGCTATAGTGTTAATAATTTGGATAGGGGAGGAGCTACGACATCAACTAAGATGGCCGCATAGTCTCCCGGCTCCGCTTACCTCCGTCCTACACTCGCTTATCCTGTCGAATATCCTGATCTCCTGCCCCGGATTCGTGTGGGTGAACTAGTCGGCACCCCGATGGTGTGACCACGGAATTTTTCTGATGTTCTGGGGTGAAGTAACATCGAAAATGTTTTGAGGCCTAACCCAGACTGGAAGCCGGGGACTCGATTGCTGGTCTACCCGGGTCCAAAGTGAACAACAACGGACTAAGAAGAGTGGTTGGGTCCGGTCCTTGGAACTTTTGAAAATTTCTCTGGACTACTTTGCAACCATCTGCTGCCTGGTGCTGTACCTGAGGTGAGGTGACGGGTGGCGCGCGGTGCTGCGTCGCGGCGGGCCCCGGCCAGGAGGCCCGGCACTAGCACCGCTGGTGCCCCGGGGTGGGGGTCCCGCCGCGCGTTGCTGCGTGCTGCTGGCCGGTCCCTCACGGCTTGTTTCTGCTCCGGCGTATCCTGCCCCGGAGAAGGCGCCTCTCCGTGGGGATCGTTATGTCTGCGGACGTATGGAACTTGGCGGAACGGACCCAATGTGGCCCTTCCTTGCGGATGGTAATGGCGGAACTTGCGGCGCTTCACGCGACGGTGAGGGCCCAGGTCAATCATTTACTGTCGGCAGCAGATGGGATCATAGGACCGGGAGCAAGCCCTGACTTGATTTTTGAGACCTGGCAGCCGACCTGCCTCCTGTTGGGCGCCCTAGTGGCGTGTTTGGACCCGGTGCTGCGAGCTGTGCCTGCCACCGAAGAAATGGAACTCATCGTGTGTGCTGAGATTGGTGACTCTCTTACGTTCTCGGAAACATCGGTCCTACAGTTATCGGAACATTTCACTGCTTCCCTCATCCTGGACACTGTTGGCCCACGCTATAATATGTATCGGAACGAGTCGCACCCCCTCCCCAATCGGTCTCCCAACATGGCGGATGTAACGATGCTTGGCTTCGGAGACGGGGAGGGGCATCGTTTGTGTAAGCCGTGTGCGTTGGGATCTGCTATTCCTCTCCCGTTTGCTGGCCCAAGCTCCGGCTGCTTCTGTGGGACTTTTGACTTCCCGGGGATGGGGCTTTACTTATCCGAGGGACTCGGCAACTTTGATAGACGGGGCCAAGGCTGAGATTGTGGGTTGAATTGTTTACGATGGATCTATTGGTAACGGGACTGCTTCATTAACAGAAGGATTCCGGGGCGGGGGGTTTGTGGTTTCCCCCGGGGCATTTTTGTATGGTGGACAACTTTATTGGTGCTGGCTTAGGGGGGGCCCCCTTTGTTAGGGTGGGGGGGGGAGACCGGGAGCGCATAGACTATCGCCCTCCTCCACTTCCCCGTTGGGTGGAGTTTCCTTCCTTTCTTTCTCCTTTTTCTCTGTTTCTTCTATATTTCGGGTTTGGTTCTCGGGGACAGGCACACTGCTGGGGGGGGGGCCGTAGTCATCTGCAGGGGTGCAGGGTGGGGGGTTGGGGGAGGGGATTTTTCGTTTTTATTTTTGTTTCTATGGCCTTTTTTCTCTTCTCTTATCTTTCTTCGTCTTTTTCTTTTTCTGGGTCAGTGCAGTGGGTTTCCTTTGGTATCAATCACTGCTTTTTCATCTGTGCCTCAATTTTCGTGGTGTTCTCTGGGTCTTAGGGCAGGTGACTAGCAGGCGCGAATTGATCGTAATATTCCCTCACATCCTGAACCGCCTGTTCCAGCGCCATTGATTTGACCGATTACTGTTTACTGTTGACACGTTTACTATTCTGCCTGCCGTTTTTCGCTGCTGGGAAATTGTTCGGCACCTGATCCTTCCATCCTATATTATAAAATGAAAACCTTTTACATCCTGTTTTTCTAATTGTGATGTTCAGTGACCAAGAGTACGCTAGCATGATGATTCTTCTCCCCGAGGTGCTGCATGTGATTAAAAATTGCTCTCTGTTAATCTAACTGCTTAGCGGCCAGCCCCGGGGGTAGTAGGCCCATACTTGTATTTGGTTGAAATGTCAATAAAGGTTTTCAAAAAATAAAATAAAAAAATAATAATAATTTGGATAGGACTAACAGTTTTCATTCCTTATATGGTGAGCAAAAATACTAATATTGGCCCTATTCAGACTGTGACCACTGACACTAAAGAACTGACAACACGAAGTGTAGAAAGACGTGAAAAAGCACTCAGACAAACAAAACGAGACTTAGAAGCATCAGATGAGGAAGGACTACATTATCATGGAGTTAAAAACCAGACACAGTTAAATGTTTTCGCTAATCTTTTAGTGCACTATGTAGAAACTATGGAAATAGAAGACTGCTATGTCTGCATGAAGCTACCTACTTCTGTAGCTGAAGGCGTGACTTACCATCACCTACCTTTGACCTATGGAATTTCCTGTAGCATTTTAGCTAGTTTATTTTACAAAAGAGGACCGTTACAGTACTATTATTCTAACTCAGACGTGATATTTTCTGAACTTCCCATACGTGGAAATTTGAATCCTGTACATACTAAAAGTGACGTTACACGTTATATGGGAGAGTACTTTCTGACTATAGGTACTATAGATTTGAATGAAGCACACAGAGATAACTTGACCTGTTCATTACATGAACAAGAAAAAATGTTTTTAAACATGGCAGAGAAAAGAAGGGAGAGTTTCCAAAGAAAGGCAAATGACAAGAGACAGAAAACTCCTAAATGGGCTGAAAACATGGAAAGCACCTCAAATGGTGGGAGTGGTCCTGTTTTGTTGCTGGATTTCGAAAGGAAAGGGAAACTCTGTCTTCATCGCGAGAAGACTAGTTATTATAATAACATTTTCATTGGTTCCAGTCAATGTGAACACAATTACAAGGTAATTGGAGGTTGGGGTTTCAAAAATGGGTCGGAAGCTGTGTTTCCCGGAATTTATTATATATGTGGAAACAAGGCTTATTTCAAATTGCCGGATCACTGGTATGGAAGCTGCTACTTTGGCATTGTTTTCCCGAAAATATACCATGTGAAAGAAATTGCTGGAAGCAATGAAAACACTAATGGCTTAGTGCGTAGTAAGAGAGAAAGCGTAGGTGAAATAATGGGTAGTATTTTTAGTGCACTGATACCTGGAGTGGGAGTGGTTCTGAACACACACAGAATTTGCAAATTATCCACAATAGTGGATGTGCTGTCTACTGACACAGCTCATGGATTCTTGCTGGTCAATACCGAAATGGTTGCGATCAGATCAATGGTTTTGCAGAACAGACTTGCGCTTGACACCTTATTAGCAAAAGAGGGCGGAATCTGCCGGATGCTGAAGGCGCAACATTGTTGCACTTACATACCGGATAAAAGTGTACAGATCAAAAGATATGTGAAAAACATTACTAATTTGGAAAAAGAACTCAAACCACTGGAGGTTGACAGTGCCTGGAAGAGACTTGTCGATGGTCTCTCCAATATAGGTCATTGGTTTGCTAATTTAGGTAAAAGTTTATTGTTCAAGGTACTGATGCCAATTGGAGTGATAGGTTTTATAATCTTCCTCATATTTGTCTGCTGCAAATGTCGCAAACACACAAAGAAATACGCTGTGAACAAGAGAGGTGTGAAACGGAGTGTGGATGAACTAGAATTGGAAGACTTGAATAATCAAATTTACAAAAGGGTGAAAAATTCTCACCCTATTAAAGATGTGAAAGAGAAATTAAATAGGATATTGGAAGAAATCGAACTGCACAAAGTGTGAGAAAAGTTGGCATCTGGTTCCATTAAGTTTGATGATGATAGTAAATATCATCAAAGAGGGGATTGATGAAGCAAGATTTCGCACATTACGCGACTTGCTGAGATCAAGAACCTCGATTTATGTATAACTCTGTAATCCAAATTGTATGTCTTACTAATTTCTTTTATTTTTGGGTATACATGTATCTTAGTGATGCTTGCTTATGTGTTTTACTAATACGATTAATCCTTGTGTTAAAATGGCCGTCGCTTGGGAATTTACTACTGCGCATGTGTTAGTCACACTCACGTGACGTGACGTAGTCGCAGTTGTGGTGGGAAAATGTGCGCATGCGTATTTGCCGCTAATATGGCTGTCTGAAATACTCACATGGTGAAGCTTGCGCAGATGCTCTCGTGTTATTGTGTGTTGCACTAATCTATAATCGCATAGTATATTTTTACAGTGAGAAACCTAAAGTACAAAATCATGATATGTAGTAAATTCATTTATTTCTATGTTTTAATTTGTTTTCGCTTACTTTTCATGTACCGCGATAACTGGGGGGTCTGAATGAGACGAGAACCATTTTGAAGGTCCCTTCTGCGCATGTCACGCAGCCAGGGAGAAGTTAGCCTTGAACAGTGGAACTCAGCCAGCTGGCAGCCACAGTCAAGATGCTCTTGTGAACGCCACCTCTGACCCAGGAGGATGGAGCAGAAATGTTCTTCACTTGTTACATTTGTAATTCTCTATTGTATTCTGTGAAACTTTCCGTGAGAACCCCAAACCTGCTAGGCGGTTCCCTAAAATGATAATTTAGGCTTGCAGAAGTGTGTTCTGATTGGTGTGTTAGCCTATCCTACTTGGGGACCAATCGAAATTGGGGATTCTGACACTTTGCAACATTGGGGGGTGGTACACTGACCCGAAAACAGTATATCTAGCCTAGGTTCAGCTAGAGAAATTGTCCGACTTGTCTGAATAGCTGACCTGTCACTGACCCAACGCACTCAATAGGTGACTGAATACAGAGCGCTGCGGAGCACTCTGTCCGAATTTTGACCATAGACTCTAAAGGTTTTACTAAACCTTAAGTGCTGGCGGAGCACTTTGCTGGGGAGTTCGCTTACCCAATCGGGGTTCTGACTGATAGCTGCAGAGAGGGTGGAGCGCAGGCGTTGCTTCCAAACTGCGGGTGCTGGTCGTGTCCTGGTGGTCCTGTCCTGATCCTAATCTGGTTTTCCTGTCCTGTCCTGGGGTGTCCAATCTGCACCTGCTGTCCCATAGATGCCTGTCCTTCCTTGGGGTATTTCCTGTCCTTGACTGATCCGTGGCCAGGGTTGGTCTGCACACCTTTCTAGGTAAATATAGTGCAAAAACTCTTCACTGCATCTTCTATTTTTCTGACTTTGCTTAAATAAAGACATTTCTTTGCATATGTTAATTTCCATGTTTTTCGCAACCTATTATAAAAGTCATTTAGTATATTTTTCTTAGCATGTTCCTATGTTCCCCTACCTTCTAGAACACATTCTCTCCATTCTGTTTATGAAACATAACTGTGGTATATAAATTCTCTTGAAATCTGTATTTGCATGAAGATACTAGAACTATAGCGGGTTCCAATTTCCCCCCCCCTATAGATGTATAGGATTTCCAATCCATACCTTGCAGTAAATTTTCCCAACAGTAAAGTCTAGTTCGCGACTCAAGTTCTAAATCTATTTAGACCGCATTGTTATTGCTTTCTTGTAGACTCATAAATGGTTGCCCTGACACTGTTCCTCTATGGCTATGTTCTTTTCGTTATCTTGATTATTGATTGCTTTCTAACTGTAAACTTGCTAATTTCCGAACCTGATTTATAGATAAACTTTTAAAACTTCCCAGTTGTCGGTGATCATTTAATGCGAAATAGAAATAAGTTGAGTTTGTATTTTGCCTGCCTTTCTTTTACAGCTAGCTCCCTGATCCATTGTGGATCTTAGGTACCTGCAACGGTGGATTGGTAAGTCAGGTACAATAGAAATAAGTAGGTAGGAACCAGGGTTACTGGTGGTAAGATTGGTAGGTCACCCGATTAATATAGGTGATGTATTGGAAAAATATGGGCCTGGTACGTGTATGGTGAAAATTTCATTGGCCGGGTGACCTGCGATCTCTATCAAATGTTTAAATAAATACATGTAATGTACGTGAATATGAAGTCAACTGTTTCTCTTCGCTGAAGATCTTACAATGATTTGTTTTGTTTATTCATCTCACTTGGTGTTACTGTTGGCTGGCTTTAATCGTAGATTAGATGTGTGAAAGAGTGACCCTTTGTACAAGTAAATATTATCTGCTTATAATATTAAGCTGGCAAATGTTGCTGGCAATTTATCTTCAATACGAAATTTGGAATTGTTACATTTTCTGTCCTTAAATTTATTCTTTAGTGCAAATGGTCATATCCCTTCTGACCCCCTAGCCAAACAAACCTTTATTAATGAAAATCAATATTGTATATAGATTATGGTTTTATGCATACTTCATTTTTTAATCAAATTGAGAATTTTGAGATTCTGCAAATAGAAGGGAGCAATCATTGCTCCCTACATTTGTCCATGAATTTAGTGGCCTCCTATTTTGGAGATAAGGCTCTTTCCTAAAACATGGAATTCCCAAAATACCTTACTACTAGGATTACAGAAAAACATGTATTATTGTTGGCCAATTTTCAGCAAAAACTAAATTTCATTCAAGGAGCTGAGGTGCCGGCCAGTTTGATAAGCTGACAATGTTTACATAATTAGGCATATAGTCCAATGCTTAGAAGTTAAGTTAAACCATGCCAAACAATATGAAAATGAAAAGAAGGCTAAAATAAGTAAGAATCAATACTGGTTTGATGGAAAGTGTGGTCGTCTAAAAAGCTATATTAGGAAACTGGAATGATGTATTAATTTTAAGTATGTTTATGTGACAGAGTTTCTCCTTAAACCCTCAAAAATAATTATTAAAGTGATGTTAAACATAAATGAATGATCACACTATGATAAATGCTGGAAAAGCATGATTAGTGTGATAGCAAAAAAACCCTGTCAAAACATTTTTGGCATGTTGTACAACATGGGTCATAAAAGGAGTTAGGCAAGATGCAGTGTTTTGTCGATGAAATGTTGATGGCATCTGTGAATTTCTTTGTCAATAGATAGGGAGAGAGAGGACCAGTTCTCAATTATGACCATAAAGGAAACAATTAGGCCACTAAAACCTATCCAGGCTGGATAACGTACCCGCAATTATAATTAAAACAAACACTGATTAGAGGCTAAGCTATATTTTTTAGTGCTTCAGAGAATCTTAAAAACAGGAATTTTTCCGTCAAGTTGGAAGGGAGCAAGCATAAAGCACATATTAAAAAAGATTATACAACTGCCCTATAAATCATAGATTGATAAATGTGCTATATTGGGGAGAGGAACATTACTCTCCAAAATAATTTTAGGCTTATTAAAAACATGGACAAAGATGGATGATATAATCCCAGTCGCCAATGTATTTTTAAAGAGGGGTACTCCAATGTATTAGTCTGTGGTCTTTCGGATGAATGTCCGTTGAGCAAAAGGGTAGTTTATGCTGTTGCTTCATGGACGTTCACGCAGCATGTGATTTGGGGGACCAGAGATTGTTGTGGGATACGCTAGTAAAACTAGAAATCCAAAAAGGTCTACTTTTAATGATTCAAGAATTAAATAAAGAGAATTGGGCACAAATTGAAAAAGATTTGGAGACTGTAACGAAAAATGCTAATCAAAAACAGTTTGAGACAGGGATGTGTGCTGGCTCTGCTAGTATTCTAGTTTCTTTTTCGTGGATTTACTTTCAGTAGTAACAGCAATGAAGAGTTTAGTCCTAAACTGAATGCTTTACATATGCTGTGTCTTTTATAAGTAGATGACCTAGTCATTATGGATCTTTAGAAGTAATTAGTAGTGTTTGACAATTATTGTTCTAAGAAAGAAATATAATTAATATAGAAAATAACCAAAGTTACAGCATTTGGAAAGTACCTCTGTATTACATATGAAATTTAGGTAAGATAAAAATAGTAAAAAGTATAAATATTTAGAGATGTGGTCGGGAAGAAATTGCAGTGGAATGACCATATTGATTTTTTAAAGCAAGAGCCCTTTCCTCTGTGAGTAGGCTTAAAAACGTTAGTAAAGAATATGGCGATCCATCTTTAAGACCAGTTTTAGCAGATTACCCAGCCATGAATGATCCACAATTCCAATATTGTTCTGAATTAATATGTTTAGGCAGTCAGTCGGATTGAGATTATAAAGAAGGTAAATACCTGAAGAATTTGCTGACCCTACCAAAATCGACAACAATTAAAGCTATGAGAATTGAAGCTAACCTAACAGCTTGCAGCTACTTAACCTGCGCTGATGTAATAAGATTCTGTGTTCAGAAGAGAAACAGTACAGACCCAAAAACTGCAAAACTCTTGCCAAATGAGATTACATACAGTGAACTAAAGTGGGCACAAGAAGTCAGGAGGATATTATACAATATATGTAGTAGGTTGTCAATAGAATTGGTGAATACAAACTTCCAAGTGAAGATATCTTAATCTGAGCTTTGATTATTAACTAAAACATGTGTCAGGGAAAATGATTTGAGGCTATTGAGTCATTAAGTGTAGATTAAAATTTTAAAGCTGGATAGAGAGGTTTTTCCTTATACTCAATTTAGCTTGAGACAAGCAGTGCTAAAGTTTAGAATTTGGCTAAATCACTTTCCCTTGTGCTCACAGAAAATATTTTTAAGGCCAAATATTCATAAGTATGGGGTTTTAGATCGAAAGACGATCTGCAGAATTGTTCATGGATGTAGGATATCTGGATGTAACCTGTGCAATAGGAAGGTTTTTATTAGTTGTAAATTACTTTTTAAAGACATTTGTTTAACTGTCACCTTTGCTTTTCATCAGTATTTTATTATATATTGTGTATGCATTTTGCTGTTTTAAAGACTATGGTCTTAAAAAAGCTTATTTTTGACTGATTACTCACCTCACTGATGTTCTGGGCCATGATAGAAGGCTCTAGAAATGAAGGCCTGTTGTCATTTTCATTCAGAACCTGGACAATGATTCTGTACTGGGCCTAAAGAGACAGAGAGATGAAATCAAAGAGAGGTGGACGAAGATTGGGATAAAGTGAGGTCAGAGGTTGAGGAAGAAGCAAAATAGAGGGAAAAAAGATGAAAGAAAAGCTCTTTATTTCTAAATATTCATTCTTGTTTTGGAGGCTTGATGAAGAAAAGAAAAATGTATACCTTGGTAACTCCTTCCTCAGAACACGTTAGTGTGACCATCAGCACTGGAGATTCCAGGGCCTGTAAAACAATAGGCACAACTCGTAATATATGTGATATAGTGAAAATTTGTTTATGAAACCACTGGCATTGCCATTTCTGTAATTGACCATCAAGTGCTCTCAAGTTCCCCTTTAGGCGTCCACCCTCCAAGATCCATGCAGAAGAAGATACCATGCTGCCATGTCAATGCAGGGACCCTAGGTCTCTCAGACCACCTTACTCAAAAACAGCTAAGCTATGACTCTGGGCAAGACACTTGGCCCATCATCTTCTAACCCCTGCTCCCTAGAAGTGAGAAGAAATACCATACTTCAGCTGTCGCCCTTAGTTGCATGTGCAAATCCCTGGTCACTCTCCCTTCTTGCATGAAATGCACCTCATGGGTGTGGCACTGAAGGCACATGTCTGTTTTGTTTTCCTGACCAGGATAGTGTGAATACACGGATCATTGGATCAACTCAGAAAAAAGAACCAACAGAGGTTATGGTTAGGTGAGGTGCCTTTACTTTGAGTTGTATCTCGGGTGTGGAATAGGTTATCTCTCTCCTATCACAGGACAAACAGGTTTACATGAAACACCAACCAGCTGCAAAGTATGACAGATTACTAGATCTGGAAAAGATGCAAGACCTGGGATCCCCTCATTTCATGATTTACCAGAATCCCCCACTCTGCTACAGAGCCTGTGAGTCACCAGTTGGTGACAGTCCTGATGGTGCTTCTCGCTCCTCATGGTTTACCCTAAACCTCACATGTCTGCAGGGAATGATGTTAAGGAGAAAATGAAATGCGAGGAAATCGCACTACCGCAGACATTAGTAGAGAGCAATACAGAGCGATTCGTGGTTAAAGAGCAATAAAATATATGCCTTGGTTTCATGAAAATGCAATGTAGGTTACAGTTTCCAGAAAGCAGAAATACAAGTTCAGCAGGTTTTCAGTTAAATAAAAAAACATGTTTACAAGCCTGGAAACTATTATAATCTCAGCACACAAGTAGAGTCCATTCTCAATATTGATCAAAGGTGGCTTTAGTCTAAAGAATACAGAGTCAGATAAGAAGTCTTGGGAACAGAGTGATAACAATGAATACACTTGAGGGAAAAACGGTTAATGTTTCATTAAAGCTTTGTTAGAACGATGCCAAAGAGAATGTAGAGAAACAGTTATGAAGTTAAAGGACACAGGTGATGTGATGTTGATGTAAAAGTATATTATTAAATAGTGTATTCTTTGACCTGTTATTGGCTTTTTAAGACAATTGTGTTTAGGTCATCATGTTTCAACTATATAAGCAGCTGCCTGCAAGCAGCAAATTGAGATCAGCTTTTCAGCTCTACTGAGGTAACTGGTCTCCAGGCCGTTGTGGTTAAACCTACTTTTTCCTTGTCAGAGAAGCCTTGTTTCTCTTTATTCTTGTTTCTCCCCTAAATTGGGGGAGCAGAGCCAGGAGTCCTGTTTGCCGTCAACCGACTTCTGTCATGTGAAACAACCTAATCCCCGTTGCATAGAATACTGCACATTTATGACGGGGTAAGCAGACAAAGTGGCACCTAAAACGTCTGCATATTCACAGGGGACAGGTAGGCCCCTTAGATTTCTGTCTTTAAGGTGAGGGCAAGGTGGACCCCGTTCCATGTTTGTATATGATATGACTTGTTTCTTTGGCAATAGTGAAGGTCAGTGAAATGTAAATCGGTTATCGAATGCAAGATTGTGTATGAACATTGCTCAATATTAGGTTAAGGAACAACGTATTCGGTAGGGAGTTTTTTCCAATATAGAGTTGGAACTGGTCAAGTGTGGGTGATTCGAAAGTTTGAAGTCCAATATGTGTTCCAATATGTTGACATAGAGGAACAGCTGAAAGGCTGATGTCGCTAATTTACCTCCAGTAAGAACTGAACACTCAAATCGCTACCTAGACCTAATGTCTGGAAGTCACTCCATGGCCTATGAGGCTCATGGTTTGAGGGTTGCCCTCACTTGAGCGTGGAGGTAAGTGTCCAATGGCTACTGACCTAGTATAGTTTAGTGTAAAAGCAACTGTGATTGATTTTAGAAATAGTTAAAGTGTTTATATTTTAAATATGTTGGTGAAGAATGTGTTTATGTACATGTAAATAGATATGTGGCCACAGGGTAATGTTTTAGAATGTTATCATGTATAATGTATATCTTAGAAATAAATTGACGGAGTCCCTATCTTTTGAATGATAATGTAAAGCTTTAAAATAGGAAGTTTTAAATGGGTAAAAAAACAAGTGAATAGATAAAAAAGCTAAAATATTATTATAAAAAGTTGCTAGAAACATGGGAACTAGGTAGACTCCCCTAGAACATATGGAAAAAAACCTTTCCTGGAGAACAGAAAAGGTTACAGAAATTTTGAAAAGAGTGGCTTAAGGCTACCCAGAAACACACGTGATCCCTGGCCAAAGGAAGGGACATTTGATAATAAATATTAGAACACACTAGCACTTACCTTAAAAGTTAATATACAGGAGTTAAGTTATAGAAGCGAGAAGCCGCCTTAGCCTTGTGGTGAATCTTTTGTGAGAAGCCTAAAAACTCTTTAAATACTGACACATCTTCTAACTTGTCCGCTCTCCCACCCCCAAATGACCCTACAAGTAACTCTCCCAAGTTACCCGGTATTTATCCATTAGCGCAGAGACATGAAGCTGTGGTGGAGTTTGAGAATACAGAGGTTACGACCCTTACACTATCTCCAAAGGTACCCCCTAGTGTTGCCCTATAGATATCAAGGTCAAAACACACAAGTACTCCCAAACAACAAACGTGGGTGATCCTCAGGACAATTAGAAACACAGTTCACGTTACAGTTAGATTGGGTCTCTCCGCAAGAGGTTAGAGGGGAAGGGTCCAGGAGATGTTGACGATCTGTCACATATCTCATCAGCAACATCACATTTGTACAAAAAAAGAGCCATACATGAAGGGTAGTCAAGAGAGGGTGCCTAACCCACAATGGAGAGATGCAAATGATAAAAGGTGAAATGATTATGTAGATAGGGCTGTTGTTATGGTCCGATGGTCAGTACCTTGAGAAAAATATGAGGACTTTAAAAAGACTGAGGATGATTTGCCACCTTGGCAAAAGGAGAAAGGAAGCATTATAATTACACCAGAGACCATTCAGAAATGTTGTCACGAAGTGAAGATAGAAAAGATGAGAGAGATGCAGAGAGAGAAGGACAGTGAAATAATATATCAGAACTGTTTGAGGGAAATTATGGGAGGATGGCAGACAGCATAGAATCAGTACATTGATACGCAGATGACAAGGGTGAAATACTTCAATTTCAGGAGACTAGACACCTCACCTACATTAGCACCCAAGAAAGGCCCCTCAATAATCTTGACCATAGGGATAGATCAATGGGGTCTCCTAGTCCCAGTAAAATGTACAGAAAGACAACTAGAGAAGGAGAGTATGGCGCTTTCTCTAATATTAGCAACCCGAACAACAGAGCTCGAGCAGTTACGGTTTCAGGGAACGAATGGTCAGCCATATCCCAGAAAAGGACCTTGTGAGGTTACAGAGGGATTGACGCTACGTGACAGACCAATACCACAGCTGAGTGTTCATTCGGCTTTACGCTGCAATTATATCAACCCCAATGAGATAGTTGCCCAAGAAGAAAGCAGTTGGTATAATGTCTTACCCTATACAGATAATTTAGCAGGATGTCCTTTTGGTGCCATGTAGTGCAGTGACAAATTATGGCAGCAATCTCATTATTTAAGATATCTGAAACAGCCTCTCTGATTATGCCAGGGCTTATACCATAGTAGTGTTTGAATACTTGCAATCCCCTTATGTTGCCACGTTTCCGAAGATCTACATACTGGGGTTGAATGTAGAGATAAGCAATAGTTCCAGATTTATAATGCCCTTTTGAGTCTGTGCAAACCTACTCACTTGTATGTTTAAAGGTTTTCAACAACTCTTCTCTAATCGATTCCCATACTGAGAAATGTTTGAAATTTACTCTTGACAATGGCAGACGTAAACCTTCTTCAAGAGTTGGGAAAAAAGTGGTTGGGAGGAAAGTGAACTTGCAAACACTCAGATTTTCGCATGAGCAAATCTAAACATGCACATTTTCTCATGTTAAAATGCAGTTCACCAATATTTTCTAGGAGTACTAATTCTTGTCCTACTTCTGTAAATTCTTGGGAATTCGCGAAAGCCGTATAGCTGAACTTAATGCAAGGACATATACCGTGGGTGCACTTTTGAGACTTTCTTTAATAATTAGACCCCTAATTTGGTCTGGCGTTGACCATGACATATTGGGTTTATTAAAATCCTCTCTCTCTCTCACTGTATCAGCTGGTTTGACTGTGAGTGACAGCATTCTGCTCTTTCACAAGGAGCATATCGGCACACAAAGTAGCAGTGCCAGTAACTACTCTGGCAGAGAGTGTTTTTTGAGACCCAATTTTCTTTTTGCTTTTGCCAATGTTTGGTGTAATGGTGAGGGCTCCACAGTTCCCATATCAATAAGGTTTCACAAAAACCATGAGAAAACAATTCACACATTGACAAAACTAAAAAGCTGACCACCAATTTCAGACCCACTGGCTTTGCAAATGCTTGTTTATTTTTGTTTCCCATAATCTTATTGAACTGGTTATACTAATTTTCCATTATGAATATTTTGGGAAATACTAGTGTCCATCAACACATGTTACTAAATGATGCTGCAAAGCAATGGTACCTGAAATTTTACAGTAGTTTGCCAAAATGTATTTTTTTCCTGCTTTCGTTTTTTTATGAACAATTTATTTTGAAAGCAAAGAAACATCAATCTTGCTTACAACCTTCTGCAAATATTTGCATCAAATAAGAGAGCATTCTGGGAGCATCATACATAGCCTCATACTTCTAAACTTTGAAAACGTGTATAAAAATTTTTATACTGGAACCACTGTCAGTAGTGCAGAGCTTACAACATTTACTTAGAGCGCTCAACCTAATAATAAGGGCTTTCAATTAATGAACCATAAATACAAGTTTGAGAAGCATTAACTTTTGGACACAAATATTACCTTAACTGCCGACAGTGACCTTCACTGATCCATAATTTGGTACTGCTAACTGGCAGCCAAAGGGTTTGTGCTGCAGGGGGTTGGACCTCCTTTTCCCAAGGACAAAATACACATGAAAGCTTGTTGCCCTTGACCCCAAACAATATGTCTTTGGCATCGGGCTATAGGAATTCCACATCCCTGCAGACTGGGATTATTCCTATCTCCTCTGCGTATATGGCAAAAGTATGCCAAACAGCAGAATCCCCAACATCCCTTTACCCCCATAAACCACATACCCCTGATATATAAGGGGCCTGGGACACCTCATTGTGTTCCCTGACCACAAATGGAAAAGGAAAATCTTTAAAAAATGTTGCCACCACTTACAGAGGGAGCAGGGAAATGTATCAGGACCTTTGAAAAACAAATTGCAGGTGTCACCCTGGCAATAGGGGACATACAGAGTCTACTTAGCTCTTTTATAGGAGATGAGACAGGCACTGCCATCCACAAAGCTGGAGTGAAAAATGTCACCCTTACTGAAACCAGATGTGATGAGTCCCTATTTAACTTGGTTCTGACAGTAGCCTGGGATCAGCTGAGGAAAATGTATCCTGATAGGCCAGACATTGGGTCTCTCATGGCTCAATCAATGCGGTCAAATGAGGACCCAGCCGAATTAGTCAGCAGGATGAAAGAGAAATGGATTCAAGAAGTAGACCAAGGTTGGGAAGTAACAGGAAGAAATGCTGTGTTGTTTTATAATGTCGCAAAGAAGGATTTACACTCCGATGTGCTGGATAGTTTAGACAACATAGTGGCATTGAAAGCCGAACCTTGGACGGAGATGTAGACACACATAATACTTTTTTTAAAGAGAAATAGAGGAACAAGCAGGAGGTAATGGTGAAGGCACCAGCGAAGTTAGTGCATCAAAAATAAGCAAAGAAGGGAGCAACAGACGGGGCAGTAGTAGCAGCCATGGCTCAGATGACTGTGATATCTGTGGGTCAGGTCCTAGAGACCGCCCGACAATAGCACCCTCAACAGCAAAATAATGCAAGGGGCACAAGGAAGTAATAGAAGAGTACGAGGAGATATAGGAAGGGGTAGGATAGGTCCCCAGACTATGGGTCAGACATGCCCATTATTTTTATAAATGTGGGCATTTCATTACTGACTGCAGAAGCAAGAGATGGGAGGAACACAATGGAAGGCCAGGGGTTTACAATCAGCCAGGTAATGCAGTAATGCAATCACAGGTAAATCCACAAATAATATTTTAGCCTAGGCCACACAACAAAATACATACCACCCAGTAATGCCTCAGATGTAACAAGTATTGCTACAGAAAATGTATCAAGCACCCCCAATGGCAACTTCAACTCAAGGAGAGGAGGACATCCCTTCCAAACAAATTACATTGGGGGATACACTCAATGAAGTTGCCTACATAGAAGTCCCATGTGTCGAGTGTTGTCAGTGACGCACAGGCCAGATGAGTAACCCACATTAGCTATCAATAATAGGAGATATGCATTCCTCATAGATAATGGAGCAACTCGATCTTGTATCCGAGAAGGAGATATTCCAATTTGTAACAGTTCAACAGACACACAAGAAATCTCTGGGGCGGTAATGAGGGTTCCATTCACTAAGCAGGTAGAGATGGAGATAGGGATAAGGTATGTTGACGGCAGCTTACTATTTTCTCTAACTGCCCCAGCAAATTTATTGGGAAGAGATTTTATGGCTAAACTAAACATGACTATACATTTTGAGCCAATGGTACTATGTTCTGTCCACAGCTGGAATTCTTCCTTCCAGGATCATGGCTGTAACAGTAGATTCTTCTACTGGAGATCAAATCACCAGAGCTCCATCCACTGATATAGAGGAATTTAACACAGCAATATACACAATAGTAGGAGAAGCACCAGAGCTATTGAGAACAGAGGTTCAGTTACCCAATGGGTTTCTTTTCTGACGACAGGGATAGGATTCTTGGATTTCAGACAGCGAGTTGATGCTACAAATAGAGGCCTTAGAAATAACATCAACCTTTGGCGCTCTGATCGCTTGTGATCATTACCACATCCTATGGGTATGTGCTATATTTATTGAGCCAGGTAAAACAGTCAAGGAAATACTGAATGACCAGCTATATGATGATGATCCTAAGAAAACGATTACAGTTTTTCAGGATGACCTAATGTTAAGGACAGTATTGGAAGGAAGGATGCCCAGACCAGGTACAGCTTTTGGTTTTTGTCAGAGATACAGGTCTCTCCCAAGTACCAGATACTCTGAGGACCAAGGGTCCCCATGATGTAGGTCTTATCCTCAACGACATCCCATTCAGAATAGCATTAAAAGAGGGTGAGGGTGAGGGTGAGTCAGAATCCCCTATCCAAAGAAGCAGATGAGGGCATTGTCTCCACCATACACACATTACTGGCGCAAGGAGTAACTTATCCTGGAGTATCTGCTTGTAACACCCAATTTACGCAATGAAGAAATCTAAGGATAATACTTGGCAAATTGTTTCAAGACCTGCGCCCCTGAACAATGTATTAGTACCAGAATTCCCCATTGTTCTCGACCCTTCCAATATTTTGACAAACAGCCCTCGCGATGCTAAGAACACTATCTTTAGCATCCTGCTTCATCCAGAAGTGAATATTTGACCGCATTTCCCTATTGCGGGACTCAGTATTTGCATTCTTGTATGCCACAGGGGTATTGTGAATCCCTAAGTATTTCAAACAGAGTGGTGAAAAATTACCTGTCAAATATTCAGTGTGACAGTACTCTGTTGCAATATGTGGACGATACATTAGTCTAGAGTGCCACACAACAACAGTGTAGAAAAGATACTATATCACTTCTGGTCACTCTTGGAGTGAGAGGATATAAAGTGGGGAAAGAAAGTTCAGCATTATCAGAAGGAGTACCACTATCTAGGGCAATTACTGTCAGCTTCTAGTCGACGAGTGACCCCTGAGAGAGAAGCATCTATACACCAAATAACGGAACCAGAGACTTAAGGAAATGCAGACGTTCCTTGGCCTCTACAACTATGTGAGGAAGTCGATCTTTGACTACAGCACTTTAATAGCATCCCTGCTGACCTCTATTAAACAAGCAAAAGACAGATACGCTAAAATAACACAGACACCAGAAATGAGGGAACATTTCCAAAGATTAAAAATTGAGATAACAAACATCCCAGTTATGAAGACCCCTAACTACACCAAAGAGTGTGACCTCTTCTGCTGCTACAATGGTCAAGTGATGACGGCTGTCATCACACAAAAATATTCTTTAGGACACAAACCCATTGCATACTTCAGTGGTCTGTTGGACTCAGTAAGGCAGGCACATTACCACTGTGAACAAGCCCTCGCCAGTGCAGCCATTGCGGTAAAGAAAAGCTACCCCATTGTCATATGGTCACCCAGACACTTTATGCGGAACATGCAGTGTTTGCCATCATTCAAAAGGCCACGACTACCCTAACCCCTCCCATCCTCCAAAGTAGTAAAATGACATAAAGTGAACCCCACAAAATGATTTTGCTCACTGTATATTGGATCCCGAGGATGATGCAAACAACAGTGCAACATATGTCCCTAATGAATCCAGACAAGCAACAGAGGATACCATTCCCAGAGGTATTGTGTATTTTGTTGATGGATCCTACACTATCAACAAGGACACAGGAGTAAGACATACAGGTGCGACTGTGGCAGAGCACAGCAGCATGATTCCTCAGACACACTTCACATACTTGAGCAGCTAACACTGCCAGCACATTATTCTGCACAAGCAGCAGAATTGATAGCCCTAATAGCAGAAGAGGAAAGGTTATCACGATCTATTTGGATTTGGCTTATGTAAATACTACAGTACATTCAAGTATCATGTGATGAAGCAGAAGGGGCTTCCTCAAATCAGATGGAACCCCTTTCGCGCATAGGAATCTTTTAAAGGCCTTAATAGAGGCACTTGCCCTACCACAAGCAGTGGCAGTTATGAAGCACACACAAATGCACAGGACTTTGTGCCGCGGGGAAATGCATCTACAGGTTGGACAGCTAGGAGCACACCCCGCTCTGTACCATCAGATTCACAATATATCTCAGTCTTAGTTGCCCAGGCTGCCTCACCACATGAGCCCGAGTCAAACACTACTACAGATATTAGTAGACTTCATTATGCTGAGACAGCACGTTTACATCTTTGATAACTACAGGAAGCTACTCCACTGCATGAGAAAAAGTTATGGGAGGCTAGAGGGTGCTCCCAGTCAGGGGAAGATTTGATCTATAGACAAATATCCACAGGTAAATCAGTGATGCCTCAGGCTTAACCCATAATAGCCCTTGATCAATTGCACTTACCGGCTCGCATCGCAAGAGATCACTTGTCTATGCAGAACAAAAAAAATTGGTTCGTTCCTACCCTGCATGAGATGCTTACTATTCATAATTGTACCATTTGCCAACAATTCTCCCCAAATCCCACATTGAAGGTGATAAATTCCATCATACCATGATCACAACATCTCTTTAAGGCTCTTCAGATTGATTTTATTGATATGATTGATCGATGTAACAACTATCGCAACTTCATAGTTGTTGTTTGTTCTTTTTCCCAGTGGGTTGAAGCAAGACCCTGTCTCCACTGTGATGCCAAGTCAGTTGCTACTTTCCTGAATTGTGAGGTTATTCCCCACTCGGATAATGGCACACACTTTGTTAATTCTAGTTTTTTACATCTCACAGCAATGCTGGGAATAACACATAAGTTGTCTTCCATTTACCACCCCAAAGTAATGGAACTGTAAAACAGCTTAATGGCTTGCTGAAAAAGATCAGTAAATGATGTGCCCTGTTGTACAAAAAGTGGTTGTATTGTTTACCACTAGCGCTATTTTCTCTTAGGAACATACCTAGTTCTGACCACCACCTAACTCCCGATCAGATGGTGACAGGAAGACTCATGAATACACAAATACATGACACCAGATATAAGGTGCAAGCAGAAAGTACAATCGAAATTGTGAATGATGAAATGCATGTTTATCTTTCTGAATAAATGAAGGCTGCAAAGGTAATTTCCAAACATACAACCAGAGGAAAGGAAAATTGTACAACTGCTGAGGTCGACTTCCTAGCTGTACAAATAGGAGATCAAGTCTACATAAAAAAACGGAAATGCAGGGATCCCAAATTTGACTGACCTTTCTTACTCTTCATGCCAAACACTGCCAGCGACATAAAAGGGAAAAGAGGTAGGAAGATGATTGCAGCTGTAAAGACCCCCCACCACCTCTGCTTTGGCACAATTTTTTGATTCTACAAGTAGAAAGTTTTGTATTTTTGTTTTATTTTTCCTTTTTTGTCTTGTTATGCTGCTGTTGTATTTCTATAGTGATGCATGCTCAAGAACTAATCAGTATGTCACACACCTGCAAAGAGAAATGTCCACACAAACTAATGTGTCTCATAATATTGAAGCTAGATAACATGTGGTGTCAACACATGTTAGGAATAGGATTAGGAAGCACCAATGTATCATGCTTTGTTTGCTTATTGAAACCCTATGCCACTGGATCAGATATATTACACTCAACTAAAGAAATACCCCCGGGAACAGCTTTATGTGTCTTAGACTTTTACCTCTGTAGGATTAAGGCCCAAATGCAGCCGACACATGTTAGATTAGCAGATTGTAGAGTTAATGCCACAAAGCACGACTACCTAGTAGACTTATTACATATCCTTACAGACAGGGAGTACATTAAGGAGAAAATAGCATGAATGCAGAAAATAGGTAATCACAAGGCCACCGAATGGATAGAAATCGTTCTAGACTTTGGCTTCTTAGGAGTGACACATCTGCCCACCGGGTGCAATAATTATTTAGTAACCCTTAGCCTCCGGATTGTGTCCGTAGGCCAGGATTCAAATTTACCGGATCAGTTTTTTCCCATGACCAATGGCATTCCGATATTGACGTTTCCTGTAGGGCCATGTCCCTATGGAATGGCACTGACATTGTTCAGGACTCAACGGGAAAGTGTGCACGTATACAGGACAATAATATTGCATGATACACTGAGTGGAAATATATCAACTGCAATACCATAATAGATAACGCTGACATGCAAGGGGTCACATCCAGCCTCATGCACTATTATTAGAAGATCTGCTATACACCCAGTTGCCACCTAACTGGAATGGCCTCTGTTCTTTGGTTACTTTGCACACACCAATCTTGGTCATTCCGGGAATGAATATTTCCAAGTTACATGACCACCCCATCACCATCACCGACGGAGAAGAGCTGTATAATATTATGGCACTGCTACCTGGAAAGTTGTTCCCCAAGAGCACAGGTTGTTCAATGATGCCCAGCTGTTTTTTGGAAGTGTCCTACCATTCGTTCAGGCAAAAGCAACTGCTTGATGGTTGCAAATAACTAGATGGGATCTAATGAAGGTGATCAATGCCACAAAAGACGGATCCAATGCCATAAAAGTAGAGCTGCATGCCATGAGAATGATGATCATGCAGCACAGTTATGTACTTGATCTTATGATGGCCATGGAAGGAGCAGTATATACCAAGATAGGGACTGCTTGCTGTACTTATGTCCCTGCAAATTATGTGGACAATGGAACATTGTTGGAGGATATACAAATGTTGCACAATTTATAAAAGAAAATGTTGGTTGAAGGAGGTGCCCCAGATGAATAGTTTGAGAGTTAGTTTGATTGGTTACCAACCTATATGTCGGGAATGTTTAAAGTTTTATTACCGCTTACTGTGTTATTACTTTTGATATGTTGTGTTTTCCAATTAGTTATAGCTTGCTGTACAATCATGAGTGCAAAGGTGGGAGGGATGTTTATGATCAGGCCGCCTACACAAGTAGTAGATGCTCAGGGTAATACATAACATTTGATAGCAAGTGCAGGTCCAGGATTAGAGGAAGTAGTTGAAATATCAAGTAGAATGGGGAATGTTAAAGAGAAATTGAAATATGAGGAAATCGCCCTATTGCAGGCATTAGTAGAGAGCAATACAGAGCAATGCATGGTTAAAGAGCAATATATGTCTTGGTTTCCTAAAGATGCAATGTAGGTTAAAGTTCAACAGAAAGCAGAAACATGAGTTCAGCATGTTTTCCGTTAAATAGAAAAAACATGGTTACAAGCCTTGAAGAGATTATAATCACAGCACACAAGCAGAGTCCATTCTTTTTGTTAATCAAGACGTGGTTCAGAAAATATTGATCAAATGTGACTTTAGTCTAAAGTATAGAGAGTCAGATAAGAAGTTTTGGGAAGACTGTAATACAAATGAACACACTCTGGGATAGACAGTTAATGTTTCATTAAAGCTGTGTTAGAACTATGATATAGAGAAAGTAGAGATAAGATTACAAGGTTAAAGGACACAGGCGATGTGAGGTTTATTTAAAGTATATTTTTAACTCATGTATTCTTTGACCTGTTATTAGCCTTGTTAGACAATTGTGTTTAGGCCATCACTTCTTCAATTATATAAACAGCTGACAGCAAGCTGCAATTGAGATCAGCTTTTCAGTTCTATAGAGGTGACTAGTCTCCCGGCCGTTGTATTTAAACCTACTTTTGCCTTGCCAGAGAAGTCTTGTCTCTCTTTATTCCAGTTTTTCCCCAACAATGAGGACCCTGAAATGATTGAGGGCTGAAGTGAACAGTGAAAAACAGCATTAATTTCAGAGATGATGTGAATTCTGGGAGCCTTTCTGTCCAAGGCTCCTGCAGAAGATACATAAAATAGGTAATGGGCACTAAACTAGGCCTGGGCGAAGTTTGTGGAGATGTGCTATGCAGAGCTCTGTGAAGTGCCAAAAAAACTCAGCCATGCTACACGGGATTCCGTGTGTCAGGAATCTGGTAGGTCATGCTGTTTGTGCAGATTTTTAGCACCAGGAGTTTCTCCCGTGCTGTAAAATCAGCACAAATGGCATTACACGGAGCGCCAGAGGGCGCCGCTTCTTTCTGCCTCTCGGATAGATTATCTACTCCAGCGGCAGCTTCCTCAATGCGACCGGTGGCGACCTGCCGCGACCACCCTCGTTCAGAAATCTCGCCAGGAGGTGGTCTAGCACGCGATTTCTCCAACTCACGCTTGCCAATGTAACGTTGGTGAGCCGCGTCAGAGAAAAAACCCTGCTCTGCGTCACAAGCTTTTCAGAACTGGTAAAACTCTGCAAACCCTGCTGGTGGAGTGGAATTCTTTGCAGAACCCTATACTAAACTAAACCATCCAACATGAGCAACAGTATTACTGTAAGCATATAAGGGAGAACTTCAATGAAACATTATTTTCCCTTGGGCAGAATTCCATTAACGGCTTCCGCGCTACAGCGAATTCCCGCTGTGCGCTGGAATTTCAAAAATGGCTTGTTTATGACAAAGCCAGCTCGTCATCCGCGTAGCGCAGGTAACGCCCATGACGAGCTGGCTTTGTCATTAGCGCGGAAGGGGTTAAAGTAAAGCAAAACTCCCTTTTTCAGAACCCAGGGAAGAGCTACTTACATCTAAAAATACAAATCACATGCTACTGCTGCATGGATTATGCAGATGGGAGGCTGCATTAAATCCATCCCCTTTTTAGATTATGTCTAATGACAGGGGGGCTCACTCTATTCAAATTCACATTGCTACATCATATCCAGATGTCTTGCCTTGTTCCTGAAGTACCTCATCAAGATTGCGGCATCCAGCTTTGTGAACAGATAAGTACTGGAACTAGGTATCTCATTCCAGAGAATAATCAATCTCAGCCTTGGGAGGGAAGGAATGCAGCCATATGGCCTTCCTCCCTCTTCCCTTTTACTCTACATTGGTCTCAAACGTAATTTCAATTTCAAAATGTACACTGGGATCTTCTTTCTGAAAATAGTGGGAAAACTGTAGTTGCTCCAAGCTTGGTTAGTATGATTAGCTATATTTAGGCATCTCTAAACAACAAATCAATAGACTTCATACCAGTCAAATCAAACTCCAAGGTCTATACCCTTAGCGCCTTAATTTGCCTCACCTAAGAATATTTGGCTTAAGATTTGTTGGCTCCCAGTTACCAACACAATAATATTTAAGGTGATTTGTTTGTTTCACAAATCACCTTTCTAAAAGTCGAATTAATGAAATTCTCACATTTTCAGCCTTTATGTTCTTCATCTTCCAAACTCCTTGTCATTCCTCGATTCAATAAATCCTCATTTGGTGGTCAATCCTTTTCAGCTTTTGCCCCTAGACTGTGAAATGCTCTTCCATTTGACCTAAAGTCAATTCCATCCTATTTTCTCTTCAGGAAGAAACTCTAGGCCTATCTTTTCTTGCTTTAATTTTACCGTGGTGTAGTATATCACCTTACAACTTCAGGGTGTTGAGACCACAGGGTATGAGTGTGCTTTTCGTGCACAACATATAACATAACACCAAACAAACACCTAACTAAAGTGCTGATTTAAGGCCGACTTAACGTGCCCTTTAAAATGGAGCCAGTCTGGGCACCACAATATGGATTAATTCATGTGATTCCTGAACTTGGACCATTCATTGCTGATCCCAGGAGAAGCAGCGAGCTGAAATGAGCAGCACTAAAGACATAAGAAAGCTCAGTGTATTACTGGAGCTCCTTCACACAAGTTGCTGTGTAGATACATAGAAACATTCACATAGTATTGTTGTTTATATTGCTAGTGTACTCTTATGGAAGGACAGCTGGTACAATTGCTGATTGGCCGGTCCTGTCACTCACAAGACAGATGAGACAGCCTAATGTTCTGTAGAACAACTCACATCTGCAAAAGCAGCAATGGATATCACTCTAGCAAAGACCACTCTTTGAACCGTGCACACTGAATAGTGAACATTTGGGATCACGAGGAATACCGTCTTGTCTTAGTCCCTAATTGGCTAGGAAGTGTTTTTTTCTAATTGCTCAGAATCTTTCTTAAAGATCAAATCCATTGGCACCTATCTGTATTAGGCAAATTAAAGTATCTCCCTAGGTAGAAGTTAGCTGAAGTGTGCATTGAGAACTAAAAGTAAAGAGCTTTACACTTTTTACACATAAACCGGACTCAACATGTTAACTAACAATAGGGGAAAATCACATTTTCTACATCTGCCCAGAGTATAAATGGGACAGTTATAAGATAAACTTAACATGTCCAAGTCCAGTCCTTCTCCTTTTTCTCAGAAATATTTCTACAATAGTATATGGAGCAATAAAACATGTTCCTCATGCCCTCTTTGGAATCACAGAGTGGGTCTTAGTCAACTGTCCAATGCCCACTACCCTCACTGCGCCTCCCTCGCTCACCTCTCTGTCCAGCGGCTTCCCTGTTGACGTGTTGAGCCGCACAGTCTTGCCTTCTAGGTAGAACCAGTCGGCCTGGGTGCCGGTCAAACATAGACGGACACTGGTGGTCACTGGGTCTCCAAAGGCTGTCAGGTTAGCAATGAAACTCCCATTCGGGCTGTTTTCCTGGATCTCAGTGAAGATGTTGCTGCCCCCAGAGCACTGGTCCGCTGAAAACAAAGCAGTGTGGTTAAAAGAGATGGCTGTAGACTCAGAAGAGAGTGTGCAAATGTTGCTTCAACCCTGCACTTGGCAGAGAACATTCCGCCCAGACAAACTGTTCATATGTGGATCATCTTTGGTGTCCCCCGCCTCCAGCGTAGAACATTAGGTTTATTTGATTCCTGTGGTCCTGCATGTAGCCACTTTCGTATCAAGTTTATGAATGTCGTTGATCTGGCAAATTAATTGCAATTCTTCCAAACAGGAAGAAATGTCACTTATCATATATTAAAGGAATAGGTTAATAGTGCTAAATCCCATGCTAGGATATACCTTTTTTAGGGTCTGTCCATCATTAAACCCAACAGGATGGAGACCCCTTTCATTTAACTCTTTCCAACCCACACCTCTGTTTCTCAGGACAAATCTACAAGTGTGGTTAGAATATTGCATTTTATGTTGGATCAGGTGAGCTCCCTCACTGGTACTATGTGCCATATCTAAATTGGGGTGGCGCACCAAGTAAGTAAGCCTATAATACAGAGGGCTTACCCACTCCCCCCACTGCATATGCAACTTCAGAGAACCACTGTCTTCAAAATTAATTCTGAGACAGGATTTGGCTAAATTCAATGCTTACTATTTAGAGCAGAATGCATCTGTACAGGTGCTAAATCAGTTTGACTCAATATAAGCACAGTTAATGGGATTAGGAGCCTATCAAAGAGTTTCTGATCATTTTGGGAAAGGTTTGGGACACCTATCATAGAAAGGCCCTATTCTGATAACCTGTCCTGTACATTAATTCCACAGTGTATTAATGGACTTAGAATTTTCATATAGAGTTACCTAGCCCAAGTACACTTTACAATGAACTATGAAAAGAGAGTAAAAAAGAGGAAGAGCTCTATTTGCAGACAGGTTACTAGTGGTCCGCCAGCTCTGGATGTGTCGGCTATCCCCTCCAAATTACAGCTGAGAGACTAGGGGCATTGTAATTTTGTAATGCAGCTAATTGGAGAGGATTGTACTGTGATTACAAAGGACATTAACTGGACCAGCCATCCAATAATTCATTTCCCGCATCCTATGTCAGAGCTTGCGCCATTACCTGCAGTGAGCAGAAAGGACAAGCTGAGCGCCAGCAGGAACACCACTGATGGTCGAATCATCTCTTGAGACCCTGTGAGGGGTTCTTCTATGCAGACCAGGTCGGGGTGGTCTGCAGGGGTTCAGCACAGGAAGGAGAGCCTGGGAAAGGAAAAGGAAGACCAGAGCTGTGAAGGATATGTTGGTGGAGGCAGATAACAGAGAAACCACACATTAAAGACAGCTGACCTATTACGTTGGTCAGCTGTCTGTAATAACACACAAGTCTGGAAGGTCACCTGCTAGCACCCTGCCACCTACTGCATTATTCACCTGTCCGTACTGACACACCTGCACCAAAGGTGACATCTCTGTATCCAGCCATCTACTTCATGGTAAGGTACATTCTGTTTCTTGTACTATTTCCTGACATCTTCTCACTTCTATGGAGCCACTTCATGCTATAATCACAGATAAAAGCATCAGATTCACCGATATGCGGATGACATTCCACTCTGCTTGAAAGTTTTAGCAGCTTCAGACATCCAAATGCCTCAATCACTTCCTACACATCATCCAGTCCTATCACGTCCAATGCCAACATGAAGCTCAAACCAACTAGACATAACATAATAATATACCAGCCTCCCAGACTCCGCACTGGCACCTCATAAATGCAGCAGCATCACTCATACAGAGCCTGAAGAAATACAAGTACATCACTGCCATCCCGATGGAGCTTCATTGCCCTCCCCACCTTGTTGGCCAGTACCATCTTCAAATCCAGCTGCATCCTTTACAAAGACACCACAACCAGAACCCCCACTTATCTTAAAGAGAAGTACACCATCTTTGGTGTTTCTCTGCATACCCACAGGCAGGACTTCATCAGACTGGAGAATAAGAAGTGAGAAAAAAATAGGCAGAAGGCCTTTTCCATCTATGCAGAAAAGATTTGGAACGTCATCAGGACTATAGACATAAGAAAGCTCATTGTGTTAATGCAAGTGTTTTAGAGATCTATGGATATGCAGTGTATTACTGGAGCTCCTTCACACAAGTTGCTGTGTAGATACATAGAAACATTCACATAGTATTGTTGTTTATATTACTAGTGTACTCTTATGGCTGGACAGCTGCTACAATTGCTGATTGGCAGGTGCTGTCACTCACAAGACAGATGAGACAGCTTAATGTTCTGTAGAACAACCCACATCTGCAAAAGCAGCAATGGAAATCACTCTAGCAAAGACCACTTTTTGAACCGTGCACACTGAATAGTGAATCAGGACTATAGCAACACTGCTCAGATTTAGGAAAGAATTGGAGAGGTGCGTGCCACTTTACAGAACACTACATCTCAATGCCTTAATTGTCCACGACTCTACTACTTCTCCTATCACTCATTGACCTTATGCTTCTCTTTGACCCCGTACAGTGTACCCCTGCCTTTGGCTAGGTTTGTCCTATAGAAATGTTATGTACATATATACATACATATACATATCTGTACTGACAGACGTACACCTCAGGTCACTAGCCTGTAACTAGTGCCCTAATATACAGGTCACCTATCTGTATTGAGACCTATATTTCAAAGATCATCTGGCCCTTTCAATACACATATTTCATAGGTAAATAGTCTGAAATTGTACAGTTTCCAAGTCTCTACTGACATACCTATTCCACAAGTTGAATGTATGTATTGACCCAACCATTCAACAGATTACTTCCCTCTGTTGTGTTGTTTAACAGCTTGCATTCTATATCTATTTGAAAATGTTGAATATCTTCAGTGGCTCACTTTTTCACAACATACTTGCCTACACTGAGACACCTATAGCGAATGCCACCAATTTTATACTAACACACCTGTAAAAAAAAGTGTAACCTGCTTGAACTGACAAATAATAGGTCACCTGCTGTGCTGACACACCACAGTTACCATTCTGTATTGACACACCTATCTCATTGGCGACCACTATTCACTGATCCTCATATTCAATCATTCTCTACAATGACACACCTGCCCTCATATGCTCTTTCTTAATGGAGATTTCGCAGGTTGCCTGCTCTTTCTAAAACAAATACACAGGTCACCTAACTGTGATGATACCCATATTATGGAGTCGTCATGCCGGCACCACTACACCTATTCCACAAGTCACTTATATATACTGAAATGCTTAATGCACAGGGCAAATGTGTGGTAACAAGTACCTTGAAGATGTATTGTCAAAGTACTTATACATTGAAATAAGTATAGTAAACTTATAATTACCTATATATGTTTACTATGTTTTATATTTTGCAGCTTGATATTTGGGCTACGATGTATTGGCAGGTTGATTGTTCCCACAAAATATTCCGGCAATACGCGGTCAAGGGTGGCACATATTCCAGAGTCCAAACACCTACTGACTCACCTACAGCACAAGTACTGCCTGAACCAACAACACGGTAATTCCCATTTGCAGTGACATACATATCCCACCGGCCACATACATATTCCATTGGACATCCATTTATGCTCACCTACTACTTCAGAAAGTAGTTCCAAAATGTAAGTACATTTGGGCATTGGCAAATAATATGATAAAAGATAACCAGCTGAACACAGGTTCTCAAACGTTTTATCATCACTAGCCCAAACAAACTGCCTTTGTGTTCTCATATAGTATACTCTATGTAGTATCTTCAATTGTATCGATCGGAATCCTGATCTTATTGCCACCATTCTAGGGTATTCACACCCCAATCTGTGTTGTCTAGATCACCTCAGTCTTCTCCCCCTGTTCTTGTAATGTTCCCAATGTTGTAGTATTATTGTGAATAAGTGTTCTGTTTATCTAGGATATTGCCTTTTTTATCTTATAAGTTAATACAGTATATACTGTAGGGGAATTGGCTTCTATGTTTTCCATTTCTTTTTGATAAAGGGCTTTTGCATGCTTAAGTTGTATATGTTATAGTTGTGTGCATTTGATAGCTCATATTCAGTCTGGAGCACTTCAAAAGTTTTTATTATGCATTGTGTCCACATATCTCCTATCATCAGGATACATATAGTGTCACATTTTTTTATTCCCCCCAGGTCTCTTAATTCCTTAAGTATATCACTTTCCCATAGTGGCGTCTCCAAGGTTATTCTTCTCATGCACCCTACCAATGCCGTAGATGAGAACTATTATCTGATAACTGCATGCCTGAGTCGTGGAGGTTGCTGAGTGTTTTTTATATAGTAAAGATGAGAGAAGTGTCCTTATGGATTAAATGCCCCAACATCCAATCATTGATTATCAGTAACTGGGAGGCAAAACAATGTTTTTCTCAAATTAAGGGGAGCTATTCTACCATAATATATCCCTCTCTTTAGTGTCCCCAGGTGATTTTTGACAACCCCACTATCCCACTGTAGAGTACACTTTATTGCCTCTATTTGCTGAAATAGATTCTCAGGGACCCAAAATGGCATAGGTAGCATTATCCTTTTGAACATGGCTGGTCTGCCTGACAGTGCCAGAGGTAGTTTTCTCCAGTGTTCTACATCCTGTTTAAATTTGCTGAGGACACACTTTAGTTTTAGTCTATGAATATATCTCTGTCATTAGTGACATACATTCCTAGAGATGTAAACATTGTATTTGCAATCTGTATTGGACATTGTGATACCCTTATAGTGGATCCCTCAGTCAACTGGTATATGACAGATGTTCTCCAGTTCACTTTAAACCCTAAATATTGACCATATACGTTGGATCTTGAGCTGGTCGAAAATTATTGGCCTATCTCCCTCCCAAGAGTCAGAAAAATTCTGGAAAAGGCTATAAATAGCCATGTCTCAGTAGTTTGGATTCCAATAATATACTTCATCCTATTCAAACTGAGTTTCAGCGGCCCAAATACTACTGGGCATCTTAAAATTTCAATCGAACTCCTTAGCTCTTGCTGTGCTTCACTGGCTGCAGATAAACAAGAGGATTCATTTTAAAGCGCTCTGCATAGCACACCGTATGAGGCACAAAGTAGGTCTTTGTACCCTTTATCACCTGATTACCTCACATTGTGCCAAAGGAGAGCTAACAGAGAGCTATGATGACGCAATCTCAGGCTCCTTTCCATTCTCAGACCAAAAAGAGCCAGATTGGGGTGTTTTGGGGGGATCAGGGGCACCGAGGGTTAGGTGTTTCAGTCCACCGTGACCGTCGTACTTTACCGGTTAGCGCTCCCATCGTTTAAGCAGCGCCGAGATTGATGCAACTGTCTGTGTCCTAATTGCATGGCTTCCGTATATAAGAGCACATGTTTTGCCGAGCCACTGCTTGCTTGCATTTAACCGAGATGCTGCTTGTTTGTAGTGGAGCGGTCCCAATGGATGCGACATTGGCTTACTGTTGTGTTGTGTTTTAACATTGCATTCAGTCACTGATCAAAGCGAGGCTGAGTACGCCCAGTGCTGGGTTGTCACGTTTCATATAATCAACAATTGAGGTTGTTTGGAATGAGACCTGCCACGCTGAGGTGATAGACTCCCCGGCCGCCGGCATGTGACTACGCTGTGTTTTAATTGTAACAGGCTGTTACTGTACCCACCAGCCCTTTTTCCTGTGCTGTGAGAGTCCTGGGCGCCATTAGTGGGTAAAGTGTCAATCACGGGCACTACCTGAGTATCATCTTGAGTTTTCTAGCCTCTCAGTCTGGTTTGTCATGTTGTGCGCTTTATCCCCATCTAACAGGACACTACAATTTAGTGTCTGCCTCTACCAGAACTGGATGCCACACACTCTTTACTCGACTAGGGTGAGTTGACCTAAGTAGTATTCCTGCTTTGACCCCGCAAACGATTAGTGACACTTTATTTTCTGCTTTTTAATTTTTTTCCTATTATTGTTCATGTGATAAGGAATTCACACAGGTCACAGATGACGCATGGCACAGCTCACCTGTGTTCTACACTTGTTTTGCACCACGCATCTTGGATGGTGCACAACACAGACAATTACCTTAATGTTTTATGATATCTAATTGTTGTCATTTTATGTTTTTTCTTGCAGGTTGGGTTTAGATCTACCAGTGCCACTTTTTAGGGTGCTGTATGGGTGGTCATACTTATACCTCATTGAGGTCCTGACCACCACTAAAAAGTGTAGGTAGATCCCTTTGTTTGGTCCTGAGGAATTGCCATCATTAGATAACAGGCAAGAAACATGTCGACCTATTATGCTAGCACAAGATCCCGCACACCTTAGAGTGGGAGGGTGCGATTTTTAGTTTTAACCAGGGTAGTGACCACATCTCATTAAAATTGTTCTGAGTGGACCACTATTCCCTGTTTTAATTCATGATTACACCATATCACCACCTACACTCATATTACACATTAGGGCCCTCACAAGCACTGCACCCATTGGCTTGAGGAATAAAGATCTCCGCCAAGTAGGCCCCATCACGGGCACCTGATCGGGTATTGCAGCGCCTACCCGAGTAGGAGCAGACCCAATGATGAAGCAAGACACCTGCTTGTTGGGTGTGTGAGGGTCTGTTTCCAAAAAGGATGAATCCTTTCTTCTGGCTTTGCGTTTGCCCACACAGTAGGGTACATTGACAATATCACTGACCTCTACCTGCATATCTCATTAGGAACTACATACCTTGTTGATTACACTTGTTGTATTCATCAACATATAACCTGACTGATCAGGATGTAGAAGAATTCCTATCAGCCTGTTTCTGAGTACCTTATTCTCCTTATGTAGCAGAGTAATGGGCCTGTAGCTAGAAAACTCATCCGGATCCTTACCTGGTTTGAGTACCATGACCACTGTAGCTACCCTTAGGTCTGGAGCAGGGCTCTGTTATCCGCTGCTTTTTCAAATATGCATCTCAGGGGCTTTGTTAATTAACTAGCCAGTCTTTTGAATGATTCCACCGGTAGCCCATTCGACTCCAATGTTGTATCACTCTTTAGTTGTGCTATTGCTTCCTGAATTTCATCAGCAATACTATCTGCACCAAGGTCTTCCATATCTGGTATTGCCAGTTGTGGGATAGAAAAGTATTTTACAAATACATCCAAAGAGGCCTCATCCCTCCAGTAGCAAGCAATGCGTAGCCTAGAGGTATCTAGGAAATATTTCAGTGAATGTTATGTTTTCCATCTCCTTTTCACCCCATTGATTCTTCATGCTCAGATCCATCTATTACCCTCTTCACATAAATTCAACAATAAAAATGATTTCCTAGTTTTGTTCCCTGCATCATAAAGGTGCACATGCATCAAAAAAAGCCAATTACGATTCTTTAATTGCGATTATTAAGGAATCGCAATTGGCTATGCATGTAGGAATCACAAAAAAATTGCGATTCCTACACATTCCTTAAGTGCGACTCACAAATTGCGAGTCACAATTAAGGAATTGATTCCCATTCGTTCCTATGGGCCCATAGGAATGAATGGGAATGGCATGCGCAATTTGCAAGTACCCAATAGGTCCTCGCAAATTGCACATGCAATTTGCCTGTTTGCGACTGATTTTTTGGATGATGCATGTGGCCAAAAGTTTTTTCTGTGGCGCTCAATATAGATTTTTTGTATAATTTTTCACTATCAACTCAAGTTCCTCTCTCTTAACCTTAAGTTTACGGGCCTTCTCTATTGATAAGTCTTGTGTCATCTGTCTCCCAAGAGTCAGCATATAGGTATCTATCTTCAGGCTACCCTCCTCTGTCCAACTGTTTTGGATGTAATTTGTCCTCTCACTTCTGTTTGCATGCTTCCCATATAGTCACATCCAATTCAGCCGTCCCTACATTTTCTTCAAATATTGTTGGGTGCTCTGCACAATTTATTCCATTATCTTATCTTTTAAATCCTTGGGTATAGCTTCCAATCCTGTGCACTTACCTCTTGGGCAACACAGTGATTCTCAAAGGTGAGTAATCTGACACCCCCCTTGCTAGGAATGTTGTGTCTGCATATCGGATTGCAGAGTTGGTGCAAACATATAATCTAGCCTTGAATGTATTTTATAGGCCCCTGAGTAGAATGAGAACTTCCTAACTCCGCATTTCAGTTCTCTCCAAAGGTCTAAGAATCCCATTGCTGACACCAATCTTCCCAGCCTGGTAGTTCCCTAGTCCGGGCTTGTGTTCTCTCTATTCTATCCCACTGGTAATTCATGACTATATTAATATCTTCTCTGACAGCTAGTACATCGGATGTGATCCATAT
This sequence comes from Lissotriton helveticus, assembly GCF_964261635.1. Taxonomy (NCBI): domain Eukaryota; kingdom Metazoa; phylum Chordata; class Amphibia; order Caudata; family Salamandridae; genus Lissotriton; species Lissotriton helveticus. Next base: position 1,033,285,435 of record NC_136057.1, read on the forward strand.
CAAGAGTCTGACAAGCTTCTCAGGAGTGCTCGTCTGAAGGGGCGGTGGTATTTATACCTATATGCTATCCTGTTTTTTCCCCAACACTGAGCATTACATCATATGGGGTCTATTCAAGTTTGACCAATGAGAATTATGTTGATTGTATTATCAGAATTCCCATACCCCTCAAATCCGAGGGTTATTAATACATGTGCCACCAGTGTATATCTATTTCTGTATATAACTTGCACCTGTTCCAACAAGGTATGTCTCTCTTAGCATCAGTGTGTGGAGTTTTGTCTCTACAAGACCTGAAATACGACCCCTTGTTTAATTTTACTTCAAAATCCATTCCCTTTCCACTGTAGTATATCTAGTTCGTACCTGGATCCTACTTTCCACAGTACTATATCTAGATCCTACCACAGTAGTATATCTAGATCCTGCCACAGTAGTATATTTAGACCCTGATCATATCTTGATCCTACTTTGCACAATAGTTTATCTAGATCCTACCACAGTAGTATATCTAGATCATATCTAGATCCTACCACAGTGGTATATCTAGATCGTATCTAGATCCTGCCACAGTACTATATGTAGATCGTATCTGGATTCTACTTTCCACAGTAGTAGATCTAGATCGCATCTGGATTCTACTTTCCACAGTAGTATATCTAGATCCTGCTACTTAGCTAATGCGCTATCCATCATCTCGATGTCTGGAACAATAGTCGTGATCTTTCTTGACAGCTCTAATGTTCACCTTCTTGTTAACAATTGTTTGCCTCGTAGCTTTAAAAACATTTGTAAGAACCTCTCCCACTTTTCCTCCCTCCACCCCACATCCTCATATGTTGGACCTTAAACCACCATCCCCTCAGGGGCGGCCTTAGGCATGTGCAAGCTGTGCACCTGCACAGGGCCGCCAAACCCCAGGAGCCGCCACGCCAATATATATCCTTAATATAATAATCCTCTGAGGATGGATACATATTTGCGTGGTGGCTCCTGGCAGGGGTTTGGCGGCCTCCGGCTCTGTTCCACTTCCAAACACCCTGACCCCCCCCTCTTCACTGGCCTCCGTGCCTGCGGTCCTCCGGGGGCCCCCTACCTACTCTCCCGGCCCAGGGCTGCCATGAGCCTAGAGCCGCCCCTGATCCCCTAATGCTTGCGGTGTCTGTAGCCCCAACTAGGAAACCATATCTTAGTACTCAGATGTGTCCAGGGCTCGAGTCGGGGTATCACGCGTCCCCCCACTTATTTTACCTGGGGGACGCCGTCCCCCCTGCCAAACAGCTGGACTTCACTCTTTGGCCTCTCTGGGACGAGGAGCTCGGCACCTTTTGTGACGTCACTTCCGGTGACAGCGTCCCCCCACTTCTTTCTTTACGACTTGTGCCCTGGATGTGTCTTACATTAGCCTGCCACACCTGAAAGACATGGACGTCATTTAGGGGTAGCTGTTGTGGTGCCATCTGTGGTGTCGGGGATTAGGGCCCAAACACTCATTAAATAAACAACATAGACTCGCCTGCTCAGTGGAAGTCTCAAACTCATATGATACTACGCCCGGTGCCCCTGGTTCTTTATTACTTTCAGTACCGTCACACGCCAGCCTATACCATTTTACCACGTAAGCAGGGTTGTGATTGATTTCCCCCCTGCTCAGTCTGAGATAATGGGGCGACCTGTGACTTAACAACCCTACACCATCTTCCATTTCACATTGGCGTCCCTCCATTGCAGATTTTGACAATTCTGCAGATTCTTTTTCCTTCTTTCTATTTTGTGCCAACACTCTAGCCAACCTGAGGTTTCCTCTAGAGTTGCAAACAATCAAGCACTGCACTTTCCTCTGTGATCACTTTTAGTTTTGCCAAGTAGAGCATCATATATATTTAAGGTCTCTCTCTCGCAGTTGTCTCTTTATAGCTTCAAACGTTTTGTTGCTGCTGTACTAGCTGTGTGAAGTCCAAGAAGAACAGGATTCCTGTCCCCTTGACTTGTTGCAGGCCTTTTGTTCAGAAGAATTGCATTACTGTGTCTAACATTAACGTTTTGTGCGAATATTGTGCGCAGGGGGGCTCCCGGTTTAGCGGTTTAGGGTACGGACACAACCGTTCAAAAGGTAATGTGTGTACTGACATGCCTGCATCGCATGTCATTTATCAGTATTGGTACATCTGTCTCTCCTGATGCATGTGTTCCATGTTTTAAAACCCTACAGATACACAGGGGACATTTTAGGTCAAGCCTACCAGATTGCATAAGATGTCTGGTTCCAAAAGACTTTTTGTGGGCTTACCGGGGAATTTACATGGCCTTACTGCCTGACCATTGGTTGGCTTTATTGTTGCTCTCATTTGCATTTAACTTATTCAGTGGCTTTTCCAGTTTATGTTTGTCCTTCCTCTGGGGCGTATCCTCTTTACCATATCTCTGATTGGCTGGCCTCTGCACTTCCACAGTGCACTTTTAGAGAGCTACAATTTCCTTTGAGCTTCTCCATCTTGCCAAATGCCCCCACTGCACTCAGTGTTGCTGGGCCTCTCATGGTACAATCTTTCTCTCGTGGGCTTCTTCCCCTGCCAAGCATACAGCCACTCCCATGCTCCTTACTGTTTTCTCACTCATGTGTTTCTTCCCCGATCCCTCCTGTCGATCTCTCTCATGTGCTGCTTCCTCTCCCACCTGCTCCTCTATTTTCATCCAGGTACGCAACAATAACACTCAAAAAATGATTTTCCATTCAGTGCTCTTTCTTGTAAAATGGATAAATACATTTATTACACATGCATATGCATGCACGCGTGCACACACACACACACACGCATATACACTACTACTACTAAATACTATGCAATAAATTACAAATATGCACGAGTGGAGGAGTGTGGCTCACTGATTAGAGCGGCAGACCCTGATGCAGAGGTCTGGCCCGGGACCAGGGTTCAATTCCTGACGCGGCAGGGTCCTGAGCCCAAAATTGTCCACGGACTCGATAATTCTCGCCTCGGTGCCTATTCTAATCATGGGGTCCCACGCTGCAGCTCTGGGCAATAGTTGCTTAATCTCCACTACGGCAGCCCACCTGCTGCGGGATGCTTGGCTTTCACCCTGGGGATACCCAGTAGGGGTTATCTCACAGGGAAAAAGCCAGGACGGGTTCCCAAGGCAAGCGCCTTGATGCCTTCGGGTGATAAGTGCGCTATATAAGTCGCAATACATTTACATACATACATTTACATGGAAATACCTTTAATTTTACCCTCTAAACACATTTGACCCCTAGTGGGTTATGCTCCATAATAACAATGCTCTTCATACAAGAGGCAACATCACAATATAAAGAAGAGTAATTTTAGATTTTGGCTGGGTCCAAACTGAGGTGGCGTGATGGGCAAAAGAACAATGGGATGAAATGCTACCCAAGCAATTGCCAGTGGTAAGACTTATTGGAACCATTCCTCCCATCACCTTTTGTGTATTTGATGTTATTTTAAATAAGACACACCTACTGACTTTGTCAATGGGTCACCACATCAGTATAAAACAAGCATTTGCAATGCAATTGGTCTCACATTGGTGAAAATGAGAGCAATTGGTGTTGTAAATGCAATTTTTTTTAATGTAAGTTTTATAGTTTTGAGTTGGCAGAGCCTTTCTGTATTGATCTGAGCCCAATTGGTCAAGAGGCTGCAAAATGCATTTGGAGGGTAGGTAATCAGCCGAGGCCATAAAAAAAAAAGTCCGAAAGTGGAACTCCTGCTTCAATTGGCGTTGAACCCTGATAAATATTGGAAGAGGAAAGGGCTGCAACTGAGAGCGTGTGAATGGATAAATGCCGCGCAGGAAAGGGAGTTTGGAATGCTGCTGCATACAAGAAAATTAACGTGTTGATTAAATAAAAGCTGTGCATGGTGATTTACGAAATGCTGTGTGTTTGCTATTGTGTGCACTAACTACATAAAACGTTTAGAAGGGGGAGAAATGCTCCCAGCTCTTTCCGCTTTAATGTCAATTAGATTAAGCAGCTGGTGGGGAAGGAAATGGGGGATGGGAGGAGGATGGGAAGGGAGTGCATAAGAGGCTGTCTGGAGTGGCTCCTGGGAGCGTGTTGGTGCTGATAACCATTTGAGCACGCATATGTGAATAGATTTTTTACTTTATTTAGAACATTTGAGTACTGTTCCTTTGTATTATGCAGCGTGTGCAGCCTCCCTGAGCTGCTGGTTTTGGTTTACTGTGGTGAAGGTAAGGACGCAAAAGTTTTGAATCATTTGGTGCTCTGACTTAATACAGATGTCATGCTAGATGCCGTACAGTCACAAGTGTTGCCTGTGCACCGCCATCTACAATGAGCATTGTTGACCTGTCCTCTCTTTACTGAGCTGCCTCTGCTATTGGCTACCTCTTACTTGCTTCCTTCCAGGCCAGACTTTTATTGGCAATGAAGCAGCAACTGGCAACAATGCGCTTGCGCCAGGTGTGTAATGTGCAAGCGTAATTATGTGTTGAGGGCTGGTTTGCAAGGAGATAGGCGGTTGTGTTATACTTTGCTGGCGCCTTGGCTATCACTTGGGCACAACAGGCTGGCAAGAAAGGGCGCTTTGAAAGTTTTACCATCAGCAACAGTGGACGAGACAGAGGCCTATAGTGTTTAGTAATACTATGCAGCGTGTGCACCCTGCCCGGGAGCCTGGTGTGATCTCGCTGTGGTGAAGAACACAGCAGTTTTCAATCATTTGATGCTGTGCCTAAATACAGAGCTCATGCTACATGCCTTAGAGCCACAAGTGTTGAGTTGGGCAAGCCGCGTGCAAGAAAAGAAAAGACACGAGGCCGCCATTGTTAAAGATGTATCGCGGTGTGCCTTGCTCGGGAAAAAAAACCTGTTGAGTTGGGTGAGCCGCACACAACATCAAAAAATATCGCACAGCCACCATTGTTAAAGATAAAATGCGGCCGGCTGCTCAGCAAAAAAATATATACATATAATGTTGCATTGACTGTGCTTTCACGAAGTAGCACATGCTAATCCAACCGAAACCATAACAAAACACACCCGGGATTACAAGAACAATTAGAAGAACAACATATCGGGGAAGTGGGGTTCTGCAAGTACGTAGCTGTTGTGCCTGCAATGACAGCTACAACAAAAAAGTGATTAACAAAAGAGTGCTCTGAAACTGTAAATAAAACGCCCTAAGTAAGGTCACATGTAAAATGGGTAGTCCTTATAGGAGGTTACAACTGTACAAAAGGAGGGACTAAGGAGGAACTACAAAAGAAATTAACCAATGAAAAAGAAGCATTTACAAGAGACGGTCAAAGGTGCCAATTGAAAACATGGGTGGGAAATGGGCGGAGCTGAAAGCCAATATTCTGATCACAACATGTATCGAAGAGACAGCGCAAGTGCTGCCTAGGCGAGACCTAAAAAGTAGGCCTATTGTCTGTCAACGGGTCACCATATTAGTAAATCGACCCCATGTGATAATAATTTGATATTAAAACCAAAGGATTAATTAACAATCTATACATTACGGTGTGCATTAATATTAATTATCACTGACATCATTTAAATAAAACACATCTAATAAAAGCAACAATGAACGCTATCTTGATGGAATCAAAACTGCAAAACCTAAAGTATTTTTTACAAAGGGTAATGCTGTAAATCAACAAAAAAGAGCATTTCATTTGTCAAAGAAATTATGTTTAGTGCTCCAGAAAGCTAAAATCAAGACACATTTGTATGAGTTCTCAAGTATCTTCCTCATCCATATCAGTAAAGCATTCTGACATGCAGAGTAAAACATGTAATTCCAACACCAGCCGCAGTCTGCCAGTTAACTCCCTTAAGATCAACGGCAGAGTTGTAATGAGCAACTAGAGAGCTCACATTTTGTATTCAAGACAAAAGTGAGACACTCCTGAACGCCATTTTGATGGAATAAGAACTGTTGAGTTATAGCTTTTCCCTGAGGAGCAGGCTGAAGGAAGTGAGCACTAAGATGTTAATGCAGGCAAGAAAGCAGATTTAAAATGTGGGAGGAGGTATGGATTTTTTGTAATTTAAAGCATAATGTATTTTAAAGGGGCTAAAAACAGTTAAAGAGAGATGCCTGCCAAAGGTTTGCATCTCCTTTCCACATGTGTTTACTCACCCTACCCATCTTCTCAGTCGCTTAACAGCCCCCTAATTTTAAAATATTTAAATTTTGGTACACAATCTTTGTGTCCAAGGGGGCTTGCTCGCCTGAGAAGGATTGGGTACTGGGCCAATTTAGAATATGATCAAAATACCGAAGAAATTCACTAAAAAAACAGAGTTTAAAGTGATTTTATAGCCACGTTGAGTGCTCAAATCTTAATTTATGTTACAAAAAAGCCATAGAAATTAACTGAAGGGCAACAAAGGTTACCTTGACATTATAGTTAGGTTTTGAAAAGAGAGAAGAACTAATGTTACAAAACACAGAAAACACTGTAATATTGCAGTTATAGTTTAGTCAGCTAACTATAACTTGTGCATCCATCTTGCGCTGCTTATGCCCTTGCATATTACATCATAGCATTGTTAGGTATGGTAATAAGGTCTTCACTTATTTTAAAAACAATCCAAAAATTAAATAAAAAAAAATACAGGTTAAAGTGATGTTATAGTTAAGTATTGAAATTAGATTAGAATTAATGTTTAAAAACTGAATAAACTACAGAAAAGTGGCAGTTATAATTTACTGAACTAACCATAACTTCCTCTGCTGTCTTGCACTGCTTATGACCCCACATATTACGCTTGACATGTTAAATGACTTCATTGATGACAGCATTAAGTAGATTTAGAGAACAACAGTGTTCATATTACTAATGAGTAACATGGTCCCCAAAACCTTTTTTTTAAAGATGATGGAGGGTGAAGTATGAGCGTACGTGTAGGGTTGGGTACATAAGTCATGAGTCCATAGGAAAGGATTTTTTTGTTTTACGAATAACTTTGGTACCTTTGGATAAATCTACACAGAATATTTTTACAAAAATGTCATCCACGTTGCCTCCTTCATGGAAAGTTTAGCGCTGATTCATCAAGTGAGGGGCCAAGAAAAAGTGGGGGTCCGTAAAGTATGATCTGTCAAATCACTGCCCATAGGAACTTTGCTCTACAATACAGAAAAAATTGCTGAGTGGAATCACACCAAATTTGGCCACAAGTTAGAACTTTACGCATAAATCATTCTTTTTGTGATTTGTTGTATATCCATTCAGCTGATTTCAGAAATTGGGGGCCTGGGTTTGGCATGAAGGAGTAAACCCTTAGAAAAAGTTATAGCTAGCTAAATGGTTGGCCCCGCGGTACATACCGTGGCACTCTCATGGTCCCAAATGAGTGGTCAAAGGAGCTTTTTCTATTGTTGGTCATGTTGGTACCACTGTACCGCTCCCGCAGTATCAAAACAATCTGAGTGGCTGGCCACAAGGTCTGAGAACATACTGTGACTGCCATTACTGGACTTGGTGAATAAAAGTAAACAGAAGGTAACATTGACCAAATGTGAGTGAGTTGGCAGATAAGGCATGCACCTCATTATTTCTCGATTGATGATACAAAAGGACAAAGAAGGGAACGAAATGACAGGGTTACCCACTATAGTTTCCTCCCAGTAATATGCACACAAAAAACTTAGGGTAAGGGTATCTGGGCCAGTGGAACAAACAAAGGAGAGCTTCCTAATTTGGGAGCACCAATAGTTCTGTGTGTAGGTGTGTCTGGATTCCTATTAAAAGTTTTGGAAAACCATCACCCACCAACTTAGGTGGTGTGCTCATTCATCAGGTTGTCATGTCCGCCTAATAGTTTGTTAGGGGGACAGGCGAGCTGCCTGTGATTACAGGAAGCACTTAAGTGGTGGTAACATATCACCTTATTGAGGTTAGGCATATTGGAATGCTAAAAATTCCTTTCAATGGACCCAGTGCCTATATGTATTGTGGACCCCTTTGGGGTCCACAGTTTTCTTCAGGATCATGATACCTATTAATTTGGATAACTGTCATTCATCCGTGTATACAAACACACATTAGTGCCAGGTGCACATAATATTCATTGCAGATGTATTGTTAAGTTTCTGACATAGAGTTCCAGTAAAAAAACAGGACAAGACACACTAACATGAACAATATTTAAATATAAAGGAGTAGCATCACTACTTTGTATCTTCACTTTCTCTGTTTGAGACAGTAATCTAGCAATTAGAAGTATGCGACATGATTGGTTAACAGTATTTTTACATCGCAAACTCAAGCAGGATAGTGATGTGCCCGAAATGGTAAAACATGGAAAGTAATAAATAAATTACCCCGCACTCTGTGGTCTAGGATGATTGTGAATAACTCACAATCTCCCATCCTTAACCTAATTGAGTCTACATTTCTGCCACCCTTCACTGTGGCTCTCGCCAGGACCCGAAATCTCACACCCCTAGCCCACTCCTTACACACTTATCGAAAATTAAAATGCAGGCACAGTGCCTACCAGTCAGGTAGTATTATCAGAACCCCCCAAGCTTCTACTTTCTTACATATAAGCTGATATTATTCAGTGCTCTTGTGTAGCCTTATTTGTCGCAGCACGCCCCATTCCACAGTGGAATGGGAAGGAACCCATTGATGAAGCCGGCCATACAAGGGGGGTGAGTGAGTATAAAAAACCTTTTTGCTTTTTTCATAAGAAAGTGATCTAGACCGTCAATATGATAGAGTAGGGCTCTCTAATTTGTGCATAGTGTAGGGGGTTAAAAAAAGATAAAGGACCATGCATTGTGTGAGGTCATGATCATGTCATTAGGACAAGGAATATGTTAATGGATGGTGTGCCTGGGTGTCAATGTGTGATAATAACGGTGCATAAAAATGGGTTTCCATAAAAAAAAAAGGATACCTCACATCAAGTATTCATGTAGGTTATTCCTGGGAGTGTTAAAACTCCACGTAGTGGGTTGTCAGGTGGTTTGTGTTCCCTTGACATCTGATGTTACTCTGATGCTCACTTATTCTTACCCTGACCTTCTTGGATGTCTTACCAATATACCAAAAGTTGCAGGGGAATACAATAATTTAGATAACATTTATAATTTTGCAATTGGTATATTTCCTGATTTCCCTGATCAGTCCAAGGTCTATGGTTTTGGTTGCTGCTATCACCACATGGATAGTGCCGCACGACAGGGGGAGCCCAATAGTGTGTTGTCACTAGAAGAAGTCTGTTTTCCCGATGGAAGGCATGTGTGTATTAATATGCATCTAATGTGTTGGATTATAAAAGAAAAAGGAGGAACTTCCCAATGGTGATATGTGGTCTTTAGGATATTTCAATGTGTTGAAATAATCCTTTTAATTTTGTCGGATATGGAAGAGAAGATGGTCAGCAAACTATTCTATAATTAGTTGGTTTTGGGAAATTCTCAGCCAAGGATTCACTGCAATTGCTACGTGCCTTTTTGATAATCTTGTCTGAGTAAGTTCTGGGGTTGTAACTTCACGGCCAGTTCAATTGCTTGGTTGTCATACCTGAGAACAGTACCGTCATATACAGAGTAACAGCCATAAGGGATATTTTCTCTTAGGGCCGGAGGATGATGGCTGTCGAACGTTAATAGAGCATTCCTATCAGTGGGTTTGTGGTATATTTTGGTTTGAAGGCCCATACGGGTAATGGTGATAAGAAGGTCTAAGAAGTGTTACTCATGGTGTGTGTGACCTTAGGAAAACAAGCCTAAACTTTTATCGAAACTTCAAAGCTAGTAGGCTGTTAGTAACTGCCTGACCATATGATCAAAATGTCATTAATATATTGATTCTGTCAGAACCCTGTTCAGAGGACCATGGGGCAAGCAGGAATTATTGGGCCTAACCGTGGGGGTCTTCTACTCCATATCTCCTGGGGCCTGACCTTCTGTTGCCCCCTAGGTATATGGGGCCACCGTCTCCTCTCTGTACAAGGATTGTGGCCTGATCGGCACAGCAGTAATCTTCATGGCTGGCCCACCTGGCATACAGGGTTGCCGACTTAGCTCCTCACACGAGCTATGGACTGATCTGCAAAACAGCACTCTTCATGGCGGCTCCACCTGTCATATGGGGTCATTGATTTAGCTCTGCACACGTGCTATGCTTGATGAGCACGGCAGCACTCTTCCTGGTGACTCCACCTGGTGTACAGGTTTGCTGACTTACAACCTACCGACTTACAACCTGCATACGGACGCCAACCCGATCGGTGCAGCAATGATCATGGCTCACTTCATGGCGGCCCTCCTCTGGCATATGGGTGTCACCGACTTTTCCCTGCACACTGGCAATAATCCGACTGGTAGTTGCCAGTGTGTTTTCCTGCAGCAGTTTTCCTGCAAACTGTTAATTGAGAACCCTCCTTATGATTTTCTTTAAATTGTCACTTGCGATCACTCCTAAATATTGCTTTGTGTTGTCATATCATTAGAGAAGAAGAAAAAGGACAATGAACTGCTTGACCATGTGATTACCCAAATCTGTAATATTAAGTTAAATACAAATCGCAGCATCTTTCAAAAGCAACTCCTCTTACAAGGCTAGTTGTTATGAAAAGTTTTACTAAAAAGTGTAACGTGTTTAATGCGCAATTCAGACTTACCGGGAGAGTGTATAGGATTGTATTGGAGAAGAGTCATTGCCTGTTTAATTAGGGAACATACTGTACTCTTGTGTTCAGGCAGCCTGTAGGAAGCCAGCTCTGCATATACTATACCAACAAGGGGTATATTGTGCACAGAGTCTAGTGAGTCCCCAAAGGTATGAAAGAGGTTACTCTCAATTTAGTGATAGCTGGGCTGAGCAGTTAGGCTTATCAGAGGGCAGCGTGAATGCATTTGTTGTACATACTCATACAAGTCAGAAATACACACTCAATGACTTAACTCCAGGCAAATGGTTGTAAAAATATGACTTTAGTTACTTTTATTTTAGAAACCAAGTGAACCCAGTTACAAACAAGTAGACTTTCCAGTTATGCAATATTTTAAATATTCTTGGCAATAGCTTTGTAAAGCTTCAACCAATACTTTTCAAGTACATGCCACATGTTTTAGTCTAGTAGAGGATACTTTGTAAACAGGACACTACTGAGCACAGTGTCGGTCATGGCGGGCTGTGACCACTCAAAAGGTGCAGAATTCAGTATCATCGCAGAGGCGGTCGATACTGGCAATGATATTTGCCGATGTGGTCGGCGAGGGTAATGAGCGGGATAGGTTTCAGAAGGTGGTCAACACAAGTGCCGTCGCTGTAGATCGGATGGGTTTCTGCCATCGTCAGTCCATCCTGGGGTGGTCGCGGTTGGGCAGGCAGGGCAGGAGGAGGCCAACAGGGTCACTTGCAAGAGGGTATGGGCTTCTAGGCACGGGCTGTGAACAGCTATGGTTGCGGGGCCGGGAGGATCCCTTGATGTCGTCCGGCTGCAGTGCTTTCTTCTGGCAGGGCAGAGTCATGTCGGCACAAGTGCTGGTCCTCTACCACCTTGACCTTTAGAGGTCTTTGGTAGCAATGAGTTGTGCTGACACAAGTGTCGGTCCTCAACTGCTGCAGTTCCTGTGGCGGTTCTTGTAGTTGTTGTACCGCTGGGCACCGTGGGGAGGTTGCGGGGCCTCCGGGTTTCTTGGAGGCTGGCAGGGGTTTGGGAAGGAGAGCAAGTAGAGTGGTCAAACTGGGTGCAGGTGGCAGCATTCTTGCATGGTTTGGTTTGCAGCGGCTCCATTCATGGTCCAGCAGTCCTGGTCTGTCTTCTTCTTTGGTTTGTCGAATCTGAGGAACAAGGTTTGGGGAGCACTTAAATACTAAATTTAAGGGCGTTACTGGGGTCGGGGGCAGTAGTGAATGGCTACTGTCCCCTAGGGTGAATACATTCTTTGGGAGCCCCCTCCCTTTGGGGAGAGGGGCACATCCTTATTCCTATTGGGGATAATTCTCCAATTAAAGATGGAGAATTTCTAAGAGGGGGAGTTAAACTCAGCTCCTGGCGACCCTAGTGGTGTGCCAGGCTAAGGTGGACACTCCTAATATGCTTACTAATGTTCCCGCCTGTCCTACCACCAAAAGTGCGACCTGGACAGGGTCGCGGGCTTCTCCACTGGTTGGAGCTGCCCAAATCAGCACATCACAAGGTGAGAGCCTTTGAGGCTCACCGCCAAGTGTTGTTCTTCCTGCCAGGGGGAGGTGTGAAGCACCTCTACCTAGAGCAGGCTTTCTTTCTGACCTCCGAGAGCACAAAGGCTCTCACTCCATAAGGTAAGAAACCTGTCTGATGGTGGATGGCTGTTGGGAACCAATCAGCCAATGCACTATATGTTGGCCATTTTTCAGGGGTCATCTCTAAGATCTGGCATCAGTGTGCGTTTGTTATGCTGTGAAGTTAAATATCAAACTTCTCAGTCTTCAGTAAAGTCATCATGGAGCTGTGGAGTACATGGCAAACTCCCAGCTCATGTACTCAAAATGGCTTCACTGCACCTACAGTGTCCAAGAAGGGAAGACACTGTAGGGAATACTGCTCATGCAGCTATGCCCTCACCTGTGGTATAGTGCACTCTGCCTTAGGGTTGTAAGGACTGCCAGAGGAGTGACTTACCTATGCCACAGGCAGTGGTGTGTAGGCATGGCACCCAGGAATGTGCGCCATGTCGACTCTTGTAGTTTAGGTACACCAAAACACATAGCCTGCAATGACAGTGTGTATGTGTATGGTGTGGGGTCCTGTAGGGTGGCGCAATACATGCTGCAGCTTTAAGTTACCCTTCCTGGTCACAAGGCCCTTGGTACCACTGGTACTTTTTACAAGGGACTTACATGTGGGGCAGACGTGTGCCAATTGTAGAAACAATGGTGCAGTTTAGGGAAAGAATGCAGTCCCGGTGAACCTCATAGGCAGGTTCCCAGGGCACACTTGGGCAAAGTGCATAAAAAATCTGGCAAATAGTGGGAAAATACTGCAACAGAAACCCACTTCCTTCACAGCCTTTTACTGTCTTAGTGAAGCAAGCTAGCCCGGCTCCAGGAATCTAGACCTGGGGTGGTCATGAAGAAACTTAGGTGGGCTATGAAGTTGCATATCGTAGCAGGCAAGAAGAAACAGGCATTTGCAATGCAATAGGTCTTGCATTGCTGAAAGTTTAAGCTATTGGCATTGCTAATAATAATGCAGCGCTAATAGCTCAAACATTTTGTAATGGAAGACCTATTGCGTTTCAAATACTTTTTTTCTGTTTATTTACTTTTGAAGGAATTGCAGCATCCGCACTTTAGCTTAAGATGTTTAAAGCCAAAGTGGAGCGTGCTGTGATTGTAACAAAAGTAAAGAAATAGATAAAAAAGGAATGCGGGCAAATTTGTTTTCTTCTATTTATTGACTTTTGACGCAATTGCGGCACCTGCGCTTTAGCTTAAGATGTTTAAAGCGCCGGTGCTGCCCTTGCTACAAAAGTAAACAAATGGTGGCTGCATACTTTTTTCCTATTTATTTACTTTTGAAGCAATCACGGCACCCACTATTTAGCTTAAGGTGTTTAACGCTAAAGCGTGGTGTGCCGCGATTGTAACAAAAGTAAGGAAATAGAAGAAAAAACTGTGCATCCGCATTTTTTATTTGTATTTACTTTTGAAGCAATTGAGGCACCAGCGATTTAGCTCAAGTTGTGTAAAGCTAGAGCTAGGGTGCTGCAATTGTAACAAAAGTAAAGAAATAGACTTGCTGCCCAGAAAAGAAAGGCTCGGCCAACATTATTGCTGCGGAGGCATGCTATGCTGGTTTTAAAAAAAACAGTGTTGGGGGAGAGTGTGTCCTGCCAGCAGGCAGGAGAAAGCGATTTAAGAAAATAGTGCTCACAGACTGTAATTAAAACATCCAGAGGAACAAACCCATGTAACAGGGGCATTCCTCATGGGAGGTTAAAACAGAATAAAAGGAGGTACTAAGGAGGGGCTACTAAGCCTATTGATGAATTAAAAGCCACCATTTACAAAGGACAGCCAATTGAGAAGATGGGCGGAGTTTAAAGTCTATACCTGAATACAGCATGCCTCGAAGAGCCAACGCAAACTCTGCCTGGCCGAGACCTAAAAAGGTGTTTTTCACAACATCTGCTGTTTTAAACACTAACATCTATCTAATTCCGACAGGTGTAGAAAGTCACATGTCTTGCTAATGGTGGGTCCCATGTGGAGAAGTATTAGCCATGTCCTAATCAGTACTGCTAGTTGGGGTATTTGCCACGGGTCGTATCTGCAGACCATGCCTGGTGCCTACTGGACATAGCTGTCAGCCATGCCCAATGGGCACTAGAGGCAGGATACTGAGCACAAGGCCTGGGCGCAAGCCATTATTTGTACCAGTACTGACCATGCATAGACATGTCACACAGTGTATGAATGGTGAATTATGTAGTGCTATGGCACCAAACGTAAACATAAATGATGAAAATCAATGTTTATAAAGTTTTGAATCATAATTATAAAGTCCCTACAGCAATCGTTTCAAAACACGTATTTCACAGGAATTTTTGAAAAACCCATGACTCATTTATTTTCCATAAATTGTGGCAATTAGCCTTGTGAATTCCAGATTTCTGTCAACCAAGGGGCTAGGAGATATTATAATATAACACAACAATCAGCAGTAGGTTATAGTAGTGTTTACAATATTTCTAATTTACCAACTAATATACAAATATACTTAGGTTAACACATTTTAGAGTCCTGCTGACATTTACAACCACTCTGCATCATGGTTGGTTTAGCATGGTATTGTAGGGGTGTGCAAATTAGAAACTTTACTTGTGTACTGTCCCACTGCACTACACACGAGAAAATTTGAAAGAGGATCCTAGGGAAAATGTTTAAAGACCTGCACCGGATTACATCCCCAAACTTGTACTACAAAAACACATGAAAATCCTTGGGTATATACAAAAGAGGAAGAAAACAAAAAGACACTGACTATATCACACAGACCTGACTGTGAGAAAATCCCTTTGTGGGATGAAATCCCTTTATCACCAAAGGTGACATGCTTCATTGTTAGACCTGACATCATTGGCGTGAGTCTCCCTTCCATTTTTGACGGATTGCCTCCTCTGTTTTGATATGTTTTTGCTGGATTTACGCTTTGGGCGCTGTGCCACTACTAATCAGTGCCACAGTGCAAGTGCTCCCTATGTTAAATTGATGTACTGATTGGTTATTCCACAATTGGGTTATTTGATTTACTGTCAGGCCCTAGTACAGTGCACCCTGTGTGCCCAGGGCTTGTAGATCAAATGCTGCTGGTGAGCTTGCAGCACTGGTTGTGCCACCCACAGAAGCAGCTTGTAAAGTATGTCTCAGGCCTGCCATCGTAAGGCCTGCGTGCAGTCTAGCACTGCCATGTCGACTTGGCCAAGTGCACCCACTTGCCAGTTCCTAAACCTTCCCTTTGCTTCATATTAGACACCCCTATGGTAGGCCTTAGTGCAGGGTGCATTGTAAGTATAAGGTAGGACATGCTCTGATGTGTGTAGCATGTTCTAATAGTGAATTACAGTAATTTTCATTTTTCACTATTGAAGGCTACCTGTTCTCAAAGGCCACAATGGGCATTGAAGATTATTACATTCTTATAATCCTAACTGACTCAGGGAACATGGTAGAAATGCGAATTTAGTATGCCTGAACTCAAAATAATAAAATACATCTTTTAGTAAAGTTTATTTTAATATTCTGTGTTTGCAAATACCACTTTTAAAAGTAGGTATTTGCTTGCCTAACCATTTGAGCCCGCCTCTGCGGAGTTGTGTATTCCTGGTCGGGGTTTGTGTGTGACAGGGCTGGGGAAATTCCAGGAGACAGTCTGGGACAGCCCAGTGGTGAATAGGGAGATTTACATCCAGATGGGAGGGGGAAGAGTGCACCAGGGACCTGAATAGGGCTGGGCCTTCCCTCTACAATGCTGGCTCCACCCCCTGTGGCTTGTCTGATGTATCTGCCCTGCACAGTGAAAGGAGAAGAGGAATCCTGTCAACAGAGTGCTCCAGAGCTGTATCTTCCCTCCCCTGTGCTGGCTCCACCTCCTGTGGGGCGGCTGATGTCTGTGCCCTGCACAGTGAAAGGAAGAGGAGAGTCATGTCAACAAAGTGCTCAGGAACTGGTTTGAACTAGGCAGATGCCTCTCTGCCTTCAGAGAACAAAGGATTTTGGGGTATAAATATTAGGACCCAGTCCCACAGACTTTAGATCACTTCTGGATCAAGAAACCTTTCTGCCAAGGAGAAGAACCAAGGAAGCTGCAGGAGTTTGGACTGCCCCTCTGCCAGTGTGCTGTTTGCTGGGTTGGCCTGCAGTGGTTGCTTTATTGCCAAGGGAAAGGAGAAGGAACTTTGTAAGGACTTTCAACTACAGAATATTCTCCAAGGGCTTGAACTGTGCTTGCCTCCTGCTGAAGTCTCAGGGCCAAAAGACTTCACCGCCAGCTCCCTCCTGAATTTCCTTGCTGGGAATTCTGACTCCAGTCACTTGCGTGCCGCTGGGAGCTGGAAGCGCGACGCATCGAGAAGAAGCGTGTCGCCGCCACAGCTGAAACCATCGCAACGTCGGAGAAGCGAGCCTTCGTCGCATCTCCCTGGAAGCGTATGTTCATCGAAGCTGCCTGCTGTCGCATCACCGGAGAAGCGTGACGCCATCGAGAGAGTCGCCATCGCATCGCCCGAGAAGCGCATCGCAGGGCCTGTCGTGGCTCCAAAGTACAGAGTTGTCGAAAGGCTGCCAGGGCGTCACCACATCGCCGCATCAAGGCGCCATCTTGCGCACCGCAACAAGTCAAGAATCTACGCATCACCTCCGCACCGGTAAGGCTCACGAGGAGTCCCCTCCTCTGCGCAAGCATTGAGGAAGGACGCAACCGTTCCCCCGGGTCAAAGAACCGACGCATCTCCCCTTCTGCGAGTCCCTTTTGTTTACTTTGCGTTACGCATCCAGGTACTTTGTTGAGAACTTTGTCGCATCTACCATCAACTTGAACTAAGAGATTTTAATCATCTTTTAAGTAATCTTAAGTGTAGTATTGTGGATTTTTGTCATTTGTGGTCTTGTGTTTAAGTCTATATAAAGCATACTTATTTTTATAAAACGTGTGCTGTGTCCATCTGTAGTGTTATTACTGTATTACTGTGTATATTCACAAATGCTTAATACACTGCCTCTGAGATAAGCCTGTCTGCTCGTGCCAAGCTACCAATGGGGTGAGCAGGGGTTATTAAGGAGTGCAATCCCCTTATCCTGACTTAGAAGTAAGGGTCCCTATTTGGACAAAGGTGATAACCATTGCCGACTAGAGACCCCCAGATCTAACATTCATCATTTGGGATTCTCCTCTCAAAGGAAAAACCTAGTTCCTCTGAGGGCTACGACCTCCTCTCTGAGAGGGGGAGCACAGGGATATTTTGAAGCTTACACTGCACGGATATTCTAAAACCACCAAATGAGGCATCTAGTATGAGTGAGGGCGCAGCACAAAAAAATAATAAACGTGAAGGGAGTGAGAGTAAAACTAGCTAGAGAGGACACTATGTATGCTGTATTGGTATGTTCTCCCTGCCAGGATTAAAAAAGTGAACCTGCAGTATGGATTTAAACTGCATGCGTATGATGGAATATCTTGGTCAACATGTTTCAGCCGTAACACCCCGGAGTTTGGGCAAGGCTTCCGTCAGGACCTTGTGGATGCTGCGGCTTAAATATCAAGTGAGATAACATTTATCCTAATGTAATCCTGCTACAAGAACTACACTATAAAATGGCTGCCTTCCTTTTTTTGCCGATAACGCGGATTACGCATGCGCTGGCAAATGGAGACTAAACATTTGGCTGGGTCCGTTGTCTCCTTCGTTGGCTACCAATGGGGTGAGCAGGGGTTATTAAGGAGTGCAATCCCCTTATCCTGACTTAGAAGTAAGGGTCCCTATTTGGACAAAGGTGATAACCATTGCCAACTAGAGACCCCCAGATCTAACATTCATCATTTGGGATTCTCCTCTCAAAGGAAAAACCTAGTTCCTCTGAGGGCTACGACCTCCTCTCTGAGAGGGGGAGCACAGGGATATTTTGAAGCTTACACTGCACGGATATTCTAAAACCACCAAATGAGGCATCTAGTATGAGTGAGGGCGCAGCACAAAAAAATAATAAACGTGAAGGGAGTGAGAGTAAAACTAGCTAGAGAGGACACTATGTATGCTGTATTGGTATGTTCTCCCTGCCAGGATTAAAAAGTGAACCTGCAGTATGGATTTAAACTGCATGCGTGTGATGGAATATCTTGGTCAACATGTTTCAGCCGTAACACCCCGGAGTTTGGGCAAGGCTTTCATCAGGACCTTGTGGATGCTGCGGCTTAAATATCAAGTGAGATAACATTTATCCTAATGTAATCCTGCTACAAGAACTACACTATAAAATGGCTGCCTTCCTTTTTTTGCCGATAACGCGGATTACGCATGCGCTGGCAAATGGAGACTAAACATTTGGCTGGGTCCGTTGTCTCCATCCTTTTTTGTTTTTTCTTGCTGAGCAGGAATAAGGATGACCTTTCCCTCAACTTTTCTTTTTAATCTGCCTGATGTCAGTTATTTAAAATAAACAACAGCAACTGCTTGTGGTCCGACCAGAAGAACTACATTACAAGATGGCTGGCCGCTTGGTCCGCTCACTTCGCTGATTGGGCATGTGCGGACATAGAGGGAAAATGTAAAAGCTGGCCCTGCATGAATCTCGGCTTGGCGGTGTTGGAAGCAAAGAGAGGGATGCTTTGCAGGGGACACATTTAAAGGTGAGCGGAGTACGGGGACTATCGAAATGTGTGCTGAATTGCTTTTGACCTGAATAAGCAAATTAAGGGACGGATAATTACAAACTGTGATTTTTATGTTTACGTTAGAGTCATGGGTCAACAATGACCGTATACTGTCCAAGCAACTTACCTTATAATATTATCCTGACTAAAGACTCCAGACAAAGGATGCAAAGGTATTACTGTAGTTTTTCGAATATATATGCCATTTTAAAAAGACCTATCAGTGATATTTTGAAGATTTCTATGGGAAATATAGGATTTAATTGACCATAGATTTGCAATTGTGAAATTTGAAAGCAAAAACATGTCATAGGACAGGCAGGTTCTCTGTTTGAGAACACTTGTACTTTCTGTATGAATAACAAGGCTGAAGTAATAGCATCATTACTAATTGAATACTCTAAGTCCTGTATGTATACCTATGTATATATATATACCTTAATTCTATCTTGCAGCTCCTAAAGCTGCTATTTCATCAACGGAAACCCATAGGGGTATAAAAAGACAAGTGCTTCTTTAACTGAGGATCCCAATACTGTAGGGACCCAGGTATAGTCCCATTGAGTATGATGCCTGTAAGTCTTGAAATAGGATGCATAAATAAATAGAACAGTGGCTAAATGATTATAATATCTCATTATCTCCTAGAAGAAGGACCATATGGTCTGCTCAATTTGAGAAGAGGGAACTCTCATGCAATAGAACGGATAATTGATGAGGTAATTATATAATGCCTTGGTTTATTAAACATACTTTTTATTCCATTAAGGTGTCTTATCATAAGTATTGAAGTAAGTTTGTTGATCAGACAATGATGTTATATTAGGCTGTGTATTACTCGACTGTTTCGTTATATGGATTTGTCTAGGCATGCTTTTCTCCCAATGTTGTTGATTAAAAGTAAATGAAGTTTTCCCATTTTTTATCAGATAGTTACTAGTTAGCATGTAGATATGTGCATATACGAATAAAATATATAATTATATTGTAAGTATAAGACAGTACTTATATAATAAGTTCCCCATACCGTCTTTTTGCTATGAATCAAGTGTGAGATTACCTAATATAGTAAATATGAACTGCTGGTCTTATGTTTTTATAATGTAAATGTGAATTTATGGAGTTGAGTCTATAGAAAGACCATGGCCTCACAATTAATTGATTGTCCCGCGCAATAACAATGTAAATATGTAAATAGAAGAGCTACGGGTGTGTACCGATAGTGTGTAAATAATTAAGGTTATACACACAATAATATTTTTTTTAAAAGTTGTTAACTTTTTTTGTCTTTTAGCCCTGAAGAAGCCCTTTAATAGGACAAAACGCGTTGGCTACTGTGAAGAGAAGACAATAAAGATTCAAAGAATAAATAATTGTGTGAACTACTTCGCTTGGTGGAACACATTTCTTGTATGTAATGTGTGCAGATCAAATTATCTTTGCAAATGTCTGTTGTGGAAAGCTTTTTCACATCATAGGAAACTAAAAGGGTCCTGTTTCCTTTGATCAACGCACCATATGTTAACAAAATTCCCGTAATATAAGTAAGTGCGGTATTATATCCTAGACCCTTTCTGTAAATCAATCAACCCGGAATAGCCCCCCGTAACGAAAAAAATCTCTTTTATAGTATTTTGAAGGATTCACAAAGCCATTCATGTGGCTGCACCAAAGTTTCCCCAGGAGGACTTTTATCTTACTCACATGTGGACTCTTAGGTCTGATCGTTCAGCATTTCAGAGGTCCCTGTCCAGGTGGCCACTCCTTCTGTTATATTGGGATGGTTTTGTGCAGTTCACCCCCAATCTCTCTGTGCCCAAATCAAGACCTGCCAGCATTTATCAAACAACTCAAAATACATTTGTTTAGAATGTAAAGGCTTCACTGTTAGATGAAGAGTTCCAACATCCTTTGTATACTAATTTAAATGTAAATGAAACTCCTTAATAGATTGCCTTAAAACACACACTTCTTAAATCTATTTCCATTAAATGTCACTAAACTTGACGTGCGCATATAATTGACTTGACCCATGTCCACCTTATTAAGTATAAAAACGGTCTCTTTTTTTGGATAAACTGACAACATGGGCCTTTTATAACTGGGTCATGGCAGCCCCACCTGCTCTAAAAGCAGCCCTCTAGCCTGCAGCCCACTGAGAAAATGCCAGAGTGGAACAATGGTCAGCCCTTCCCTGGCTCTCCTGACAAAATGAAAAGGCCATTTCTTGAAGAAGTTGGTACAAGGTCCAGTTTTTTACTGTGTGGAACACTTGAAACTGAGCCTTATCAAATGTACAATTGCTCTAATAAATGTACATTTGGTTTACCAGTGATACATCCATTGTATCCAATGTGCATTTGAAACAACATCCATTTGAATCTACGATTGTACAAAGAATGTATGTTTAAACCAATGAATGTGTATTCCCAAAACAAATGTACATCGGAGTGGTATTCACACATCACATGAACAGGATTCATCTTAAAATGTAGCAAGTAAACTGACCATAAATATTGCTTCTGCATGCCTTCGACTAAGCAGACATGAAAAGATAACTCCTTAATATCTTCTATGTAGCTTAACTTAATCACTGTCACCAGTGCCGGAATAAACCCTGTGGAGGCCACTAGGCAGTGGAAATTTCCGTGCCCCTCTCACAAATGATCTCTCAATACCCACTACACCAGACGTTTTTTACAAACTGAAAGCTGCCAGAAGATGAGTTTTAAGAGACAAACTGTTATGTGAATCAGATGTCTCTGGTTTATGTACTTTAAGTTGTTATTGAGTACATTACTTCAATACAATATTTTCTCTATCGAGTATTTATGTAATGTTTGTGTTTCTTTAAGTTGATTCATTTTTTTCTATCTTCTGGAAACAATATTTAAGAAAGCTTGATTGCAATTTTATTTCAAGATCAAATCAATGTTATTTTGATCTGTTGTCACAGGGCCCCTAAAAGGAGTTGGGCCCATAGGCCGATGTCTACTTTGCCTTGTTGCTCACTCACCGAATTCATCACGAATTAAGGGAATTATAGGCATAGAATGCAAATCTTTAAAAAAATAAATTGCAAAGTTACTGCAATATAACACATAATAGTGATATACAAAAGCCCTAACTAAATCTGAACGAACACTAATATTCCAGGACATGGCTTCTTAGTATATTCTAAGATTATTCAGGAATAGTTAAAATATTTGTGTGATATTTGATATTAATTTATTTGTGTGATGTGATTATGTATTTTCCTTTTCCTTTCAGTGCTTTTAAGATTTGTTTTTATATGTTCTAGCCTACATCTATTGTAACTAACTTCCATGGATACCTTTGTTGTCTTTTACACAAATAGATAATAACTTGTGTTTATGTGGTGTTTGGTAAAGCGTATATTGCTATTTTGTACTACTATAAATGACAAGGTACTTGTTGTCTGACTGGGTGATACTCATGTTATTAATCTCATAAGGATGCTGAAATGCCCGTGATGACATATGAACATATGAACCAATGACACAGAGGTCACAATGCTAGCAATTACAACCACGTGCATATCCCCATCTATAAACACATCAAGATCATGCGAACCAAATGGAATGATCACTAGAATGTTCTGACTTTAAGCCAATTTCATTTAATTTCTTCAGTTTTTGTTCATACAATCTTAGATAAGCCTTTCATCCTTCCAAAGTGGGTAAATGGTGTGCCACAAACTGGGCAATAGTAACATCTGTTGTTTGCATACCACTTAGAAATGCTGAAGTTTGGTATTTACTGCTCCCTTGAGAGATGAGAGGACCTCTTCATCTACAGTGGGAGTGTGGCAGGATATCCTTGCTCTACATATGTGCATCGAAACAGCAGTTTCCATCCTCACCGAGGTCACACCTGTAACAAGGCCCAGTCGTTGCTTGCAGTACTGAAAGTTAGGTAATGAGACAGTGAAAGCAGTTTACAAGCCCATGCGCAGCATTACAAAAAGAACAAAGGGTGACTGTTCACTTGTGGATGGCCTTGGGTGGGCCTGGACCACCCTCTAGAACCGGACCTGGACGAGGCCAAGTTTACCTTCAGTTTCTGCGGGTGCTCCCTTGGCCTCCGAGGCCAGCCGCAGTCAGGGTACAAAAGGGGAAATAATAGGCAGCACCTGCTGCCCTTAGCCATCCCGTATTGACTTCCAAGGCTGCAGGCTATTTGTGGGTGGTTCAACAGCACACCTCTGATTGGCTGAAACATCATTAACTGGAGCGACTACCAAGCAATAGTAGCAGGACATAGTGCAATTTACATGTGCTCGGGCTAGTGAGAGGGAGTTAAGGAGCTTGATTAGTCAGAGACCAGAACTGAGGAGTGGCTCATAAGTTGGAATGCATCCCTGTGGGGATATGATGTGTTATTCTTACACAAGAAAGACACATCCATTGGAATTAAAAGGGCCATTTTGTGAATGATGTCAAAATATATCGCAAAACTCAAGCTGAGGTCATCAAACAAAGTAACATTCTAGAAAGCTTATTGTGGGTAATAGTGGGATTGGGTAAAGGAAGTAGTCTTTTTGCCTTCCCCCGAATGTACGGTTTGGCGCAGAGCAAAGTGGTCTGTGTGCAATAGAACACAGATTGTCTGCCTCGTTATCTCTGCATCACTTGTCCTGCGTCCTGAGACTTGTTAGGTGACTCTCACCTCGAGGCATTACACTCCAGAAACATGCTGAACATGAGAGGCCCACCCACCTTACTGGGCGCCACCATGGCTGCAATTTCCCTTTTCCTCATGTTTTTCCTATCTCTGACAGAGCTGAGGCGATTCAGTGTGTGATGAGCTGCTTGCCAAGGCTGGGCTTCTGTCTTTGGGACCCGTGGTCACCATGGAAGCTTCACAGCAACAGGGTCTGGATTTGACCCCTAGGTATGGTGGGCTTATAGGACTTACTGTATTCCAGCGTTCTCTTTGTATGGGTCGACCTTGGTTCTGTCACAGCTTGGCACATTCTTCTTTGCGCTGGTGGTCCCTTGAGGAGGCCAGCACCAGTGATTCCAGTCAGTGCTTAATTTGTGCAGGTGATTGAATGTGGTGGGCACCTGCTCTCATTTCTTGGGGACTAAGACTTATTTTTAATCATCAGCCTATAGCTAGATTAATAGAGAAATGCAGAAAAGAGAGAGAAGGAAAGAGAAAAAGAGCGATAGGAAAACTGTGCCAATGGGAGAGAGCAGGGGCGAAAAAGATCTTCCAGCAGTGACATAAAGGGAATCATAAGGAGGTGAAAGAAAGAGGCATGAGGTGGAATCAAAATTAACCAGCCGTAGTATCTGGCATTGACAGCACCAGCAGCGAACTCCTAAGGCAAACTTTGGGCGCGTCAAATTATTTACTATGATTTGTAATGTTAAGCACTTCCAGCAGCAGTATTTGGGATGGGCGTGTGAAAGGGGTTTCTGCGAGGTGGATGTTCTCCTAAGCGGGGAATGGCCATGGGCTCCTAGAGTAGTGTTCCGCACTGTGCATATCAGTGAGGTGGCTGTAGCTGCTGAGGTGGCAGGACATATGTGAGGGACTTCAATTCTTCTGGGATCTTCAGAAAATCCTGCCATAACCTGTTAAGAGAGGTCTCCTGTACTGAGTGCCATTGGAATGGGGTGCTGGTGTTAGGATATTACTGGGCGATGAGGAAGGATGCGACTCCTGAGAGGGATTCAGGCAACAACCTCACTGCTTCTGAGGGGACTGACAACGAGATGGTTGCTGAAAACCAGATTGACAAATATTCTACCTCAGGCAGTAAGCCAGATCAGGGAGAATGCAGGGTTTCCTAAACCTGATGCCATGGGCACTACCACAGGGATTTAAATGGTATCACAAGGAAGTGCGTTGAATAGAATAGCCGTTGCATTCAATGGCTCGGTTAAACCTGTAAGTGAATGTGGATTCCACACTGGCCGACTCCTTTTCTGGGGGATTCTCTGGTGGTCAGTCTGGTGGGTCGAATGAACCCACTAGCATGAATATGGACTCTTCACTTAAAGGTGTCCTTAAATTCTCAGTTAGCATCTGAGGGCTGGGATCTATGAGGCATACACGGTACAATCTCTAGCTCTAGACTGCAAGTAGTTTGTCGAGCCTGAGAGCAGGAGTCCAACTGTTCTGAGGTGATGCATCATCTGGTTGAATCGCTTTCAGGTGACCTTTTTGTTGTAGTTTGCACATTCACCGTTACTAGGGTGCGTGCGGTGGCTCAACACAACCTTCTTCTAAAGGACTGGCATACAAAGGCATCCCAGAATTCTGCAACCATCTCTCTGTCTGCCTTTTGAGGATATAAGGCTATCTGTAATTGAGCTTAAAGACAAGATGCACAAGCTTTTAAAAAAATAAAAGCATTCTTCTTAATTCAGGCACTAGCAGCAATGCTCTTCTTTTACTTTGAGGAAGTCTATTCGCCAACCCTCCATGAGACAGATCCCCGTGTCACTGAGGAATTTCGGAAAGATATGTTTGGGCCCCTATCACAGAAGAAAAGTGCCCCTCGAAAACTACAACACTCCTGACTATACTGGACGTGGCCCAGACTTGCCTGTTGAAGGTCGCACTTTATTGAGGCTGGGCCGCTGGCACTTCAAACGCTTTTGTGCTCCAAGTAGTTTAGAAGACATTTATTTTGAATCTGCTTCACTTGCTCTGAAATCTGGGGTGCTTGGCGCTTCCTGCCATGATGTCCAGTGAAGACAGCTATGCTCTCTCAAACCCTGAAAGCCCTACAGAGAAGAGACTGGTTCCCCTGGAAGAGCTGTGTGAAGAGTGTACTCTGTTATTTTTCTGGTCCTCAAGATCATGCAGGTTTTATGATTGTCATTGACTTCTATATTCGGGTCTTTACTTTAAGGGTGCCACTGGTCACCTCCTTGCTTATTCCCCAAGATGATGGCTTCCATTGATGCTCTTCTCCATCTATGGGGTTGGCCAGTATACTCATCTCTTGCAGCTGGCTTCTTCATGCCCCATGCCTGATAAAGGCACTATTAAGTAGTCTAGTCTTGCCCAAGACGAGTGCACCATTGAGTAATGTGTCCCCGCCCGCTGTGCAGCATGCCTATACCAACATATCATGTCACTAATTCATATCCTTTCCTTACACACAGGACAAACGTCAAACCAATGACTTGGAGGCAAGACAAACTCACACATTTTCTCCACCTTCCACAAGCAATGAACACAAGTCAACAACGACATTCCATTCCATTACACTCTCTCACACACACAGAAGGGCATCCCAGCACTTCAACACTGCCAACACCTAGCCACAGTAGATGACGAAACCGACATGCCAGATGGAAGAAAGCACCTAAATCTGCACCCAGCATCACTCCCTCTGGAGGCTGCACAACATCAGACAGAATGTCTCCCATGCACAATGATAACAGCATCCAGTACTCACAGACTAAAACTTCTGAAAACCCACATTCAAACAACTTTTATACTCAGTATACGCATTCACAGGCACAAACAAGATAATCACCCAAGTACTCTACCTAACATCACTGACATACTCCCCAGAAGGTCTGATGGAGTATGGGCCATCGTAGGTTTAACCATTCAACCACCCGTCCGATTTAGAGCTTCTGTGGAATGGCCAGTTTTTACTCTCCCTTACCGCTGTGAAAACGTGGTGGGAAGGAAGAGTTAAAACATTTAATTGACCCCCCACACCAGGGGAGAAATCTCCCATGATGTGGAGGTCATTCATTTTAGTTTTTTTTTTAACTAAAATACCACGCTGGGATTTAGTTTTTGAAAAAACAAAAACAAGTTCAAGGTTTGACAGATGGTACAGTCATTTTGATGGTACCATCTGTCAAACTTTTAACTCATTTCCAGGAACCTCTGTGATGGTTACATCTAGTTTTGTTTTTACATTTTGTTTTGTGGGCTGGAACTACGTACAGGGGCGTAGCCTTGGCAGTTGATACTTTTGGGTGTTGCACCCCCTAATCCCCTAATAAAAGTATTATCTACTTGGTAGTTGGTACACAGGCTGCCAGTCAGAAAGGCAGAGTTGGTTTTAACTTGTCATTAGCAAAATGCCACAGAGCCATGCCCACACCACATCTTCAACCTCGGAAACCAAAGGAACGGCCAGGAACTCACCACGCTACTCAACACCTCTATCACCACCACAACATATCCTGATGCCTGGAAACACACCGAAGTCAGACCTCTACTCAAAAAACCCTCTGCTGACCCCAGCGAACTCAAAAACTACCGTCCAATCTCCCTACTCTCATTCCCAGCAAAGATACTGGAAAAGATCATCAACAATCAACTTATGACACACCTGGGGGCAGATCCAGCTATTTGACGCCTCTCAATCCAGCTTCTACAGTAAACACAGCACCAAAACTGCCCTGATCACAGCCACCGGCAACATCTGAACTCTCCCTGACCAAGGAGAAACAGCAGCTGTGATCCTTGACCTCCCAGCAGCCTTCGACCCCGTATCTCAACACACACTGATCAAAAGACTCCCCCACATCAGCATCCAAGGGGACGCATTCTGATAGATTATCTCCTTCCTCACCAGAAGAACCCAGAGGATCCATCTCCCACCTTTCACCTAGGAAACCAAGAAGATCACCTGCGGTGTCCCCCAGGGTTCATCCCTCAGCCCCATGACTTCGCTGGTCAACAACGTCAGATCCACAGTCTCAACATAATTTTCTACGAAGACGACACCCAACTCATCCTCTTACTCACTGACAACGACACCACCACCAGAAACAACTTCCACAGTTGCCTGACAAACATTTCCGACTTTATGAAGAAAAACTATATGCAGCTGAACACAGACAAGATGAAAGTACTTATCTTTGGCAACAGCAGCAACACATGGAACGACTTCTGGTGACCATCAGACCTAGGACCTGCATCCAGTGCCTCCAACTGCGCCAGAAACCATGGAATCATCATTGACAACAAGCTCAGCATGAAATCACAGATCAATGCTGTCCCCTCCACCTGCTTCCTCACCCTGCGCATGCTTCGTAAGATCTTCAAGTGGCTACCCCCACACACAAGACACAACGTGACAAAAGCCCTCACCACCAGCCGACTGGACCATGGCAATGCCCTCTACGTAGGAATGGCCGCACACCTTATACAGAGACTTCAGACCATACAGAACGCGCAGCCAGACTCATCCTCATCCTTCCCTGACAAACCCACATCACACCCACCTCAGGAAACTCCACTGGCTTCCTGTACAGAAGAGATGGCAATTTAAGCTGCTGACCCACATACACAATGCTCTACACAACCAAGGACTCACCTACATTAACCACCGCCTGAACTTTTACCAACCATCGCGATGTAGGGGGTAGCTCCTCCTACATTGCAGAAAAGACCTGGGACAGTCTCCCTCCGGACCATCACCTCATTTCCGGAATTCTGAATGGCCTTCAAGACCTGTCTGTTCGAATAAGCCTATGGGGCCTGCAAGCAACTGGATAACGTTTCGGGTGATTAGCCGTACTTTATAAATCCTGATTGAGTGATTGGTTAGCAGCATTGGAAATACAGTTGAACGACCGTCTTTGAATTGTTTAGATTAACCTTTTATTTCTCTGCCACACACACATAGCAGGACAGAAGAACACAAAGGAAGCAATTAAGGCATGTTACGGTCTGATATTCCTAGTGTCCCAAGCATTAACTGACTTACCACCTGCTTCTCAATATTTAGCCCGATTAAAAAAACATGAGTACATGTTCACCCAGTGTTTTGCAACCTCACATTGACCCAGGTTTACTGATTTTCGGAATTTGCAAATGTTTATCAGGGTTTTGCCTGGAAACATGCTCCGGTAACAGATTTCAGAATGCAATCTGGGAAAACTTTTGTGAATTCTATTTTTGCACATGGAAATATACACACTTAAATGATCACTTGCATAAAGAAATGGGGAAGTGTAGATTTATTAACTTTTTTCTTTTCTATTACTACACAGGAAAAATAGTATCCCCCGTTAAAATCCCGTTGCATAAATCCCCAACAACTTTGTAGGTATACTCTTGCCAATCTCACTCTGTTTAGGGAGATGGTCCTGCCATTGGCAGGTGTAAATCAATATTTTTTTCAGGGAGGAAGGGAATCAGAAAGGAGTTCGATACACCAACAAACATGTACATTTGTGAGTCTATACATACTCACAGAGCATTTACGCACTGAAACGCACACTCTCTGCCCCTCCACTCCTCTGGTCATAGATGTATTTATCTGTTTAAGTAAAATTAAATATGTGTGCAAAACGTACAGTTCTTATTTTAAAAAGTTGATTGGCACTCAGAAGCAAGATTATTTGTAATTCTGGGAAAATGTGAGGCTGCTACTAACTCTTAGGTGGCGTCCGCACTACCATCTTCCCAAAGGGTCATGGTTAAATCATATATATGCCTACTACTACAGGATTTTTAGTTAATAGGTTTTGTGGGAATATGGCTTTGGCAGAGCTGGAGGGAATGATGTGCGATCTGATTTGTGCTATACCCGCCTCTGCTTTGCAGTTATTGCATTTTTTGGACCAACATATACATACTTTAATGCATGGATGGATTTTAAATGCTTCAAGAGTGTTGTTATATTTTTTAAAACATCTCTTTTCCTCCCTGGAAACTACACAATCCTCTACCCTCCTAAATCCTTAAGCCCCCATCTCCTGCTCATTGCATCATCTCTTGGGCACCAGATTTACTAAACCTCCTCATGCAAACAGTGCTACATTGTGCGATAGAGGTTAAAAGCGCAGCACCATAGTCACAAAGAGTTCACATAAATAAAAAAAATGTTTTGTGCAATTGTAAGCATTGAGGTTTGGCTTAAAAACAAGCCATTGGTATCTTGTGTGAAATGTGTACTGAAGATGCAACTTCCAGTTCAAATTTCTATGCAGTGGCACTGTTCAATGGTAAATTGTGTAATTACTCAGAAATTACAAGTTATGTATGGAATTTCATGCAATATTCCGCTTGCCCAAGAAGAGGAGTGTAGCATCCCGCTTCGCGGATATGGCATTATTACTAGCTAAGAGAACAGTAACCATGAGATGGAAATCGGCTAGGCCACCAGAACCAGACATTTGGTGTGGAGAGGTACTGAGATGGGGGAAGGCAGAGAGTATGGAAATACAGCGTGATGAGCGTAGAGGTCTACGTAAGCACCCCATTTCAATGGAATGGAATGCAATACTACTAGATTTTGAATCAGGTGATGATGTCAGCCTGCCTCACACAGCAAATGAAGACAATGGGGGAGAGTTGCAAACTAACTAAACAGGGACTGTCGTCCCTGCCCTTTAAGCCCGTTTTTTCGCCCCCCTCCTCCCCTTCCACTACTACCCCCCAATCTTTGCTCCCCACTTTCCCATGCTCACTCCCCTTCCTCCCTCCCTTTTTTTATCTCCCCCCCCCCCCTGTCATTCCGCCCCCCACCCCTTTTTTCTTTTTCTTCTCCGAGGACGCCCATGTAGGGACAACTGAGGGTGTACAACCAGGTGCGGAAAGGAACTGTCCGCGAGGGCAGTACAACAATGAGTACAAATGGTTTTGATGCCATAGGGAGTAAACTGGAAATGGCAGGGGACCGTTAGACGTTGAAACTGTATATTGTTTGTACTTATAAGAAAATACGAACA
This sequence comes from Lissotriton helveticus, assembly GCF_964261635.1. Classification (NCBI taxonomy): domain Eukaryota; kingdom Metazoa; phylum Chordata; class Amphibia; order Caudata; family Salamandridae; genus Lissotriton; species Lissotriton helveticus. The sequence continues at coordinate 1,033,316,020 of NC_136057.1, forward strand.
CAGTATAAGAAATATGAGACTTGCATATACAAGTGCCGGGGTAATTAGAGGGAGGGGGGAGTTGTTGTAACTGTTACGATCTAAATGAAAACTGCAATACTATGCTTACTTGACTTTGTACCTTGCACGGCCTGTGAATTTATGATATGTATTTGGTGTAATACTCATGTTTGACTGTGCATATATTGGAATACTGCAATAAAAATAAATGTTCAAAAAAAATAATATTCCGCTTGCCCTTTCTTTGCACTTGCTTTCATTTGCCACTATGATTTAATGGAAATCAGGTCACAATATTTGAGCAGATCTGGCTTTGTGTGAAATTATATAGGTGTTTGCACTGTTACCACTCCCTTTGCATAAATAATAGGAGGGCTGTTGCTCTTCGCTGAAAAGCAATTTGATGCTGTGTGCATATCAAGTTTTCAGCGCACAATATCTTATGAATGATGCCATCACGCAAGCTTCTGCCTTATATAAGAGTACACCGGGGCCTTAGTTGGGGGCACCACAGTGAGTGTTCAGAAATCTCAGACTCACCCCCCCCCCCCCTCAATATTACCCATTAAGCTGCCCCACTCACTATATCTTCAGGAATGTGGTGTTTTTAGTGAGCTATTATTTGTAAGCGAGAGTTTTCAGCCGAATAAGAGGAGTTCATTAAACGTTTCTAGGGAAAAAAAGGCTAATATTTTTTATCTTAATTCACTTCGTTCCCCAAAAATTTTTTTACCTGATGCACTCAAAGCGCAGCTTAGCCTCCAAGGCTGGCATACTTAATTTAAATATATTTTTATGAGACGTCATCATTAGTTGATTTGCTGGTCGCTGTGACCCAGGCACCGACATTTAACTCCTCTGGCTGGTGAATGTTATTGCTTCTTATTTTACACCTCAGCTCTAGGGTCACCACGTCACACATAGATCATAATATTCAAACGTGACGTTTTGTCCATTACTAAGTGAGTGGTTCCTTCAGTTGTAGCAGTCTAATCAGGCTCCAACGACAGACACCTGGTTTCACAAAGAATTAAGCCATTTAAGAAGAAATCCGAAAGACCACAGAGAGACTAATCCGGATTTAGACTTGTCTGTAGATTAAGAGTCTTTGTAATGCCCACAAAACCTTAATTAACACAACTAAGGCCCCCATTATCAAAAACAGTAGTGTCACGCTCACGGCCCAGGAAAGCCTTTATAGGAAAGACTTCAACCCAGCGAGTGCAGCAAACGGCGCTGTCTGTCTCACTGGAAAATAACAACTACGCACATCTTAATTCTCTAATAAATTATGCTGGTTAGACAACGGATTTCGATATTTCCATCTGAGAATTCAAATTATCTAAATGTTCCTAAAATTAAAAATGTTAGGGCACTCGGTAAAAAAAAAAAAAACAGACCCACTAATACCTGCAGCCAGCAGTGGTTAAATGTGCTATTAGACAAAAGGTAACGCACTGTGTGAATTACTTACCCAGTTTCTTTAGCAGGATGCGGTTACAGAACACTTAAAGGTAAAAATCCTGATCTAAGCCCACCACCAGGAGCAGTGCGATCTCCATGCACAGACCTACATCTCCAACTTCCCAAGTAAGAGTCCTGGAACCCAACACATAGCAACAGAACACCTCTGTGTCACAGTGGCAAGCTGTAGCAACCAATCAAGGCACAAGACACAGCTGACAGAACTATACAAAGAAACCACTATGTGAGTTAGGACATAACACCTTCATTCTCTCTGAAAATAAAGAACTTGTGGAGATACATGTAGAACCTAAAAATCAAGACAATAAAAACTAACACATAGCCATGTACCAACCTAATAGGACCACATAAAAAATATACACTGGCAAAGCTTGTCACAAAATGTAAGTGTAGCCATCACTAAGAAAATGTATCTCCCCTACAGGCTAGTAGGCAACGCCGACATTCACATAGACAATTACATACCACCAGGCACAGGCTCTCAACCCATACTTCAACATGGAACACCAGCACGGTTGCTGACCCCCGAGAAAAAGATGAACATCAGACTCACACAGTGCACACTGGTACCAGTCCACAGATCCAAGATTGCTGTTAATGTGATGCATACAATCCCTGCAAGTAGTGATCCTCCCCATCCAGGATAAAATCTTCATTGTCAACCTAGTAGTCGTTTCTATTGTCTTTGGAAAGCACATTCATGGAAGCATATCTAATAGTGCACGTGTACGCTTGCACGCACTCAGCATCAATGGCCAAATATACTTGTCACAGCAACCCCCAAAGTGTCTTAGCTACCACCCAGATTAGAAAGTCCATTGACACCCAGATACCCCACACATAGCAGCAAAATGCACCTGCAGCACAACAGAGCCATACAAAGTTCAAATTGAATCACAACTTAACAGCTACTTTCCACCTTTGATCTTCTTTTTGATAGCCAATGGCGAATGCCCCCGTCACATAGAGTTTTTCCAAATTGCAAACAAATGATCAAGTCAATCTAACGATCAAGCTTGGATACTGAAACATTAGCAGACTATTGTCCTGTCAACAACCTTGTCTCTTCAGAAGTAAGTAAACTATCTGAGGATAAAGCTAGTAGCAGACCATGGTATCAGTCAGGCTTTCAGCCACATATCAGGGCAAATATTGTTACTTTATTTTTGCTTGACAGTCTCTTCTGTATCATGCGTTGTGACACCACAAATGTGCAGTTTTTCAATACTAACGACCATGCGACTCTCGTTACAATCTTTTCATAAGAATGGGATTGTAGACTGGAGTTCTTAAATTCTGTTGAATTGCATCCAGATTTAGAGTCAGATTAGGGGCCGACTGTATCAGATTATGCCCACGTGAACTTTGGTGCACAGAAATGTTGCATTGTTTCCTGACCTGCTGATTAGTTTGTATCTGAAAATTTTGGTAGAGATACATGGGAAGCAAAGTATTCCCGTTCACTGGTAAAAATAATTATTTCTAAGGATGTCCTCAATTTCTGAAATGTTGCACCTGAAATATGGTCCACTGTTAACTGAATTACCCATCACATTTTGTGTTCTATATTGCATGTTCTGAAGTTTATAAAAGGTTCATGCTACATCAACATTTGGAAATACAGTGAACTATTTGAAATTGTGTGGCTGGAAATCCCCTTTGCTGTAATGTTAAATTGTTAGACCTTTCAGCCTTAGGGTGGTCTTCCCTAAACCTATTTGCCTTACTCTTCCTGTTGTTGCTGAATTCGTTTTTGTTGGCCATAGGACTCTGCACACTTTACCTCTGCTATGCAGTGCTAAAATGCTGACTTAGACCCAATTAGCCCATTTATTTTCCCTGTAAGTCCCTAGTAAAGTGGTACTACATGTACCCCTGGCCTGTAAATTTAATACTGCTAGTGGGGCTGCAGCACTGATTGTGCCACTCTAAGTGGCCTTTTAACCTCTTCCATGCTTATGAGGGCTCCCGGCCGTCATGAGTCACAGCTGGGAGCCGTCATGACCACGCGTGCGATTGGAATGCCCAGCACTGCGGCGTGAAGAGGTTAAACATGCGTCAGGCCTGCCATTGCAGTCTAAATGTGTAGTTTCAAACTGTCATTATAAACTGGCAAAATAAACAATTTGCCATGAAAAAACCTTCCTTTTAATACATATAATAATACAAATAATTAAGGTAATAAGGTAACCCAATGTTATCCTTTATATTTTAATACATGTAAACCCCCAGGATAGGCCCTAAACAGCCCATAGGACATGTTACTGTGTTTTTAAAAAAGTTTAACATGTACTTTTGACTTTTACATCCTGGTACTGAAACTCCCAAATTATTTGTCCACTACTGCAAGGCCTGCCTTGCCTATGTACTGTTGGGGGAAGGCAGTCCCTCGGCAGGTATCTCGTGAGGCTGGTCAGACTGGGCTCTGCTGCAGAGCAATACTAATAAATAACTTGGGTTTATATTCTCTACTGTCTGACCGACTCTTCATTTGTTTGGAAGGCCGAGAGGTGGTCACGAGTGACCCGGGTGACCGTATCTGGGTCACTTCCTTCATGGTCCAGTGCGACCAGATGAAGTACTGGGTTTTTCAGAACCGGTAACCCAGCGGTGCCAGGGACACGCCCTAAGACTTCGGGTCCTTCCTGTTTCAGACTACAGAAACTCAGAGTCTTCTAGGTGAAGTCAAAGATCGTGTTTATTGGCTGCAACCAAGTAACAGGCGTCCTAGAAGTACAACACGGTGTATATTCTCAGGAGACTGCTCAATCTTACAAAGCCAGCCTTCTCTTTTTATACAAAATATTATGCTTCAAGCAAACATTCCTTATTTTACAATTGACCATTCACATATTTTCATTACAAAGAAAAAAACAGAGTCATGATGACAAGCCCATATTTCAGTTTGTTCAGCCCACAATCAATTACCCGGCAAGGCCCAGTATTTTCATCAGATATCGACGAAACCCCAATAAAAACGGGCGCCTCCTCCTCGTAAAGCAAGTCATAAAGAAAGAAACAGAGGCAGGTGTGTGTAAGATTAGGAAGGGTTTGTGTGCGATGAAGGGTTTATGGCATGTTGTGCCTTGATACTATCTCGACCGGCCACTGGGAGAGGAACTGACCGAACAGGTTTGGCCTTGGGCAGTGGAGTCAGCTTGCCCAGGTCGTGCAGGAGTCAGCGAAGGTGTACGTGTCCTTCAGACTCGGTTTTGGCCTAAGTCACCGGCCTATGTGAGGGCAATCACAAAATGGATGCCGTATACAAAAATGGAACCCAAGGGTTCTGAGCGAAAACTCAGAATACAGGGTAATTTCGTCACTCGAAATTGACGAAAATGCTTGTGCATAGTCCACTAGTCATTCTCGGCCTGCTGATATCAAATTCGTCATGATACGAATATGTTTATGACACAGGTCCAAAATTTTCAGTACCACAGACCCTCCTTTTGCCCTTACATAGGCAATAACCTATACTAATGCTAATCTGAGTCCAGGTCTGTATCCCTAAAATCATTGAGATGTTGCTGTAGCATCATCCTATTACTTAGCTCGTCCCTTGATACAGGTTTCCTTACACACGATGTAGCACAGAGGCCACATATAGCAGGAGCACACTGTATGCATAGACAGAACAGGAAAAGAATGGCTAAGATCATCCCAATGACCATCAGAATCTTCCATCCCCAGGCGGATATCAGTTCCCAGACCCATCCCATCAATGACCAATCTCCTTTGTCCACATGAATAGATTCGGAAATCTTATGCAGTTTGGAGATGGCCTGGTACACTGTTGGAGCGTTATCTGGAATGAAAACACAGCAACTCGATTGGATCACTCTACATACCCCACCTCGGTCTGAAAGTATGACGTCTAACGCGACCCTGTTCTGAAGGGTCATGAGACGATCCGACTGGAGCTCAGCAGTCAAGTTACTAAGGGCACCGGCAGTTTCATCTACGGTGGATTCAACCACCCTCGTCAATTGCCTTATGTTCCTGCTGTTAACCATGGGTCCCCAAAACGGTAGAAAACCCTTCATGAAGTCTCCAAATTCTTGTCCTGCAGTGTCTTCTTTACTGAAGACACCTCTAACTATCCTTGTCTTGTGGTAATCTGCCGCAGCTGTGTAGGTGGGAGGCAACAGGAACAAAACAAAACATGTGCCCGAAAAGTCGGGGGGCAACCATGTATAGGCTCTATCATGGCAGATGAAATAGGTACCCTTAGCTGCTAAGAACGAAGGGGAAGTCTGAGACGCAAAAACATATGTCTCAGTGCAGATGCTCTTTCCCAACTGAGCTCTGGGATTCTTGCCATTAGCTTGCAGACATAGGTGACCCTGATGGGGTACAATCCAAATCGGGGAGGATCTTTTATCTCGCTGTTTTTCACTTAGAGTAACTCCATATCCGGTCACGTTCCATCCAATATATGCTAGTGTCTCATCTCTCGGGATAGTCTCGTAGGAAGTATCTTCCATAATCATATCTACTATAGCCTTAACTAGAGCACTATTCTTTGGATTGTCTTTTACAGAACGTAGGGGGTAGACTTCATGTGCGTAGATGAACATTGTTCTGTATGCCCACACAGAACCATTATGGCTGAAAGGCAGGACCAGATAAGGGATACCTTTATCCGTTGTGTGAGGCATAAGACCACACACCCAGCAGTTAGTCGTGTTCATTACTAATTGGTGTTGGTGCAAAAGCTGAACGAAGGAGTTATTAATAAACTCTAACCTCCTAAAGGACTCATGTTCAGGAAAAGGGTGGAAAGAATGCGAGGAAACAGTAGGAGGAGGCATGGACTGTGTAGTGGGTGCAAATGTCACATGAAATGAGAATAAAACATATCCTATTAAAAACCTCATTACACTGAACAACATAAAAATGCATAATATCAAAAAACTTTTCTTGGTCATCATTCTACATATTTTAGCTTTAAAGTTCCTCTCTATGGCAGGTCTCTACATCTCGAAAAACTCCATCCTCTCTAAATGCTGCTCGCGATGGTAGGGTGTTCTATGCTAAGGAATGCTTCTGTCAGTCCAGGGCAACTCCCTTAGACCAACCAGAACTGTTGACCTAACGTCTTCAGCTGCACTCCAAAGACTTGGGCAACCGCGACCCTACAGCTGAACCCGGATGGTGGTTCGAAAAACAAAAATAAAAAAGTTTCTCAGATGGGAGAGCTGTATTTTCAAAAATTTGCAAAGAAAGGAATTTTTTATTAGTCCATAGTTCTCGGCCTCAGGTTATAGCGTCTTTTTCCAGGTACTGTCTGGTCCTGGAACAGGAGTTCAGGCTCTGTAGTGTTCAATCGGTTTGACGGGGGCACAGCTTCCTGCAAAAGATTGTCACTTTCCTGTTCAGAAATTGTTCCTTTAATGCGTGCATCGCTGAAAGGCAGAAAACGAGGCACAGTTTCAGTCTCAGAGTCAGCAACACCCTCCTGGACCCACCGGTCGTACGGCAGAGGCAAAGGGACCCTCTTGCAGTGTACGCCGTGGATCCAGTTCTTTTTGCCTTCCACTCGCACGGCGGATCTCGTTGACAGCAGAACTAGGTGGGGGCCGGTCCAACGGGGCTGGTCATTCTTTGTTTGCTGGAAATTCTTGACCAGCACCCAGGATCCAGGATCGATATGATGTCCTGGAGCTTCAGAGACCTGAGGCAGAGTATTGTGAACCTGTTGGTGTAAAACACGCAATTTAGACGTCAATTCGTACAAATAGTCAATCAGTACAGGGTGTTCGATCTCACTGTATTTTGTCGGCCTTAGCACTCCCCATATGTTGGCCGGACGGCCGAAAACTATTTCATGAGGACTAAGTCCCACTCGCGAATGCACAGTCATTCTTGTTGATAGGAGTGCTAAAGGCAGAGCGTCAGGCCATTTAAGACCAGAGCTCGCTTGGATTTTGGCCAATTTTAGTTTTAATGTGCCATTGTAGCACTCTACTAGTCCAGCTGATTGGGGGTGATTTGCAGCGTGGAATTTCTGTTGGATGCCTAGCCCTTCACACACTTTCTTCATCACTCGACCCACAAATTCACTCCCATTGTCACTCCAGACCGTTCTCGGCATTCCAAACCTGGGGAAAAATTCTTTGACAAGGGCTTTAGCTATGGACAAGGCGGTGTTGTCCTTTAAGGGATATGCTTCTACCCATCTCGAAAAGGCACAAACAACAACGAGTACGTATTTCAAATTGTTGCACCTTTCCATGTGGATGAAATCTAGCTGCAAAACCTCGAACGGGTACGTTAGAGGCGCAAAATGACCAGCTGGAGTTGGGGTTCCCCTACCAGGATTGTATTTCAAGCACACCATGCAATTCTTGACTACATTCTCTGCGCATTTTGGGATTCTAACATTTTGCCATACTGGAGCCAACAACTTACAAATCCCTTTCACACTGATGTGAGCCATTCCATGGGCCATTGTAACCACTGCAAGCACATACGCATCGGGTAACAACCATCTTTGATGCTCTGACAATTCAACCCAACAACCATTCGCATCCATTTTACCCGTACTCTCTCTCCACACATTCAATTCTTTCTCTGTAGCTTCCGCTTGAATAGACTTCACACTCTCTATCGTGTCTTCACACATTCCAACGTCACCAATCCATCTTGCAGGGCCTGCAACATACATCCGGCTCATCACATCCCTTGCTGTTTCTTTTGCGACTTCATCAGCAAATGCATTTCCATGACCAACGTCATCAGTCACCTTCTTGTGTGCACTGCATTTCACAATCGCAACTTGCAATGGCAAGGTAAGTGACTCAAGGAGCTCATTCACCAACTGACCATGCTGTATCTTAGCTCCATGCGAAGTCAGGAACCCACGTTCTTTCCACAATCGTCCAAAACTATGAGCCACACCAAATGCATACTGGCTGTCGGTATATATGGTCACTTTAATTCCTTTCGACAACACACACGCTCTCGTAAGTGCAATCAACTCTGCTGCTTGAGCTGAATTATGTGGGATACGTGCAGCTTCAACAATCGTGTGCAAAGTTGTAACAGCATATGCTGCAGTCGTATGTCCATTCGGAAGCTTGAAGCATGAACCATCCACCCATAAGGTACCATCACACTTCACAAGAGTAGTGTCCTGAAGATCTATTCTCCCTTTCGTTTCTTCTTCTGTTCTGAGAAAACAATCATGCTGTTCAGAAGCATCTGTCTCTGTTACAATTGGCAACAACGTAGCTGGATTCAACGTGTTGCATCTCTTTATGTGCACATGACTCGCTAACAGTGTTAACTCGTAACCTGACAATCGAGCACTAGTTAAGTGCTGTGTCTTGGTCCTGTTTAACAACGTGTCCACTGCATGTAGAACCATCACAACCAATGTATTATTCATGACTAAACCAGCAGACTGCCGAATAGAAACAGCTGCTGCCGCTGTGGCTCTTAAACAACTCGGTAACGCTTTAGCTACCGGATCCAAAGGCGACGAAAAATACGCACATGGACGCTGCTTGTTTCCGAACAATTGTGTCAACACTGATAATGCACCACCTTCTTTCTCATGGACATACAATGTAAAGGGCTTACTGTAGTCGGGGGTCTCCAACACAGGAGCCGAACATAATGCATTGCGTAATTCGGAAAAACTTTTCTGACACTCTTCAGACCATGGAAGGGGATTCGGCGTATCTTTACAGGTCAATGCCACCAAAGGTTTGGCCAGCAAGGAAAAATTCGGTATCCATTGTCTGCAATAAGATGTAATGCCCAAGAAAGCACGCACTTCTCTCTGTGTCCTAGGCACACTCAATTTCGCTATTGCCTGAATTCTTTCTGGGGTCAGTTTCCTTCCCTCCTTCGATAAGAGATGACCTAAGTAGGTCACTTCTTGTCGACAATATTGCAACTTGGAAAGAGACACTTTGTGATGTAAATCAGACAGATGACGCAACAACGTCAATGTGGCTTCTTTACAGATTTTCTCAGTATCTGCAGCAATAAGCAAATCATCAACGTACTGAATAAGTGTAGCGCCATCAGGTAAAACAATCGTATCAAGCTGTGTTTTTAAAGCTTGACTATATATTGATGGACTTTCACAGTAGCCCTGGGGAGCGCGTTTGAAGCGGAAGCTTCGACCTCCTAAACTGAAGCCGAAAATATCCCTACTCTCCTCGGCAATCGGGATGCTGAAGAACGCATTCTTCAAATCAATCACCGAGAACCAAGTCGCGGAAGCTGGAATCATAGTCAATAGGGCAGTGATATCAGGAACAACTGGAAATTGTGGCACAACGATTTTGTTCACTACTCTGAGATGAATCACAAATCTGTAAACGGGTGGCTGAGAAGGGTCAGTACGTTTCAAAACAGGCAGAACAGGACTATTGCAAACGTTGCCTCTTGTCTCTTCAATTACATCTTTTTCAATCAAATCATAAATGATCGCTAGCAACGCTTTTTCACCTTCACTAGATATTTTATATTGGGGAATTCGTGGCATTTTAACGTTGGCTTTCAATGTCACAACATATGGCGGTATTTCCAAAAGACCCACATCATTAGGACCAGTAGCCCAAAGAATATCAGGAAGAAGCGACAACTCTGTCGGAAGTTTGTCCTTTGACAAATACATCGGGGAGACTACTTTCTTACCTAGTGTAAGTTGCACTCCTGAAGGAGAACAATACAATGTCGCATACAATCTTTTCAACAGATCCAATCCTAACAAGTTTTCACCACAACCTGTTGTCAGAATAAGGGGTGCTTCTAATTCACAAGGTCCAACAGAAAGGGACATAGGACTAGAAATCGGGTTCCTAACCGGGGCGCCAGAAAAACCTACTGAAACATTTATTTCGCCAGACAAAGGTGCGCCAGGGAGTTTAGAGTGTATAATGGAACTCTTTGTAGCACCAGTATCCAACAGAAAAGGCTCTGACACACCTGATGTAATCACCTCAACATAAGGTCCACTCTGATCTACTGGAACTGAAACAACTCCCTCTCTTTGTCTATGGCTGTCCTAGCAATCATTACCTTCCATATTCTCATCTTCTGCATAGTAGTCATCAGCATAGTACTGAGGCGTCCTACCAGACGCGTTATTCTGCTGATCAAAACTATTCATTGAGTTCTGTGGCGGAAAAGAACGCGCGTTCTGGGTGAAATTTCCACATCCTCTACCTCTAGGCGCTTGTGGAGTACCTCGACCTCGTGCGCTAGAAACACCATTCCTACGCTGTAATAAAGCAGGGCAGCTACTTTTAAAATGGCCCTCCTCTTTACAATATGCACACTGATTAGGGCCTACAGGAAAACGTTGTTGAGGATATTCGATCCTTTGCATGTTTCTCTGAAACTGCTGAGGCTGCTGATAGTTACTCTGGCCACCACGAGGCGGGTACGCCTGCTCTAAGAGGACCTTTGTTTTTAACTCTTTCGTTTTCTTGTCTGCTCTATATTTCTCATCTTTATCTCGATTTTCGTAATACTGGGCAGTAGCCAATATCTGTGCTGAAGAGGAAACGGCCCACGAACTTTCTGAATCTTTTAATTTCTTACACAACTCGGGAAGCAAATTATGCACAAACTTGTCAACGAACAACCGTTGACCACCTTCTGTACTCATATCTTGACCACTGTGGTCGATAAACGTTTCTTCGAACCTGGTGAAGAAGTCAGACACGGTCTCATCTTTCTTCTGCTTACACACAGTCAATTTGTCCCAATTCATTCGCATAGCAGGCATTAAAGTCTTCATGTAAGTAATTATCCTACCAGGGAGTTCTGCATCTAAAGGTTCGGGTTTAGCACCACCAACTTGTCTGCCATCAGCAGCGGCAATATTAACCCATGTATCACCTAACTCCTGATCATGATCCGCATGACGAATCTTTCCCCATAAAGGCTGTGGAACGACATTTCCAAACAACATGTCTATATCCGCTAAATTCATAATGCAAGAGCCTGCAGTCTGTGACAATTCCTTGTAATACCCTGCAGGATTTTTACGGGTGTCAGGCAAAGTCTGCTTAAGAGCCAAAACTTCAGCTCGCTTCCAAGGAACATGTACCCAAACACGCTGAAAGTGAGGCTGAACGGGTGGATTAGCTGCTAGATCCCCTTCTTTCCAAACTGGGGGAACCTCTCTCATTGGATATTCTCTCCCTTTTCTTTTAACAGAAAGATCAGGCTCAAACAACTGTTGGGAAATAGCTTCGCTCCTAAACGATAACAATGTCGCAACTGCTTTCTTAACATCGGAACCCACAATTGTGCCCTTTGGAAACTCGAACCGTATACGACATAACTCAGGCGGATTGGGCTCCAAATCATTTTCCTCTAAGTCCTCACAAAGAAAAGTACACATTTTCTCAAAAACGTATCTCTGCTTTGGTGCTTCCCACTGATGGAAGACATCCATAACAGACTCTAGCTCATATCTTGTGGGGTCTGTAACCCATTTATGTGCCAAATAATCCAATGTTTCCCGCTCTCTAGAGTCGGGCAGCTGACTACGCAACTGTTTGTGTGTTGAAGCAGGGGTCATACTTGCTGCCCCAAAAAGAGGAAATAGAAGACTAGCAACAGTGTCAGTCATTCTCTGTCGAACGGAAGGAGAAGTCGACGAGAGAACAGGAGAAAAAACAGGGTGAGGCAAGGCAGGCGTAGATGCTGAAGCAGATGCAGTATCAGGAGGAATACCAGAAAAGGTAGTCGATGTAGTAGGCAAGATCGTAGGAAGTACAGGGAGAACAGGTAGCAAAGTCGGCGGCCCTTGAGGAGGCTGCGCCGGGGGAATAGGAGCCAACTCAAGAAGAGCTGGCGGCTGTGGAAGAACCTGGGGCACAACAACCGGGGGTTGCACAACTAAATGTTGCGGAGGTGCAGTAGCACTCTGCGCATAGGGTGGTGGCGAACTCAATAAGTGAGACATTAGGGGGTCTTTTTCAAGTTCTTTTGCTGCATCTTGCTGAAGAGGCGGCAAAACTGGATAACATTTATCGATCGCCATTTTACGTTGCCTGCGCAACTGTTCACTCGCTTGTTCTTCTTCATCATCTTTATATTGCATAGCAGCTTGCATTATCGAGATACCCTTTTCTCTTTTATTCTTTTTAGCTAATTTAATTTCTTTCTGTTTGGCTTCCTTTCGCCATAGGCGGGAAAGAGTCAAACATCGCCGGCCCGGCTTTCTTTTTAAAGAGTCTAACCTCCAGATTATCTAATATCTCTGTGTCAAAACTACCATATTGGGGCCATTTTAAAACACCATCTTTTCTGGTGTATCGGATCCATACTTCATTATATGTGCTTGGGCCTACGCCATGCTTCACATAGAGCTCATATGTTGGAGTTCCAATCGGAGGAACCGGACACGAGTCCTCCAATCGGGAATCCCTATTACAACCAAGACAAAACAAGTTTCCAAGTCTGCTAAGACCAGGCATCTTCGCTCTCTAGTCTAGCTTCAAACTTCAAAGGATTATCAATTACGATAGTCTCGTGAATACACGAGTCCCTCGGCTTTGGTACTTGCAAGTTCCAAATCAAAGATCCCAAGGGGGATACCCAAACTAAGAACTGGGAGACGCTCCACTTATACTTAACTGAGGTATCGATGACGTCACCAGAAGACTCGTCTATCGTTTCGCTCTACAAATCATCAAGGGTCCAAAACAGGGCGATAGTCAGGGCAGCAGTCCTTCGTAGCCGTCGGGAAGCGGGGAACCTCACAGAAAAGACTTTCGGACCACGTCGACATGCAGGGGTCGATGAAGTGGCGGCCTTCCTCCAGAATTTTCACACGAAGCTCCTCACGAACCTCTGGCTTGGACCGGTACCGCTGATATCGCCCCACGTTGGGCGCCAACTGAAGTACTGGGTTTTTCAGAACCGGTAACCCAGCGGTGCCAGGGACACGCCCTAAGACTTCGGGTCTTTCCTGTTTCAGACTACAGAAACTCAGAGTCTTCTAGGTGAAGTCAAAGATCGTGTTTATTGGCTGCAACCAAGTAACAGGCGTCCTAGAAGTACAACACGGTGTATATTCTCAGGAGACTGCTCAATCTTACAAAGCGAGCCTTCTCTTTTTATACAAAATATTATGCTTCAGGCAAACATTCCTTATTTTATAGTTGACCATTCACATATTTTCAATACAAAGAAAAAAACAGAGTCATGATGACAAGCCCATATTTCAGTTTGTTCGGCCCACAATCAATTACCCGGCAAGGCCCAGTATTTTCATCAGATATCGACGAAACCCCAATAAAAACGGGCGCCTCCTCCTCGTAAAGCAAGTCATAAAGAAAGAAATAGAGCCAGGTGTGTGTAAGATTAGGAAGGGTTTGTGTGCGATGAAGGGTTTATGGCATGTTGTGCCTTGATACTATCTCGACCGGCCACTGGGAGAGGAACCGACCAAACAGGTTTGGCCTTGGGCAGTGGAGTCAGCTTGCCCAGGTCGTGCAGGAGTCAGCGAAGGTGTACGTGTCCTTCAGACTCGGTTTTGGCCTAAGTCACCGGCCTATGTGAGGGCAATCACAAAATGGATGCCGTATACAAAAATGGAACCCGAGGGTTCTGAGCGAAAACTCAGAATACAGGGTAATTTCGTCACTCGAAATTGACGAAAATGCTTGTGCATAGTCCACTAGTCATTCTCGGCCTGCTGATATCAAATTCGTCATGATACGAATATGTTTATGACACAGGTCCAAAATTTTCAGTACCACACAGATACTCACAGTTGGTGCTTTGTGCTTCTATTCACTATTTTGACTTAACACTTTAAAATTGCATAGCTCCTGTTCTACTGATTAGATTTTTATTGTTTTGGTGTCAAATCATTTATTTAAATGTACTCTATATTTCTAAATTGGTGTGGGATTTTTTGTGTGTTGTGTTTTTACTGCACTACTGTTTGTATCCTGAATAAATACTTTACATATTGTTTCTTAGTAAAGCTTGACTGCTTTTGTGCCAAGCTACAAGAGGGTTGAGCACAGGTTAATCTGGGGTTTGCTTTTGTTTCAGCCTGAAGAGAATTGTAGTTGCTGCTTGAGTAGGGTTTCTACTCCTTCAACCAACAACCTAGTTTCCTGCATAATCGAATTGAAATTGTGTTTGAATTCTGCTTAACCACGTTAAATCTCTCTCTGTCTGTAAACCAGAGCATTCTGAGGTTGCAAGCTGGGTGAGCACAGAGGGCGATTCTTAATGGGAGAATGAAGCACAGAAAAAAATAATATGAATAAAAACAAATTATCCTGCTCAAAGATGAACAAGGAGTGTCCAAAATGTGATGTGAGCTTTCTCCAAAAACCAAAATGCACAACACTTGAGATTCGAAAATAACATATTTGTTTTCACAAATGATTCGCTGTACCATTCTAAATCAACACAATAGTGCATTGGGTTTGTCTTAAATGCGATAGCTCTTCCTCCAAGGTTTGTGGCTTGATCCTCATTTTTTAACTTCTTTTTTTTAATACATTTATTACTTTTTACTATTTTGAACCTACAAATCATGTTACTTCATCACAAGCAAAAAAAATAAAAAGGAAAAAAATAATTCGAGTTTACAGCACATCCCTGTACAACACAAATAGACACAGCTACATTCTAGTTTTTGCATATATGTGTCGTGAGTAGGAACATTACCCAATCATTTTACCTCTCTTGCACTCCTCACTCACATTTGTATCTCTGTTAACCATGTATAAAACTTCCATCTGTTCATAGTGGCAATTCATCCACGGGTGGGTCAGATCCTGCATAAGCTTATGACAGTTAATTCGATATTCTGCCACGTGGATTTCTGAGGCTACTAGCCACTCAGCCTCATCTCTCAACCAGTCCTCAATCAGAGGCCCCCTCCTCGCCACCAGTGGATTGTTTATCTACGTTGGCCAGAAATAATGTAACCTCTGATGCTTTCTGACCAATTATTACTTATTCTTTTTTTTTCTTTTTTAACATTTTGCAAAATAGAAGTCATCCAATGCAAAACACACCGGTTCAAGACCTGAATATTAACAATTGCTGTGTTAATGCAGCTGCTCCCTCAGGTCGTTTCGAATATCAGTTAAAAAACATTTAAATCACGTTCATTGCTGGTGTGACACAGGAGGGGAAGGGTGGGGGGAGAGGGCTACAAGGGTCCTTTGTTTGAAAGGCAAGTATCATTCAGAGGAGGGCGGGAGGATCCGCACACATTCCCCACCTGCACAGCCAGACACACCTACCATATCCCTTATCTTTTATACTGTCCTTCATCGAGCTGGGGGAGGGGAAGGAGGTCAGGGGAGCTGCCCAGAGCCAGTCCAGCTACGTCAAGTCTGTTGGCCGCCTACAGGGGGACAGAACCGCGGTCACTGAGGTCCCTGGGGCCGAGCTCACCACTGCTGCTTCAACTTCACCCAAGCGGTCCACCTTATCATCCCACATCTCCAAGTCCCTCTCCACATGCTTCTCAGTGCAAATCCTCCTGAGGCGACACTCCTCGGCTACCACCTACTCCAGCAAGTCAACTCTCCACCTATACCACTGCGGCGGTGCTGACTGCGCTCAGTGAATAGCAACACGCCATCTGGCCAGCACCAGTCCCAATTGATCATAACTTATTCTTAAAGTGAATTACCCAACAAGCGTTTATCTGGGGTTCCACGGTGGTGTCAAGGCCACATGTATCTTTTATCCGTCTCTGACTGCCATCCAGTATCCCTCTATTACAGTACAGGAACACATGGACAGAATGAACATGGCCTCCTCCACCTCACATTCAAGGCACTAATGGGATTGTGTTGAATAAATGAAACATTTAACATAAACCATCAGAAAGGTTGTCTGCAACAAACTTAAGTGATTCAAACAAAATATAGTATTGCTAGAAGCCGTTGTCTCATGTTGAAGGACACTTTTCCAACCAACATCAGTGAGCAGTACCCCACAATCTTTGATCCATTTTAACAGACCTCCAGCTCTGATTTAATTTCTAATTTCATTATATAGCAAAGTTACTGGATCCTTCCCTATGACCATGTTCAGTAGCATAGAAAACGTTTGTGAATTTGTCTGTACCCCATCCTTGCCTCCCCATGGATCACGTGCTATTCTGCTATCCTGTAAAAACTGTGTCCTTGGGATAGAGCAAGCTTTGCAACCTTATTATTTTGTCAAATAAATCCTTCTTCAATGCAAAGTTCTCCCATGGGTACACAATTTTCCATTTTGAAACATCCATAACGTGAAATTGTAGCCAGGCATCACCCGTGGAGGAGCCCGCAGGCAACACCTTAACTTTGTAAAGCCTTTGAAGACGTCACCACTGCTCTACAGCCGTTGTTTGCACTATACCTGGTACCACCTCTTGGTCATCCCAAATAATGCAGTCAGCATTTCAGTTCTCGTCATACTTTCCTCCAATAATCAAACATCATTCCCTTCCTCTTCTGCAAACCACCCCACCATGTATTGTAAATGGGCTACAAATGTATATGACTCCATTTCAGGTACCCCTTCACCTCCTTCCACAAATATTCTCTTAAGAGTATCAAACTTTTTTTTAACATTCTTTTTTATGGAGTTTTTACCACAACAAACACCAACTTTCAGATGCAATACAATAATAAGTATATGTTTCAACCGTCTGCAGCATTGTCTTTTTTTGAGTGACAGTTCACATGTGATTCAGCAGCATTCAAGGTACATAACATAATATCATCAAAGACAATCATGCCAATGAACGAGTGAAAAAATATCAGTTTTGCATCTTCTCAGGCAGTTTGTTTATTGGGAGAGTCCATTAGGTTGACCGGCATTGCTGACCGGTCTGCTGGGGCTTTTGTCAGTTTCTCATCTCTTCTCGTTGCCTTAATATGATGTTCCTCTGCCTCCCCCCAGTCAAGTAACTCACAATACAGAGTTTAATCTTGGTGGCTTGATGGTTCGCCCAATGGACTGCTATTTGTCATTTAGTGAGAACAGTGTCCAGTGGTGCCATTCTTTTTCATTTTGTTGCTCCTTTTTATGAACAAGATACCCAATAAGCATTGCCTAATACTTTTAACAGGTATTTAGTGCATATTATCTGAGTATAAACAGTTGCACATTTTTCCCTCAGAATACTGCATCTCCACACCATATGAAGGAAAACAGCTTCGGATGTTTTGCCTGGGTAGATATTTGGCAAGTTTTTAGGTGTAATGGAGATCATGTATAATTAATGAAAGTGTACTACCTTGAAGCATGCATTCAGTGATACATTTGACCAGTTCACATGCTTTGTTTCACTTGGAGCCCGGTAGAGGTTCATGATATTTCTGCGACCAATTCTGGCTCGTCAAGTTTGGGCCTACTCCCCCATCATGCACTAAGGCAGGGTATAGGTCTCTGATCATTTGCCTACCAGCCGCTAGGATGTCTGTCATGGCCCTTGTGTCCAGGGGAAGGGGGCCTAAGGAAAAGTGGTCCCAATCACCCTAGTGATGCGTTCCAGGTTGCATGATGTGGAAACTGTCCTGGGCCAACTGCAAACATCGCCTTAGTCTCTTCAAATGTTAAAAAATTGCAGTTAAGATATACATTCCCCACTGTTTAACAACCCTCCTCTTTCCATACAGTTATGTCTTTAATAATATCTCCAAAGGGCTTAATGGACCAAAGAAGGATATTAGGGTGAGAAAGGGGGTCTCCTTAGCGTTTTAGTTATTCGTTTTTCCCATATCTTATCTGCCTTTTTTGACAAAATAAGGGCAATCTTTGGGTACATTACTAACAGGCCTGAACATATCAATCAGGTCGCTCCCCGGTACAGGTAGCTTGGGATGTTTTTTTTCTCAGTTGTCTCCATCAGCAAACCAGAACACCGCATGTTACAGCTGGGATTCTGCACAGTAAGGGAAAAGGTTAGGGAGGCCCAAACCACATTTCAGCCATGGAAGTTTCAATGTTGCTAGTTCCACCCTGATGCATTTTCCTGCCCACACCAAGGAACACATTAATGTCTCCAATTCTTGGGACACCCTGGATGGTGGAGGGCACATAGCATTTTGTTGGACATAGAGGCATCACAGCAAAACAAAAACATTTTAGTTAGGGACATTCTGCCCATAATTGTGAAAGCTAACGTTTTCCAAATCCACAAACCCTATAAGTCCCTCCATCACCCTCACGATGTTACCCGTATATTGGGCCTCTTCATCAATGATGACCTGTATCCCCAAATACCTAAAGCCGCTAATTTCCCAGCCTAGTCTCAGGAGTCCGCTACTCCTAACCCCGAAAGGAAACAGTTGTGATTTATCCCAGTTAGTCTCAGGCCAGAAATTTTACCAAACCAGTCAAGCTCTGCAAGGGGTGGAGAGACTGAGTGCACTGGATCTTTCAAGTAGACCCGAGTGTTGTCTGCATGGAGTGACACAATATGATTTATAAGGCCCACCTGGATTTCCAAAATGCCATGGTAGTATGTAATGTTCATGCCATTGGCTCCATAGCCAGAGTGAACTACATTGGGAACAGTGGGCATCCCTGCTGGGTGCCACGCTGTAACATGGCCTTACTAAGGAGCTCCACATCAATGTTTACCGGTGACAGAGGTCAATGCAAACACAGCAGCATGGGATTTTATCTGGTTCAGGGATCAAGTTGATCAGCACTTCCCTGAATGAGGAAGGCGGTTTCCCCAATCCCCTTGTTTCCTCAGCAAAGGTCAGCAGGAAGACTATCAATTTCTGGTGTTTTATGCTTTGGCATTGACAATGGAGCCTTTTTGAGCTCTTATTTAGTAAGGAAGTCCTCAAGTCAAACCCTCTTCTCGTTTGATAGTTTAGGCATAGTTATCTCAGATAAGTAATCTATTATTTCATTCTTGGGTACAGCATTTGTAATTTATCCCTACTTGGGAGACAATATCTATGTCTTTTCCCTCCCCATAATCTCATTATATGTGTGTGGGACGTCTCCCTTTTCAATAGCCCACTAAACCTATGGCCCAATTTATCTCCTTCATTGAATAACATTTGTCTATACTTGGTATAAGTTGCTGTTTAACTTCCACTAAAATGTGCATTTTCTATGCTTTAAATGCTACTTCCTTCTCCAGGTTCAGTAATTCACTTTCTTTGTCATGAAGTCTACTTCAGCTGATTATATATGCCAGCCAATCAGGATATACAGTCACCCCTGAGTAATACTTTATTGGCTTCCCAGTCTGAGACTCCAAGTTCTGCTTTCTGCCACTTATGTTGAAAAAGGTGTCTGGGAAAATCCTGCACATGGGCTACAAAGTACAAACGTATGGTTTTGTATTGATTCAAAATTGAGTCTCCATGTAGGTATCTTCTATCTGGTATGAACCTGGATCTACGTGCGAACCAGGCGTGAGTGGTACGATAAAAATCTGTCTAGATACACTGCCTTTCCAAACCGCACCCGGTAGGCAACCCTCCCCCATATGTAATCAAGCCTCCTATTTATTATGTATGATGAGCGTGTGAGTAGTAGGAGTAAACTGTATCAAGCAGATGCTGGGGTTGCCACATATTCACTAAGTCAGTCTCCCTCATCCAGGTCATCAAATGCAGCGTCCATACCCGGCTTGTTTCCAGCTCTCAAGGGATATTTATGGGTCCATCCAGAACAGTAACCCACCCAAATCAATCTTGCGCCCAAATAGATGGCTGCCGCTTTCATGACATTTCCCAAAAACAATTTATCATCAGCATATGCGGCGTAAACATTTAATAAACAGGTTTCAATTCCATCCAGGAGTCCCATAACAATAATGAATCTACTCTGGGTATCTGGGAGGAAACGCCCTGTGCATAGAGTAGTTAGAAACACATACATGCGGTCTCAATTTAATCTGTAGTTTAACAAGCTCCGAATCTACCAGATGGGTCTCTTGGAGCAGGGCTATTTATATTCCGTGTCGTTTAATATTGCCAAAGATTCTATACCAAATCCGATATTTATGCAGCCCACAGACATTCCAAAACACCAGTGTCCGGTGAATACCAGCCATCTATGTATTAACTCCACTTGGCTTCCTCCCATCTGGTTCTCCCCTCCCAACCAGCCCCCGGCATGTTTAGGAAGCAGCGGCTCACTATATTTTAAGCATGTGACTTGACTTTCAAATAGCTTCACATTGTAGGCTTTAAGAAACATTGCAACCCATAAAATGTTTGTTAAACTAAACATCTTCTCTCCCCATCCCCCACCTGAGGGCACTAGCATAGCAAAATAAACATTTATCCATCGCACCTTTCCAGATAATACAAATCACTTCCACTCATCACAGTGAATTAGGCTCAGTAATCCCTTCTCCTTTTATGAATTTAAGCAATGCTGGAGCAGTAGAACCAGGTATAGCAAAGGTCTGTTAGAGTACCCCACTTAATACACCTTCTATCTATCAGTCTGGAAGAACCTGAACTTTCATTTATAGGAAAATACTGCAACAACTCACGTGTCAATGGTAATCTGAATCCCTCATCCTGCAGCACCAATACTAGTAGTCTTAATATGGGAACCCTATGGTGAATTATCTCATATTTATACATACATTCAGACACTGGGTCGGATTGGGACCAGAAATAGATCAGGGCATTATCTGCTTCCCGGTAAATTTGAACAGCTAACTTAATAAACTGACCCAGCCCGAATTAGATCCATGATGACAATTCTTGAGGCCTTCATTTCTTCCAATCTATGGGACACATGCTGATGGATAGTCCCTCAATGTAATTTTTGCTATCAGAACATAATACAAAATGTCCCACAATTTGGTGTAACAATCACCTTGTCATCTGCGATGTCAATTGCCCATCTGGAAGATCTACCAGTACCAGTCGCAAACAAAATCTACTTACAAAATGAAAAAACTCATCCTATATGCTGACCCCCTCCCTCGTCAAGATCTCTACCAAAAACAACAGAACAGAAGTGGACCAATTCTACAAAACAGAACTAGACATCTATCCATGGGGTGATGCACCGTTACATCGCAACTTTTACAACGGGAGGCTTTTACAACGGAACTTTTACAACGCAGGATCCATTACATCGGATGCCATTACAACGCATGGCATTACATAGCAGATGCTATTACAACGCATGGCATTACATCGTAAGTATAGGTAAGTATTTATTTATTTTTTATTTTATTAATATTATTATAATTAAATATATTTATTTATGTTTTTTAATATTATTAATTTATTATTTATTATATTAATTAAAGTAATTTTTAAAATAAGTACAGGTGTACAGGGGTGTTTTTAGGTTTCAGGGTAGGGTTTGGGTTTTGGGATACAGGGGTGTTTTTAGGTTTCAGGGTAGGGTTTGGGTTTTGGGGTACAGGGGTGTTTTTAGGTTTCAGGGTAGGGTTTGGGTTTTGGGGTACAGGGGTGTTTTTTAGGTTTCAGGTTTGGGTTTTGGGATACAGGGGTGTTTTTAGGTTTCAGGGTAGGGTTTGGGTTTTGGGGTACAGGGGTGTTTAGGTTTCAGGGTAGGGTTTGGGTTTTGGGATACAGGGGTGTTTTTAGGTTTCAGGGTAGGGTTTGGGTTTTGGGGTATAGGGGTGTTTTTAGGTTTCAGGGTAGGGTTTGGGTTTTGGGGTACAGGGGTGTTTTTAGGTTTCAGGGTAGGGTTTGGGTTTTGGGATACAGGGGTGTTTTTAGGTTTCAGGGTAGGGTTTGGGTTTTGGGGTACAGGGGTGTTTTTAGGTTTCAGGGTAGGGGTTTGGGTTTTGGGGTACAGGGGTGTTTTTAGGTTTCAGGGTAGGGTTTGGGTTTTGGGGTACAGGGGTGTTTTAGGGTTCAGGGTTGGGTTTGTGCTTAGGGCTAATTAAATTATATTTACCATTTATAAATTAATTAAAATATATTTATTAAATTAAATTAATTATATTATATTAATTACATTTTTAATTAAATTAATTAAATTAAATAAAATATTTTAATTAATTTATTTTAATTATAATGTTTAAAAATATTTAAATTAAATTAATTTCATTATATTAATTAATTAAAATTAATTACAATTTTTATTAAAATTAAATTAAATAAATAGATTTAAATTTATTAAATTAAATTAATTACTATTTTAAAATGTATTTTTAATTAAATTAATTAAATTAAATTAATTAAATTAACTTAATTACATTTTTTTTAAAAAGATATACTTACCTATACTTACGATGTAATGCCATGCGTTGTAATAGCATCTGCTATGTAATGCCATGCGTTGTAATGGCATCCGATGTAATGGATCCTGCGTTGTAAAAATTCCGATGTAACGGAATGCGTTGTAAAAAACCGCGTTGTAGTGACACCAATCCATCCATGGAAATGGATAAAATCACAAAACAAAACTGATGTCATCTTGAATGCTACAACAGGATATATAAATTACAAAAATGCAACCATGCAAGACCATATTATTTCATACATATTGTCAACAGAGAATGTCCATCGCAGGAACTACACAGCATCCTCCCAGAATTCCACAAACCAGAATGCACTGCCACCAAAATACCACACCTATTAGGCTTCTGCAAGGCCATCACTGAGAAGTGTGTCATTAAAACAAAAACACTGCTTGAAAGAACAGGCATTTATCAGAGTCATAGAAGAGTATAGTCTACTCACAGACAATCTGACTGGCTTTTGCCCGGGCAGAAGCACAGAATCTGTATTAATATTAATCTGAAATTGACATTTGACAGAAAGGGAGCAGCCGATGAAACTTAAAAACTACCTGCCTGCAAGAACGAATTAAGCGATGACAGGCAATAATAAATGCCCTCCTTCAAACTGCTCTCACATAAGTAATTTAAGGAACTGGTTAAGGCAACTTGGCCATTTGGGTAACTGCCAGAACCCTTTCCAGAATTAATCTTCAAAGACATTATACTACATGTGTTGCCTTTGCAGCAGGAAGCACACTCTACGCCCCACTAGACTCAGAAACCTCCTGCTCTAAACCAAAGACCTCCTTCATCAGACTACCTAATAAAAATGAGTACTTTGTCAATCAGATCCATTTACCTACAGACATATCTGTGGTGACCTATTGCTAGAAAAACTTATTAAAAGTGCTTCCTTCTGCCATACCTGCAACCTCAACAAAGGAATTGTCTTCACTCTGACAATCAAAGTGGCCTCTGCTCAAGCAGAGGCACAGAATAACACCTTGACACCCATCTGGAATGATTTAAGATGAATGGTGGACAGAATCAGTGTGGCAATACTCCGTCACTGTTGTTCGACACTGTCCACTACTAGACTCTAGGTCTGAGACTAGAAGAGCTCAACACACAATGAAATACCCTAAACTGGATCGCCTACTATCTCCAAGGTAGGCAAATAATTGTCTCACTCCCCTGTTCAATTAAACTTTTTTGAATGCATACTGTGGAACAAAACAAGGCGTAATCATCTCTTCAGTCTTTTTCAACCTCGCACCTTTATCAGATCTGATCAGCCTCCTTCAACCTCCACTGCTACAATTATGAAGGCGAAACACAGTTAACTCTTATCAAGACTTGACCTGTGCCATGATAAATGGATGCTGACAACTGTCTGAAACCAAACCTGAAAACTTGATTTATTGGCAAACATTCAGCCTTCTGAACCAAGGAACTAGAGACCCCACTTTGCCATTAAATAAAGTAAGAAATATGAGTGTGATTTTGGACTTTAACCTTTCCATAATTCATCAAGTGCACCAAGTCACATGAAGTGCATTCTACATAATGCAACCCCTCCAGCACATCTTCCCACACTTAAAATACACCTAATATATTTGCAGAAATCGCAGGCTGTTATCACACTTTCAATGTCATATCTAGACTTTGCAAATGGTGTGCACCTAAGGGCATCGCTGATCCAACCTAGCAAATTGTAAAAGAGCCAAAACACTGCAGAAAGACAACACCTACATCTTTGCCAGTGGAAAGATAGTATACCAGTTCTACAAGCACTTACTAGCTGCCTATCACCAAACGCTCTGCCTTTAAGGCAATCTGCATTGTCCAAAGGGCCATCCAAGGTAAAGATTGGTTGTTTAAAATTTAAATTTAAATGTAATATTAGAGGGGGCGTGGCTAGCAGCTGAAGATGGCGGCAGCTTAGAGGGCGAGCTCCG